>NC_143514.1:63323719-63991219 GCF_031878675.1 Megascapheus bottae
AGAGAGAGGGAGAGGGAGAGGGAAAGGGAGGAGAGCTCATGCATAAATACATGCTCTCTGGCACTGTTTAGACAGTGCCAGGCTGAGGCCTTATGGACATTTCTCTGAGTTAACCCTGGCAGTCCCCAAGCCCCACAATGGCTTACAAGAATGAGCAGGATAGTTGAGTAGATATAAGTGATATTCCTCCTTCACTTGTATTTGGTCTTCTAAACAGTAACATATTTTTTTTTCTGTCTGTTAATGCATTGTGTTCAATCATTATGGAGTGATGGCTCTGCTGAGTACTGAGGAAATAAAAGAGAAAACCTGGGGTGGACTTGACCCTTTGTACTCTGGCAGTGTGTGTTTATGTGGTAGGGAGGGATATGTGAGATGCGGTGATTTGGCAAACTTTGGGGAGGTTAGGATTAGAAGCTGGATCCAGCCTCTGAAGATGTAAAGAAATCTGAGTGTTTGGAGTATAGACAAGGAGAAGGACAGTGATGGAAGATGAGACTGGATGTGTCCATTTCACAAAGGGCTCCTAAAATATCTTCAGAGCGTTGAACTTGACCACAAGGGCCTGAGGGAGCCTCGCCAGCATTTTCCACGGGGGAAGTAGCATGCTTAGCTTTGCTTTCTGACAGTATCACGTGGGCTTCATTGGGCACGCTGAGGGCCCCCTCAGAGCCTGGGCCTTGCAAGTGTCTTGTAGCGGAGTTCAGCCAGGACTCAAGACCACAGGCCTGAGCGAGGAACCAAAGTATCTTCCAGATGCTCTAGCTCACTGTGGCTAGGATGAAGTTGGTAAAATTTGACATTTTATTTTTATTGTTTGCCAGTCCTGGGCTTGAGCTCAGGGCCTGAGCACTAACCTTGGACTTTCTCAAGGCTAGAGCTCTATCACTTGAGCCTCAGCATCACTTCTGGCTTTTTTCTAAGTATGTGGTACCAAGGAATCGAACCGGTCTTCGTGCATGCTAGGCAAGCACTTTTAACCACTAGACCAAACTCCTGGCCCCCCAATTTGACATTTTTTTAAAAGGAATTTGAGTTTAATTTTAAGGCTGGAAGATGTCATTTCATGCTCCCAACAGTTATGTTCATGTGGTAGTCCGGGAGTTCCAGCTCTGTCCTGTTCCACGGCAAAGGCTCAGCTATCCTCACCCTTCTGTAGCTTCAGGAGAGGTGGAGATGGGACTCTGAGGTTCAGGAGGAGGAGGTAGTGATAATGAAGTTTATTGCATAAGGCCCCCCACCCCCCCTTCAGTTATATACCATAGCCCTCTCAAGGTCAGCTGGTTTGAGGTGGAGTGCTGTCATCCAGGGACAGATGGCAAGAGATGATATGATGTAGTGAGGGGACATGTTTTGGAGTCAGAACTCTCTGGGTTTAACTGCAAGCTCGGCTATTTAGGTGCTATGAACCAAATCCCCTTGGGGTTATCTCTCCTGCCTGGGTGTCTTTGGCCAACCTGCTTGTGCCACCATTTGCTAATTTGTAAAATGGAGATAATAGTAGAGCTTACCTGGCAAATTGTTGTGTGGATTAATGAAATTACACAATGCATTAGCCCAGGACCTTCATATTCTAAATTCTCCATAAATGGCCACCCTTTACTTCTGAGCCCCATCTGTAAGGTGAGGGTGATATACTGCAAGCATAGAATTTGGGGGACATGGGAGGCAGAATTAAGTGATACGATGTGCACAAAACATCCGGCACAGCATCTGATAACTACCTAGTAGATAAGGGGTGACTGACACTTGGGTCTGACCAGTGTCCCTTCTAAATTGATGTAAAAGAAGCTGCCAGATGTTTTTCCCCACTGCCATTCCTGGGTGTGAATCCACAAGGCTGGTCCTGTGCTTTTGTCAGTCCTTGAGGGAATAGCTTAGATTGTGTTTTCTGCTCCACACTTCCTTGTTTTCCTGCCCGCTGGGCTGCCAGGAGAGCCATGAAATAATAAAATTATTCCTCTCCCCAGACAGCAATTCTCCCACTTTATTTCACTTTATCAATTACAAATGTCTTTTGAGCTGGATTTTCCCTGCCCTGATCACAAAGGGTAATGAGGGATGGGAAGTGGGGGCTGCTGTCATCACATCTCTAGAGCTTGAGTCCAAGGAGATTCTCAAGTTGCTTCAGCCACTGGAGGCTCTCAGAGCCGTGCTAGCAATGGTGAACTTGGAGAAGATGGGGTTCTATTGCCAGGTTCATCATACTGGACCTACTTCCTAAAGCTGGCAAGACGTTGAGTTCTGATGTCAGGGCAGGGGCTATTGATTCAAGGAGATTCCTGTATGGAGATCAGTGACCTGTTCAAGTAAAGCCAATTTAGATGGTAAAAGATTGATTTCATATCTTCCTTTGTCTTTTTCCATCCCCTAATGGAACCCTTCCTGCGTCACTGGTTTTCTCTGCTCCCATTTCTTCTCTCCTCCTTGTCTCCTGGGCTTCGCTCCAGCCAGGCTCTCCATGTCTATCTATGGAAAGGCTTTGATTGAGGCCAATGATGAGCATTCGTCAAAGGCTGATCTCAAAAACGAATGCCCAGGGACCACTTGACAGGGCTTCTTTCATTAGCATTTGCTACTTTCTGTCACCCCACTGTCCTGAAACACTTCTTCGCTTCTGGATCATCAGTCTCTTGTCTTCTGTCTCCTTCTCTGGCTTCCCCGGTTCTATTTCTTCTAGATTCCTCTCATCCTCGTGATTTCCAGAATCTCATTTCTACTGATGATCGGTCTCTCCTTAAGTGATCTCACTCCAGAGTATGGCTTTAAAGCCATGCTGGATGCTGATGAATCTAGAATTTAAATTGTAAGACCAACATTCGTCCGTGAACTCCAGTCCTTCCTTGATGGCTCCATGTGGATGGATTGCTAAGGAGCACCTCAACGCTCACATAGCCCATTTCAAATTTTTAATTTTTTGTTTGCTTATAGACTAAATGTTTGCCTTTGGTTGTATGTATATGTGTGCGTGCCCTAATTTTTTTTTTTATTTCTCACCAGTTATACATCTATCTTGATTTATGTTACTATTAGTGCTTGGCAGATGACAATACAAGGCCTAAACTGGTCTTCTGCCTTTATTCTGGCTCCTCTCTTACTTTCTACTTATCCAACGGTAGCCAGCATATTATTCCTCAAACAGAAATTAGATACTGTCTTCCTTCCATTGAGCTTCTCCAGTGGCTCCTTGCCTCAGCTAGGGCAAAGTCTTTATCATCATGTACAAGTTGAATAGAATCTGGCCCCTTGATCTCTCTCACCCTTTCATGTGTCTCTGCTTTCATTCCAGTGGTCAGCAAATAACCCTGGACTCTGGAACACTTCATTTTCAGGTGCTTGGACTGTACATTTCCTCACACTATTCAGGTATGAGTTCAAATGCTGACTGACTGGACAGAGTCCTTGATCTCCCTATAGAAAATTACCCTCTACCCTTTCTCCTCCCTAATAGTGTGTGTGTGTGTGTGTGTGTGTGTGTGTGTGTGTGTGTGTGTGTGTGTGTGTGTGTATGTGTGTGTATAGAGCACACACACACATGCATGTGTGAGAGAAAGAGAGAGAGAGGGAGGGAAAGAGGGAGAGAAAGACTGGAGCTTAAACTCAGAGACTTACGTCCTCAGTTGGCTTTTTTTTCCACTCAAGGTTGGCACTCTACCATTCAAACCACACCTCTACTTTTTGGTGGTTAATCAGAGAAGGAATCTCATGTATGTTTTTTTCACTAGCTTCAAATTGTGATCCTCTGATCTCAGCCACTTGAGTCGCTAGGATTATATGTGTGAGCCGTGGTGCTTAGCTCAGCTCATAATTTTAAAGAAGCTGTCTTGTTTAGTTTTCTTTCGCCTTTGTTTTCTTCCTTCTTCCTCTCCCTCCCTGCCTCTCTTCCTCCCTCCTCCTTTACCTGTCCCTTTTCCATTCCTATTTCTTTCCCTCCCTCCCTCCCTTCCTTCCTTCCTTCCTTCCTTCCTTCCTTCCTTCCTTCCTTCCTTCCTTCCTTCCTTCCATCAGATTGAAATCAGAGCCTTGTACTTGCTAGATGAGTGCTTTTCCACTTGAATCGTACACCGTAGTCTTTTTGTTTTCATTCAGCTAAGGTTTGAGCTAACTGTCCAAACTGTGATTCTCCTATCATTGCCTATTGAGTAGCTGGGATGGCAGGTGTGTGCCACTATGCCTGGCCCTACAGTTTTCTTGTTGTGCATTTTTATGATTCCCTCTTGTATTTGTTTATACATTTCATATACATTTATACTCTATTTCTTGTCTTTCAGTTCCAGCCTCTGAAGTCCTTGGGGAAAATGTTCCGGTGTTTACTCATGGTGCTTTGTTTCCTGTATGTTTGTCCATCTTTGATTGTGAGTGTATGCATGGCCAATCTCAATCTGTAGACTATAGGAAATGATCAATTGAGAATGCTTTCCTCTAGAGGAGATTTATATTTATATCTGCTGGGCACCAGGGGGCTTTAGTAACTGGAAATCCTTTTCCCCCACTTTGGGGTTCCAGATTAGATCTGGCAGACTCCAGTGTGAAGTGCCTAGACTGCTACCTCACACCTCAGCATTCCTTGGGGTCCATTGCCTTTTCCTTCCAGCCCCTTGGAGATTTATTCTTTCTCCTGGAAGTCCAGAGTTTTTGTGCAGGGTAACTGTTTCTGAGTAGGAGAGCCCCTCAGAACACCTCAGCTATAGTTACACAGTTGGAGATATCTTCTTACTCTCATATATCCCTTACATACCAAATTTTAGTTTTCTATAGCTCTGAATCGTAATGTAACATCAGACACATTTTCCCTTATTCACATTCTGTTACCATAATAAAATGCAAGCCCCAGGAGATCAGAGATTTTGATTGATCTGTTCATTGTTCTATCTTGAGGTCTACAATGTCTTAAATGTAGTAACTATTAGTGAATATAGCTGAATGAAGGAGCAAAATTTATTTGAAGGTGATCTAAGCAAAGATGGTTACTTTAAGAATGCCCACAGATATTGGATCTCTCAAGCTGATCCAAGAACAGCCAGAGTAGCTGGGCTGGGCTCTGCAAGGATGGGAAAGCAAAATCTACTACTTGTGGATCTAAAATGGTTTTAGATTCTTCTGGAAAAATCTAATGCTGTGCTCTGAATATGTGTCTATAACCACTGCCTGACATCTGCTTTATCTTTCTCTCTGTTAGTTTTTGTGGGACTTGACCTTGATTTGTTATTGTCCCAACTCAAGTTTCCTTCTCAATTCTTCTGTTATTAAGTGACAAAATCCTCCCCTCATCTTAGGTCACATTCTTTAGACAGGGGATCAAATTGGCTCAGGATTTTTGTTTTGTTCTTTGTTCTATGCAGGTTCTGGGGCTTGAACTCAGGGCCTGGGCATTGTCTCAGAGCTTGTTTTTTCCTTTTTCTCAAGGCTAGTGCTCTATCACTTGAGCTACAGCTTTGCTTCTATTTTTTTTTTTGGTGGGGTGCTGGTTAATTGGAGATAAGACTCTCATAGACTTTCTTGCCCAAGCTGTCTTCAAAATTCTATCCTCAGATCTCACAGCCCTTCTGAGTAGCTAGGATTCCAGAAATGATCCACTGGCACCTGGTCTTGATTTATAATTTTTAATGTCAGATCAAATGGTCTCGGCCAGCTCATGAATTTTATGAGTACACCTGGTGAGATAGGAATTCTCAAGTCAGCATAAGAATAGGACATTTTTACATTCTGGAGGGGAGGTGGTTCTATTCCCTGATGAGATTCTCACCTAAGAAGCCAAAAGGATGATCAGGCAGGCTGATGAAACATGGAAGCTGGTGAGAGGATGAGGATAGAGGAGGGCGTGGGCAGGGCACAGAAGGACATAATTGGATTCATGATAGCTGCTGAGAATAAAACTACAAAGAGTCAATATCTAATGTACTCAGTGAGTCCAGTGAGAAGGTAGAGACCCACCTGGAGTGGTGATGGGGGGGCCCTTACCGAGTCCAGGGATTGAATCCGAGCCTCAGAAAGGTTCCATTATGCCCAAGAAGACTCAATACTGATCAATTGCATTGAACCGTGTTTGAACATGTAATGTTTTAATTATCAGGGAGAAGCTAGCAAGTGGTCAGCTGGAGAGCAAGAACTGGAGCTGCTTCCTTTGCTCTTTCCCAGGAGGGAGAGGCCAATACCAGCAGGTGTTACGTGTGGCCTGGCTGGCCTAGGAGGGAAGCCAGACATTGCTCACACCACTACATACACAAGTATGCTGAAAGGTGCTCCATGCACAGGAAGGACTCAGGAGAACAGGGAATTTGATCTCAGCTGGTCGGAGAAGGCTGCTTGAAGAAAAAGATCTCTGACTGGCCATTGAAAGGCAGTGTGGAAATTTAATAGGCAAAATTTGGGGATGGGAAAAGTGTTCTAGGCACTCCCAAATGCCTTGCTAATCCTTACACACAGCTATGGGGGCTTTGCCTTCTCCTGGAATCTCTTCCTCCAGATGTTCTGATGGTGCCCCAGTATGGAAGGTACTGTATGCTGCACCCTCAGCAATCTGCATCCTTTCTCCATAGCTCAAGTTCCTTTCCAGCTCGTTGTCATGTCTTTTGTTTATGATCCATCTTCCCTAGCAGTGTAGGAGCAGGAGAAATGATTTCTTTACTACTTAGTATATCACTCTAGAATTCACTCTATATTGTGCTTCAATCTCTCTCTCTGTATATATACTTATCTATGTATATATATAATGATTAAACTAAAAGCTGCAAGGCACATCTAGGAGTGATAGGAGGCCAGCATGGCAGGACTTTAGTGGGAAAGGAAGATGGCAGCAGAGGTGAGACAGGCAGGTAGGGGTCAAATTCTGCAGGACAACATAGACTCTGTGCCTGTATTGAATCCTCCTTCTACGGACAGTGGGAAGCTACCAAATGTTTTAGTGAATGTAAGCATTGGAATAAAATTTCCATTTTTCAGGTAGCTTTTAGCTAAGAACAGTGGCTCATGCCTGTAGATCTCAGACATGAGAGATCAGGAAGATGGAGGTTTGAGGCCAATCTGGAAAAGAGTTATCAAGATCCTAGTTCAACCGATAAGTTGGAAGCAAGTGGTGGAGTGTGCTGGTCAAACCCAGGGCCAGGTGGGCCCCAGGTAGAAACATGAAAATGGAAATATAAAACAAAAAAGGCCAGGATGTGGTTCAAATGATAGGATGTTTGTCTAGCAAGTCCAAGGCCCTGAGTTCAAACCCTACTATAGCAGAGAGGTGGGGAAAAACAAGTTCTCTATGGCCCCTGTGAAAAGGATAGTTGGGTAGGGGACTGGAATGTGAAAGGATGAAGGCAAATGAGGAGGCTGTTGTAATTTTCCAGTCTTGAGATAGCGTGGAGTGATTGTAGAGAGGTAAGTTTTCAGGTAATAGTTACAAGATAGAATCCGTAGAATAAAAGAACGAAGCAGACAGACAATGAAAGGGAATGCAAAGAACTTTATTTAGAAGTATCATCATCACAGGCTGCTGTTGTTTTGCTCCCACGTGACTTGAATCAACAGGTTTAATGCCCCGGACTTCACTCTGGTTGGTCACATCTATGCAAATGAGGCATAGGAAAACTGACCTACAGAGAAGACTTGTGATGGCGTAGCTTTGGGCGTGACTTATCCCTTATGATAATTAGGAGTTTTTAAATTGTAGAGTTGATGTATGGAGGGGTTAGTTACACAAGTCAGATAATGAATACAGTTTTCTTTGAACAGGCTCACTCCCTCATTTTCAACCAGTTTTTCTTCTCTCAACCCCCTTCCTTTCAAGTTGTATAGTTCATTTCCTACATAGTGTCCAGTGAGTATCATGGCTGAATTGTCCCACCATTTCTGTGCTTCCCCATCCCATCCATAAATCAGATAACCTTACATATAAGACAAATCATACAAAAATGAAAAGCAGCAACAAAAGGGGAAAAAAGAACCACAAACAGTATAATAAAATATCTCTTGTTTCTATTTCTTGGAGTTCATTTTGATAAGCATCATTGTATATTATCATATGTACATAGCTATTGAGCTCTTGTGATCCTCTCCTAAGAATATCTTCTTTGGGTTACACTGTGTAAAAGTTTGGAGTCCTGTTTAATTAATCATTTCCAAGGGGGGTTAGTTGTAGATTTATAGTCATATTCTAATTATTACAAATGAGGAGACCCATGCAGCCCTTGTTTCTTTGGGACTGGCTTATTTTGCTTAATTATTAATTAATACTTTAAAAAAATAATATTTTTCCAAGTCTTTCCATTTCTTTATGAATAGGATAAGTAATGCCATTCTTTCTGATGGAGCATAGATTTCCATTGTGCATGTACCACATTTTCTTGATCTATTCATCTCTTGAGGGGCATCTGGGTTGATTCTATATCTTGTCTTTGGTAAACAATACTGCCATGAGCATGATTGTGCTGGTGGCTTTTGTGAGGCCTGGTTTTAGGTCATTTGGATAAATGCCCAGTAGTGGATCTGGTGAGTCACAGAGAAGTCTTTTGAGGAACCTCTATACTTTTTTCCGGAGTGGTTGAACAAGTTTACATCCCTACCAGCAGTGTAGTAGCATTCTCTTTTGGCCACAGTATCATTATTATTATTATTATTATTGTCAGGGTGATGTACAGAGGGGTTACAGTTATATTCATCAGGTAATGGGTATATTACTTCTTGAACATTGTTACTCCTTCCCATATTTTTCTCCCACTTTCACTCCCCCTCTGTTATTAGTTTTCTTGATAATGGCCATTCTAACTGGGGTGAGGTGGAATCTTAATGTTGTTTTGATGTGTATTTCTTTTACGGTGAGAAATGTCATTGTCTATTGACCATTCTTATTTCTTCTGAGGAGGAGGCTCTCTTTAAGTCTTTGGCCCATTAATTAATTGAGTTGTGGTTTCTTTGAGAATTTATTTTTGGGGGGTTTAGTTTTTTGAGCTCTAAGTATATTTTAGATATGAGACTTGTGATGTCATAGCTTTGGGTGTGGCTTATCCTGTACGAAAATTAGAATATTTTTTTGAAAATGAAGGACTTTTCATTGGCTGGGTTCCACTACTTTCTGATGGGTTTTTATCTATGACTATTTTTTTTTTTGCCAGTTTTGGGGCTTGAGCTCAGGGCCTGCACACTGTCCTGGGGCTTTCTCAAGGCTAGTGCTCTACCAGTTGAGCCACAGCACCACTTCCGGCTTTTTCTATGTATGTGGTACTGAGGAATCGAACCCAGGTCTTCGTGCATGCTAGGCAAGCACTTTTACCACTAGGCCAAACTCCCTGCCCATACACTATGTCTTTTGAAATGAACAGACAGTGAGTGGTCCATTGGACAAAAATAGGAGTTTAGAGAAGGAGTTAGTATGTAAGGAAGGTCAGTAGAGAGCGAAGAGTTAGAAAAACAAAGATAACATGAACCTGGAATGCTAGAATTTAATACTTTCGAGGTGGAGTAGTTCTGGGCTGGGCCAAGCCTATGGATAACCGTGTAACTTGGATTAATTCACTCAAAAAGTTGATATTGAACCTCTTTTGTGGGAATAAATTGAGCTGTAGGCTTAGTTGGGTTTTAACCTCATCTAAGGGAGTCAGATTAAATTACCACACATTAAAAAAAATCTATAAATTCAGATAGCATGAAGTAAAACAAAGCTAAAAGGACACAAAGTAGAGTGGGAGGCAGTGTTTGTAGACAGATGGGCAGGGGAGGGCTTTATGAAGGCGACAGTTGAATGAAGTTCCAGGAGGTAGCACAGACACACACAGATCTACAGGCAGGGAACTCTTGGTAGATAAAACAGTGTGTACGTGGCCTGTGTGCAAAAGCCTGGGATGCCTAAGAAATAGCAAGAAGGCTGGCAGGACCAAAATGAAGAGGAAATGTGGAAGAAAGGCAGCAGAGACCAGGGGACCCTTCCTGCTAATGTTTGGAACTTGGAAACATTTCCAAGAGTACTGGCAAGCCACACCCCTGTTTGTGGAGGGACCTTATCCAAAAGAGGTTTGTAAAGGTTCCACTGGCTGCCATGTGGAGAATGGAGTAGAAGGAAAAGCAGCGAGGAGTCCTGCTCCTGGAGAAAGCAGACATACAAGCTGAGGTAATGGGAGTGTGAATGTAGCATTGCAGGGGCTCTGAGGTGCATTTGAGACCAGAGCTGCCTCAAGTGAACAAACTCACACAGTTACTGGAGCCTGGAGGGGAAGGGAGGGCCAGGGAGGTCTTCTTCGAATATCTAGAGAGGACCTGCTTTTACCATGTCTTTCCTATCTAGTAGCTTTATTCCCAGTAGTATTCATGAAATGAAGCAATACCAGGCTGGGTACAATGGCTGATGCCTATAACCCTGATTATTCAGGAAGCTGAGATCTGGAGGAACATGATTTAAAGACAGCTAGGTAGAAAAGTCCTTCAGATTCCCTTGCCAAAATAACCAGAAAAAAAAAATCAGGGCTACAGGTATGGTTCAAGTATGAATTCCTGAGTTCAAACCTGGTACCTCAAAAAATATATAAAACCCGTCTCAGTAAAATAAATAACAAGAAATAAATATTATAGAACAAAAACTTTAAAAACAAAGGATTGAACCAGGTGCTAGTGGCTCACACCCATAATCTTAGTTACTTAGGAATCTGAGAGCTGAGGATTTTGGTTCAAAGCCAGACCAGGCAGAAAAGTCTGTGAGACTCTTATCTCCAATAAACTACTCAGAAAAAGCTGGAAGTGGTGGCTGAAGTGGTAAGAGAGCTAGCCTTGAACAAAAGAAGCTCAGCGATAGCAACCAGAGTTCAAGCCACAGGACTGGCAAAAATAAATAAAAAAAATAAGGGTTGAAAAAGTAAGGTTGAAAAAAATAAGAGATAGTTTAATTATATTAATATTTGAGCAAAAAAGGGAGAATATATCTATTCGCTGATCTGTTTCAAGCACAAAAGACAACATAGTGGTGTCTGTTTCCTTCCCTCTTTCACTTTGAAATAAGCCAATGTTTCAAAGAGGAGAATTACTTTTAATGTAAAAGGTATTATTCAGACCCAATGAAATAGTGCCAGTGCAAGCCTCGATTTGCACTTCCAAACAAAAGACCCTGCTTTGTCATTTGCATCTTGTCTCAGTGTTTTGAAAATGTATACACAGATACAGTTCCGTGTGGCCCCACAGAATGACAGAATCGGAGTCACTCAAGTTCGGCGTCTTTGTTCAGCTGTCACTGGGCTATTGTTTATTCCAAAGCATCCTTTGAACACAGGAGTATGAGCTACCAAGGGAATTAGAGAAAGAAATGGCTCCTGCAGCAAGCTTGACCAATCATGACCATCGAATAAACTGGGATAGAACCCGGGGGTGTCCCTGGGTGCTGGACTAAGTGTGTTTCCCCACCCCTTCTTAAAGCCTGGGTCTACTGATGAGAAGAACACTATGTTCATGGAGGGGTAAGCACTCAGAAGTACTCATTTGAATGTGTAGTGTAATGCTCACACTAACACATACAGTGAATCTCAGTGACCCAACAGGCCATTTATTAGCATTTTACTAAGCAAAGGATTGTGGGGGAAGAGTATTTCATCCCTGGCCCCCTGTGGAATTGTGGGTAAAGGGGTGATGGTAAAGGGGCTGAGTTTGTTCCATGTTCTATGTTAAGAATTTCGACAGTCAACTCATCTCTGTATTGCAGTCTCGGGGTCCCCTCCCACCACCATTGTCTGAGGCACCCACTTGCATGGGAGGGTGACCAGAGCATGGGGGAGGGAGACAAGGCTTGGGAGAGAAGGCAGGTGATGGTGTCTGTCCTGGATGCGGGGGTACATAGACTGATAGGTCTTCTTTTAAGGGTGGGGTTACCCTAGTGCTGTGTCTTCTGTGGCCTTGGCAGGCAGATTCAGGTGTGAGATGGCAGAGACAGCCTTTGGTAGTGGTGGTGGGGGGGGGGTCTCCTGCCTGCTGATGCTTCAATCCCTGTGCCTCCTGCTGCTTCTCTCTATGGTCTGGTCTGTTCTTCCTCCCTGTATTCCCCACTGGTTCTCTCTCTCTCTCTCTCTCTCTCTCTCTCTCTCTCTCTCTCTCTCTCTCTCTCTCTCTCTCTCTCTCTCTCTCTCTCTCTCTCTCTCTCTCTCTCTCTCATCTTTCCTTGCTCTCTCTGTGTCAAGCCTGTTCCTCTCCTGCCTGGCTCTATCCCTCCTGGGCTGCCCCCTCCGCTGGGGCTCCATTGTGGAGAC
Organism: Megascapheus bottae; assembly: GCF_031878675.1. Classification (NCBI taxonomy): domain Eukaryota; kingdom Metazoa; phylum Chordata; class Mammalia; order Rodentia; family Geomyidae; genus Megascapheus; species Megascapheus bottae. The sequence goes on from NC_143514.1 coordinate 63,335,929, forward strand.
CATTGTTCCTGTCTCTCTCAGCCTCTCAGCCTCTCTGGGTACAAGGTGTTCTTTTCATTTCACTGTTGGAGAGCTCAGGGGAGCGGGGGGGGGGGGCAGGCTGTGCACCCCTGCCCTGTGGAGAACTCTTTGTTCTTTCTTTGTCTCTCAGGTGGGGCATCTGTAAGAGCCAGAGGTTTGCTCCGCTCTGAGGATCAAGCCCCAGAGTCTGGCAGCTCCTTTCCCAGCCTCTGGATGGAGAGGGTGGCCTTAGCCACTAACCAGGATCCTGGTGGGGGCAGCGCTGGCAGCAGGCGGGGCAGAGCCTGTCTCAGCAGTGGGCAGTGGAAAGCCAAGATACATGTGCAGGGTCAGGTTTAGTTTGAGCCTCAGATGCTCTGCCAGGCCTCTTCCGCTCACTCCAGCTTGCTCTCTTTCCTGCGTGGCACCACTGGACTTTCCCTTCCTAGCCATGGCCCTGGCCTGGCAGGGGACTGAGGAAGCTGCTCAGGCCATCTCCCTGTCCCCATGTGTGCCCTCTCTCTCCCTCTTGCTCTCCACCTGCCACTATTCCCTGGCCCTCTCTGCCCCTGGATTCCCAGGCATGGACCCCTAATCTTTTACTTGGGGCTTCTTTTTACCCAGAGGGACTAAGACCCAGACTCTAGGAAGAGGATAGTGGAAATCGTAGATACAACACATCTCATCTCTGGGTATCTGGGCATGGTGTTCCTTATGGGAATGAGGGCATCTAGAGGCCCTGTTAGGTGCCCAGGGCAGAGAGACACTGGGGTTGGATCAACTCAGACTGAAGCAGAAACACGAGATCCTGAGACTTCAGTCTCATCCTCATTTTCAAGATGAGTAAACTGTGTGGTGTGTTTCCAAGGGAACCCACGTCATGATGGCTGTACCATGGTCGTGTAAATGACCAAGAGCCTGGGACTTGAGTGAGCTGCCCTCCCAGGACTCTTGGGGACATTCCTGTCTGGGTGTGAGTGCTCCTGTAGGTGGGGGCTCTCACCAGGTGCTTTATTTTTATTTTTTGGGGGCAGTCTTGGGCTTGGGCTCAGGGCCTGAGCACTGTCCTTGGACTTTCTCAAGGCCAGAACTCCACTGCTTGAGTCACAGCACCATTCCTGGCTTTTTCCTATGTATGTGGTACTGAGGAATTGAACCTGGGTCTTTGTGCATGCTAGACAAGCACTCTACCACTAGGCCAAACTCCTGGCCCTTCACCAGGTGTTTTATAAATCATCAGAGGAGTCCAAAGAACATAGAATACATGTGTGCTTTTTTCCAAGTACATTCCAGCCTAGCAGCGCATGGTTCCTGATGCTCTGTTGGACCCCGTGGACTGTGGTTTAGCATCCGTGACTTTCAGGACACTCCTCTGAGTGCCATGGCCTTACCTGCATGAGGTTAGTGGTGTGGAGACCCTGTACCATTAGGAGGGTCACAGCAGGCCTTTCTGGGCATCTTGCTTTTGGTGAAGATCTGAGCAGTGCTTCAGAATTTACTGTGCTTGGGAGTCACACTGACCTGTGAAGGGACCCACCTCCTTCCTGGTTCAGATTCAAGATTGCCTCAAGAAGCATTGGTGTGGACCACTCTCAAGCCTTCAGAGACACGGCCACTGCTGTTTTGACATGGACCAAGGTTCCTGGGGGAGTCAGAAACTCATCTGTGTCTCTCTGTTCTCTTCTGTGTCTCACTTGACTTTCTCCCTGTGTGACTTAGGCTGGTATGGTGCAGTGAGAACAGAACCATCACTCGGCCAGTGCACAGAGGCCATCTTTAGATAGAGCAGGGAACAGTGCAGAGCTTCCCAGCAGCTCCAACTGCCATCTGGGCACCATCTGTGAGGGTCTGGATTCCAGCCATCTGGGAGGACTGAGGCGCCATCTGTGTGGGCTGAGGTGCCTGTCAATTGTACGCATCTACATGCCACCTGTGTACCCTGGAGTGTCAGCCAGGTGTGGGCTCTGGGTTCCAGCAGTGTGGGCTGGATTTCCAACCAGCTGTGCAAACGAGGTTCTAGCTGTGTTGGCAGATGCCAGCCTTGGTGGATTAAAGTGCCAGCCAGTTGGGTGGACCTACATACTAGCTGGGTTGCCTTGGGGTATCAGCCAGGTATGGGGATGGGAGGACAAGGGCAGGGACTAGATGGCCAACAGCAGTGTAAAGGTGATCTAGCTGTGTGGATCGCAATGCCAGCTTACTGTATGGCTCCAAGGCCTGATCTGAGGTGGACTGGGGTGCCAGCTTTGAGAACACGGTGCCAGCACAAACCATGTTGAGACTGGAGACTGCGTCAGTTGTCCATGGTCACACGTGCTCCTGTTTAGAGAATCAGTAAATCACAGTCACAGAGTCCAATTACTTTACCCAGTGGCATTTGCTGCAGAATTGAAGACATCACTCCCTCATAGGAAGAAAAGAAAATACCCTCAAGAATAATAAACCATAATTAGAAATGGGCCAGATCTTTTGGAATCAGATTTCCAAGGGAAGAAAGACTATTCATGTCAAGGTGTTTATTTGTTCCACAAATATTTGTTGGATGCTTTGGGAGGTGGGTACTGTATGAATAATCTTACTCAAAAGAGGTGACCAGGGCTTATGGTGAGGTGCCTGCATTTTTTTCAGTGTTTCTTACTTTCCACAGGGGAGGCCTCTATGGAGAAGTCTTCCTTTCCTCTTCTTTTCTCACAAGGATTGGTCTGCACCTTTGTAGGGGCCCTACTGTCAGAGCTGGGTCCATTCAAGAATAGCCACCCCAAAAGATAAATAGATAAGCGGCCTCAGACCTGAGCTGGAGGGGACTCAGAATGCTGCCCCCTCCCTCACTGCAGGTAGGTGCACAGCTGGGGAGGGGCCTACCTGGTGATATAGAAGAAAGGCATTCCTTGACTTTCCCAGCCCCCAGCACTGCGAGTTCCACACATTTTTTACCACATCTTCCAGCTATATCCTCGACTTCTGCCAGGTTGTCTTTGGGGAAGAACACTTGGTGGTTGGATCAGTTCATATGATCTGTTAAAATGGCTTTGAGAAGATACACACATGCGTGAGTGTGTATGTGTGTACACATACTCTCACACACATAGCCCTCCTTGTTCCACAGAGGTCTGCATTTGTTGATATCACTGAACCCTGCGAATGTCATTTATCTTTCTTTTTTTTTAAAAGTATTTATTTAAAAATAGTTTTATTATCTTTAAATAGTTGTAGAAAGGAACTGCCATTCAACAAAGCAGTTTATGAATACAGTGCGTTGTGACCAATGTCATTCTTTCCACACGCTCCCCCATGCCTCCCAACCCTCCCTTCCCTCATTCTTAATGTGGTATGATATGTATTGGTTTTTTTCCCATTTCCCATTTTCACTTCCTTTTGCTCCTCCCCTTCCTTTATTTTTCTTAATTTTGTGGTATATACAATGAATTCTTGACTGCACTCTCCTCTTCCCCTCCTTCATTTGTTTACCCCTCTCCCCACAGACCCCCCGCCCCCACAAGTACCCATTTCCTGGTACTGATTTTGTTAGGCTTTGACTTAATTGTTGTAAAGAATTATCCTATTTGAGGTCTCTGTAGAGTCTATTATCTTTCAGCTAATTCACTTGTAACTGCCTGCATACCCCTCAGTGTGTTTCCTTACAGATTTATGGGCATATTGTAGCTACCAGAAATGAGGAAAACCATGCAACCTTTGCTTCTCTGGATCTGGCTTACTTCACTTAGTATAATTTTTTTCTATTTCCATATGAATGGTAGACTATCATTCATTCTAATAGATGAGTAACATTCCATGGTGTATATATACCACATTTTCTTGATCCATTTGTCCATCGAGGGTTATCTAGGCTAATTCCACAGTGTTAGTTTTCTATACATTTATGAAATTTAATGTATAAGTCAAGCACAGAAAGAGATCAACAATAATAACCTACAATACCTAATACTGTAACGTAATGACCATCATGATGATAAATAGTGACAGTTATAATGGATAACATTTTGTAATGAAGGCTCATTGAATGTGGTCTGCATCTACTATCTTTTTCTTTTCTTGTTTTGGTTGGGGATGGAGCTTGAACTCAGGGCCTGGGCACTGTTCCTAAGCTCTGGTGCTCAAGGCTAGTGCTCTACTACTTTGAGCCACAGTTCCACTTTGGTTTTTCTGGTGGTTAATTGAAGAGTCTCATGGACTTTTGTGCCTGGGCTGACTTTGAACCTGGATCCTCAGATCTCAGCTTCCTGAGTAGCTAGGATTACAGGTGTGAGCCACCAGGGCCAGCCTCTCCCAGTGTCTTTATGCACTGTACTGTAGTTTTGGGACAGAGATCGGCTATGGGGCACACTATAGTACAGGTAAGACAGCCCCACTGCACCTTTGAAGGTTGGTATCTATGAAACCTGTTCTACAGGTTCATCCCAAACAGTCAGTGAATAGTGAGCCACTGCTCATGGGCAAACTCCAGGTTGTGTCACTATGAGCCTGTTGTCACCACATTTCTGTCAACTGCTCAGTATGTAACCTAATACTATATGTTTCTCTTAAAAGACATTTAATATATGTTATCAAAAGCATCAGTCTCTTTGCAAAGAGCACTGTAATCTGCGTCTGTATGAGACTCCAGTGTGCATTTCCTCCATTGCAGCCTTGCTGCACTTGGAAATGGCAGACATTGTTTTAGTACATGCTTAGGGGCATTCTAACTTAATTACCAACTCAAAGTACTAGAGATAGTGCAATAATAGTAATAATCACTAAAAAAGAGGTGCCAGTAGGTAGACTGAAGAGACTATGGTTGAGATTCTGAGGGTCGAAGCAACAAGTCAGGAGCCATCTGCCTGAACCCAGCTGGCAACATGGGCCCAGGCTCTGCCCATGGCAGAGTGACCGAAGGCACTGGGATCTGCAGTGCTGTCCACCTTGTTAGGAGACGAGCTGTTCTGTGGCTTGGGATAGACTCTGGAAGAACTTATCAACTCTTGGGCCTGCAGTGACTATAATATGTTTAGAAATGAGTAGTTTGGGGACAGCCCTGGGGCTAGAAAGCCAGTGCAGGTACTCCAACTGGAGGGATGCATGGAGGGATGAAGGGCATGGCGGGGGGTGAGGAGCTCTTGGTCTAGGCAATGCCATGGCCCCCACCAAGGTCCATTCATTCTGACACCAGGAAGCCCCATTTGCAATTCTACTTCTTTATTCCCTCTTTAACCAGGCCACAGGCCGTTCTGCAGACCATCTCCAAACCTAAGATGACCATAACTGACACCTACCTGTTGCCCCAGCGTGGTATGTATGGAGAGAACATTATTTTCTTGTTTTCAGGGCTATGTGTTAAGAACAAGGCCCTGACTCTGTAGAGCGGTGCGTGCGTGCGTGCGTGGTGCGTGTGTGCGTGCGTGTGTAAAGACTCTTGGCTGGTGTCTCCTCTCACTTTGCCATAGCCATCAGTAGCCTATCAGATCTTGCCTGTTTTTACTTCTTAAAAAAAATAATGCAATTGCTAAGACTAATCATGCTAGGTCACATTTTAAGTGCCTCTACATGCTAGGTATGGGACAACATGTTTTACTTTTAAGTTTAAACTTGATCAGAGTAATGTATATATCTAGTTTTCTCCCATTTTGTTCGAAAAAATTAAAAATGGATATTCATTTTATTTACAATGACTATCCATACATCTTTTTCTGTTGTTGTTGTTGGTCATGGGGTTTGAACTCTGAGCCTGGGTGCTGTCTCTGAGCTTTTCAACACAAGGCTATCGCTCTAACCACTTGAGCACAGTGTTACTTCTGGTTTTCTGGTGGTTAATTGGAGATAAGAGTCTCACAGACTTTAGTGCCTGGGCTGGCTTTGAACTGAAATCCTCAGATCTCAGCCTCCTGAGTAGCTAGGATTATAGGCATGAGAAATTGGAACCTGGCACATACATTCTTCTTCTTCTTCTTTTTTTTTTCTTCACCAATGAACATTCTCTGTCTCTGTCTCTGTCTCTCTGTCTGTCTGTCTCTCTTTCTATCTGCCTATTTTATCCTTTTTTACTTCACCAATGAACATTTTGACATTCTCTCTTTCAATCTACCTATCTTATCTTTTTTTTACAATTGGGGTATGAACTCAGGATTTAAGCTTGCTTGGCTTGCTTGCTTGCTGGCACTTTACTACTTGAGCCACAACTCTAGCCTGACATTTTGCTGGTTTGTTTGGAAATGGAATTTCTTGGACTTTTCTGCATGAGTTGACTTTGAAGCTGTAATACTCTGGATTTCAGCCTTCTGAGGATCTAGGATTCTAGAGTGAGCCACCAGAGACCAGCTGTATCATCATCTTTTAAAAAAAAATTTGGTGCCAGTCCTGGGCTTGAACTTAGGGCCAGTGTGCTGTCCTGTCCCTGAACACTTTTGATAGTGCTCAACTATTTGAGCCACAGCTCCACTTCTGGCTTTTTGGTGTCTAGTTGGTGATAAGAGTCTTACTGACTTTCCTGCTCAGGCTGCCTTGAAACCTCGATCCTCATATCTCAGCCTCCTGAGTAGCTAAGAGTACAGGTGTGAACCACTGGCCTCCATGATTTAAAAGCATATGATAGCCAGACGTTGGTGACTCACACATGGAATGCAAGCATAGGAGGTTTGTGATGTGAGTCCAGCCTGTACAGAATTTGTGATACTCTTTCTGAGCCCATCCTGGACATTTTGGTCAGCCTAGACAGAATGGAAGCCTAAAGTTGGTAGACCATGGCTGAGGTGTGTGCTCTGGAAGGAAGCAAGGCTCTCGTAGCCGTCTCTCTTTCAATCTTTCTTTTTCTCTGTCTGTCTGCCTGTCTGTCTGTCTGTTTGTCTGTCTGATACACACACACACACACACATACACACGCACACACACGCACATACACACACACACACACTTATTAGCACAAGGAGGGGCTGGAGGCATGGTTCAGGAGGCAAGGCACCTGCCTTGTAATCACACTATTCTGAATTCAAACCAAAAAATGTACATTACAGGCACTTTACTCCTTCCCTTCCTTCCTTCCTTCCTTCCTTCCTTCCTTCCTTCCTTCCTTCCTTCCTTCCTTCCTTCCTTCCTCCCTCTCTCCCTCCCTTCCTCTCTTTCCTTTCCTCTTTCTTCTTTCTTTCTTTTCTTTCTTTCTTTCTTTCTTTCTTTCTTTCTTCCTTTCTTCTGTCTTTTCCCTCCCTTCCTTCCCTCCCTTCCTTCTCTCCTTTCCTTTCCCTTTCCTTCCCTTTCCCTTCCTTCCTTCCTTCCTTCCTTCCTTCCTTCCTTCCTTCCTTCCTTCCTTCCTTCCTTCCTGTGTCTTTATTACTCCTTTTCTCTATCTCTTTTTTATGTCTTTCCTCCTATTTCATGTTCTGAAGAACGATTTAAAAATATATTGCCCCTGAATGCTTCATGCATTCCTTAACAATTAAAAGCATTCCTCTCTGTAACTATGGTAACACCATTATCATAACTAAGAAATTTAACTTGAATTCAACACTATCATCAAATGTGTCTGAATCTAAGTTTCATGTACCTAATCTAAAAGAATAAATATTTATATAAGCCTTTGAATTAAAGGCAGCATTCTTTCCTTCTCTTGATTCCTTCTCTGTGAAGGCACCTGTTTTCAACCCTCAGCTATTTCTTCTAGTTGTTAGCTTCACGTTTCTCAGTAACATGTTTAGTTTTGGTTCTAGAAATTGCTCAAAATTTAGTAACTTCTTTCTATGTAAGGGTAAGATTTAGCTCTCTTGTCTCCCACGAATGTTTCTCCATCCTCTCAGTAGGATGAGATGGACGCTTTTGGTAAGATCTGCATTTAATATTTCTATCTTCTTTGTAATGATATTTTTAGATTGAGTTACATTACATACTGTGATTATATTTTCTTTATTGTCCAACTGTGTTGGGTTCTGGTCACCATGATTTGTCACTTACTTGGTTTTCTGTATAGCTATTGCTATTGTATCCCTGAGCTATCTCCCAAAATAAAAATTTTCTTTTCTGTTGGGCACTGGTGGCTCATGCCTGAGGAGGCTGAGATCTAAGGATTGTGGTTTGAAGCCAGCCTGGGAAGGAAAGTCCATGAGACTCTGATCTCCTATTAACCATAAAAAAAAACAACAAAAACTTGAAGTAGAGTGATGACTCAAGCAGACCAACACCAAAAACATTTAAGTGTATTGACATGTATTGAATTATGTACTGGTTTAATTATTTTCTTGGTCCTTCTGTACCGATCTGGTCACCCACTTCTCTGTCTTCCTGGATCTTCTTCATCAACTTGGGAATTCTCTCCATTTGTTCCCGAGATAAAACACCTAGTTTCCTGGATTTAGGGCATCCACTTCTCTTGACAGAGTGGCTCCTCACACAAGCCTGGTGTGAAGATTAACCTTGACTAGCCTTTCTGTTTAAGAGAGAGACACTAAGTGCAACTTTCTGTACTGAGTTCCTCTAGGATGACTGGGCAGGGCCAGCCTGATCAGGGGAATCCCAACAATGCTGGTTTACAATGGTCACTTCTGGCCTTCAGGGCTTCTACTACAAGAGCTGCAGTTGTTCTGACAGGTTTCCCTTTGTAAGTCCCTCAGCAGTTTTCTTTTGAAGTTTTGAGTACTCTTTCTTTGCTCGGAAGTCTTGGCATTTTAACTATAACATGACATGGAGAGGTCCTTTTCTGGTCATGTCTGTTTTAAGTTTCTAAATGCCTCATATCCATTTCTTTCCCTAGATGTAGGAAATGCAGAGAATTTTCTGATAATCCATTTTATTGAGTTTTCTATGACTTCAGCCTATATCTTGGTCCCTTTTAATATACTATAACTTCAAAGGTTTGGTCTTTTGTTTTTGGTGCCAGTCTTGGGGCTTGAATGTAGGTCTGGAACCTATCATTTGAGCCACAGCTCTACTTCTGGCTCTTTGTTGGTTAATTAAAGGTAAGAGTCTTATAGACTTTCCTGCCGGAGCCGGTTTCCAACCACGATCCTTAGATCTCAGACTCCTGAGTAGCTTGGGTTACAGGCATTTACAGGCATAAGCCACTGGTACTTGGCTTTTCATTGACTTTTCAATCTGATTTATTAAGCTTTTCATTTCTGAAATTTCAATCCACCTAACCTGAATCTCTGTTTGTTTGCTGCTTTTTCATCTAAGTTGTTAAATCAAATCAATCTCTCTCCCTCGTGCGCTCTCTCTCTCTCTCTCTCTCTCTCTCTCTCTCTCTCTCTCTCTCTCTGTCTCTCTCTCTCTCTCTCTCTCTCTCTCTCTCTCTCTCTCTCTCTCTCTCTCTCTCTCTCTCTCTCTCCCCCCCCCCTTCCCCCCTTCTTTCTTTCTTTGGCAGTACTTGGGTTTTGGAAAAAAGCATCCTTTTTTATGTCTGGGTCTGAACTGAGAATCTCACATTCTGGTAAACCCTTTTCTTTCATGACTGGTGCTCTACTGCTTGAATCATACCTCTGTTTTTAGTACTAGGGTTCTGAACTCAGGGTCTTTTATTTGATAAACAAAGGTACCACTTGTGCTGTGTCTACAGTTATTTTTGCCTTTCGCTAATTTTCAGACAGGATCTCACTTTTTGCCTGGGCCAGCCTGGGCCAGCATCCAACTGCCTGTACTTCCCATGGAGCTGGGATTAGAGTCACGAACCACCATATCATGATTAGTCTTTGAGAAGAATTTTTCCCTAACTTTTTTTCCCCTCCGACAAGCCTTGGACTATATTCTCCATCTTTACCTCCCAAGTAGCTGACATTACCTATACCAATTTTCTGTCAAAGTTGCTGACTTTGTTTTCTTTTTTTCCAATCTAGGTCTCACTCATCTGATAATTTAAATCCCTTTTGAGGTTGTTGGTCAGTTTAAAAACTAGACTTTTGAATTCTTGGTTTGGCATTTCAAACTTTTCAACATGTTTGGGTTCAATTATTAAAGTGCTTTGAACTCTTGGAGGAGTCTATGCAGATTTCTTGTGTTTCTGTAGAGGTGGATATCACTTCTAGTTTTTTTTTTTTCTGAGGGTTTTTTTCCTCAGTAGCCTTCTCTTTGGGGCTCAGTCCCTAGTGCCACTCAGAGAGGGCATAATAGACTTTTGTAACAGCAGCAAAACTGTTGGTTGGTTCTGTGTGTAGGCTGAGGGATAATGGTCAGCTATCAGCGTCAGGATTGCATTCACCTGCAATTCTTCCCATCTTTGCATACCAAGAGCAGCTTTTGGTTCCAGTGAGCTCTGTGCTCTGTGAGCCAAAGGTCCCATTATTCATTTATGCACCTGGGAGTGGCAAATGTCAAGACTTGGGGTGTCCTCTTTGTGTGTGTGTGTGTGTGTGTGTGTGTGTGTGTGTGTGTGTGTGCAATGGAAAAGCACTGACATTAGCCTTCAGGAGGGATAAAGTCAAGGAAATCTAACACTGCCCCTGCTGGTCTCAGATCTTTCGGATTTTATCTAGAAATCTTCTCTGTAGGAGATGGAAAGTTGTTTCCTACTTTTCCGTGTAGTCTTTTTCTGTTCCACCAGGATTTCCAGCTGTCTTATTATCTCTTTTTCTCTTGGGAATATAGTCTGTCCTTTGTTCCTGTGACTCTTCTGTGACTTACATAGTCACACAGACGAAGCTTCTATGTTGTCATCTTACCTGGATTTTTCCTATTTTTTCTTTTAAGGTAGTTATCTACCTTAAATAAGTTCTTCTCTAGAGCTACTTCAGCTTCCTTTCATTAGCTTGGGTATGTTGTGATCTGTTTCCATTGTCTCCAAGTATTGTCCAAACTTCTTTTTGACTCCCCCCATTATTTATAGTCCCGTGTTGTTGAATTTGCACATATCTACGAAAGTTACCAAATTTCCTTTTCTAAATCCCATCATGGTCAGAGAATATTCTTCACTTCCTTTTAAAAAATTCCAGTTTAACTTGAAGTTTTTGAAGCTTGTCTCCTGGCTTGGCATGAGGTCTATGTTTTCGTTCCATGTGTGCCTGCAACAACATGTACATTTTTCTATCCTCTTATGAAACAGTCTATAGAGGCTTTGGGGCTTAGCAGGTTAGTTTTGTTGTTCAAGTCTTCTGTTTTCTTTTTGGACTTCATTCTTATTTCTCTACCCACAATTGAAAGCCAGTGCTATCATTCTTAAAGATTGCAAATATTAAATAGTTTTCCATTTTCCTTTCCATTCTCCTGGGTGTTGATGAGCCATTTTGGAGTTTTGTTACTAGATGCATGTATGTTTATAATTGCTATATCTTCCTGATGGGCGGACTCTTTTACCATTGTAAAATGTTCTTTTCTTTTCTATCTTTAATAACATGGAACCTCTTCCCTATGCATTAGTTTTGGAGATGGTGATTGGGGCCCAGCATTCTTGCCCTGCCCATGAAATTGAGAGCTGGCTAGGGAATGTTGGCTCTTCCTGTGGCCTCAAGTAGAAAAGAGCTTCTGTAGCACAGAGCCGAGAAGGAGATGAGAAATGCCTAATCATCTGCCTTCTGGGAGAAAGGACAGCCCTGAACCGGGAGCTGGGGGAAAGGGGGCCCTAGTCCTCTTCTTGGCCAGATTGGCTTGGAGTAGTTTTGATAATATAGAATTGGAATTGTGGACCAAACACCATAGATGCTTGTGGTTCTAAATAAGGTTCAGTCCATTTGATTCAAGGCATGTTTCTCCTTTTGCTGTATGCTTTTAGAGTAATGTTCAGAAACTTCAAGTCATTAAAAAAATAAGTCTTATTCCATTTCTTTTCTGATGGGAGTAAGCCAAGCTATTTCACTTTTCAGGGAATCCTGCCACTCTGGGACAAAGTTTTAAAGACATAAATAGGGCAAAGTAGAGCAAGTTTAGGAAGTTCATGATTATTGAGGTTGCCATGACCAGATAACAAGGAAAAATAAGACATAGGCTTGAACAGTACCGAATTACAAGAAATAGGAGTTGGCTGCTGAGTGGTCACATATTTGCTTTTTCACTTCTCAGAGACATCAGTTTCATTACTCAGCAACTCAAAATTATGGCAGCAATAAAAATGCAATTGTATTTGTGTGAGGCCTAACCCAGCTCAGGCTTCTGATCGCTTGTAACTTCAGTGGGTAGATGCCAAGGCAGAAGACTGATTAGTGAGTCTGTATAGATTTTTTTTTAAAGAAAATCTAATTATTTTGTTAAGTGACAAAAGTGGAACCTAGCAGAAATGGAGTGTCATTCCTGAGATGGGTAACACTTGTCAGAAGAGAACCTCATTGATGATGGGCAGATGTAGGCTAGCGAGGTCTTGGATCTAATAATTGGACTTGTTTACCAACCAAGGGTATTTGCAAACAGATGGAATTATCCTAAAACCCCAGTGGGCAAGGATATGCCAGGGGAGATGGTGGTGAGTATTGTTGGCTAGTGGTCACATCCAGGGAAGTCTGCTCCTCCCAGCCCTAAAAGAGAGGATGTGAGGTATAAGAGACCCCAAATGTCCTAGGACACAGAATCAGAAGAGGGCCAAGCACAAAAGTCTGGCAAGGATGAATCATGAACAGTAGTAGACTATGAGTTGTAGAATTCTCCTAAGATGATTGAGTCCTGGGTCTGGAGTGGTTGGAGGTGACTGGCTGTGGCTGCAGACATTTGAGACTATGGGGGTACAGAGAGTTAGGAAGAACACAGAGCTCTCTTTCCTGGAATAATCCTGGCAAAGTAATCACAGTAGTATCGTAGTGGAAGAAGCAGCAGCAGCAGCAAACAATCATATAGCATGCATTCGATCTTTACAAAAATTCCACAAAGCAAATATTCACAACCCTCCCATTTCGGAGACCAGACAGATGGAGGTGAGAACATTTATGTAAGTGGGTCTCCATTTATACAACTAGCACACTCTGGAAGCAGGCCTCACACCTAGGTAGTCGGGCTCCATGGCCCATGTCTTAACAATGGCGTGCTATCATATCAGATGATCCTTGAACTCATTTCCTCATTCTGAAATGAGAAGACTGAGAGGCAGCTCATTACATTAGGGGAGAGCCGGTGTTGGAGGGAGTGCATGTAAGCCAGAAATTATGGTCCCTCCGTTCCTTATTCATGATCACACCAACCCTCAGGCTGCCCTCAAATACAACCCCTTCTGTCTGCTTCTTTAATAATTGAAAATGAGCTGCAGATGGAAGACTTTACCTCTGACAGTTATGTTTTATTGCTTAAGCTGCACAAGGCACACAGATATCCATTGCATGATTCTTTATGTCTTTCCATATACCTATAGTCTTTTATAATATGCTAAAGAGTCAAAATGATTATAAGTGGAGGGAGGAGAATGGACATCAGAACACATCAGAGAGGCTTAAGGATAGGGAAAGCCTTGTTGATCATATGGCTGTCAGATCTTTTTTGGGGGGGGGGGTCATGGGGCTTGAACTTTGGCCTGGCTGCTATCCCTGAGCTCTTCAGCTCAAGGCTACCGCCTTACCCTTGAGCCACAACCCCACTTCCTGTTTCCTAGTGATTAATTGGAGATAAGAGTTTCATGGCTTTGTATTTCCCAGGCTGGCTTTGAACCTCGATCCTCAGATCTCAGCCTCCTGAGTAACTAGGGTTACAGGTATGAGCCACCATGCCCAGATGTCGGATCATTTTTGCTCTCTCGACTTCATCTGGAAACATCTATAAAGAAAGCTAATGTTTCAGGCAAGGGAAATTCTACCTTGGGGAAAGGAGGCCACGATGGGGAAGGCAGGAATTAGGAGACAACTAGCCAGAGTACCAGGTGCCAGGCAAGGGCAAAAGATGAGGGTGGAGGCAGGGTATGTGGCCTCACTGGCCAGAGACTTTCGGAGGTCCAGGATGGTAAGAAGCAGAGCTAGACCCCTTGGTGAAGTTAGGAGAAAGCCCCTGTTCCCTAGAGAGCAGCTTCAAGATCTGTCAATTACTCTGTGTCTTTCCAAAGAGGAAGTAAAGGTCACTAGCAAGGAAAAGTTGGCATCAGGCATAAAAACAAAAGGAAACTAAAATATATTAACAGTAAAGTTTGAATAAGCTTCCTGGAATGCCATGCAAAATGTGAAATGTGAATGTTTCAAAGCTTAGGTCAGTAGGAAGAAGGCCAGGGTTCTTTCAAGGAGTGTTTTCCTTGCTGCTTGAGTTGGTTTTTGATACTGAGGGATACCAGCAAATAGAACAGGTTGTTAGGTCACTAGGTTTTAGGCTGGGGCTATAGCTCTGTGGCAGAGGATTGCCTAATATGTAGAAGGTCCTAGGTTCAGTCTCTGGAGCTGTGAAAGTTAAAAAAAAAACAAAAACAAAAACCAGACTGGCAGCTTACACCCGTAACCCTAGCTACTCAAGAGACTAAGATCTGAAGATTGCTGTTCAAAGCCAGCTTGGACAGGAAAGATTGTGAGACTCTTAGCTCCCATTAACCACCAAGAAACCAGGATTAGAGCTGTAACTCAGGGGGTCGGGCATCTGTCTTGAGTGAGAAAACTAAGGGACAGTGCCCAGGCCATGGGTTTAAGCCCCAGAGGGCTCTTTATCTCCCCTGCCTCTCTCTCTCAAACATACATACACACACAAATTGAAAGAAAAAAATTAAATTGACAAAAGGGATCAAATATAAAAGAGACCAACATTTCATAGTGAGAATTTGTCATAAAGCTTTTCTGGGCTGCATTATAAATGGGAAAACAAAACTTACTAAAATAAGTTGATTTTTATTTTATTTTATTTTATTTTTTGAGGGGTCATGGGGCTTGAACTCTGAGCCTGGGCATTGTCCCTGGGCTCTTCAGCTCAAGGCGACTGCCCTACACCTTGAGCCATAGCGCCACTTCCGGTTTTCTAGTGGTTAATTGGAAATAAGAATCTCATGGACTTTAGTGCCTGGGGTGGCTTTGAACTGTGATCCTCAGATCTCAGCCTCCTGAGTAGCTAGGATTACAGGCATGAGCCATCACACCTAGCTTAATAAGTTGATTTTTAATACATACTTAATATTGAAATTGTGAAGGATACTTTCTGCCCGTTCTTTGAACACAAGAACCACTTTTGATGGAATTTTCTCAAGCAAAGCATACGATAGAATGAGATAACATCCTTGAATGCTTACTGATTTTGCAGTGTGATCACACAGAGTTCTTCTTTTGCAAAAATCTCCAAACACTTGACCACATTTCTTGAGCCCTTCCCCTCACCCTCTGATATTCCCACATTGGGAGGCTCTCCTTTGGTGCTTTTGTCTCTCAGAATGCTTCTTGCTTCCTCCTCCTGTCTTAGATTTATAAAAGCCTTGCTGTCAGCTCTTCCACTTCACCTTTGTAGACTTTATGAAATCCCGCCTGTCTTTTCTTGCAAAATTTGCAATTATACTTTGCAATCAGTTTGCATTGTAGTTGCTGGGTATCGATCATCTGCCAGCCACGAGAAGTGTAACGACAGTGACATTGATAGGACTGGAAAGGAGAGACCCCGGTGCAAATGTGGGAGGAATAAGAAGGAGGGTTAATGTCACCAGTGGAGACTTTCTTCCCCTAATAACCTCATGTGTGTGGAGGTTCAGAGTGCTTCTCACAAGGAGGATCACAGTGTTGCTGAAGCCATCCACAGTGCACAGCTGGACACTGTACAATCATTGATACCCAGAACCCGCTACTTCCGGTAACAGCTGCTGATAATATCCAGACACAGCTTGCTGGCGGTCATTCTGTATGAGGCTGACCCTGATAATGACCCAACATGTTGTTGGCCTATATCACCTAATCTATTGCTGCATAACAAATGACTCCTGACTTATCGGCTTCAAAACACAAACATTTATTATCTCCTAGTTTCTGGGGATCAGAATGGCCCTGCACCAGCCAGGCTACAGCCATCTGGAGGTTGCCCTGGCCTGGGGGGATTTGTGTTCAAGTTGCTTCAGGTATCTGTTGCAGGAAGCTTTGACTTCTGCTTGGATTCTACCAGAGGATTCAAATGGCCTGCATCACTTCTTTCAGATGGAGCAACTCGGGGTGAGAAAGGCAGTGGACAGATAGAAGACATGGATTCTTTTGTAGCCCAGTCTTGGACATGCCACACCCATTCCTGGCCGTGTTTCTTAGTTATTCTGGTGCAGTGGGAGACATGAGTATTCAGTGATGGAAATACCAAGAAATTGTTGGTCTTCCCAGGGCAGCCATCTTATACACTGGCTACAACATGGCTCCCAGGTTGACTGGTTGTGAGGAGAAAGCAGCTGTTCTAATATTGAAATGAGCAGTAAAAAGGCCAGGGAGTTTTGAGGACTGGAAAGAGAAGGAATGAATGGAAAGAACGTATGCCCCAGATGGTTATGCTGCACTGTTTCAGAAGGTTGCCATTACAGAGACTATCTGTCGGAGTCCCAGCACTGCTTCTTCATTGCAGAAGCTTGCCAGGAAAGGAACTTTCCCACAGTCACCATTCACATAGAGAAATGACTCCCAGTAACCCAGAACGGGACCCTGTTTGGAGACTGGGTCTTCAAAGAGGTGGGATGGTGACAGTGAACTGAATAGAGAGGGCTCTATTCCCAGCTATTAGTTGCTATTATAAAAGGAGCTCAGGATAAAGATGTACACAATGGGTGACCCTGGGAAGGCTAGGAGAAGAAAGCCATTGACAAGCCCAGGAAAGGGTTCTCGGACAAGGCCAAGCTTGTCAGCCCCTGAATCTAAGACTTCTCAGTGTCTCTAGAAGTAACTTGGCGACAGGAACCCTGTAATTGAGTACTCCTGGGCAAACCTGCCCCCTCTCTCTATGTTCTGCTCTTGCCACATTCTGCCCCTTGCCTCTTACAAGATGCGTCTGGTTTTGCATGTAATGGATGCCAGGATGCCTTTTGCTCACATAGTCCTTTCGTGCAAATTAGACTACACACACACACACACACACACACACACACACACACACACACACACATATAGTCTCAGTTAAATGCATTCTTGTTTGGGTGGCAAGGATAGCATGGGTAAGGCTCTAGTGCGCCTGTGCTGTGTGCAACCTGCACATCTTTACAAAGTGACTCCACCCACACAGAAAGTTCCAGGTGTCTAGAAAGCAGGCAAGATGCTGGACTGGGCTGGGAAAGTTGTTCCTGTTGCACCTCTTGCAGTGACAGGGGGATGGAGTGGATGTCCCTCCCTCCTCACTGTCCTTACTTAGAGCAAATGCCATGGAAAACTTCTGCAAATGATGCATTAACTTTTAAATTTACAGTGTACTTTGCAAGTCTCCTGTACCTTAATAACATAACACACCAAAAAGCTGGCAAGAGCTCCTTTTCAACATTTTATGAATTCATGGCTCTGTACCCACTGTCTCATTTCCATTCTCCACCACAGATACTTACAAACTCAGATATTTACATATTCATATATATGAATATATATCTATATATATAAATTCATCTAGCTCTCTATGTAAATACATTTTAATATCACTTGGGCAAAACTTGTAGACCTGGCTACTTCCTTGTAGATTAATGAATATTTGGCTAGCTGAAACCAATTCTTCCTTGTCAAATTTGCTCCTTCGAGGTAAAAAAAGCTCAGGAGATGTCATAATTCTCCACCCATTTCAAAGTCTCCCATAGGCTGCTCAAGAGCCCCTGAGAAGCTCTAGAGTAGCTCAAGTCTATCATACCTAGGCTTGGCATAGCCATAGGTGGCTGGGCAGAGGGTTAAGACCCATTTGCACCCTTCTCCCTATACTATCTTGGCAGATGGTGTGGTCCTGATGTCTTCTAGTCTTCAGGACACACAACTCTGTTCCCAGGACTTTGCCTAGACCTACTGGGAGCCACCTGCCATGTGTTGGAGGAGAGAGTATCCATGGATACAGCCTTGATCCTTGGCTCCTACATAAAGCCATCTAGCCACTTTCCTAGGTGCATGCACCATGGAGAAGGCTGGGCAGGTGATCCTGGCATCTCCTGGAGCATGCAGTGGTGTCTCCCTGGGGGAGATGGTTGAATTCCACATGGTTTTGATTGACCTCCTTTACCATATCACTTCTCTACTCTCCTACCTAGGTGTCTGGCACCTTATCCCCAAAATTATTAGCACTTGAATCCTGTCTCAGGGTCTGCTTCTTGGGTCAATCTGAGCTATTTCCCTCTCGGCATTGTAAGACTCCAACTGTGTGTGCAATTTAACTAATTGCTCTGACCCAGTGAGGCGGCCCAGGGTGGTTCCTGCTGGGAACCTGCTGCTGCAGGATGCAGTGAGGTTGACAACAATCCTATAGGGTGGATTTTGTGATCCTACTTAGAAATCTTTCCAGTAAACAAGTTCAAGTTCAAGTCAAGTTCAGGAAGTAGAGGAGTGAAGGGTATTCATAATGGTTACACACCTATATTTGAGATGCTTCATATACCTAAAAAAACATTTCATCTTGAGCTACCGTAAAAGGCACAAAAGCAAGATAAAGTATCCCTTGTATTTTATTTTTACCAAATTGCAATGTAATAGAGACAGAAAGGATAACACAGTCATAGGCTACCTACTGGCATACTATGAAAGATGCTTGTGCTTTGGTAATATAATACACCAATGCATTGGATGATGGCCCTTTCCCATTATAATGGAACCAGAACAGGAACTTACAGCTGGTGTTTTACAACTACCCTCTGATGTATATGATCCTCCCTAGCTTATAAAGTCTGTTTTGTTTTTTGTTTTGCCAGTCCTGGGGCTTGAACTCTGGGCCTGGACACTGTCTTTGAGCTTTCTTAAGGCTAATGTTCTACCACTTGAGCCACAGTATCACTTCTGGCTTTTTTCATGTATGTGGTATTGAAAAATGGAATCCAGGGCTGTGTGCATGGTAGGCACTCATTTTACCACAAGGCCACACTCCCAGCACCAACCTAGCTTATAAATTCTTGATGTGATAGTGGAGTGAAGATTGAAATCAGGGTCAAATAGTACCAAAGTGCCCTTATCCAACTCACCCTGTCATTGGAGAGCAATGAAGGCTCTGCCATGCAGGGGAAACTCTTTGGATCTTGAGTCTTCCTTCCTCCTCGTTTCCATCTTCCCAATGAGCCTGTTGGCCTCTTGAGTCATTGCTGCATTTACTAGGCTGGCACTAATCAGAGGACCACACCAGGAGCATCCCACTGAACCCCCTGTCACTCACATGAAGTCTGAGGCAATTCTGGGAGAAGGGAGAGGACTAAGTGGTAGGAAGGCAGCAAGGTGAGAACCCAGCATCCCATGCCTTTTTCTTTGTTTTGGTGCCAGTCCTGGGGCTTGAACTCAGGGCCTGACTGCTGTTGCTAAGCTTCTTTTGCTCAAGGCTAACACTCTGTTACTTAAGCCACAGTGCTATTTCTGGCTTTTATTTTTTCTGAGTAGTATATTGGAATTAAGAGTATCACAGACTTTTCCTTCCTGGACTGGCTTCAAACTGTGATCCTCAGAGCCTCAGCCTCCTGAGTAGCTAGGATTACTGGCATGAGGCAGGAGCATCTGGCTCTGACATCCCATTCTTTTTTTTTTCATATATTTTTATTGTAATTAATAGAAGGGTTACATTATATTTTCCAGATAGAAGGTACATTAATTCACATACATTGATACCCTTTCTCATGTCTTGGTCCCCATTCCCCCCCCCCCCACCACCCCTCATCTTGTTTTACCCCGTTCCCTATCCAATTTCAAATAACCAAATGCAAATATATCCAATATATCAGATAACAAAGAGAGATACTGTAACAATATGAGATAACCAAGGGACAGCAAAAGAGATGAGAGATAATACAGTACATTAAGGACAACAATCACTCATTATATGGCTTTTGTTTCTATATCCTGGAGGTCCTTTCATTTAGCATCATACTATATGGCCTTATGTATCAAGGTTTTGCTCTATTGCAAATCTCTGCTATGAGAGCCCAAGGTTTCTACTGATTATGACAAATGAGGGAAACCATTGAGCCTAAGTTCCTCTGAGTCTGGCTTACTTCACTTAATATGATTTTTTTCTAAGTCTTTCCATTTCCTAACAAATGGGGCGATGTCATTCTTTCTGACAGCAGTATAGAATTCCATTGTGTACAAATACCACAGCTTGTTGATCCACTCATCAACTGAGGGACATCTGGGTTGGTTCCATATCTTTGCAATGGTAAATAGTGCTGCAATGAACATCGTTGTGCTAGTGGATTTAGTCTGACCTTGTTTCTGGACAATTGTGACATCCCATTCTTAATCACTCCTCTGTGCCTCCTTGTCTCCATGCCTTGCTCCTGAATTCCACACTTCTTCATGTTTCCTCAAGTGGGGGGGGGTGGGGGTGGGCAGAGCAGAGCATTCCCCCACTGCTATAAAAATAACAAAGGTGATAAATGGCCCCAAACAGCAAGAAAGGGGAGGGAGAAGGCATTCCTTTCCTTCTTTTCTTGGGCTATAGTTAAATTGATGGGGTGGCTCCGTCCAGACAGCAAGAAGACCAACCCTGCAGGCTAATTTGGCAAAGACTGAGGAAGCAGTAATCGCCTTCCTCTTTGGCACTCAAAACCTGTCTCTCCAGAGCCTTGAGATCTTCACCTCGGCAATGGTGTGGCTGGTTCAGTGACAACAGAGCCCCCTCTGTGCTCCTGGGGTGTCTGTCCCTTCCTAAGTCTGTTGACTGCAGACAGGTGCAGAGGCAGAGGGATGGGGGATGACCTCTAAAGTCCTTCTTGTCCCCATTTGGGATTGCCTGCTGGGGCTTCAGTTCTGGCCCAGAATCAGCCTGTGATCATGCTGCACTGTTTGAGATGGACTTAGGAGTATCACTCGATGCTTTCCTCTGTTCCATTCCCCATATCCAATGGGATTGCCTCTCTTGGCAGTTCTATCTCTTTAACATCTCCTGCTCTGTCTGTCTGGTGTCTCTAGGGCTCTTTTTCATGGCAACCCCTCCTCCCTATCCTAATTTCTGCAAGGATGTCCGAGCTGCCCTGCCCTCAAGCCTTTCCCCTCCCTATGTGCTCTTCTGGGTGTACATCTTCCCACTGGAACCTTTCCGTGGCCTCCATGGTCATGCATGGCAAATCCATGTCAGACTGCACCCATGGATGTTCTGCATGGCCCTGGTTTCCCTCTGACTGTGCTGCAGCAAATTCTAATTCTGGGTAGAAGTCCCTCCAAGGTTTTAAATGAGACTTGCTCTTTCTTGCCTTCAGGAAGTGGTTAAATGGGCCCCTACTTATGGTAAGAGCTTTGTTGCAACACTACCTCCTCTAGGAAATTCTCCTAAGGCTGGCTCCAAAGGCTTTCCTTGGCTATCACATGGATGCTGAACCATGGTGTGTTAAGTGAATAGTAGAAATGTTGCTTTCTCCCAGTGTTGGGCAGTAGGGCTGAGTACTTGGGGCTGTCTGTCTGATTTGAGAGGACCTAAGCGTTGGCCAATTACTTGGTGGCTGCTGGTGGAAATGAAGTTTTAATGGGACAAAGTCACACCTAGTCATGTATATGCCATTGATGGCTGCTGGGCCCCCAAATGGGAGAGCTGAGTAGTTGTGGCTGAGATGCCCTTTGAAGCCTTCTCCTTCTACCCCTGTGTTGTCCCTTCCTTACTCCACTCTGGGTCTCAGTGGTGGCTGTTGTTTGGTAGCACTCGCAAGCCTTGCTTCTGCATCTTTATTCCCTTTGAAAACAACTCTGTTCTGGATGGAACAGCTGGTCAGCTTCCGGTGCCCCGTGCCAGCTCCCTCCCTGTAGGCAGGTACCCAGGATGAAGATCCAAGCCACTTCCTTGTTCCAGTTCCCATCCCTGCAGGCTGCTTCCTGTACTACAAAAGTGCATTGATACAATTGCACAGAAGCTGGGAACTAGTGGCTCACAGCTGTAATACTAGCTACTCAGGAGGCTGAGATCTGAGGATTTGAAGCCAACCTAGGAAACTATGAGACACTCATCTCCAATTAATCACCAAAAGAGCCAGAAGTGGAACTATGGTTCAAATGGTGGAGGACCAGCCTTGAGTAGAAAAACCTAATGAATAGTGCTCAGGCCCAAGTTCAAGCCCCAGAACAGGCACGCATGCTTGTGTGTGCACATGCGTGTGTACGGGGGCACGCACACACACACACACACACACACACACACACACTGCATTGATAAGTGGCATTGGGGAAGGTTAAGTTTCTTAGCATGGAAAAGAGCTGCTGGTGTGTGTGTGTGTGTGTGTGTGTGTGTGTGTGTGTGTGAGTGTAGGGGCTTCTAGGGTGGAAGTAGGAGGCAGGCATTGCAGAAGAAAGAGAGGGCAAAGGCCCTGGGAATGGAGGCTGGTGCAGGGCTGTCAGCAGCAAGAAAGGTGATTTAAAATCAATTTCCCAGCCAAGAAGAATCCCTTTTGCTGGAGTGAAATACAATGTGAAATAGGAAAGAAGGCAAGCATGCACCCTGCCACAATGTGCCTTGGGCCTTCCTACTTATGAAGCAAATAAATAACCTTCTCTGTGAGGCAGCCAGGTCAGCTCTGTCATCATAGCAGGGACAGATGCCAGGTACCACCAGCTTTGGTCATCGGCTGGGGATAGCAGGCTCAGGAGGGCTGATGCCACGCAGAGGAATTGCCATGGTGCTACATCTGGCCAGCTTTAGCAGCAAATCATCACTACCCCATACCTCATGCTTTGGGCTACCATTCTGATATTAGAAGACTTTAGTTTCCAGTTAACAGAAACCCATTTCTATTTTAGCTTAGGTTACCAGGGGCTCTGTTGACTGACATTACCAAATCTCAGGTCAGGCAAGGCATCTGACACTCAAATGCTGTCAAGACATGACCTCTGTCTCTCTGAATGCAGGTGAATTCTCCCCAGCTGACCTCCTCTATCCACTTCTTCAGGGCTCACAAATCCCAGATTTCACCAACCGTGAGGAAATGACTTCCCTCTGGAGAAATAGGGAAACTGAGAAATATTGAGAAATCCCAGGAAGGGCTCTGATAGGGAGAATTTGAACACGTGCCCTTTTCTGGATCTAAGTTCCACTGAAAGTCAATATCAGTGTTTGGAAGTAGAAAATGAGCCCTTAGGAAGTGGACTTGTGGTTTCCAGGAGAAGGAAGGGGCTGGACACCCAAGCAGCCATGCCTGTCACTGGTGTCTTCATTGTGTTTTAGGCCCTGCTCACTGTGGTTTCTCGTCAATCCTGAATGTGCATTTTAAGAGCATTATTCTCATCTGCTACCTTTCAGTCTCTGAGGCCTCCTTGCAGCCGGACTGTTGAAAATTCCCAAAGCATCAGATGAACTGATCATTATACAAAGTCCATGGTTTCCTCTCCTATCTTGGTCTCTTGTCCGGGTCTAGAAGGCTCTTGACTGGCTGCAGCTTTGGCCCAGCCTCCTGTTCCTCTTGGATAAGAGAAACATGCTCTCTGGCTTGTTACCCACCCTTTCTCTTTCTCAGATCCCTTTTTTTTTCTCTTAGCCCATCCCATAATCATAAGGTTTCCTCAAAGAACTGCCATTTCATTTCCTTCCTCTCAGCACTCCCTCTCTGGTAACCTTAATTACTCTCAGAATGGTATTAATAGAAGCATAGTGGCTAGAGGAGGGGAGCGGTGGCCCAAAAGCTTCCTTCTCCACTGGGCAGAGGCAGTGTGTTTGCCAAGGTATGCCCTCATGGTCTCCGTTCACAAGGTCATGACTGGGTCCTGAGGCCACCAGTTGGTGACCTGAGTGGAGTCTGTCCTGTGTGAGAGATTTGATGTTCTAATACTTTTTTCTTTTTTTAAATTATAATTAATAGAAGGATTACATTATATTCACCAGATAGAAGGTGCATTACTTCACTAACATTGATACCCTTTCTTATGACATGGTCCCCATTTCCCTCTCCCCTCCCACCACTCATTTTGATTTCCCCCTTCCCTATCCAATTTCAAATAACCAATTAAGCACATATAAAATATATCAGATAACAAGGTAAAATATTGTAACAATATGATATAATCAAGGGATAGCAAAAGAGATAAGAGATATTGATGTTCTAATACGTACAGGTCCTTCCATATATATGTATATATATTTATCAGAAGGGATAAAGAATCAATGTGATAGATACTTTTGTTGGAAGCTATTCAAATATCTGGGTATGGCTGGGCATGTTGGCACACACCTAAAATCCTAACTATTTGGGAGGTAGAATAAGAGGATTATATTCCAAAGCCAGCTGAAGAGAAAACCATCAGTCCTTGAAAAACAAACAAAAAAGGAAAAAGGGGTGGTGCATGGCTAAAGGGGTAGACTGATTGTCTACCAAGGATGAAGCTCGCGTCCAAATGATATTTGCTCATTGCAGTTGATGTAGTGTCTGCTGTGGGTGAGGAGTGTCGGGATAAATGAGGGCTCCACCTTTTTGGAATGTGTGTTTTAGTCAAGTAGTGAATTTGCTTTCATTCTGATAGATGCCATAACGAAATAAACAAATGAGCATAAATAACTAAAATAAAAATAAATGGGGGTGAGATAGGAGTTAAAGGAGGCAGAGAGAGGCTCATTTAAAAAGAGTGTTTAGCCAGGCATGGTAGCTCATGCCTGTAATTGTTGCTATGTGAGAGTTTGAGATTGGGATGACTGAAGTTCAAGGCCAGCCAGGGTTTAAAGTTTGTGATACATATTTCAGCTAACAGATGATTGAAGGGACACACTCCTGTCATCCCAGCTACCGCACAAAGTAGAGAGGTAAATTATAGTCTATGCATGGGCCTAGGTCCATAACTAGCACAGAAAAAAATCCCCAAAGGACTGGAGGTGTGGCTCTATGCTAGAGCATCTGCCTACTGAATATGAGGTCTTGAAGTTCCAATCTTGGTAACACCAAAAAGTAAAATAAAATAGGAAAAGGGAACTCCAGGAAGTCCTTGAAGAGAAAGGAGATAGATGGAGAGCTATACAATGAGGAAAAGAGAGGGGAAACAGCAAGAGCAGAGCCTTCAGGAGTGGGTGTGGGTGTGTATGCAGAGCTGAGAGCAGATGAGTGTGGAAGTAGAAGGGTGATGAGGTGCAGAAGTGGGAAGGCCATGGCTGGGAACGGGGGTTGGAGGAAGCTGAGATGCTCAGTCATGCATTTTTAGGAGCATACAGAGGACTTGAGGGAGCACAGAGAGTGCTGGCAGGAGGGACAGGGGTGAAGCTGGAAGAGCAGGCAACCATGCAAGCAGGAAGAGGGCAACTGGACTGAGGGGGCAGGTGCAGAGGTAGGCAGAGTGAGGTGTTTTAGAGGTAAAGTCTCAGATCTTGTTCATGGAAAGGATGGAGAGAAGAGAAATGAAAGAATAAAAGATGGGATGTGCCAGGGCCAGCCGGCAGCAAGTCGGGATTCCTGATTTAGGGGGTGAGGACTAGAAAAGACAAACTCAAGAAACAGATGGGGTCGGGAGGTCTACAGCTTAAGTCAGCAGCCCAAGACTTAAGCCTAAGGCTGTAAGCTTAAGATTATAGCCCTGCTTATTTTTTTTAGCCCCAATCTTATATACTATTCTTAAAACCAGGGAACTATCAGGGGTTACATTTGTATGAAGTGGTAATCAAGCCTCAGATCGGTTAAGCAGAAAGTGACAAAGCCATAAATGTTTAGAATACTGGTGATGTAGCTAATATGACAGCTCATTTCTTTGTGTACTTATCTTTAATCAACAGACACCACACTCTGCCCCCAACATCTCTCCCGTCTTTATTTTAAAAGAAGCGAATCCGCCTGTCTTAGGTTGGGTAGATGGCTGACTCTGCCTTACCCGTCATGGAGAACTTCTTCAGATCAAGCTGAAGGCCCTGTCTTAGGTAGGTCAGAGCAGCATCCCCTCATGGTTGTGATTCTTCTCAGGGGAAACCCATTCATTTGGAGCTTGATTTTATGGAGTTGACCTGCAAGGTTTAGTAACAAATTTTGCAAGATCTTTACCATATAAGGTAGGCAAATAACAATAGTCATAAGCAACATTCCTGGACCAACAAAGCCTTTTAAATTGTTCAAGGGGGGAACATAGTGCTGGAACTGTTCAAACAACTCCTTGGTGGTCTGTGTTATTTCAGAGTCAAGTGATGGTGCCTGTTCAAGTCATCAAAATCCATTTCTCTGAGGATCTGAAAGTCCAAAGTCCTCACACACTGTCTCCAACTAGGAATGATGAATCCAGTAGCTCTTTACTAGAATCCAATTGATGAACACGTCCCCAAATCAACTTGTAAGGCCTGGAAGGACTGGATTAAAGCATGGTTAGCACTATCAGCTAGTTCAGCTTCCAAGTTTTCCTTCAAATGACTCCTGGAGCTG
The DNA here is from genome assembly GCF_031878675.1 of Megascapheus bottae. Classification (NCBI taxonomy): domain Eukaryota; kingdom Metazoa; phylum Chordata; class Mammalia; order Rodentia; family Geomyidae; genus Megascapheus; species Megascapheus bottae. The sequence continues at coordinate 63,362,192 of NC_143514.1, forward strand.
CCTCTGGATATCAGAGATAATACATGGCCTGCGGGGATGTCAACAATTGCTATCAGACGTGGGCAGACAGCAGTCTTTGGTTTGGAGGGGCATACAGCATGCCCTTCCAGTTCTCAAGAAAGCCCTCACAACTGGGAAGCATGAGTCAAAGCTTAACAATCCCTCAGATGGGCACAATCAGTGTACCAATCCTGACCCAGCTTGTATTGTAGCTAACTCAACTGCATACTGATTTTGCTTGTAAGCTCTATTCTTAAGACATGCTCATGCCATCTACTACATACAGGAACTCTCTAGGGTTTGTCTTTCTCCCTTTTTAGAACATTTAAGACAATTCTTTCCAGATCCTTTCTTATCCATAAACTAGTCTTCTGTTTTCTCAATTCCCTTCCCAAGACTTTCTTTACTAACTCTTCGCCTTCTTTTTCTTTGTTTGACTAGAGCCCTCATTTACATTTAGCACTTCTCACCTCTCGGCTGTTCAGCACTGGATAGATAATTCCCTTAACCCAGCCAGAGGCACCATGATGGCTGCAAAAATCTAGGGCACTTTGAACTTAGCATAGATAGAATGCCCTACCACCAAGGTTTTCAAAGCAATCTATGAAGTAGCTGTAGGGCAGTAGAGTCAGGCAGGACAGTATGAGTAGCAGCAGCCTTGTCTCTCAGCAGCTCCAATGGAATGTCACACCTCCTGCTGAGTTGCCTACAAATTCCTATACAGTCCGGATAAAGAAGCTTAAACTAAGGCCTGACTTTGGTGAATTCTCCCAATGATTTCCTGGTTGCTTTATCTGAGCACATTCATTTTTGCAGGCTGGCACCCCATTGGTTTTTCCAAATTAATACCAGCGTGACAACTTTTAGTAACCAGATTTCCTTTAAATGAGGCTAGGATTTTTTAGGCAGGTATAGAAGACTTGAACCTGTAGCCATTCCCCACAAGTGCAATCTCTACTCTTGCACATCTATTACTACTCTTTCCCATACCTCTAATTTATCCTGTCTTACTTTCCAAAAATGACTCTGGTCCCTTCATCTTAAGGGGGTTGATGGGTGAAGATCCATCTTCTGTAACTTCTTCAAGTTGACTCAGGGATGTTGTCTTTATACTTAGCTAGGGACCCTAAAAGCTTAGCCTATTTTATCAAGGGGTTGCCAGGATTACATTTTGGGAGCAATATTTTACTCCAAATTGGAGATTATATGAAACATTTAACAACTGCACAAACTTTTTCTTTGGCTACAACAGTGTAGCTTACTTAGCACCCATTTGCAATGGCATTTTCTTGATTGTATGAGGAACTTAATCTCTGTGATGCTAACAATACTTACGTTGACAGTGTAGGCCTAAACAGATCAGTAGGGACACAACCTCAGGTCCACAAACTTTAAAGAAACTTACAAGAGCGAGCTGAATTAATAATTAAGCAATCTGGTAGTTCTAATTTAATTTTCCTTTTTTCCCCCTAAAATATATCCAATTGCGAAGTAGCACGAAACCAAATCATAAGGAGATAAACCTTTAAACATTCCTTTTAAAACCCTTTCCCCAATTTAATACATTTTAGGGGGAAGTTAAAAAATACTAAATCACATCAACCACATTTTACCTTCAGATTTCCAGTGTCAGTCCACAAGGAAAAGAGACAGGATGAAGATAGTCCACTCAGTCCATCTGACCAGGTTTAGATGAACAGCCTTTGTGCCAGCTTATCTTCTTTCACCATGGTGGACCCTCCTGAGGGCCTGTCCCACCATAGGAACCCAGAGTTGCACTTTTTGCCAATTAACCTAACCCCCAAAGATGGTCACACAGGACTATCTTAAGTTTTCCCTGTCCTTTCTCTTGGCATTTGATTAACTAAACAGTTGTAAAAGACAGACAGGCAAAGTATCTCACATTGATAAACAAATTCACATTTAAATTTCTGGTACTCATCTCCAAATTTTAACTCAGGAAATAAATTCCAAATTCCCTAATGCCTTTCTGCTAAATATTATAAAATGTTTACAATGTAAACAGCTCTATGCATTACAATACCAGATTAAAAAATTCAAAATATTTAGAAAAAATTTTATCCAGTTTCTCTTTTAAAACAATGCAATAATCTTTTGAGGCAGTGGAAACATTCAAACCTAATCATTTTCTTGAAGTTTAGACTTAGATTTACCCAATTTCCTTTGTGTTTCAAGTATAAATTCATCCATTGTTTTACACAGCACACTGACAAGTTAACCTTGAACATGTTCACTTACACCCAGTCACACACACAAAGATCTTAAAGCACGCAAATTTAATATCAGCTGCACATTTTCCAGAAATTTTAGTGTCAAGAGAGTTTTGCCAATTTTACTCTTGCAGGTGAGGACCAGGTTCAAAACAAAATGTTTTTCAAGGCAACTTAGTAGAAATTATTTTTTCCAGAGGTTGTTCCTGATGTCGGACATATTACCATAATACTTTTTGCGGATGAAAGCTGGGTGGGAGTCTTAAACCTAGGGGAACTAAGACTGAAGTCTGTGTCCTGCCACCATCTCCAGACTGTCACTTCACCAGGTTGTTAGGAAAAAGAAAACTAGACTAGACCTGCAGCTGCCTTGTCTGACCTCGGCTTGCCTCAAATGCAGCTCAGTGGGAGGGGCCATACCAGGCCTGAGACCTACCCCAGATGGGCCAAAACTTTTACTCCCCAGAAATATTCAAATAGATAACAAAGATGCACACATACACACACACACACACACACACACACACACACACACACACACACACACACACACACCACAAGGATCCATATTTGGGACTGGTACCAGTTTCAAAGACAAAACTGGACAAGAAAAAATACCCAAGCAAAAACATGTAACAAGTACAAGACAGAGAAGCAGAGACTTTTAAGTAACTCCCAAACTTCTGATGGCATGCCTGGCCTTAAACTATCAGAGTGACAGAAAGACCATGGGGCCCTGAACTCAGGGGGTGCCTCCCCTATGGAGATTTCCATTCCCTGGTAGCTGGCTGGCGGAGGCCATCCTAACCTGCAAAAGGTTCTTAAGCAAAAAGGAAAGCAAAACCAGACATTGATAGTAATTCAGAACTCATAACAAGAAAACTGGACTCAATCAGATACACTTAACATAAAAACATGAACTCAGATGAATGTTCTCACCAAACAGCTTATTTAGATTTAGACATGTCTTGCTGGTGGGACTCGAACCCACACGTCCTCTCAGACATGCCCTGTTATCAACAAGAAACCCAGAAGGGGGTCAAGGTGTCCCTTGACCACCCAGGCCTTAGAGAGCTTACTGCCTCCAGCTTTTCCTCTCTGTATTAGGCCCACAGGGCACTTTCTAGAAAAAAAATACAGACATACAGGGGGGTCGACCAACTTTTACTTAAGCGTGCAAGCTGCTCTTGCCCCACCTGTACTCCGCTGTCATGGAGTGTTCCTTTAGGGGTCTACACATAGGGCGTATGACTATTACCTTGTCCCATTATTTCTTACTCCCGACTATACACTCTCCCACGCTCTCCCTTCTGTATCTGACCTATGTCACTCACCATAGTGGGGTCCTCTACCATTGTCCCAAGTTATCAGGTCCCTATACAGGCGCCACTTGCTGGAGCCAGCCAGCAGCAAATCGGGATTCCTGATTTAGGGGGTGAGGACTAGAAAAGACAAACTCAAGAAACAGATGGGGTCGGGAGGTCTACAGCTTAAGTCAGCAGCGCAAGACTGAAGCCTAAGGCTGTAAGCTTAAGATTATAGCCCTGCTTATTTTTTTAGCCCCAATCTTATATACTATTCTTAAAACCAGGGAACTATCAGGGGTTACATTCGTATGAAGTGGTAATCAAGCCTCAGATCGGTTAAGCAGAAAGTGACAAAGCCATAAATGTTTAGAATACTGGTGATGTAGCTAATATGACAGCTCATTTCTTTGTATACTTAGCTCTTATCAATAGTGCAGGTCCAAGGTCAGTCTGACCCCACACTCGGCCCCCAACAGGGATGGGGTAGATAATGACAGCATTCCCAAACTTGAGGACCCTGGGGTGGAGGGGAGTAGAAGGCAGGGGGAGTGGACAGTGGGAAGGGGCCCTGGTTCTCTGTGATACTTGCACAACACTGGCCATTAGTAACCAGGGCAAATGCATGGGGTGCAGAGACCCTAGAGCTCTGTCTTTGACCCATAATTCCAATTCCAAAGCTGTCCAGGATGGAGTCTAAGGGCTTTCCATATTGTTCAGAGCTCCGGGTTCCAATCTCTTCCTCTCTCCTTACCCTTTCCCCTCTACAGCAATGGAGCAGACCAAGTATCTTTCCCACATTCTGTGCACTGTCCACCATATTTGAGTATCACCTGTGTATGGGACAGTGAGGTGGGCAGAGAAGGCACAGGGAAAAATACAGTTGTCTTTGATATACAGAGTTCAGTGTCTGTGGTGGGAGAGATAATTACATAGCAGCGTGGCAAGTCCTGGGCAGAAGGACCTCAGTGCTGTGGCCTGATGGGGGAGGGCAGCAAGGCAGAGGCCTGGGACAGGGGTGTCTGGGCAGGAACTCTCCTCTTCCTGGTGATCTTTTCCCTAGGAGTCACCCTGCCTTCTCCAGGTGACTCTGCTCCCTTCCTCTCCTCTCTCCCTCCTCTGTGTATGAACTTCCATTCAAGTGTCTGAGTTACACTTTATCTGTATCCCCATATGTCTCTCCTGTGGTCTCTGGCACCTCTAGGACAGGATCTCTGATGGACTCATGTGGCATCTTCAGGATCCAGGCCACAGATGACTGGTGCCCTTTCCACACTCCTCACTGCCACACGGTGGGGAGGAGGAGGAGGAGGGAGGGAGAGGGGGAGGGAGGGAGGAGGACTAGCCGATACATAGGAAATTTGTTGGAAATGTTTATATACCCCCAAACCACTCAAAGACACAACATCCAGAGGGGCATGAGGAGCTTTGATTTATTTTTTATTGTTTGGTGGGACCCGAAGGAAGTTAACCTAAGTCTCTGTGTAAGGGGGAGGGGGAGTAGCTTGAACCACTTTGAGGCTATCTTCATTCTTTCCAATTGTCATCTTTCCCTCTGGCCTGCTTGGGGTCTCCCCCCACCCCAGAGCCCAGAAGGTATTGTGGAAGGAGAGTGGCACAGGGTTGCTGGGTACAGATGAAAGTGTGACACAGCACCCCAAGGAGCGCGGGCGCCATCTCTCCACATTTAAAATGCCCGTTTATGGGCTTTGTGTCTTTAGCCCAGGGTTTCCTTGCTGTGGAGCTTAGGATTTTATCGCAAGCATAAAAGTCAGTGGCAGCTGATGTGGCCCTCTGGAGTTGAATGCAATAACCATTGTGGGCCATGCAGCCGGGAGCCTAATAATAATAACAATGATAAAGCCAGGCAGCTTTGTGAAGGTGGTTGAAGAATGGCCATAGACTCCATCACCCCCCTGCAGCCCCCACCACCCCATTCCTAGACATCCGCATCCAGCTTTTCCTGCAGCTCAGCAGGGGCCGGCTGAGAGTCCTGCAGGGAGACTGGACTGAGGAAGGAGGCTGGGAAGGCAGTTGGGGTGACAGGTGATATTCATTGTGGAACCGGGAAGGAAGGGAGGGAGCTGAGCCTCTCTGAGCCTCCCTTTCCTCATCTGCACCAAAAGAATGGAGTGACTACACAGTTTACATGACACATGTACAGCTTCTGGCATACGGACTCACACATATAAATGTGTGTGTGTGTGTGTGTGTCTCTGTGTGTGTGTGTCTGTGTGCATGCCAGTATTGGGGCTTGAACTTAGGACCTTGCACTCTTCCTTGGCACTTCCACTTAAAGATGATGCTCTACTGCTTGAACCACAGTCCTTCTGATTTTTTTTTTTTTTGCCAGTCCTGGGCTTGAGTCTAGGGCCTGAGCACTGTCCTTGGGTTTTTCTCAAGGCTAGAGCTCTACCACTTGAACCACACAGCACCACTTCTGGCTTTTATTTTTTCCTGTGTATGTGGTACTGGGGAATCGAACCTGGGTCTTTGTGCATGCTAGGCAAGCACTCTACCACTAGGCCAAACTCCCAGCTCCTACTTTGGAATTTTTTGCTCGCCAATTGCAGTGTCACAACTTGCTTGCCCAATCTCAGCCTCCAGAGTAGCTAGGACTATAGGTGTGAGCTACTAGTGCCCAGCTCCGCTTCTCTGGCTTTAAGCTCCTCCATTCTTGCCATTTATTATTTCAGCAATAGGAGAGCATGCAAACTGGCGGGATGTGCCAGGCGCTGTCAAGGCCTGTACAATGGATAACATGACTTATTGATTGTTATGAATACTTGATTATGAACCCTCATGACAAGCTATGTGAGTACCATTATTGCAGTCGTTGAAGGAATGAGGGCCTTATTTGCTTGAGGTCACAGACTCGCAGGTGGCAGAGCCTGGACTTGATACCTGGCTCCAAGCTTGTTTCCCAAGGTTGGAGTCACTGTACTCCGCTGTTGTCTGCCTCCCACGGCACCTTACCTGCCCTGTCCCTGCCTCTGTTCTCAGAGCATTCTACTGCTTCCTTGTCACCACTTTTATTCTGTCTACAAGTTCTGCCTGAGGCAGGGGCAGAAAAATTCCAGGCCAAGCTTTGACCTCTGAGCCGTCTTATGGTGCTCCCTAAGTTTTCTTCTCCCATCCCAAAGGAGTCAGGTTTGGGGCCTTTTCCAGCCACTGAGGTGGCTCCCAGAAGGTGCTTCAGGAGGAACCCTGATTCTGCTCAGGAGCTAGTCTTGTTGAGAGATGAATGCAGGCCTGACTGTGTGCGAGAGAGTAAAGGGCTGGAACCTAGGCCACTAAGACTCCAGCATGCAGGCCCTTTTGGATTTGTTTTGTTTAATTTTTAAATTTTACATGAGGTCTCACTAGCCCCCTCCCCCTGAAATGTGTTTTGTTTGTTTGTTCATTTTTTAATGTAGGTATGTATTATACAGGGCTTTAACTTGGGGGTATCATCTCATGCTTGTTGAGTCCCATTCAGGCTGCCAATTAGTAACAATTCTTTCTTTCTTTCTTTCTTTCTTTCTTTCTTTCTTTCTTTCTTTCTTTCTTCCTTTCTTATGTTACCATTTTTTCATTTTTATTTTCGTGGTTTACTCATATGTATAGGTTTAATAACCTAGATATAGAGCTTTCTTCTTGTTTATGGGGCCACTAATAAACACTATACTCTATCATCTTTATCACCTAGAAAACTCAGGGCTCATGTTGGGAAGAATAATAAATTTCTCTCTCTTTTCTCTTCTCTCCTCATGTTACTAAATTTTAGCTTGGCATTCCACCTCAGGCTTGCTAGGCAGAGGCTCCAACTCTCTCTCGCTCTCTTTTTTTTTTAGTTGGTCATGGGACTTGAACCCTTGAACTCTGGGCCTGGGCGCTATCCCTGAGCTCTTCAGCTCAAGACTACTGCCCTACCCTTGAGTCACAGCACCACTTCTAGTTTTCTGGTGGTTAACTGGAGATAAGAGTCTTATGGATTTTAGTGCCCAGGGTTGGCTTGGAACTGCGATCCTTAGATCTCAGTCTCCTGAGTAGCTAGGATTATAGGCATGAGCCACCAGAGCCTGGCAAGACTCCAACTCGTTACCCCAAAGCCCCACAAACTCAATTTCAAGGGATTTTCTTTTTTTCTATTTAAGAGACTATACACCACATTGCCTTGGCTATACATGCACACAAAGAGTTACGCTAGCTTCTTGAAGAAGTGGAATTGGTAATTTACTCCCAGCCCTGGACTCCTACCCTGTCAGAGGTCTGTCATGTCCACAGGCCCTACAAGCACTGGCACTGGGAGCAGGAGACACCCCCCCCCCCCACACACACACCCTAGCTTGTTTGTTTTGTTTTTTTAATGCTGATTGTGGGGCTTGGATTCAGGACCTGGACATTGTCCCTTACCTATTCTGCTCAAGGCTGCTTAATTGGAGATAAAAGTCCATGGACCTTCCCAACCTGAGCTGGCTTTGAACTACAATTCTCAGCCCTCAGACTCCTGAGTAGGTAGGATTACAGCCCTTTGTTGTTGTTTAAGTAGTTGTCAAAGGGGTTTCAATTCAATATGTCAGTTTGTGAGTGCAATGCCTCTTGCTCAGTGCAGCCCCTTTCAGCATTCTCCATCTTTCCCAACCCCACCCACCCCTGCAGATTACCTAGTTCCATTTTCACATAAGCACATTGAACATTATGATTTCATTTGTCTACCTGTCTTCTCCATTTATCTGCTCCCCATCCCCTGCCCCCCAAATCAGGCTCCCCTCACCCCAGAACACATGTTCCAGCTTTCTGATATTTTCATTAAACTGTAAGTTAGCTGTTTAGAGGAATTACACCAGGGGATTCCTCCCTGCATATATCATAACGTAGTCAACATGTTTGTGTACATATGTACTTATATTTCAGATCTAACTTCCACATAGGAGAAAAACAAGCATCCTTTGTCTCTCTGAGCCTGACTTAATTCATTTATTTTTTCTGGGCCCACCCATTTCTCTGCAAATGACATAATACCATTCTTCATGCTGGATGAATAAAATTCTATTTTATATGTATATATATTTATATTTATATAAACATACATTTTACTGGTCCATTTGTCCCTTTTTAAATTAATTAGTTAATTAATTTATTTTGTTGTCAATCATGAGGCTTGAACACTGCATGTGGGTGCTCTCCCTGAGCTCTTCAGCTCAAGGCTACCACCTACCCCTTGAGCCACTGCATCACTTCCGGTTTTCTAGTGGTTAACTGGAGATAAGAATTTCATGGATTTTAGTGCCCAGGCTGACTTTGGCCCATGATCTGCAAATCTCAGCCTCCTGAGTTGTTAGGATTGCAGATGTGAGCCACTGTGCCTGGCCCTTCTTTTTATTTTTATGGCACTGGTTGCTCTAAGAGACACGAAAAGTCCTGAGCTCTAACAAGTGTTCAGTTAGTGGACTGAGCTGAACCTGTCTGCCCCTAAGATCAAAGGTGCCCTTTCCACTGAGCACCACCTCTGAAACCCTCTTGGAGGGAAGGGACTGTGAGAAGTACTGGGAGCCTTGATCTCTTTAGATTTCACAGACCAACCTCAGAAAACCCACCCGGAAGCCATGCCCAGCTAGAACATCCTCCCTGGCCCAGGGCCAGCACACTCTCTAATGTTTCCACCCACCCCACAGTGAGAACTCCATTCCTGCTCTTGTTTGCAATTTACACACATGTGTAGGCTGAATTTCATTCATGCCAGACTCTGACACATAGGCAGATTTTTTGTAGCAGGCATATGGCTGGGAACCATCAGATAGCATACTCAGTGGGGACCCATTTGAACCAGACTTTCTAGTAAAAACTTAAGTCACCCAAAGACTGAATACTGGGCTACTCAAGAAGAGCGCTTGGCTTCCGGCATGGAATTCCTGCGTTCGTATGTACATGGGCACATATATCCATGAGCATGCATATGTGTGCATGCCTGTGTGCGCACATGTTGGACTGTATCTGAGAATGTAGCTGTGTGTGTATTGAATGATCCTTGTATTCTGTGAGGTGTGCCTACTCTAGGGGTGGCTGTGAACCTGTGAGGGGAGGGGTGGCTTCCGGGTGAGTGTGCCTCCCGGTACTCCTGAGCACAAGGAGGAAGTGTGATGTGTGGAGAGGACTCAGAGCACTGTGGGGAATGGGTGGGTTTGTATGTCATGTGTACCTAGGTGAGCTTCAAGCATGCAGACCTGTGGGCATGTGTGCCAGATGCATAGGCTTTGCCTCTCAGCCAGCACTGGTGGCTAAGCAGACTCAGGATCACCTCTGCAGCTCCAGCTTGCAGAGCCTGCTGGTGTTTTATGATCAGGCCTCCCAGGTACAATTTAGATGATGCCCAAACAACCAGGACGTTCAGCCAAAGACCCTGACAGATGGCCCTCAAGCTTCTTATCCCCAGCCCTGTGGCAGGCCAGCTGATTTAGACCCTTCACTTGACCAGAGTGCGTCTAGCAACCTCCCCAGGGCCTCATGGCTTGTAATGTCTATGTGCACACAGAGCTCATGAAGGCAACAGTGACTGCAGCTCAGGCAGTGCTGCTAGCAAATCAGAAAACAAGAGGGGACCTGGGGTCAGGTTCCTCCATCACTTCTGTTTTCTCTGCCAAGCACTGCGGCAAGTACACCATGTTGTGCTAGGTTTGGGACAGCATACATGTCACACTTTTTTTTTTTTTTTTGGCCAGTCCTGGGCTTGAGCTCAGGGCTTGAGCACTGTCCTTGGACTTTCTCAAGGCTAGAGCTCTACCACTTGAGCCTCAGCACCACTTCCAGCTTTTTTCTATGTATGTGGTACCAAGGAATCGAACCCGGGTCTTCGTGCACGCTAGGCAAGCACTTTAACCACTAGGCCAAACTCCCGGCCACCATGTCACACATTTTTAAGTGAGAAGTGTGTGTGTGTGTGTGTGTGTGTGTGTGTGTGTGTATCTGATGAAGCACTGGAAGTGAAGATAGGGCATATTTGAAAGATTCCAGGTAAGATATGGAGTAGAGAGTGCTGGAAAGGGACAAACTATCTGTGTCAGTGGGAACAGCAGGGTAGAGATTGTTCCTTAGGCAGTGGCTGTAGTTTACAAAGCACGTTGTCCATATAATTCTGGGAAATAGTGTGGTTCACATTTATCTAAGACTCAGAGAGGTTAAGTGGCTTGTACAACATCAAATAGCTGTCCTGGAGTTGGATCAGTATGTGTGTGTGTGTGTGTGTGTGTGTGTGTGTGTGTGTGTGTATGTGTAAACTATACACAGTCCCTTTATAGATACAGCCATAATCAAGCTCTGGTCTATCCTTACACAGACACACACAGACACACACAGACACACACAGACACACACACACACACTGCTTGTACTTGGGCTGTTCTTTAGTTTTTCTGTGCAAGGCTGGTGTTCTACCATTTGAGTCACACCTCCTTTTGGCTTTTTGCTTTAATTGGAAATAAAAATCTCATGGACTTTTCTGCCTCAAATTGACTTTGAACCTTGATCCTCAGCTCTCAGTTTCCCGAGTAGCTAGGATTATAGAAGTGAGCCACCAGCATCTGACCCAGAAGTTGCCAATCCTTTCTGACAAATGCATACTTTTGTGCAACCATCTCTAGAATTAAGATAGAGAGCTCATCAGTCTTTTACAGGCTGCCTCCATGACAGTACCAGTCTCAAGGACACTGTTTCCTGTTGCTGTACTTGTACCTTTTCCATGGTGTCATATAAATATTATGTATTATGTATTCTTTATTTTTATTGTTCTGCTTCTTTGACCTAGCGTAATGTTTTAGGGTTCAGCTACGAGGTTGCAGGTACCACTCACATTGCTTAGAATCTATAGTATGCCAATGGATAGAAATTTTGAGAATGGCTCTTCTTGTCCTGTCTATAATCTCCAGTTATCCCAAGTGTTCAATCCTTCAATCTGAAGTGTGATGCTAGCCTTTGGTTTTTAATAGACATTCTTTAGCAGGCTGAGGTGGTTCTTAACTCCTAGCATGCTGATTCTCTTTAAATCAGAAATAACTGTGGAATTTTGTCAAGTACTTCTTGGTATCTATTGATTATGTACTATTACTGTTTTGTTCTGTTTTGATTGTACTTATTGATTGTTCAGTATTGCATTTCTGGAATAGACTCTATCTGTTTATGATAGGTATAACTTAATGTGCATTACTCGTTAGATTTATTAGTGCATTATTAAGGCCTTTTGCATTCATTTGCTTTTTTTGACTGGGGTTTGAGTTCAGAGCACTTTCTAAGAAGGTACTTTTCCACTTTGAGCCACACCCCTAGTCCTTGTTTGCTTAGTTATTTTTCAGATGAGGTCTCACATTGTAGCCTGAACTGGTCTGGCCCACGACCCTCCTGTTTATGTTTTCTTCATAGCTGAAATGACAGCATGATACCCACCTTATTGATTGAGACGAGGTCTGGCTGTTTGCTGGGGCTGGCCTTGAACTACGATCTTCCCGATGTTTCCTTCTTGAGAAGGGAGGGTGATAGGTGTGGGCCACTGGCCTCGTCTGATTATAAGGGATCTATCTATCTATCTATCTATCTATCTATCTATCTATCTATCTATCTATCTATCTATCTGTGGCTGAACTCAGAGCCTGGGCACTGTCCCTGAGCTTTTATGCTCAATGTTAGCACTCTGTCACTTGAGCCACAGCTCCATTTCTGGCTTTTTGGTGATTAATTGGATATGAGTCTCACCATAGACTCTACTCACCACAGAATAGTAGGAATATAAGTATAAACCATTAATGCCCAGCTATGAGGATTTTTTAAAATATCTTTCAGTTTTCTCTTCTTTTTGTATTGTTGTCAGATTTTGGTCTTAGGGTGATATTTTGTTTTTCCTACAAGGAGCTAGAGTATCTCCCTTCTGTTTTTTTTTTTTCTGAAGGAATTTGTGTAAGACTGGTGTCATTTCTTCATTAAATATGTAGTAGGATGCATGGGTAAAACTATGTGAGGCTAGAGTCTTCTTTGAAGTGAGGATTTTGAATACAAGTTAAAAATTTTAATAAAGAGAGTATCTTCAAGACACAGTTTCTTTTGAGTGGATTTCTATAATTTGTGCCTTTCAAAGGATTTCTCCATTTTATCTAAGTTATTGATCCATTGACATAAAGTCTCATAATATTCTCTTTTTGCATGATTAAAGTCTCTAGTGTGGTAGCCCCCTGTCCTTCACTGGCCATTTGTGATAGTTTATGCATTTGCTACATGTTCCTTGATAATTGTAGTCAGAGTTTATCAAGTGCATTGATTTATCAAACATTCTTGTTCCATTTATTTTTCTGCTTCTCTTTTTATATTAGTTTTAGCCATTATCTTTTTTGTTCTTTTTCTTGTATTTTAAAATAGAGAATTAGATTGTTAGGTTTAGATTTTCTTCTCCTGTAATTCAATCTGCTTAATTTTTTTCTGTGGTGTCTGTATGTTCATAAAATTAGAGTTAATATTTATTATCCCCTGTGATTTCTACTTTGGCCTGTGTGTCATTTAAATGGGCTGCTTAATTTCTAAAAAGGTTGTTGTACAGATATTGCTGTTATTGATATTTTTGTTTAACTTCTGCATTGTAGTAAGAGTTTTCAACCCTGTTAACTTATTATTATTTCACAGTCTAGAATATGGTGTATATTTGTGAACACTGTTTTGATTAAAGGAATATCTATCTATCTATCTATCTATCTATCTATCTATCTGTCTATCTAGTTGAGTTGAGGCAATATGAAATCTCCTTGTACAACTAACTGATGCTAATGAAAATGTGGATGAATAAACAGTATATTTATCTCTAGATTTACTATCTGGGGGCTCTTCATTCCTTTGTATGGATCCAGACATACTTCCATTATTTTCTTCTGCTTAAAGGCTTTCTGTAATATTTTCTGAAGTGCTCATATGCTGATGGTGAATCTTTTATGCAAGTACATACCTGAAAAAGTATGTACTTTGCCTTCATTTAAAAAAGATATTTTCACTGAGTGTGTTAGAGATGTCATTCCTCACTGTACAATCACTTGCAACTTTTATGCAAATAGCAAACGGCTCTAAAATTAAAAGCTTATAAAAAATGAATGGATTAAAGATCCATGCACTAATAGGAATGAAATCCACAAATACAATATTGAACAAGAGAAATCAAATAGAAAAGGAGGGGGAAGGCGGCCCTTGTTCACTTAATGATGAAAATGGATTTTCACGTTAGTGTGAGAGGGCCACTGAATGAACCGTATTCCTCTACTTTCTGTGACTGTAACAAATACCTGAGACAATTAGCTTACTAAAAAGGGCTTATTTTGGTCCATCATTTAGGAGGTTCGTAGTTCGGAGATAATGGCTGATTGCTTTGGAGTTCCATAGTTTTGGAGGTGGTGGCTGATTGCTGGGTGGCCCTATCTCTTTGGGCTTGTGTCTGGGCAGTGCATCGTGGCAGGAGCACATGGAAGAGTGAAGCCTCTTGCTTCATGACCAGGAAGCAAAAGAGAGGAAGAAGAAGAGACTAGAGTCCCTTAGTCCTTTGGGAGGGCATACCTCCAATCACCTTAGAACCTCCCTTTCTAGGCCGCACCTCACAAGGTTCTACTACTTCCCAGCAGAACCACACTGGGTGTTGAAGCTCTAATACATAGGCCTCTGAAAATATAGGCCGTTGAAAATATAAACTACAGGGACCTCTGACCTTTGTTTTCTTTTCCTACCAACTCAGGGTAGTACTAGATATCTAGGGCTCGGGAAAAAATAAAAAACGTCATCTCAAGCAGGGTGTGGAAGTCCTGGCTCTCAGCTGTCCATTCCAACCTCTGTCTCCCTTTGGCTACAATAAATTCTGCTAGGATGAGCTATGCGAGTGGTGCTGGCAGCGTGATTGGATGATCAGAGAATGAACTATTAGCCTGGCTTGCCATGTTCAGGGGCTGTATTTGGCCTTGTAGAGTCAGGCCACACAGACGTGAGAGGAAAAGATACTGACCCATGTAGAATGTTTCTGTAGCAGAGCCAGAGGGTTCATGGAACTTCTGGGAACACCAAATCAATATTTTAAAAAGTTTCTGGTGGTGAAATTGAGGGAAGTAGAGTCTTACTGAAGTATATACAACACTTACTTCTTTGAACCCCTTCCCCCTTGAAAACTCAGCATACACAATTTATAAAATACTTAGGCTATCATAGAATTTGATAGAAGCAGAGGGCTAAGGATTCGATTCTATTTGTCCTTTTACCCTGGGCAGGGATGTTCTCCACCATGAAATCAAAAGGGAGCAGCTGGCTACTAAAATGCTAAAAAAGAACCATTGGCAATATTCAGGAAGTCCACACTTGCATTTCAGTAGTTGAATCATCAGATTACCTGCCTTATGGGTTGTGGGGGTAGCTCAGTGGTGGAGTGCCTGCCTACTATGTGCAAGGTCCCGAGTTTAGTCCCCAGCATTGTGTGTATACACACAGACTTCCTTATAGTGGACACAAATCACTCTGAATTATCTTTTAAAGTACTCGTGCTTTTCTCTCCAGAGCATCACAGAGTGAGTCTAAAACCTTCCCACCTGATGGTTTGATTCAGACAGAGTTCAGCGCCCTCTAGATTCCAATAAGGAAGCTCTAAACCTCCTATGTGGCTGTGTTTAGAGAAAGGACCATGAAGGTATCTGAAGACCTAAGGGTGGAGCCTTAATCTGACAGGATGGAGGCCATCCTCAGAGGAAAAAAATGAAGCGGAAGAAGCAGGTATGCAAGAAAAGGCCACATGAGGATACAGAAAGAAGGTGCCATCTGTAAGCTAAGGAGAGAGGCTTTTGGAGATGGGGCACCTTCCAGCATTGATCAAGAACTTCCAGCCTTCAGACTTGTGAGAATAAGAAGTTCTGCTGTTGGAGCTGTCCGATCAGCTGCCTAGCCTGACTTCTACTTAACTCTTGGTAAGTACTGACTCAGCTAGCAGTGAAAACTTTTTTATAAACATCTGCTTTTCAAATGAATGGCTATATACATTCTTCAAATGGTTCTTATTAGATCAGGGATGTCCCTTAGACGAAAGAAGCCTGCAGGAAAGCAGTGTGAATGCTGGTCATAGCAGTCCTTCCTTCCTTCCTTCCTTCCTTCCTTCCTTCCTTCCTTCCTTCCTTCCTTCCCTCCTTCCTCCTTCTCTCCCTCTCTTTCTTCTTCTTTTTTTTTTTTGCCAGTCCAATGGCTTGAACTTGGGACTAGGATACTGTCCCTGAGCTTCTTTATGCTCAGGGCTAGCAATCTACCACTTGAGCCATAATGATACTTCGGGCCTTTTCTGAGTAATTTATTGGAAAATGAGAGTTTCATAGACTTTGAACTGTGATCTTCAGATCCTCAGATCTCAGCCTTCTGAGTAGCTAGGATTATAGGCGTGGGTCACTGGTACCCAGCTCAGTCTTACTTTTCTATGGATACTCTATCTCTATACCTCTATATCCCTGTCTGTCTGCCTGCCTGTCTGCCTGCCTGCCTGCCTGCCTGTCTGTCTGTCTGTCTGTCTGTCTGTCTGTCTGTCTGTCTGTCTATCTCGCTATCTAGCTATCTATTTATCTGTATACTGGTCAGTCATGGGGCTTGAACTCAGGGTCTCAAGTTTCTATTTGGCTCCTTTGCTTAGCTTTTTCACTCAAGGCTGGCACTCTACCACCCTGAGCCACATCTTAACTTTTAGATTTTTGCTGATTGTTTGGAAATATGAGTCTTACGGATTTTTTTTCTGCCTGGCTGGCTTTGAACTTCGATCTTTAGATATAAGCCTCTTGAGTAGTTAGGATTATAGGCATGAGTTGCCTGGCTGGACATTTTTTTTGCCAGTCCTGGGCTTGAGCTCAGGGCCTGAGCACTGTCCTTGGACTTTGTCAAGGCTAGAGCTCTACCACTTGAGCCTCAGAAACTCTTCCGGCTCTTTTTTCTATGTATGTGGTACCAGGGAATCGAACCCGTTGAAGAGAGGAAAGGTTGATTTGGGCTTGTAGTTTGGGAGGTCCTGGTTCACAGTGAGTTGATCCAGTTATTTTCCTCCTGTGGTGAGGTACATCATGGTGAGGGTGTGTGGTGGAACAAGCTACCCACTTCATGGTGTCCGGAAGCAAAGTGTAGGAGGAAGCAAGAGAGCAAAGCCATCTCACAATCCACCTTGAGGGCCCACTTCCAATGACCTAAAGACCTCTTGCTAGGCCACACTCCTCCAAGGGCATCACACCGAGGTCCATGCCTTTAACACTTGGGGCTTAGTGTCCATTCTAGACTCAAACTCTAGCAACTTCATAAACAACTTGACACTCTCTTCACACGCTCTGCTGGTAGCCCATAGACATTGTACGTTAAGTGACTGACTTAACTTGGATCTGGTGAGATTTCATTGTGTTAGATTTGCCTCATCTTTCAGACCATCCAAACGTACTCATTGCCTGCCCCCAAATGTTGATTACTGGAAAATCAATGCACTTTCTTCAAACATCTCATGAAGATGTCGAATGAGAAGAGGTCAAGAGTGGAGCCTGGTATTATGAGTGATAAAATAATAACAACTTATATCTGAATAGAGTTTTATAGGTTATAGAGCTTTCTCCTAGTTTAGAGATCCTGGAAAAATAGGAAATGAATTTCATCTTTCATGACCTTTTCTTTGTAAGTTGTTCGGTCTGATGAAAAGGCCCTGAGAATCAGGAACATTAATCTTAGCTTTGAAGCCACATTACTTGCCTCAGCTTTGATGTTCACCCAAAAGCAAAGGAAAAGACTTGCTGATCTCCAAGACGACTTATGTCCAGTGTTTTCTGCTGTGAACAGCCACACAGCATATAGCGCTTTGTCATCTAATAAAGCTGCATATACACGTAAAGAATTACACGGATACAAATTCCTCCTTTGTGAGTCAGACATCTCTGACTTTATTTTTTATATTTAATTCTAAACATGGCCTCATTATATAGGACAGGCTGGGCCCTTGTCTCTCAAGTTCTGAGTGCTAGTGTGATAGGTGGATGCTACCCTATCTGGCCACAATTGTCTTTTTCTCTGTCTCTTTTTTAGTTCCCCAGTATTGGGGCTTGAACTTAGAACCTTGCACTCTTGCTTAGCTTTTGTTGCTGTTGTTCAAGGCTTTTTTGCTGTGCCATTTGAGCCACACCTTCATTCTTCGTTTCTCATGGACTTTTCCTGCGTGGACTGGCTGTGAACTGCAGTCCCTAGATCTTAGTCCCTTGAGTAGCTAGGATTATAGATATGAGCCACCAGACACCAGAGGTCACCTCACTATTATCCTTTTTTTGATGTTTTATTTGCTCCAAATGAAGGTAGTTATAGATAGTGCCTCCTCAAGCCAATTCTTTTTGTTGTTTATTGGTGTTGGGTATGTGTATGTTTTCCTTTTGGAAACGGATCTTACTATACTATATGGCTCAGGCTGGCTTGGAGCTCTCAGCCCTCCTGTCTCAGCTTTCCCAGTGCTGGGACATTACACTGGACTCTCTGTTTTTTGTTTTGTTTGTTTATGTCTTAAATTCACATGGATCCCAGGCTTCTTGTTATAGATCCAGAGTATTCACAAAACTTTTCTCTGCCTAATAACTTGAAGAATTCCCTTTCCTGAATTATCTTTCTCCAATGTCAGCTCTCAGCTTTCAGTCATTCAATCTCCCTGAGGGCCCTCCCCTACCCGTAGAGAATATACAGTGACTTTGTGTCATATCCACAAGTCTTCCTGGGCTTGTGGGTTGCAGTTTCTCCAGCAGCATCTTTTCTGGCTTTTCAAGAGCAGCCAGGTGCTTTTTTTGCTCCCTGTTCAGCCATTATGAGTCCTCTGTGAAGCTTTCTCCTCTGCTCATTTGAGATTCGCGTCTGCCATATCTTTATTCAAGGTGCCAATAAAAATGCATTATGTATGACTTGAATTGCTCAGAAAATGATCATGTTTTGTGTATTTAGGTATGGAAGAGCTTGTAAAGGAGTAAAGGATTTTTGGAGGAAATGTGTTCTCTCCTGAAAAACAAAATATCTTTAGGAAAATATTGTTTTGGTCTCACTTCTCTTTGTCAGACCCTCCCATCCAGATCTCCACATGCCCATCTGGAGCGGCCTGAACCTGACAGGAAAAAGAAAGGGCTAAACTGGATGGATGGGGTACAACCAGTCAGAAGGAACCTGGAAAATGAGGCTAGGACACCCAGTCAAACATGGTGGCCATAGGTAGCCACTTAAGAGTTTTCAAGAGATGGGATGCAATGAGCCATTTTTTCTGTTTGTCTGCGGACAGCTCTCATCACTCCTGGGCTCTGCCTCCCTGGATTTCTGGGATTGCCTACAAGTCATGTACACACTTTGATATTTGCTATTTCTTTGTTGTTTACTAGAAGCTTCAAATGCAGATTTGTATTCAAAGCTGTGTGTGTGTGTGTGTGTGTGTGTGTGTGTGCGTGCGCGCGCGCGCATGCATGTGTGTGCATGCAGATAAGCTGTTAAAACATAGATTCATGGTACCCACCCTTGGAGATTTTTGGTTCAGCAGATCCAGGGTTGGGTGTGGTGGAGGAGTTTATGTAGTTAACAAGCTCTAAGATGGTACTGACGTTGCTGGTCCACAGTCCACATTTAGGAAAACCTCCCTCTTAAGACTCCTATGTGGCTCCTCCTCCTCCTCCTCCTCCTCCTCCTCCTCCTCCTCCTCCTCCAGCTCCTCCTCCTCCGGCTCCTCCTCCTCCTCCTCTTTTCTGTTTTATTGGCCATAGGGTTTGAACTCAGGGCCTGGGTAGTGTCTGTGATTTTTTTTGCTCAAGGCTAGCACTCTATCACTTTGAGGCACAGTTCTACTTCTGATTTTTCAGGTGGTTAATTGGAGATAAGTTTCTCGGGGACTTTCTTGCCCCTGTGGAACTACGATCCTCAGGTCTCAGCCTCCTGAGTAGCTAGGATTACAGGTGTGAGCTACTGGTATCTGGCCCCAATCTGTCTTCTTAATGAGATGCTGGCAGCAGTATGAACTTGTGAAGGCCACAGTTGTGGTGGCACCTAGAACTCTTCCATGGCACATACCAGGACATATTTCCTGGGAAGGGATGCCTTCCAAAAATGGATTCTTACAGATGTTCTGGTCTATTTTGTGTTTCTATGACAAAATGACAGAGAGTAGGTAATTTATAAAGCATAGTTCACAGTTCTCTGGTTGAGAAGGGGTGCCAACATCTTCCGGGCATCTAATGAAGGCTTTCTTGCTGTGCCATTACATGATGTTAAAGGGCAAGAAGAGCATGTGTGTAAATCAAGTCTCTTTTTCCTCTTCTACAATGGTGCTAATCCTGTCATGGGGCCTCATCCTCACGACCCCATCTAAGCCCTACCTCCAAATACCATGAACATATGAATTTGGGGGGGTTGAGTTACCAAACACAGAAACATTTAAGCTGTGTCAGTATCCCCAGACTGCACAATTTGACATTTTGGCCCATTTAGCACCCAAACTGAAATTCCCCTTCTTCACGGTGAAGTGAGCTTGTTCCAGGAGGTAATGCTCCTTAGATGGTTTCCATCTTCTTAAGCTGTTGAATTATCCTGGGAAGGATTTAGATTAGGTAATAAGAAGTATTTACTGACCATATAAACTGCGAAGTGTACAAGAGGGACCTAAGCAGTTACTATGTCTCTTGCCCAGCCATTGATTAGAAAAAAGTGGCATTTTTCTCAAAGTAGGCAAAGGTTATGTTTATGAAATTAGAGATGTCGAAATATTGAATATTTCTGCCTCTTTGAAAGGGTAAAGCTGCTTTGCATTAATCGCTTAACCTCTCTGAGCTATGTCTCTTATATACATAAAATGGGGATTATCTGGGCTTTTGTATAAAATTTAAGTGAGAGAAAGCATGTGGAATCCTTTGTATTTTGGCTCATAGTACATATTCAACTAATGTTGATAATCTCCCTCTCATGTCTTTCCCTCCCTGTCATAAAAGTCATTTTTCCCATCCTATGTGGTAATGGGACTCTTTCTGAAATATACCAGGAAGGCACATGAAGAAAAAACAGACCTGGAAGGAAAGCATTAGCACCGTTGCTGCGAATTTGGAGCTTGAACTTTCATGGCCTGGGAACATCAGCATGGTAAAGGATTTACCTGGACTGTGCAGGGCGCTGCTTGCTCAGCACTGGCTCACCCTGGGAATCCTCTTCCTGTTCAGCAAAAACATAATGGGCCGTCAGCACCCTGGACAGGGAACCAGGTTTTATTAGCTGGGTTCTCACTAGTGCAGGCTAATCATCCATGGCAGTCTTGTTAATGGCCTTAGGGTTTCATATATTTCTATAATTATTCCATCATTTGGAAGTTTTGAGTCTCTAATTATTAGGCACAAATTAAAATGGACTCTCTAACTCACTTCCCTCCAGGGTCTGAACTAACAGTACCTAGCTTCTGTGGTTTAACTTTACAAGGAACAGCAGCTATCGTCAGCTTTCTCGTCCTTTCCCTTTGGATTTTTTTTAACCTCTAGGACTTCCTCTATCTATTAGGTGTGTAAATTGCCACGGTAAAGTGCTGGGTGACAAGTTTCAGGAGTTTGTCTTCAGAAAAGCCTAATCCCTCACTCCAAAAAAGATTTTTCTCCCCCAGCTACATATTACTAGCAACTCCAGAGATCCCAGTGTCCTGCAAGGCTCTGCTCTGGGAAGTATGACTAAGTGATACTGGTGGGGGCATGAGAACTTGTATTTCTTTAGTGTTCCCCAGTTAGTTCTAATGTGCAACCAGGGTTGAGAACCAGTGGCCTCAAGATGCACCTTCTTGTTTCCTAATGTCCTCTTGGAGTTCATCACCATTTCTGTCACATGATTCTGCTCAAATACAGACTGAACCCAGTTTCTAGATGATGGATTTCCAGCATTGCAATCTCATCTTTCCCAACTTTAGAATAGGGGTATGTTTATCTTTAAAAAAAAAAAGCCCTATTGTCAAGTCCTTCTGGCTCATATGTATAATCCTAGCTACTCAGGAGGCTGAGATTGTGAAGATCACAGTTTGAGGCCAGCCTAGGCAAAAATATCACGAGACTCCCTCTTATCAACCCATAGCTGGGTTCAGTGGGACAGTCTGCTGCTTGTCATTCTAGCGATGGTTACAAGCATAAGTAGGAGGATCACAGTCCAGGTTAGCCTGGGTATGGAGCAAGAAATTAGCAGATAAATAATCAGAATGAGAAAAAGGAGGGCCTGGAGGTGTGAGTCAAATAGTGGGAGTAGCTACCTACCCAGCATGAAGCCCTAGGTTCAAACCCCCACTATTATAAAAAATAAAGTTGTATTTATTTTTTTAAAGTGTGTCCCAAGAACTAGAGAAAAAATGTGAAAATTGCAGATTGAAAGAATTATCATTAAATCTGATTGGAAGAAACAATGGAAACAAGAGAAAGGGTATAGATTCTGGTTGTAGCCATTTTGCCATTCACCATTAGTCATCTGTGGTATTGAAGCACTCGGGCCTCATGAGCTGGCATCTGACAGGTGCCTGTCCACCCAAGAAAACTTCAGGTACAGACATATTGGAGCATGAAGGCATTCAGAGCAGCACTGTTGGAGAGGGCAGAGAGGTTGAGGTAATTGAGATGTTTTTCAGTAGAAACTAGATAAACAAGATGTAGCCAGTGCTGTCATAGAACAGGGTAGAAGTTAAAACTACGGAATGGCTTTATACTTAGGAATGTGATCAGAAATTCAATAGTAAAATAATTACAATACATTTGGCTAGAAGTAAATGGTAAAATAATTACAATACATTTGGCTAGAAGTAAAACAGGGCAATGGGAGACAAAAAATAAATCACGAATCAGGAGCACGCTATCACTGACATACACTTAAATGAATGTATTCCCACAACAATATGCTAGATTGTCCCTGTAAACACTCATATCCAAATGCATTTACCAACAGGGCCTGGAAAGTGCCTGTGAATCATGGGCCTGGGGAGTGGGATGAAGGGAAAAGTAATGAGACAAAATCTAGCCAGTGTGGAGCCTTCAACAGGCGGATGTTGACCTGGTTGGTTTAACTGTAGGAGCTAGAGGAAAAAAATGAGGCTTTGGGAACCAGAAAGGAGAAACACAAACTTGCCTTGGGCTGGAAAGAAAAAAAAAATCTAGCTTTATTGCTTCCTATAATCAATTGGGAGGAAAGGCACATCAGATTGGAAATAAAGACATTCGCAGAAGCCCACAGAAATAGATACGGATGTATGTGAGAGAGCAAGGGGAAAAATTCAGAGGCTAGAGCTGAGGAATTGTGCTTCTAGATTGCAAAAGAGGTTTTTGTTTGTTTGTTTTGCCAGTCCTGGGGCTTGAACTCGGGGCCTGGGCTCTGTCTCTGAGCCTCTCTGGGCTCAAGACTAGTGCTCTACCACTTAAGCCACAGCACCACTCTGGCATTTTCTGTTTATGTGGTACTGAAGAATTGAGCCCAGGACTTCATGAGTGCCAGGCAAACACTTTGCCACTAAGTTACATTCCCAGCATGCAAAGGAGTTTTGTGTTAGAGATTTACTCTGTGTTGCTTTTACTCTGGCTATCTCTGAGTTTTTGAACAAAGAAGTTTCTAGAATGAGAATGGTAGCACATCCATGATAGACACATGAACCACAATTAAGGTCTCCTTAATTAAGCTGATTTTGAATCAGCCAACCAAGATCTATATAACCAGTATTGACCATGTGTTGGGCCATAGGTGTAGAGGGAAGAATCAAGCTTGTCCTAGCTTTGGACAGGGCACATGTAGGTGTTGGGGTATGAGCACTGAGTGGGGGTCATGTGGGTCTTCTCTCCCTGACAGCAGGGAGTCATTTACTAGTGGAGAGAGAGGCAGTGATGCATCCCTTATCAGCCTAGAGCAACACAAGCCTTAGCAGGAGGCCTTTTCATCTGTGCCGCAGATAAAGACTAATGAATACATTAATTAATATATTAAGCAATCATATTTCAAGCTTGTTTCCCATTAGGAGTCTGAGAAAGAGCAATACAAATGTCATCAACTTATAGATGATGACAACTTGTATGTCAGATCAGACTTGTGTAACAAGTCCAGCAGCAGGTAGGTAAATAGGTCAGATTTTTTTATAGTGATGGGGACGAAGAGGCTGTGAAGTGCTAATGTAGACCCTCCAAAGTACAATAAGGTGACTTGGGTTTGGGGGAGCCACCCGAGCTGACTACCTGAGAGTCACACTGCTGTGGTTTGAGGGCAATTATCTTGGTAGAAGAGCTCTTACTTTGCATTTAAGATTGTCCTCTTGAAAAGGTCATGTGTAAATCAAATTTAATAAATCAAATTCTCCACTTCATACCTTGGGGAGGCTCTCTCTTCAAAGGAAACTGTGAGCGAATCCCTTTTTAATAGGAGTAATCAGCTCTTCATTTATCTGATTTATAAGGTAAGATTTTCATAGATCAGATTTTCTTAAAGTAAGCAGTGAAGTCTTTTTTTTTGTCAGGGGAAGAAGAATAAAGGCCAAACAACAACAGCCAACAAAACATCAGATTAAATGCTCAGACTGTGAGAAGTTTCAGGGGTATACTAGCTTTAGACAAGACTGGCTCAGGGATCAAACAATGGGATTTTATTCCCCCCCCCCCACCTTTCAGATCTGCCTTGTGTATTGGCTTTAATTTGGGGCACCACATTGTGGCATCTCATGTCGCCAGGTTCAAGGTCAACAAGGAAGATAAACGTGCTTTTCTTCCCAATAGCTCGAGAATTGGCTCTGATTGAGTCATCCGCTCATCCTTGAATGAGAGGGAAGAGATTGGCGGGTCACACGGGTCCCATCCAAACCACAGGGCCCAAGAGTGGGGAGAAAGGCATTTTCCTGGAGAAAATTGGACAGTTGTCAGAGGAAGTGGCTAACAAGGCCTGGGAGGGAGACGCAGCGTCAACTCTTCCCCTCTCTCATTCCCAGTCCTAGCCCAGCCTTTCTCTTGCCAGGCTCATGAGGGCTGTGCTCAGAGCACCTGCATGACAGTCGCCTGGGGTGCTTGGGAAAAATGGGAATTAGGTCTTCCTCCACCGGTACTCAATACCATTTTCTTGCAGTGGGGTCTCTGAACCTGCAGTTTGAGATCATTCTGCAGGAAAGTTTGAAAAACGTGCACTGATATTTCAGGACTACTTTCCAAAGCCGTTCTGCACTTTGCATTTCTCCTGGTACTTGCATTGGGGCAGGATGCACTCACTGTCTCTTCCAGATGCTCTCTCCTGTGCCTCAGTTGCTCAGGCTTGCCCGTGGTGTAACCCCCAGACTGCCAACAGCTTCTCAGACCATATGTTTCTCAAGCCAGGTCCCAAACATTCTGGATGACTTTCTACAAACCCTGTGGTATGTGATCCTCCATCTTCTGTTGACTTCTTTCCTTTTCTCCCCCATTGGACAGACTTAAATTCATGTATGACAGCCGAACTCACCTGCTCCCCCCCTTATTCTCCTATGAATCAGGTTTATATCTCAGTCATAGCACTTTATTGCATGGTATGGCCCTTATACTTATGACCCCATCTTTCTCTTTAGCCCTGTAATGTAGGCTCAGTAGTATTTAAGGGTTAAAAGCAAGTTGGAGGGCTGGGATGTAGCTCAGTGGCAAAATGCTTGGCTAGCAAGTGCAACGTTGTGGGTTCGATCCCCAGCAGCACCCCCCCCCAAAATACAGCTAAATTAAAAAAAAAAGCAAGTTGGAAGAATACTAACTCAAGTTTCATCCAGCTTGGATAGTGACTGGATGTGTGACCCTGGGTAAATCACTTCACTTTCCTGGGCCTTTGTTTCCTAATTTATAAATGGGAATTCGTGATACTTCATAGTTTTGTAGATGGGTTCAACTGAGATACTGAACAGAAATCTCTTAGCACAGTGTCTGGTGATACCATCAGTGCTCAGTGGATGCTAATCTGAAAAAACCCCCAGAAAACAAAATGCTAAAAAATTCTAGCCTTGCTGGGCATTCATGGCTTGCATGTATAATTTTAACTATTCTGGAGGATGAGATCTGAGAATTGAGATTTGAGGCAAGCCAGGATAGGAAAGTCTGAGACTCTTACCTCCAATTAAGAGAGAGAGACAGAAAAGAGAGAGAGATAGAGATAGAGACAGAGATAGAGACAGAGGACAGATAGAGTAGGGGTGGGAGAGAGACAGAGAACGAAAGAGAGAGAGGGAGAGAGAGAAAGAGAGAGAGAGAGAGAGAGAACTGAAAGGTGGGCTGTAGCTCAAGTGATAGAGTGGTAGCCTTGAGCAAAATAGCCCCATGATGGGGCCCTGGCCCTAAGTTCAAGCCCCCAGGCTGGCACAAGATAAAACAAAATAAACAAAACAAAACAAAACAAAATAGCTCAATAGCTATGTACATGTGATCATATAAGATGATTCTAAGTGAAATGAACTCCAAGATATGGACACAAGAGGTGTTTGTTTGTGGTTGTTGTTTTTAATATGCTTTGTGAAATGATCTCTTTTTCCTTTCATTTTTTGCCCTGTGGTTTATCCCCTGCTGTCGCCGTATTTGATTTTGGTATCCAATGTATTTATAGACGTTTCTCTGAATTAGAAAAGGGAAAGGGAACAATGGTGAGACTAAGGACAAAGAGTGAACTGATATAACAGATATTCACAGGGCAGCATGTTGGAAATGAACTTTACAACTTGGTGGGGATGGTGGGGGGAAAATGTGGGAGCGTGAAACAATGTTTGACAAGAAATGTACTCACTACCTATGTATGTAACTGTAACCCCTCTGTACATCACCTTGACAATAAAATAAAATTACGAAACCAAACCAGAAAAAAAAGAATAAAACCCCAACGTTCAAGTCAAGGAAGGGAAAGCCTTTAATAGTTTAACCAAATCCAAATTTATTAGTGCCAAGCAACTGTTCCTAAACCACATGACTCAAAATAACCCAGGAATTTTGGTGGGTCACTTCTGGAAGGATGCAGCGGCTCTCTCTCTCTGGGCAGAGACCATTTTCTATGTGTCCGACACTTTATCTTCTTCTGAGCTTTTGAGCAGCCTTAAGCCTGTCTCTCGGAAATAATCACTTTCATTCCAGAGGAGGCAGACATGAGAGTAATTCAGCTTCCTGTGCTGTGATTTCTCTGGGCCATGGAAGTGTTTTGGATTCTGGAGGATGAGAGAGGCGAAGGGTGCCAGGGTGGTGGATAGCCAGTTCAGAAGTGGCCATGTTGAGCTTGCATAAATGAAAGCCATTAAAGCTGCCTGAAGCGACAAGCTTGGTCGGGGAATCAGAATGAGCTGATAAGTGTGGGAGAGATAAACATTGCATTGAAGTGAGCAGCAGGATACATTTCAAGCAATGGAGCCCCTCTTCTGGTGCCTGCTTCCTGCTTGTTTTGTAATCTGGCTAAAATTGTCACTCTCCTTTATGATCATGACCTATGCTCTTGGCATACAAGAGAACATCCAGTTGGGATCATACACAAACAGATGCTGGGCAGAACATAGATAGTCCACTGGGGGGAAACCGCCCCCTGGAAATTCTTGGTTATCTGTGAAGGCCACTGCTGCTGTGTGACAGGGCTCGAAAATATTCATGTGGTATCAATAGTGGAAGACCCTTAACACAGTGGTCAGTGCCTTGAAGCTACTCATTAACGTTGGCTTTATTGTTTTCTTCCATTCATTTTGGGGTTTAGTGTGTAGGGAGTGGAAGGCGTGTGGGGACCGGGATTGGGTTGCACATGCATGCATGTCTGCAAAACGATAAGCGAAAATGACATCTTTGTGAATTACTCAAAATTTGGAGTCTTGTCACAACACTGACCTGGTTGTGTTTGTCTAGCCAACATGTCAGATACTATTCTCAACACATCCCTGCCCCCAGGAGCAAAGAAATATGAAGATTAGCAAGAAAATACTTTTGCCTTCTGGCAGCTTGTGATTAGAACATTAAAATAGACAGGTAAACAGACAATACATAAAATTAGCTCCCTTGAAGGCAGATGGCATCTTACCTATCCTTTGGTTCTTCGTAACCTTCATGGGTTTTAGGCACTCCTAGTTCTAAGGCCCTTCCTTATTTAAAATTAGACCTGTTATCACGCTACTGCCTCATTATTATAATTTATATATAATCACAGAAGAGCTATGCCGAAAGGCAGTTGACAGGTGGGCATAAGGTTATGCTTTATAGACTTTCAAGTAGACGTTTGTTGGTTTAATTTTGCTGTCTTTGTTGTTTTGGGAGATGATATTAATTATTTTAGGTCTCAATATTTTGATGAACACTTGAAAAGCTCAGGAATCTCTGGAATTGCTTTGATTGTCTCATAGATGACATGGCCCTGGAAGCTTCACACACTGCCTGGCATACAACATACCCTCATTCAAGTATTTGATGAAGGAATACATTAATTAAGCACATGTGATAATGAATCGATATCATGCATTATGAAGTCTAGTCTCATGATGTAAGGAACTTAAAATCCTGGATACCATTTTGGATCACAGTTTTGGACAACAAAGGCCTTTTGGTCTTTAAAGGATTATGGTGATTTGAGTAAAGATGATCTCTCTGTAGGAAAATGAACCAAAAAACAAAAGCAAAAACAAGAGACCTGGTCCTGATGGGATTTTAATGAAGATATAAAGTTATTCAATAGGCACAGCATGAAATTCAGTTGGATGGGGTAAGGGATTAGGGCAAGGGTAGGAAGAAGAGGGAAAACAGATATTTTTGTTCTAGTTCAAAAGTGAAAGGTGAGACCATGGTGCCCAAACAGGAAATCTGAGATGTGGACACTCTGCTGAGAGTGTTTGCTTTGGAGACAGATAGCCCAGGTTTTGATCCTGGATGTGTGCCATCGGTAGCTTATTTAGCCTCTTTCAATATGTATGTAGTAATGTATTTATTGTCCCAATCTTAAAGAAGCACTAACTATACAATCTGTTATGGGATTGTGGTGAGAATCAAGTAAGTTTCGTAACTGCCAGGTGCCAATGTCTTATACCTGTAAGCTTAGCTCTTCGGGAGGCCGAGATCTGAGGATCCTGAGCAGGGAATTCCGTGAAGCTCTTGTTTCCAGTTAAACACCAGAAAAAACTGGAAGCTCAAGTGGTAGAATAATAACCTTGAGCATAAAAGCTCAGGGACAGCACTCAGGTCCTGAATTCAAGACCCAGGATTGGTATGGAAATACACACACACACACACACACACACACACACACACACACACATACACACACACACACACACACACACACACACTATTATCTCTCTATCTACTATGTGATAATCATCCCTAAATTCTAGCTGTAATTTTTGTTTCAATATTATCAGAAATTAGCTGTAGAATCTTAGACAGTTTTCATCTACTTAAGAACCCAAGGTTTTTTTTTTTAATTTTTTTTTTTATTTTTATCAATTGTGGGGCTTGAATTCAGGACCTGGGCACTGTCCCTGAACTTCTTTGTGCTCAAGTCTAGTGCTCTACCACTTGAGCTTTAGTGCCACTTTCAGTTTAAGAGTCTCATGGGCATTTTTTTTTTGCCTGGGCTAGCTTTGAACTGTGAACCTCAGATCTCAGCCTCCTGAGTAGCTAGGATTACAGGCGTGAGCCACAGGTGCTTGGCTCCAAGGTTTCTTATTGCTAGTATTTTTCCTATGAGTCAAAGCCAGGTGGTGAAGACTGAATAAGGTCATAGAGCTGGTAGAATTAGTAATATGCTAAGCTAGCCCCCAGAGTCTCTTACCAGTCTGTCATTGAAAAATTCAAGAATTCTGTAAAGAAATTTCTGTGAAAAAAGTAACTTAAACTGATTAAATTATATCAAACAATTAATTGTATTCATAACCACAGATTAAAAATACTTAAAGCTGGGCTGGGAGTTTGGCCTAGTGGTAGAGTGCTTGCCTAGCATGCACGAAGACCCAGGCTCAATTCCTCAGTACCACATACATAGAAAAAAGCCAGAAGTGGTGCTGAGGCTCAAGTGGTAGAGCTCTAGCCTTGAGAAAGTCCAAGGACAGTGCTCAGGCCCTGAGCTCAAGCCCAGGACTGGCAAAAAAAATACTTAAAGCTTATCAATTGCTGATTATTTTAGATTTATGCTCTTACAGTTTTTGAATGTGTGCATGACTGTGTGTGCACATGGCATCCAATCCCCAAAGCTAGACAAGTGTGCTACCACCGAGCTATGTCTCCAGTATTTCTCTCACTATTTATTTGTGAACATTGTATCTGTGTGGTAGAAATTCTGTGTGTGTCTTTTCACAACCTCATACACAGGATGTTATGCTGACACCTTGAAATGAATTGTGGTAGTAGTATTTACTGTGGAACTTGGCAAATACTGTAAATATGTTTTTTTTTCTCTTTCAGATGAGCTAGTTGTTAAACAGTTGCTGGTATATTACTGTAATTATTCATAAAATAGTTTTAAGCTCTGTCTCACATATGTGAATTCATGATGCCTTCTGGGCCCATTCAAAAGTGCCAGTCAAGACAGAACCTTCCACTGAGCACAGTGGAAAGATCGTGACATTTACCCAGTTGCTTACTGACATGCTATCCTTGTATAAACCTGCACTTGACAGCACAGGTGACCTTGTCATATGCCTTGCTGAGTTACAACTGTCTACACACTTGCTTGTGCCAGCCTCAGGGTATTGTTAGAAATATGGAAGGAATTGATCCTGTTAGCTGGGCTTTCTCCCTCCCTCCCTCCCTTCCTTTCTTCCTTCTTTTTCTCCCTCTTTCCTCCTCTTTCCCTTCTCCTTCCTCTCTCTTTCCCTTCTTTCTAAGGCAGAAGCTTTCTCTCCCCCCCCCCTCCCTCCCCCTCTCTCTCTCTCTCTGTGTTGGTATTCGGGCTTGAACTTAGGGCTTGGGCACTGTCCCTGAGATTTTTCACACAAAGCTGATACTCTCCCACTTGAATCATAGCTCCACTTCTGCCGATTTGGCAGCTGACTGGAGTGAAGAGTCTCATGGACTATCCTGTCTGGGCTGGCTTCAACCCTCAATTCTCAGATCTCAGCCTTCTGAGTAATTAGGATTATAGGCATGAACCACGGGCTCCTGGCTAGCCTGGAGCTCTTGAGTCACACACCTTGCCCCTTTGCTTTATTATTCTTCAAACAGGATCTTGCACTTATGCCAGAACTGGCCTGAACTGCAGTCCTCCTATTCATGGTTTTCATGAAAGTGAAATGGCAAGCGTCTATGCTTTTGATTGATATGTGGTCTGGAGAATTTTTTACCTGGGCTGGCCTCAA
Organism: Megascapheus bottae; assembly: GCF_031878675.1. Classification (NCBI taxonomy): domain Eukaryota; kingdom Metazoa; phylum Chordata; class Mammalia; order Rodentia; family Geomyidae; genus Megascapheus; species Megascapheus bottae. The sequence continues at coordinate 63,393,013 of NC_143514.1, forward strand.
AGCACAATTCCCCCAGTCTCCCCAGCACAAGTTGCTAGGATGATGGGAAAGAACCAGTGGACATGTGCTGGCACTGGGTATGTGCTTAATGTGAATTTTAGGTGCATTGTCTTCTCTGAACATATAATTGATCAGCCGCTTCTCCCAAGCATTGCTTCTGTACCAACCCCCACACTCTGCAAAGCACACAGAGATGGATTGGAAATAAAAGAATATGATCTGGCAGTCAATAATTAATTACCTAACCTGGAACACACAAAAATAAACAACTACAGAAAAATGCAATGTCCCCAGGAGAGAGAAAGCTGGGCAGGGCACAGTGGGATCTAAGATCTGGAAATGTATTTTCTCCTGTCTTTAAGTGGGTGATTGGTGGGAAATGGCAGAAAAGAGATATGGGAATATTTTTAGAGAAGGGATTATATCAGTTAGATATTTGCAAGAAACTATATTGTCCTTTGTAGTTAAGAGGGAATATTAGAAAGCTTGGCAGTTATCTAGGAGACCCTACAGATGCTGCATCCGGAAGTCATAGTACAGAGCTAGTTGAGTGGTTTGGTCACACTTGTCTAATCAGTCATGGGAGACCATGGTGGGTGCTACTGTTACCTTAGAGTCTCCCATTAGACTTTCAGCAGCTGATGCCTTGCCCACTGGATGTAATTGATATCACTAGATTCCACTGTGCCCCATTCTATAATTTACAAATTTCTTATTTAAGTCTGGGCAGGATGTACTTGGCAACATTTTCGTTTACATGTATTTCTTTTCTATGTTTTTCATGGCACTTCAGTGTGCTGGGCAGATACATACTGCTTGAATGATGTCCCCAGTCGGATTGACTTTGCTGTTGATGTCCTTCCATTTTATCCCAGCTCTCATTGTTTCTCATGAAAAGCCAGCCTGTCTAGAGGGAACATCCAGATTCCAATATCTCCTGTCTTATCAGACAATTATTTGAAGCTGTCTGCTTTCTCCTATTCTTGAAAATGGTCTCTATCTATGGCAGACTGGATTCTTTACCCACTTCCTCAAGACAAGGCCCTTGTTTCACATATGGTAGCTACCATTACCATCTCCATGCCAATTTTTCTCTGGAAAGACTTTATTAGGCTCCCTTACATATATTACTTTTGTATACTTGTCATACTTTTATTCTGAAATGTATAATGTTGCAGATTATAATGAAATCAGGAAACAAGAGATGGAGGATGGAAATGGAGACAAAGAACAAATACCAACAGTAATGCTTTTATGATAAAATTCTCACATGGTGGCAATTTTAGAACATAAATTTCTCAGGTAGTATTTTTGAATGTACTATAGAAGATAGTATATGCATGGACATGATCCCAGTGGAATATACAACAACGAGTATTTACTACAGTCCTGAAGGTGCATAAATTATCTATAGTTTTAATAAAATGAAACGAAAAAAAAGTAACTTTGTGAGTACACATGGTCTTCCATATATATACTATACAGATTTCCTTTGTGTATGTTAAAAGTATTGTAGCTTATTTTTTTTTTATTTGCTTTTTTTTCCTTCCCCTTGTTGCCATGAGAGTTTGGGTTACCCATGAAGCAGAAGGAAAAATAGTCCTTTCTGTGCCCAATCCCAGAGTGCTGTTTCCCTGGTAATGAACTCTTTGGCTCTCTGAGATCAAAGGAAGGCCTATCTATGTCCATGGATATCCAGAGAGCACTCAATTACCCAGGAAATCTTCACTCCCCCCCCCCTGCAGTTCTTTTTTGCAAAGATTACTGTTGTCTTAGTGCTAGATGCTATGAAAATGATTGGGAAAATGCACGTTGTATATTTCAGCTACTTGCCCTTAGCACCCTACAGATATATTTACATAAAATTTTAATTCCCTCTTCTATGATTGAGTTAGCTGTGAAATGTCCCATGGGACTTTTCTGTTTAAAGGCAGCTTGTAAGTTAATCCTTTTATCATGTAAATAATGAGAGTAGCAAGTCACCTCCCACTCCTGCACTTGCATCTCCGTTTTAGATGTTGCAAAAGACATGAAGAGTTTGGACACGGAAGTCAAATATCTTCCATCCTCTTGGTGTGTGCGTGTGTGAGTTGACCTTGGTTAACCTCAGTCTGCCAGTCAAATCGTTTTTATTGCTCTGCGTATTTTTCCTTTCCCTATTTCCTAGTTCTGCTCCCAACAGAAAGAAATCTCACTTCCACAGAGAAGGATCTTGGCTTCCTTGATGAGGGCAGAGTTATTCTTAGTCCTAGGCATCATTCCCTTGTAACACTCGCTGTGCTAATAACTTTACATTTATTTATGTGATTATCAGTTTAGCATTATTAAAGTAGGCAGATAGCCAGACCCATATCTGGGACAGTGCAAATGCAACACCTTGGCTTATGACTAATAACATCCTACTAAGGGTATTCATATCTTCCTTTCAAAAAAAGCATGAATATGTGCATGTGTGACAGAAGAGACACAAATGACTACTACTGGGTTTCCCACGAGATGCACCAGACTCAGAAGGAAAGGAAAAGATCCACCACATATACAGCTGACTTCCTCTTTGCCAATGCCCTCCTATGGCTGGCTAATGTGTGTATTCTCTGGCCTGAGTTAAGGGTACACCCAAGAGTTCCAGGTCAAAAGTTCCAGGCCCTAAATACTTAGCTCCATCCTTCAATAAGTGACTCAAGCAGCTTGAAGCAGTTAGGGTTTTCTTCCTCAAATACTCAATTTTAGAGTTGTGGGTTTTTCTCTTTAATAAGTCTCTTTTGAGAAAGGGTATCAATGTGTGTGAAGCAATGCACCTTCTATCTGGTGAAATATAATGTAACTCTTCTATTAATTACAATAAAAATATATGAAAAAATAAGTCTCTTTTCTCAATAAAAATCTCTTTCTCTACTGTGTTTTCCTTTGCTGGTTTTATTTTCCTTTCCAGTGTTGAGTTTTTAGACACTGTACCCAAGAACATAGGCAGGGCACCACTGTGGCACCCACAGATCACTGCCTATGTGCAATGCCATCTTCTCTTAGTCTAGAACATAAATATGTCATTACCAGATAGGGGCCACAGGTTCCCTTCCTTCCCTGGCATAGGTTGGGTGTTTGATGGATGAGGAACAAAGCATACCATCGGAGGACTGAGATGTGAACCGAAAGAGCTAACATGAGAATGTGCTTGTTTGAGTTTTCCCTGAAATAAGGACCTAGGTCTGAGAAGTATATTTGGTCATGGGCCACAAGGAAAATGGCGAAGGAATGGGAAATAGAGTCTGACTCAGCAGAAAGAGTCACAACAAGGACAGCTGAGTTAGGATGCATTGTCACAGGGTAGAAGCAGGGCTCAGGTTTGCTGGGGGTCTTGGAGACTTTGTGGAACCTACGTTAACATTTTCCAAGTAAGAGGTGATGTGGAGCTATGTATTATCCCATTCTTGTGTCTTCCCAACCTCACCTCTCAGGCAGGCACTCACCTTCCAGACTGCAGAGGGTTCTCTTAGGCAGAAAGGCACAGGCAGCCATCCATAATGTATGTTAAGGGAGGTGGATTGAAGGCAGGGGACCTTCACAAAGGAGAAGCCATCCATGCGGAGCCAATGCTTGATAGGGCTATGTCCGTAAATCCCCACCCACAATCCCCACAGCTACATTCGGTCTAGCACCACTGTGAACGGTTGTGGAGCTTATGGCAGGGACTCAGAGAGAGAGTGCTTGTTTATTTACCTTTAAATCCGTGTCTGAAGGAATGAGGAGAGGTCGACAGGCTTGCTATGTTCTGTGCCGGGGAAGTCCACCACATCCCTGTCTTTTGGGGGAACACAATCGAGGTGGCCTTGGTGAGGAACTGATCCAACCCTTGTGTGGGATACACTTAAACAGTGCAGAGCCAAGATAACACCTGCCGTTTATCCAGAACTGCTGGCCCAGCTCAGACCAGGACTCAACCTAGCAGCTACACCAGAAATGTGCATTGAGCAAACATTGAATGTGTCCCGATAAGGCCATCCCAGAAGCAGGTCCATCATGGAGAGCGTTATTTAAAACAGAGCCTATTTGGGCCGGGAGCATAGCCTAGAGGTAAGAGTGCTTGGCCAGCATGCATGAAGCCCTAGGTTCTATTCCTTAGTACCACATACTATGAAAAAAGCTAGAAATGGTGGTGTGGCTCAAGTGGCAGAGTGCTAGATTTGAGCAAAAAGTGTCCAAAGAATATGGAAACAAGAGCCATATAATGTGTGACTGTTGTTCTTAATGTGTTATTTCTCATCTCTTTTTTTTGTCCCTTGGTTATCTCATATTGTTACAGTATCTTACCTTGTTATCTAGTATATAGTATATATGTTTATTTGAAATAGGATAGGGAAGGGGGAAAACAGGATGAGGGGAGAGGGTGGAGGGAGGGAAATGGGGACAAAAACATGAGAAGGGGTATCAGTGTGTATGAAGTAATGTACCTTTTATCTGGCAAATATAATGTAACCCTTCTATTAATTACAATAAAAAATACACAAAAAAGTGTCCAAGGACAGTGTCCAGGCCCTGAGTTCAAATCCAAGCACTGGCAAACACACACACACACACACACACACACACACACACACACACACAGCATATTTAAAATAGAGCGCTATTTTAGAAAGCTAGCCAGCAATGAGTGATTTGTGACAATAAAAATGCTATTTTCTTTGAGAGATGATAGGATGATTCTAATTCCCAGAACATAAAGTTAAGGCTTCGTTATTTTCACAATAAGATGGATCTAGAAGGAGTGTGTTTGCTCTCATTTAAAACACCTATATTAGAAATATCCAGAGACGGCAAGTCTATAGGACAGAGGGTAGAATTGGTTGTCTACACATGGAAGATGGGAAGATTGTTGGGTACAGCTAAGGGGGTGAAGTAATGAGCTGTCTAAAATGGATTGAGTTGTCTAAAATTCTGTGACTCTACTAAGAGCCACTGAATTGTAAAATAAGATAAAATAAAATAATAGCATATAATTCCAATTGTATGATGAACTGCAATAAATTGCATGACCAACTGCTATAAATCGCTATCATCTTCTTTGGAAAAACACATCTATATTGCCAATCATGTTGGCTAAGCATAGACTTTTCGAGTATAGACGTCTGATTTAGCCTTCCTTTCTGAGGAAGGAAAAGAGAGAGAGCCAGGGTGAGATCAACAGACATACAGACAGACAGAGGCACACAGACAGACAGACACACACAAATAGAGCTTTTATGGGCTTGCAAACACCATGGCTCTGTTTTCATAATCAATAAAGCGTAGCAGTTTCTAGCTCTTTCTTATGTTTGGTATCTGACTTTTTTATTTTCATTTCTTTTTTTCCTGTGAGTCTGCTGCTTGGCCCATCTCTTTTGCAAGCTTTGCTGTCACTGCTGTTTATCTGCCTGTCACTCCTTTTCCACTTCCCCTTCTATCTCCTGTCCTCTGAATTGCTTTTCTCTCTTCTCCTGCCTTTTAGCACCTTCTTCCTATGCTTTACGCTCTAATACTCTACACTTTGGTTCTTCAGCCTCTTTCCCTTCCTTCTGTTGTTTGTTCTCTTTTCAAACCAGACTTGCACACACGTATTCCCTCATGCACACATTATTTCTTGAAACAATCACAAAGACATTTTAAGGTTTTATGAAAAGGTGGGTGAAATGTCTTAAGTCTACATTCCTCTAAAAACAAAACAAGCAAGGAAAGTCACCTAATGACCTGATTCTTACCATGGCCTGTAGGCAAAGAGTTGTACTGGGATTCCTTGTTTGATGACTCTGGTGACTTAGTTTATGATTATGTGTGCGTACATTAGACTTGAACTCAAGTCCTGGGCACTGTCTTTGAGCTTTTTTCCCTCAGGCTAGCTCTACTTGAGCCACAGTTCCACTTTGGCTTTTTGGTGGCTTATTGTAGGTAAGAGACTCGTGGACTTTCCTGTTCCGGCTGACTTCAAACCACAATCCTTCGATCTCAGCCTCTGAGATCAATATAGGCATGAGCTACCAGTGCCTGGAAGTTTATGACAATTTTAGTGTTTTCATTCCATGCCAGACTCTGCACATTCCCGAGCAGCTATAGTGAAGTCATCTCCAGTATTAGCCCAAGGGTCCCCCAGGATCCAGAGCCCAAGTGGCTGTGATACTCCATTAATAGACACAGCATTTGTGTTTTTATGCATCAATTAAAGAATCAATTTAAATTTAAAAACTGACGTGATTGCAAGCAAAAGAATGCCAAACTCATTGTGTTGTTTCAAATTGGCTATTACTGCTACCTGTCATTTTGCTGCATTGTTTTAGACAGTGTCTTACCATGTAGTCTAGGTTGGCCCCAAACTTGAGACACTGTTTTAACCTTGGGAGTGCTAGGATTACAGGGCTATCCTGTGCCCAGCTTGTCATTCTCCTACTTAAGTCCAAGTTCTAATGACCACCAGCAGCAAGCACTAGTCAACTTCCTTTACTTCTTGATATCTAGCATCTCCCTACTGGGAAATGGGGTGATTGCTTTTAGAGTTCAAACTGTAGGCAGAGCAGAGAAAGAAATGCTGTCTACCACACACAGCTATTCTGAGTGTTAAATCACATGGTAGAATATTTTTTTTGCCAGTCCTGGGGCTTGCACTCAGGACCTGAGCACTGTCCTTGGGCTTTCTCGAGGCTAGAGCGCTATCACTTGGGCCACAGCACCACTTCTGGCTTTTTGTCTGTGTATCTGGTACCTGCGAATCGAACCCGGGTCTTTGTGCATGCTAGGCAAGCACTCTACCACTAGGCTAAACTCCGGTCCCAGAATATGGTTTTTTTTTTTAATGTTATAGGCATTCTATAAAATTTATTCTTATTACTAAGATATGTTTTCTCTTTGTGCCAGTCCTAGGGATTGAACTCAGGGCCTGGGTACTGTTCCTGAGCTTTTTTTTGTTCAAGGTTAGCACCGTACCACTTGAACCACCACTTTATTTCTAGCCTTTTTTTGGTAGTTAATTGGAGATAAGAGTTTCACACACTTTTTTTCTTGGCCTGGGCTAGCTTTAAACTGTAATCTTTAGTTCTCAGCCTCCCAAATAACTAGAAGCCACAGACTTCTGGGTAAGAAAAAAAAATTAAACAGCTATCAGTTATTGAGCACTTACAATAATACATTTTAAAAAGCCGTAAGAGGCAAGGTTTTCTCTGTTTTACAGAGGAGGAAATGGATTGTTAGGTTAAAAGATGACAAAACCACACATAAAAACAATAACATTTATGTAGTAAGTGCTTGTGAGATCCAGAGCCCTTACACGCATCCTCTTATTTAATTTCTCAGTTGTATGAGACAGCTATTACGTTTTTCTTTTTAAGATGAGAAAGCTAAAATTGGGAGAAGTAATTTTCCCAACCCATGTGGCCAGAGGCAGAATCTGTCAGATACCAAAACTTGTTCTAGAAACTTCCTGCTGTCCTGCCTCAGCTACTAACAGACAAAGCTTGGCTGGAGTGCGGGTCTTCTGGAGCTGGATATTCTGCATCTTTTTCCTTGTCGTTTGGGTCAAGTGGCAAGCCTGTTCAGGGCTATCTCACCCCTAGTAGATGCAGTCAGGGAGAAAAGATGCTCTCTTCCTGGCTCCCATCTTCCTCCTACCTCTTTCCTTCCTCTTGGTCCTCTCCATTTGCCTCTTCTCATTCACATTCCACCTTCACGACTTCCCCTCCCTCCCCTCCTTCTTAACCATCCTTCCCATCTTCCCTTTGCTGCTCCCTTCCTTTGACTTTCCTTGTTTCTCTTGTCTTTTTCTCTTTTCCTCCCATCTCCACTTTCTCCCACCTGATTTCCCCCCCTCCCTCCTTCCTTCCGGGCCTCTCCCAGCTCCCCAAGCCCTTCCCCCATCACCTCCCCTCCACCCTCAACCAGTTGCCACCCGAACTGCTCTGCCTGCTGTTGCCATGGAAACGCCTCAGCCACATTGCAGCCTTTTCCTGGATCTCAGCTGGCCAAAGACCAATAGGAGAAGGCTGATGATGCAGCCGCCCTTCCTTCCTCTCCTCTGCCTCACAGACCTAAGGAACCCTTGCATTCTGCAAGAACCCAAGACACTTGTTGCCCAAAGTGCTTAAAGCAGAGACATGAGGATTCTTTGTCAGCCAGAACTGAAGGATAAGGCCTGGACATGGTGATGGGGGGGGGGGTTCAGTCAGTTTATTGGCAGAATTCATACCATTTGCAGTTTTGTGTACAATATATCCTGAAAAGAACACTGACCCTAGCACCTAGCTATATAGTAGTCTCCACGAAGCTGGTTTGTGTCAGACCTCTCACAGCTGGGTAACAAGGGGTTGCCATGTGTTTCACTTGTCTTGGTATAAGCAGACCTAGATGGGGTTCAGATCTGCTTTTGCTCCCCATACTTTTTGGGTAACTGAGAGTTCCACCCTGAACCCATCAAATGAATAGGTCCCCAGTACCATGATAATCAGAGGCTTCTCTTCCTGTAGGAAACCTGGACTTGCCCTTCTCCAGGGAACAATACTTTTTCCTAGGGCTTGTTCTGGAAAGCCACCCACCAGGAACAGGAAACTCCAAATACCTTGGCCATTCTTTCAGTCCCCTCACTCCTCTATGGCTTCATTATTTTGAGTTCAATTTAGAAAATATATTTAGACCACTAATTCCATACAAAAGAGCACCAGGCTGGCATGAAACCCACCTTTACAACCAACTGCATTGTTCTTTTGCAAAGCAGTGAGCTTGCATGGCCCTGCCCCATATCTGAGCTATCTCAGACAGTGTTAACTGGTCTATGTCTGCCTTTGGGTCCATGTTGGCATTAGCTTATATTTCCCATGCAAATAGCTTCCAGCTTCCCCCCTTGCCAAATCTCAGTGCTGTACAGTGGAAAGACTTTATTTCCCCATCACCCTATGACCACCATAAGATGGCCAGCAGGAGCTGCTGGTCAGCTGCAGCAATCCTCGATTCTTCTGAGCTTTGCTGGGCTGGGCTTAGCAATGCTGAGCTCCTATTATTCTGGAGCCTGGCTCCAAAGCATGGGGGAAGAAAAACTAAATCATCGAGCACGTGGCAGATATCTACTTGGAGGTGTCTTCCTGGTACTCCCCCAGCCCCCACAGCTCTCTGAGCAAAGCAAGGCATGTGTCTCAGCGTGGTCATGGACGCAGGAAGTAATCCAATTAGAAGGAAGTGATGAGAGGAGACAATTATGAACAAGATCAGACTAAAGGTCCACACAATCCTGGGCTGAAAGGAGCGGTTTCTAGGATTCTTCTCTTCCTGTCTGCACTCTTACCTGCGAGCTTGATGCCAGTCCGAAATAGCTTTGCAATGAGGGTTTTTTCCACTGCCTCTAACTATGGGATTTTGGGTCAGGCAGTTATCTCCCCTGGCTTCAATTTCTGCATCTGTATAAATGGGTACTGGTAGCTCACACATGTCAGTCTCACTATTCAGGAGGCTGAGATTTGAGGCTAGCTGTTCAAAGCCAACACAAAAAAAATCCCTGTGATTCTTTTCTGCAATGAACTAGAAAAAAACAAGCCAGAAGTAGAAGTATGGCTCAAGAGGTAGAGCACCAACCTTAAGGGGAAAAAATAGCTTAACAAGAGCACCAGGACCTGAGTTTAAGTACCAGTACTGTACCAACATACACACAAAAAATGATTGTCATAGAAATCAGACAGGATTCACGGAGCCTGGTACCTAGTAAGCAATCAGCAAGCACAGATACGTTATATCATTAGTACACAAAGTGAATACATTACTTTGTCTGAATAAATAAACATCAACAACAAATATTATGTGTACTTACAACTGAGCAAATTATCATGTCTCAAAATAAGTGGCAGAGACATATCCCAGCTGTCCAAGGGTATTTCCTACTTACTTAACTGGGTGCTAATACTGGCCAGGTGATGTGAGGAAGAATGCCACAGTACAGGTCACGTTAAGGGGCTCTGACTATGCAATGAGGAACTTACAGTTTAAGGACATTATGTTTTCTTTTTTTCCATATATTTTTATTGTAATTAATAGAAGGGTTACATTATATTTGCCAGATGGAAGGTGCATTAATTCACATACATTGATACCCTTTCTCATGTCTTGGTCCCCATTTCCCTCCCCCCCACCCCCACTGTTCATTTTGTTTTCGCCCCTTCCCTATCCAATTTCAAATAACCAAATACAAATATATCCAATATATCAGATAACAAAGTGAGATACTGTAGCAATATGAGATAACCAAGGGACAGCAAAAGAGATGAGAGATAATATAGTACATTAAGGACAACAATCAATCATTATATGGCTTTTGTTTCTATATCCTAGAGGTCCTTTCATTTAGCATCATACTGTATGGCCTTATGTATCTAGGTTTTGCTCTATTGCAAATCTCTGCTAGGAGAGCCCAAGGTTTCTACTGATTATGACAAATGAGGGAAATCATTGAGCCTATGTTCCTCTGAGTCTGGCTTATTTCACTTAATATGATTTTTTCTAAGTCTTTCCATTTCCTAACAAATGGGGCGATGTCATTCTCTCTGACAGCAGCATAGAATTCCATTGTGTACAAATACCACAGCTTGTTGATCCACTCATCAACTGAGGGACATCTGGGTTGGTTCCATATCTTTGCTATGGTAAATAGTGCTGCAATGAACATCGTTGTGCTAGTGGATTTAGTAGGACATTATGTTTTCAAATTCATCTCACTCTTCAGTCAGTCCCTCATGTCTGCAGGTTTTACATGCATAGATTCAACCAACACCAGATCAAAAATATTTTTGTAAAAATTTGCATCTGTACTGAACATGTACAGACTATTTTCCTTTGTCATTCCCTAAACAACACAGCATAACAGCTATTTAAGCAGCACTTATGGTGATTACGTGTTATAAGTCATCTACAGAAAGTGTTAGTCTATGCAAAAGGATGTATACAGATTATGTGGGAATGCTGCTCCATTGGATATAAGGACTCAGGAGTTTAGCATCTGCCTCTACAAACATGACTCTGTTACTACGATTAACAAAGATACTATTATGGCTCATTCATGGACAGAATTTTCTGGTAAAAGAGTCAGGATTTGCAACCAGGCAGTGCAGTGAAAGCCTATTTTCTTAATCTTGGTGCTTTGTTGTCTCTTAGTTTAGACAGAGATAGTGAATAGCCACAAAACTGTGTTAGGATACTTAAGCCTAGATTATTAGACAGGAAGAAAATCTAGGGAGCGACCTGACTTCAATTCTATCTGGACATTAAATAAAGAGCCACTAGAATTAGGAGCAAGACCTGGAATCTATGGGACAACTATGGGTAATTAACATGGAGCAGGATATCCACCCAGGGAGATGGCTTTCCTGTAGTGGAGGGTGACTCCTCTACAGACGCCCTAGCCTGGCACCTGTGGCTCTCATCTGTAATCTTAGCTACTCAGGAGCTCTCAGGTTGAGATCTGAGGATCGTAGTCCAGTCTGGGCAAGCAAGTCCAAGAGACTCTTGCCTCCAATTAAACTCCCCAGAGTTGGACGTGGAGCTGTGGCTCAAGTGGTAGAGGACTAACCTTGCGTGAAAAAGCTCAGGGACAGAGAAACTCAGATCCTGAGTTCAAGCCCCAGGACTTAAATAAAACCCCAAACAAGACAAAAAGCCCTTGGCCTTGCTCTGCAGTGAGGTCAGCTGCCCTCTGGAAGGCAGATCTCTGGATTGCAATGTTTGCAATTGAATTGAGATTCCTCCATTTCTGCACAGAGTCAGGAGGATAGCAAACCTTTCTGGGAATCATCCTCCCTGCCCTTTCTCAAGGAGGTGAAGCCATCCCAGGAGACACCTGGTGCTTCAGACACCTACAGAGAGAGGAGGCTGGTGATGTGACAGATGGTGCAGCAACTGGTGGACTGAGCCATCACCTCCTGCTGTTAGCACCAGCTCCCAGGCCAGCAATTTAGTGAGCCAGCAGCAGGTGTCTGTTGAGTCTGGGCCTTCACACCATGCAACACACTGCTGTGGTGTGGATGTGGCTATGGATGTCCCCCCAGGGCTCCCATGGTGATGAAATCTAGCCCTCATTGTGAAGCACTAAAGAGTGGAAAATGGGGCTGTCATGGTGTTTAGACGTGGGGTCTTTGAGTAGTGATTAGAATTAGATAAGGTCATGGGGGTAGAGACTCTAATTGAACGCTGGTGAGACTTCATAAAGAAGATGGAGAGAGGAGACCAGGAAGGAAACACACACACACACACACACACACACACACACACACACACACACACACACACACACACATGCTCCCTGTCTCTTGCCACATGATGCCCTGTGCTTGGTCTTGGGACTCTGCAATAAGTAAGAAAGCCATCGACAGATGCACACAATTCTGAGTAAAGTAAATCAGCTTCTGTTTATAAAGATACCCAGCTTCAGGTATTTCCTTATAGTAATGAAAAGCAGACTAAGCCACTCACACCCTATAGTGACCTCTAGCCTTGTTGATAGCAAAAGTTCTTAACCCACTGTCATCCATGCACTATTTTTATTCGTTGCCTCTACTTGCCCACCCCTGGACAAACTCCTCAATCCTTAAAGGTAAGGGCTGCTTGAATTGCATTTGATTTGATCTGTGGGTGTGGTTCTGGATTTACTGTCTGCATCTAGCTCCAGGCATCGGGCTACTCAAGCCTCTTGGTGTCACCCTGGCCCTTTGGGGACTGAATGGCGCTCTACTCTTCCCCTACCCCTGCCTTCATCTCACCTCTTTCTTTTCTTTTTATCCTGTAGGTTTTTAAATTGTAATTCATAGAAGGATTACATTATATTCCCCAGATAGAGGGTGCATTACTTCACAAACATTGATAGCCCTTGTCATGTTTTTGTCCCTGTTTCCCTCCCCCACCTTCTCCCCTCATCTTGTTTTTCCCCTTCCCTATCCTATTTCAAATAAACTAATAAACATATATACAATATACCAGATAACAAGGTAAGGTACTGTAACAATATGAGAATAATTAAGGGACAACAGAACAGATGAGAAATAACATAGTACATTAAGAACAACAATCACACCTTTTATAGCTCTTGTTTCCCTATCCTGGAGGTCCTTTCATTTAGCCTCATTCTATATGGCCTTATGTATCTAGGTTTTGCCCTATTGTAAACCTCTGCTAGGAGAGTCCAAGGTTTGTACTAATTATGACAAATGAGGGGAACCATTGAGCCTATGCGCCTTTGGGACTGACTTACTTCACTTAAAATGGCCTTTTCCAAGTCTTTCTATTTCCTTAAGAATAGGGCAATGCCATTCTTTCTGATGGCAGCATAGAATTCCATTGTGCCTAAGTACCACATCTTCTTGATCCAGTCATCAACTGAGGGGCATCTGGGTTGGTTCCATATCTTTGCTATGATAAATAGTGCTTCAGTGAACATAATTGTGCTAGTGGTTTTAGTATGGCCTTGTTTCTGGACATTTGGGTAAATGTCAAGTAGTGGAATTGCTGGGTCATAGGGGAGCTCTATGTTTAATCTTTTGAGGAACTGCCATACTGCTTTCCATAGTGGCTGAACAAGTTTACACTCCCAACAGTGTAGTAGTGATCTCTCCTGGCCACATCCGCATGGTGCTCTACTCTTACCTGGTAAGGCCACTGGAACTCCCCAGAGCTCAGTCGGCCTCGATGACCTGGAGTACAGGACATGATAGGAATCAGTAAGGGACTAGCACTAACTCAAACTAGCACTAGCTCCGATTCGTTTCTTGGAGTTTTCTGCCCATCCTCCACACTGGGAGGAAAAAAACGTGGCTGGGAAGAATCATCTAAATGTTTTCTTGTAGAAAATACCTCTTGTTCGGTGAACCCAACTGTCAAGAGTACATACATACCTTCTGCTCCACTACCTGCGTGGCCTTAATTCAAGGATTTCCTAGCCTGGAAGGCCATTAGGTGTCCTTACCCTGAGCCAACAGAACCCTCAACTCATCAGTTTCTCTCACATTGGTATGCTCAGTGCATAAGGCTATGGAGCCTCTGGTGCCGAAGATGCATCAGGCTGCAACTTCACAGCCTGGGCCTCGAGAGTAACTACAGTCTGACCCAACTGCCTGGGTTTCTGGTTCTCCCTGTGGCTTCTCATCTGGCTTCTAAGCCAGACCTGCATTCAGGTCCACTGTATGTACAGTGTCTTGTGTATAGTACCTACTATCCGCTGGCCTGTGGGCTGTGTCTGCTGCTCTGTATGCTTGCCCAGATAATATTCTCTCATCCAGGGCATGCTCATTGGATCCCAGAAAGTGTAGAAAAGCATCTGTAGGCAAATTCACTCTCCAACTTAGGTTCTTAGCGTACTCACTGACCTGTGAGTTCGCATAGTTATATCATCTCTTTAGATGGGGATTTTCTTGCACTATTCAATTGTCAAATTTAACAAGAACAAGACACCTTTTTAGCTGTCACATTGGCGAAAACGGACATGATTGACAGTGCCTAGAAAAGCTGTAGGGAAATAGATTCTCCCAGACAAACATCTGTGGGAACAAACATTAGCATGCATTTCTACTTTTTTTGTGTGTGTGAGCAAAGTTTGGCAATGTGCATCAAAACTCTGACCTTGACAATTTTCCTTCTAGGAATTTATGGGGGAGTTAATTGGGCCAACTTTCAGAAACATATATGCAAGGGAATGATGTCTCTGACAGAAGAAGGATGTAAGAGATGGTTAACTTGTTTGTTACATCTGTGTAAAAGAATACAGCGCAGCTCTTAATGAACCAGGGATAGGACAGCCAACAGGAGGTATATGGAAAGATGTCCACTTCTTATTGTTGAGTAAAGAGACAATTTACACAGCAGATTGTCTAAGGTAATCTTGTAAGTAGGTTTTGGTGTATATGTGTATGTACACACACTTGTATCAGCATGCTTCAGAGAGTTCATAGTCTACCAGTAGGGGCAGACATGCACCAAAAAGACAGCTACAACATTGACTGGGAGGGATTTAGGTCACTAGAGAAATGCAGAGATGAACACTTCCAGAAAGTCTTCCCAAGCAGAATGAAAACTACATCAGGCACCTCTATGCATCAGTACAGGTTTTCACATTGAAAGACACAGGGACCCAAGTCGAGAGGTCTGAAAAGTGATTAGGAGCTCCGATCATAGCCATGAATTGGGTAGGCCCACAAGGGCCTCATGAGCTCTACCCACTCAAATCACTAGTCCCCAGACACAGAGGGCAAAGAAAACATTACTGAGATGAGTCACGTAAGTGATTCATTGGGCAGGAGGTAGACTTGGCCAGGAACATTGAACTTAGGTCCTGGGTCCATCGGGTGAGTCACAGACAGGCTCTCAGGAATTTTCCAAGTTCGCCTTCTTTTGTTTGCCCTGTGGTGCCTTACAGCCAAATCGGCCAAGTGACACTTGGTCACACAATCCATCCCATAGTTAAACTTGCACTTTATTAAAATTGCTCTGAATACCTCTGGGGGGAAAATTGTATCCATCTCCATTCATCTTCAATGGCTTTTACACCTCGCTCGACATCACTGTCTCCTTTGATTAAATCTCCATTAGGGCTCTGTTCCATATTCAGCAGCTCTATAAGCCAATTAACCTACCCTTCCATAGGTTAGGACAAAGAGCAAAATTTCTTCACAGAGAGAAAGGAAGAGAAAGGAAAGAAAGAAGAGAAACTCCTGTCCCTATTGCCGTTACAATTAATAGATTGTGGTGCTGTCATGTCCCCACATTTAAAGGAAAGGAGGAGGATGTCACTCTGGCAAGTCTTGCAGGGGTCTGAAGTCAGCCTGTCCATTATGCCACTCTCGTGGAGTTAATTAGGTCTGGGGCCAATGGGGCTGGAGGCAGAGGCCCAGTTGACTGTAAATCACCAAATCACTGTCTGCTCATGAACTCCCCTGGGCTATGGGAGTTGGAAACTTAATTCTAATGCTCCAGGATGGAAAGGTCATGGGGGCTCTGTCCCCATGAATAGATTAATGCTGTGATCTTGGGAGTCCCCTGGTCACCCAGGGAGGGAGTGCAGAGGACAGGATGAATTCAGGCCTTCCTTCTCTCTCCTGTGCATGCTCCATTGCTCTTCTGCCTGCTTCATGGGATGATGACGCAAGAGGTCCTTCACTTGGGTTCACCTTGGTGTTCCCAACTTCCAGAACTATAAGGAATGAATGCCTGTCTTAAGGGACCTAAATGTAGATGTTCTATTACAGAAGTATAAAGCAGAATAAAATAACCCCTTATCCTCACCCTACTGGAGCAAATTATCAACAGAGCTGACTTGTGTGGGAAGACTAGGCAGCTCTCTAAACCCTTGTGTATGGTTGCAGCTCTTATATAGTAACCTCTGGCCCTCAGACTGGTTGTCAGGAACCCTACTCCATCCTAGGTTCTGCTGGTTTCTTTCTCTGGAGGATAAACCCAATTTTCCACTCTGGTTCTTCCCTGGAGAGATAGCGTCCATTTGCATTTTGGCGTTGCCTAAAGCTGGAGAATCCATGTGCTTTCCCACTAATGACAGGAACCCCACTTAATTTGGGACCCAGACTACCTTAGCAATCTAGACCTTTGTCTGGGCTGAGTGATGTGATCTTCATCAAGGATTCGTGTCAGGTCTGGGGCTGAGATCAAATGCTCCTAATTACAAGTGACTTGGGGGTCAAAGAGCAAAGGTAGGATTAGAGGTCAAACCCAGTCCTGATCTTTCCACTTTGCACTAAGAATACCGGGAGCAGAAAACACATAACAAGTTGTTCAAGGTCTCTGTCCTCAGGCAAGTGGCCCTGGTAGCGTGGTTTCAGCTGTTAGCATATAGAAGCAAGGGTTTAGGAGAGCTATAAGTTGTTATAGGCCCATGGAATCGCTAGGTACCACCATGTGAGCCTCTTCAAAGGGACTTGGTGGTGGATTGCTGGCACGGGCCCTGCAACTCTGCAGTCCAGTTATCTGATGTAGTCTAATCTCCTTGGTGGAACTTTGGAAGTCCCAGTCCAGCAGGTCATACCTATTCCCCAGGGTTTCCGGTTTTCTCCCAGACCCCCTTGGATCCACACTATTTGCTTAGCAAGGTGTCTCTGCGCTTGCGTTGCGGTCACCCTGGCTCTACTCCAGGTCCTATTCCCTCGGTCAGGGTTCCTCTGACACTGAACTTCCCACAGCGGGAGGAGGCTCATGCATGACCCTCTCCTTTGGACTTGGGACCTTTTGCTCTTTCCTGAAATGTCTCATGGATTCCCAGCACCTGTGCCTCTCCCTACTTTCATGTCTCATGGATGCCCAGATTCCACTTGCTGGGCCTTCAAGTACATCTCCTCCTGGGAGCCATCCTGTCTGCTGCAGCTGCCCATAGAACCAGTAAGCTCAGAGATAGCATGAGTACAAAGAAGCTTCTAGAAGTAGGAGGTGATGCGCTCCAAGCAGAATCTCTGCCCCGCATAGAAGGACATATTGTTCCACTTAAGAGGCCACTAAAGGACGAGCAGTGTGGATAGGCCGGACCACTCGAGGAGAAGGAGGGGAGGACAAGGGATAGGATGGCATAGTACCAAGAACATGGGTTTGTTGCCATGTGTACCTAGCTTTCTATCTTATCTCACTGCTTGCTATGATTCATCCCTTTAAGCCTCAGTATTCATAGCTATAAAACAAAATCAGTTTACAAGAGCCCAGGGTGGGAGGGGGTTTTCAAACAGAGGTTGGACCCAGAAAAATGTAGCAGAGTCAGGTATCCGATACCTAGAAAGAATTACCTTTGAGCTGGGCTTCAGTGGCTCAAACCTGTAGTCCGAGCTGCTCAGAAGGCTGAGATCTAAGGACTGCATTTCAAAGCCATCCTGAGAAGGAAAGGTCATGAGACTCTTATCCCCAATCACTACCAAAAAGCCAGAAATGGAGTTATGGTTAGCCTCCAGTAAACGAGCTAAAGGTCAGCTTTCAGGCTCTGAGTTCAAGCCCTACTACTGCCCTTGAAACACACACACACACACACACACACACACACACACACACACACACACACACACACACACGGTGGGGGGAGAGGGGGAGAGAGAGAGAGAGAGAGAGAGAGAGAGAGAGAGAGAGAGAGAGAGAGGAGGGGAGGGAGAGGCAGACAGACACTCTGTATCTCTATACAGATAGACGCAGAGACAGAGACACAGAAAGACACTGAGAGACAGACAGGGGGAAGGGAGGAAAAAAGGAAGGAAGGAAGACAAAAAATGTCTTTCAGGGCCGGGAGTTTGGTCTAGTGGTAGAGTGCTTGCCTAGCATGCATGAAGACCCAGGTTTGATTCCTCGGTACTCCACATACATAGCAAAAAACCCCCCAAAAACAAAAAAAGCCGGAAGTGGAGCTGAGGCTCAAGTGGTAGAGCTCTAGCCTTGAGAAAGTCCAAGGACAGTGCTCAGGCCCTGAGCTCAAGCCCAGGACTGGCAAAAAAAAAAATGTCTTTCAACAATTCCTCCCTCTGTACCTTCTGGAAGATTATCTTCATTAAGCTGCCTAAGATGAAGTAAATAGTAATGATGACCTCAAAGGAAAAGCAGGGAACATTTTCTTCTATTAAACTTAATGTATGTAATCATACCAGAAAAGAATATAACAAATATTACAGAATAGAAAGGGGGAAAAGTAATGGATTAATATTTTTATTATGTGGCAGGGTAGCTTTTGTTAAAAGGGAGAATGTACCTATTATATGTTGGTTATAAATATAACAACAACATAATTTTAATTTCTGATTCATTCTTCAATTCACAGTCAACTAGGAATTTAAAAATAAAAGGATGAGTTTCTATTTTTCCAGATATTCTTACAAATGAACTAAAAATTGCACTTACCAAACCAAAAAAAAAATGACTGTACTTGGCACTTCTCACTGTTTTACTGTTTTCAGTTTTTGAAACAAAAAACGTCAAAGGCTCATACATAATGTCAGCGTCGAAGTGACTCATTTTCTGAGTTTGGGGGGCGGGTTGGATTTTACTGTTACAGTACTTAATTTGAATATATCCTTTAAAATAGGGGACATAAATTATCTCAGGGACTGCATTATGAACTGTGCCCAACACAAGCTGGAGTAGAGCCAAATGTGAAGAACTTTCTAGATGAGGATGTATAGCAGAGTTTGCATATACAGGGAGACAATCATGTGTCTGGACATCTTCTAAATAGTGCCTCTGTAGAGTACCATGTCACCAAAGGATGAGTAACAAGGCATACTCCATATTTGTTACTATTCCATTAACAATATTCCATAAGTAACATATTTCACACTCATTATTATTACAATTCAACAGTCATGGTAATAAGTATTTAGAATTTGACCAGAAAAAGGTTTTTTTTTCCCTAAAGAGGGGGTGTTTTACTACTGGCATTATTATTTAAATTATTGTTGGGATAATGTGTAGAGGGGTTACAGTTACATTCGTCAGGTAGTAGGTGTGTTACTTCTCACACATTGATACCACTTCTCATGTTTTTGTCCCTGTTTCCCTCTTCCCCTACCCCCTACCAGTCATCTTGTTTTTCCCCTTCCCTTTCCTATTTCAAATAAACAAATAAACCTACATACAATATATCAGGTAACAAAGTCAGATACAGTAACAATATGAGATTAACCAAAATGGCAAAAAAAGAGAAGGGAAATAACATAGTATGTTAAGAACAACAATCACACAAGATAAAGCTCTTGTTTTCATAACCTAGAGTTCCTTTCATTTAGTCTCATCCTATATGACCTTATGTATCTAGGTTTTGCGCTATTGTAATCCTCTGCTAGGAGAGTCCTAGATGTGTACTAATTATTACAAATGAGGGAAACCATTGAACCTATGTGCCTTTGGGACTGACTTACTTCATTTAAAATGGCTTTTTCCAAGTCTTTCTATTTCCTTACGAATGGGGCAATGCCATTCTTTCTGATGGCAGCATAGAATTCATTGTGTCTAAGTACCACATCTTCTTGATCCAGTCATCTACTAAGTGGCATCTAGGTTGGTTCCATATCTTTGCTATGGTAAATAGTGCTGCAGTGAACATCATTGTGCTAGTGGCTTTAGTATGTCCTTGTTTCTGGACATTTGGGTAAATGTCAAGTAGTAGAATTGCTGAATCATATGGGAGTTCTATGTTTAGTCACCATGCTGTTTTCCATAGTGGTTGAAAGAGTTTACACTCCCACCAACAGTGTAGTAGAGATCCCTCCTGGCCACATCTCCACCAGTATCTGTTATTAGATTTCTTGATAATGGCCATTCTAACTGGAGTGAGATGGAATCTCATAGTTGTTTTGATTTGCATTTCTTGCATGAATCTCATAGTTGTTTTGATTTGCATTTCTTGCATGACCAGAGATGTTGAGCATTTCTTCATGTGTCTTTAGGACATTTTTATTTCCTCTTCAGAGAAGTCTCTCTTTAAATCTTTAGCTCACCTTTTAATGAGATGGTTATTTCTTTGAAGATTTGTTTTGGAAAGTCAGTTTTTTGAGCTGTAGGTATATTTTAGATATGACGCCCTTGTCTGTTGAATAGCTAGTGAAGGTCTCCCATTCTGTGGGATCTCTATTCAGTTTGCTAGCTATGTTCTTTGCCATACAGAAGCTCTGCAGTTTAATGCAGTCCCATTTGTCCAAATTTTCTTTAATTTGTTGTGTTTCTGAGTCTTTATTAAGAAAGTTTTGACCTGTGCTAAGGACACCTAGTGTATCTCCTATTCCTTCTTGTAAGTTTTCAGGATATCTGCTTTTACCTCAAGGTCTTTGATCCATTTGGAATTAATTCTGATACAGAGTGACATAGAAGGAACCAACTTAGTTTTCTACAGGTGCTTAACCAATTCTGCCAGCACCCGTTGTTGAAGAGGCTGTCTTTCTTCCAATCTATTTTTTTTTGCTCCCTTATCAAAGATTAGATGGCCATAGGTCTGCAGGTTGATTTCTGGGTCTTTAGTTCTATTCCACTGGTCCTCAGGCCTCTTCTTGTGCCAGTACCAAGCTGTTTTGGTTACTATAGCTCTTTAATAGAGTCTAAAGTTTGATATTGATATTCTGCTGTTCTTCATGCTAAAGATTGTTTTTGCTATACGGGGTCTTTTATTGTTCCATATGAATTTTTGGATTGTTTCTTCTATTTCCTTGAAGAATGACATTGGGATATTGATGGGCATTGTGTTGAATTTGTAGATAGCCCTTGTCAGGATTGCCATTTTCACCATGTTAATTCTTCCAATCCAGGGGCATGGGAGGTTTTTCCACTTCCTCAATTCTGCTTTAATTTCCTTTTTTTTCTTTCAGGTTTTTAAAGTTTTCACTTTGTCATAAAGGTCCTTTACATTCTTAGTTAAGTTAATTCCTAAGTACTTTATTTTCTTTGAGGCTATTGCAAAAGAAGTTGCTTTCCTGATTCTGCCTCACTGTTCTCATTGTTACCACTGGCATTATTAAGAATTGCTGGGAATAATGATAACGGAAAGCCAGCTGACTTGTAGTCGGTTTCATTGTTGTGTCTGCATCTATGAACAATGTCCTTTCTTGTTGCCCTCACCGGGGGCTGGCAGCTCCCCATCACCCTTGAATCTCCACTAGAAGAAGAGCTGAGTCTGGGCTGAGCATGGGCAAAAGCATTCCTACTGTCAAAGCTCTTTGAGATGGAGTAGCTAGCTCAGAGGCAGTAAATCTGCCACAGAAGGTGTTCAAGCCAAGACGACTGGGAGGGCTTCCCAGTGTGGAGGTTCAGTGGCTCTATGAATCAGGAATGACACAGTTGTTGGGGAGAGTTGAAGACTTAGCTGTGTCAGAGGCTTGTGGACAGCTCTGTCCCACAGAGCTGCAACATAACACTCTAATACTGGCTTCATCTCCATCTACTACTTCAACACTCTATGTTGGCCAGTAACTGACAGTACTGTCCATGGTGAGAGCCAGAACATCCTTGACTGGGGGTCGGAGCAGAGAGGGATGACTGGAGCCTCTTGGTGTGTGTGTGGGGATATTATCAGGAAGATGGATAAATGGTATCTCTTCCCTGACTGAAGTTCTTCCCTCTGGAGTGTTCTCCTTGCTTGCCCCTGTCTGTACCTCTAGGGGATAAAGCAATTTTGGAGAAGACTAGCAACTCTAAATTCTCATAGTTCTCTAATCCCCCTGTGGGAGACTCCCATTATCTCTCTGATACAAGGTACATTATGAATGGATTATGCTTTCTGCAGGTAAAGGTCATCTTTAATGCTATTAATGATGCCAACCTGGATTTTCTTCCCAGATCTAATATTTTTAAGGCTCTGGCTGTGAACATCAGCATATAGAGAATGGGCCACAAGCAAGGGAGGCACTCCAGGGTGGCTGCCTTCCATTCGGCAGAAACAGGTTCATTTGGCCAGTTGCTCAGCGAGGGTTTCTGCCACTGCTCTGCAGCATAGGGAGTGCTAGACACAAGAAGTCCACAGATAGATGCAGCATTGACCCTCTAAGCCTCTTTAACCTATAGAGAAACAAGACTTCCTCAGTTCTGTGCACTGGTGCAATATGGACAAACCACTCTGGAAACTCCACAGATTTGCTACATTTCCTTACTAATTTAAGTAATAACAATAAATTTCCTTACTCATTTAAGTAATAACAATGGATTCTGGGTAGATCCAATGAAAGGTACTGGTACTCTTTTGTTTTTTTAATTAGAGAATATCCTGATCATCTCTAATAAGAACACTGTGCCACTTGAGCCACAGCACCATTTCTGGCTTTTTCTATGTATGTGGTACCAAGGAATGGAACGTGGTCTTCATGCATATTAGGCAAGCACTGTACCACTAGGCCAAACCCCTGGTCCATGTTAAAAGGTTCTTAGCAGACAGTTTAACAAAATAATATCAGAAAGTTGAAACATGTTTTGAGTGGGGGGTGGGAACCGTGGTAGGGGTGTGAATGAGTGGGTGTGGAAATAGTGAATGAATACTCATAATCATTGATGTATATCAGTATAAAGGGCAGCAGGAAAAGATGTGATTGGTATGGAAAGGGATAGATGTGGCAATGAGAATGATGGACGGCAGGACTCTAATACTGATGCACTGTACACCTAATTAGACATGTTAAATTATAGCTTCCTTGTAGATTAAAAAAAGTTTTTGATCATCAAAGAAAGTGTAGACTCAGAAGCTGAACTTCCTAGGTTTAATTTTGGTCTTCATGACTCATTTCAATTAGGTTGGTTGTTGAGTCTCTTGGGGGACCTATGTGACAGGAGGGATTTTGTGCTACCCCAGGATTGTTGAACTTAACAATGAAAGACATAATTTTCTTTTAGAGAAAGACAAGTTTTTCGAATCTTCTGACCTTCTGGCTCTGTTGCTATTAAGTATTTTCAGAAAAGTAAACATTTGTAATCTGTCTTTCAAGGTAGTGGTGACATTTTTAACAATGGATGAGAAAGGAACTGCTTTAAAGTGGACTTTTGAAGTGTTTTCACTATGTGATATAATTGCCCCAAACTATCAGTGTGTCACTTAGAAAAACGGTCATATCTGTGTGCTGTAAAGACATAAAAAAGGAATTTTCTAATGTGTTAAAAAATCTTCTGAACACATTGGTTTTAAAATATAAAAATATGTCTGAGAGTGCTGGTGTCACATACCTGTAATCATCGCTTCTCTGGAGCTGGAGATTGAGGCCAGCCTGGGCAAAAAGTTATCGAGAATGAAATCTCAACAAACAACCTGGGTTTAGTACAGCATGCCTATGATTCCAACTATAAGGAGGCATGAAAGTATGCCAGCCTGATGTCAGCCCAGGCAGAGTGTGGGAGACTCAATAAAAAAAAATAACTAAAGTTGAAAAAGGACATGGTTGTGTGTCAAATGGTAGAGCACCTGTCTGGCACGTATGTGGCCCTGAGTTCAAATCCTGGTACCTATCTCATCCAAATATAAAAATGCCGTACATTCTGATTTCCTTTTACAAAACAATGGATAGAAGCTAGGTGCCAGTGGATCATGCCTATAATTCTAGGTATGCCTGTAATTCTAGCTACTTAGGAAACTGAGATCTGAGGATAGTCATTTGAAGCCAGCCAGAAAAGAAAGTCCTTAAGACTCTTACCTCTAATTAACCACCAAAAAATTAACCACTGGAAGTGGAGCTGTAATTCAACTAGTAAAAGGTTAGTCTTGAGCAAAAGCACTCAGGGACAGTGCACAGACCCTGAGTTCAAGCCCCAGGACCAACACACAAACAAAACAAAAATGAAAAAGAACAATGGATGGATAGGTGGATGACAGAAACTCTCTAGACAAATGTCCATGATGTTCTTTGTATGGCTGATAGATGAAACTGAGAAATGAGATTGAGGTATGACACATGTAGCTGATAATGTGTATCCCCCGAATTTGATTTCCATGCCTTTGGGATGCCTGGCAGGCTGGGAAGTCCCCAAAACCATGGACAAAATAAACATTCCTTTAACCATGACCTTCAAATGGTTATTTCAAAAAGTGCTAACTTAGGAGTTTTGAAAGTAATGAAGCATTTACAATGAACAATTATGTTGCTGTCATTCTTCTAATGAATGACTGAAATGTATGTATATATATGCATTTTATAATTTTCAACTTTGTCTTTTCTCCTTCAAAATTTTCTACTTGTAGATGGGTATGGTAGTTCATGCTTATAATCTTAGCTACTCAGGAGGTAGAAATTGGGAATATCTTTGTTCAAGGCCAACCTGGACTAAGTTAGCAAGACACCCCCATCCAACAAACAAGCTAGGTAAAGTAGTGGTAGACGGCCATAGCCCATTGACAAAGGAGGAAAAGGAAGATAAAAGGACCACAGTTTGAGCATATATGTGTGTAATGATCAAATCAAGGTAATAAACAGATTTATCTACCTCAGGCATGTATTAGTTCTTTGTATCAGAAAGATTGAAAATCCTCTCACCTAATTATTTCGCAATATTCAATTCGTTGTTGCCATAGTTACCTTACTGGGCTGTCCTAGCACTTCTGAATGGACAATGTAGAACTTGACAAGACGGATGCGATGTCAAGTGAGTAACAGAGGCTGGGGATTTTTGAGATAAAAAATTTCAAAACAGAGATGTTAGAAATGTGCCCATGGCACTTTTTTTTGCCTTTACGATGTTCTCAAAAATTCCAATTAGCTTTCAGCCTTTGAAAACATTGTTTTTATTTGCAGTTCAGGGACTCACACTGTATTTCTTGAGCTGCACCTCAATCTTTTTACTCTGAATTTGTTTTCAGATAGATTTTTTTTTTAATGAAGCATCAGACCACAGTGATCCTCCTATCTCTGCCTCCTGAGTAGCAGGAACTAGTAGTGAGCTCAACCATTCTCAGATAGGGGCTTGCTAGCTTATGCCTAGTATAGCTCTGTATCTTAATCTTCCTGATTCTACCTCACAAGCAGCTTGAATTACAGGCATGTCCCACCATACCAGGCTCCCATATTAATATTTAGAAGACCCAATCTTCTTGTGAAAACTCAGAAGAGCAGGCAGCACCAGGATTGTGTTCTCATGCAACCTAGCCCCACTTCAATCATTTGAATTTCTTGCTTGGCACTCTCAGACACTTTTGTTAATTATATCTGCTTTATAGGAGAGAGCATTTAAAAAGGAAAACTGTAAAATAAATAAATAAATTAATTAATTAATAAAAAGGGAAAATCTAAGGAGTACTTCAGGTACTAGCAGAGGAAAAATTTTTTTTATCAGTATTTAAACTTCTATAGAGATAACTGACCACTCACAGAACATATAAATCTGTTAGTCAACCCCTCAAATAAATATACTACTTTTCATTTGAAATCAGTCCTGCCTCTTATGGAGTCACCAAGGTAGACAAACAAAAAACAAAACATCAATAACAAAACTAAAACCTGCTTCCTCCTTCTTAATCCAGGTACCCGTACCTAAATTCTTTCTGTCTGCCAAAGTAAAATAATTAGTTTTTGAGTCCTCTGATGGCACATATCTCCTGATTCTAAGGCTCCCTTGTTTCCATCTTAAAACAGATTAACTAGGACTTGGAAGAGAAGATTGCCTCTTCCCTTTTCTAAGGAAATGAGAGTCACAGTCATGGTTTGTTAGAGAGGAGAGCTTGAGATACAGCCTTGTGAATATGAGGACTTGGTGGAAGAACAAGCCTCAGGTGAGACTAAAGGGAAGGGAAACAGAGAAGGAATCACTGCAATGATGGGTTATGAAGACAACAGTTGCCATGGTTGACTAGCTGGCCAGTTCCTCATGCCCATCAATAAGTTTCATGAAATATATGTTGGGACCAGCTGCCCAGAGACAGAAAGAAAGCCATATAGATATACAATCCTCTGTCATCCATGGTCAAAAGTTGGCCCTGTAGGATGTGGGCTTTACCTATTTCTGAGTTGCACTTGCATTCCAAGTTACATGCACATTCCCACTGCAGCCAACACGATAACATCAAGAGGGATCCCTGGGATAGGAGTGCACAAAATGTGGTATAGGCTGAGGCAGGGCCCTCTGAATTACCCTGTATAATGCTGGTTAGAACTGTGTTGGGTATTCAGACAAACGAGATCACCTCTGTGGTCAGAAAACGGGAGAGTCACTGGAGCCTTTGTCCAAGGGAAGATATGCTGTTGTCCTGTTCAGGTCTAGGTAAAATGCTTTTGAACATGCTTATTGATCGATATCTAGAATAATTAATTGGACAAATGAACAGAGTTCCATACAACTGCTAAATAAATATTTATCTGCACAGTAAAGATAGCACATAGAAGTTGTGACCAGGGCTTCCACCCAATTTAGTGTATGTTGGTTTCCAGTAACCTACCATGATCCATTTGATGGAGAAAGCAGGATTGCAGAGAAATTCTTTTTCGTCAGTCCTGGGGCTTGAACTCAGGGCCTGGGCACTGTCCTTGAATACTTTTTGCTCAAAGCTAGTACTCTGCCACTTGAGCCACAGCACCACTTCTGGCTTTTTCTGTGTATGTGGTACGGAGGAATTGAACCCAGGGCTTTGTGCAAGCTAGGTGAGCACTCCACTACTAGGCTACGCTCCTGGCCCTGCAGAGAATGTTTTTATGTTGAAGTTGTAAGTGAACATTGCATTTCCTTCAAGAAGCAAGGTGGCATCTGACCTGTTATTATTTGGGGATGGGATCTGTGCTTCTTCTTACCATGGTAGCCAGTTTAGGTTAGAGGACTTATGTTAAGACTATTCAGCTGCTAATTATATATTCCAGTTATGCACTTGGAGACTAAGGAAAATATATGTAAGAAAAGTATAGGACCCAGGACTCTACGAGAAGAGTAAGGTCAGCACTCCATTGATCATCTATCCTCCCCTTGAACTGGAGGATGTGATAATATGTTAGTGTCACCCAATCTTCATATCCAAATAATTATCTAAAGGTCTGGCTATCCCTTTTATTTTTTCTCAGTGGGAAAGGATCATGGTGTATATGTGTATTCATAGGCAAAAGCATTTCACATCCGTCCTCAAGGGGACATTTTCTTCCATTGAGAGGCCTGGATCCACAAAGTCACTGAGGAATGATAACTGAATCAGAAAGCTGGAATTTCCCAGGGCAATCTCTGATATCCACCTTCTGCTCCCAAACCCTTGATTTCCAAAAAAAAAATCATACAAATGAAGCCATATACATGCCTCTTTATCTACTGTATTCTTAACCCCTCTATACATTAGACACCAGCACTGCTTCCTATAGGTTGAGGACATTGCTTGCACTTCTAGCTGCTGTCCTATGATGAGGTGACATTCCTGAAGGTTAAGTGCTGGCATCTAACCATTGATGCTGGGGATCAGAGTCTCAGCCTTTCTTCACACCATTAACCGGCTCTACAGAAGAAAGCTACTGCAGAGCCCCTAAGACACCAGTATTGTCCTGGCCCTCGTGGCTTTCATTGCTTCACTGGAGTTGTATGCATATCGTTCTAACAATCTCTCCTCAAGTATTCTGCCCTTTCTTCCTTGATACTATCACCTAACCTATTCCAAGACTCTATTTCATTTATTTCAGGCTATGATCCAGTAATCATTCCAGTGAAGGCTCCAATGTCCTCCCAGAATATTCTGACTTCCTCTATGACAACAAATTTCCAGCTAGATGAAATATTCATGCCTGTAATCCCAGCTACTTGAGACACAGAGTTTCCAGGAAGGACTGTGCTTTGAGGTCAGTCTGGCAACAATTTAGTGAGACCCCCATCTCAACAAAAGGACAAGGAACATGGCTCAAATGGTAAAGCATCTTCCTAGCAGCTCTGAGTTTAAATATCAACACCACAGAACAAACAAAACCCCCAAATAAAACAACCAACTTCTCCACATCCTATCTTATACTTCAATTTTTCCTCTAGTTGAAAACCTTTGAGGTCTAATTCCATGTCCTTCCAGTTACTGCTTCTACACATAGCCTGCTGTCTGTTGTTTCCCACAGGGCCAATGATTGTACTTATTCAGGCTGGGCTCAGATCTGACCTGACTCATTAGTCTCAAGTCAGTGAGGACTCGGAGTCATAGATTTTGAGAAGCAAAGCTTTATTTTGCAGCCTCCTCTGTTGAAAGATGTTTGTGATCTCTCCCAGACTTCAGAAGCTGTCCTCCCTACATCAAGGAGAACGAGATATACCTGCCAGCCTAGAGGTCAGAGCAGCCACAGGAGGGTTTGAGGTTCCCAAGCTGGCCCATTCAGATGTCCCCATCCCCCATCTCAACATTCCATTCCTCATCTATTAGAGCTTTTTGACTTTGGCCTAGGAGACCTGAGGAGTCTGTACATTTTGTCTCCTTTGCAACAGTCTTCCCCATTTTAATTAGATCCTGGCTGGATGAGGGTGGGGGTGTAGTCTTTCCTATGGCTGGAAGAAGTGAGGTGCCCTAGAGACCGCCAGTGTTTACAGTTTGTAGTTAGAGAGCATTTGCCCATCAAAGCTTCCCAGGATATTAAATAATAGTCTCTCGGCAGCTTGATCAGGATGCTTGTCTTGCTGCCTTCTTCGTGTCTCCTGTCCCTTTCATTCCTCCCTCTAGGTTCTTGGCCCTAGTTGACATCCTCCTGGACAGGACAAATGGTGCCCAACATGCGGCTCGAGTGCCTGCGAGGCTGAGGAACGCTGTCTTCCAGGAAAACTTGGATCCAAGTGATTGTGTGACCAGCTTGGAGTGGCCCGCCCGAGACATCTTGGTAAACGCTGAGAGTGGAGACAGCAAAAGGTAAGTGACTGGCTATGGGACAGGCATCATCGTCACAGGAATTGTTCATAGGCTCTCAAGACACAAGGAACTTGGATTAAAAAGAAAGATTCAAAGGCATTTTTAGATTACCTAGGAGAATTATGTCCTTGGTTCCCCAAGGAGGGAACGATTAATAAGGTTAAATGGCAAAGCGTTGGAGATTGTTTATTAAGAAGATTCATGTTTTTATAAGAATTTTCATGTAGTTATTGCAATTGTGATCAAATAAGGAACATTTTCTGCTTGAAACTATAAATAGTGCATGCTTGGCCATGTACACTGTAAATAGCCTTTACCAAATGTGTTTGACAAGGAATTGTTTTTATGTAGATAAAATGATCATTGATCTTAAAGATTTCTTTTTTACAATTCCCCTACACCCTGATGATATTTTGTTGGCGGCTCAGGACAGGCCAGATCTACTTTCTAAAGCCTTTCTTAGCCTTGGCTTGCAAATAGCTCCTGATAAAGTCAATGTCGTGTTGACTGCCTCCATACCCTTAGATATTCAATGGCTCAGGCATTATTTAAAATTGCCTAATAATATCTTTTTGCCCCTCAATGATATTCTGCGAGGAGACTCTGACCGCCCCCCCCCCCCCACAAGCTTACAGCAGGACTGCCTCCACACCCTGTCCCTGAGGAGCTGCAACCGCCTGCCTCTCAGGCCTTAAGTTCCCAGCTCCTAGAAACTGCCACAGGCCCCAGCTCCTGGGTGTAGCTGGCCTAGCAGCATCTTAGCAATTGGCATGCCCCTTGTCCTGGCCAGAGCCATCCAGCCGCTGCTCTTAAAGAGGACCTGCCCTGTAATCTCTAGAGACAAGATACGGATGTTGTGACATTCTATGATGACTGCATTAGTTATGAAAAAATTGGCATAGAACCGCTCCCCCAATTCTAGGGGCCACAGTCTAATCGCATGGGGAGCAACGGCCTATTGGCGGGAAAAACAATTGGAGCTACTAAAATTAATAAGGATCAGGCAAATACAAGTTTCAAATACAGGTTTCTTCATGGGAGCCACCCAACCAGGGCTCCCAAGTCTTTCACCAATTCCTAATAATTTGTATATTTATGCTATTGAGATAAAAGATTGCTTTTTTCTAGAAACAGCGGTTTTCCTTTAACAACCTTTTTTTGTAAAAGATGCCCAGGTGAAAAGCAAAGGCCTCCGGAGGTAAGTATCGGCCGACCCCCTGTCTGTGTTTTGTTTTGTTTTTAAGAAAGTGCACTGTGGGCCTAAAACAGAGAGAAAAGAAGGCAGGACGCAGCATGCTCTCTTAAGGCCTAAGTGGTCAAGGGACGCCTTGACCCCCCTTCTGAGTTTCTTGTGGATAACAGAGCATGCCTGAGAGTCCCACCGGCAAGACATGCCTAAATCTAAAAATAGCTGTTTGGTGAAAACATTCATCTGAGCTCATGTTTTTGTGTTAAGTGTATCTGATTGAGTCCAATTTTCTTGTTATATGTCAATGTCTGATTTTGTTTTAGAGCCTTTTGTAGGTATGTTAGGATGGCCTCCGTCTGCCAGCTGGTAGTTTAAGGCCCGGCATGCCATCAAAAGTTTAGGAGTCTCTTAAAAGTCTCTGCTTCTCTGTCTTGTTCGTGTTACATATTTTTCCTCCTCCAGTTTTGTCTTTAAAATTGGTACCAGTTCTAAATATGGATCCTTATTAGCTTTAAATGTTTCCTATGTCTCAAAGGATTATTGCATTGTTTTAAAGAGAAACTGGTAAAATGTATTTTTCTAAAGATCCTGAAATCTGCATTTTAAAAATCTGGTATTGCAATGCATAAAGCTGTTTACACTGCAAACATTGTATCCTATTTAGCACAGAGGTATTAGGGAATTTGGAATTTATTACTTTAAGTTAAAGTTTGGAGACATGTATTAGAGATTTAAATGTAAATTTGTTTATTAATGTCAGAAACTTTGCCTGTCTGTCTTTTCTTGCAGACTGACACTAGAAATCTGATGGTAAAATGTGGATAATGTGGTTAGTATTTTAAAGGAATGTTTAAAGGTTTATCTCCATGCAATTGGGTGTATTTTAAAAAAGAAAGGAAACTAAGTCCAGACTTAGTCTTTTGGTGCACTGATGTCTGTAGTGCTTGCATTAGGGAAAAACTGTTATTTGAGTTTAAACTGTTGTTGGAGTTCTAGACAGTAATCTAAACTGCAAAAAAAAAAAAAAAAAGCTTCTTCCAAAAGGCAAGGGGAGTGCCTTGAGCCCTAGAGGGCCTGGGGACAAAAGGAGTTCTTTGTGCCCTTAAAGGTTTTTCAATTGCAAATAAAGGGTAAGGTGTTAATTGTTTAAGCAAGTATCAGTAAAGGTTTTTAAGAACATTGGAAATGGGTTTCTAAACAATATTTGAAAGTAAAGTTGTCTTAAATGTTTGAAGAAAGAGAAAAAAGAAAAATTAGGACTACCAAAATGATTGCTTAATTGCTATTTAGCATGCTCTTGTAAGTCTCCTTATAGCAATTTCCAGCTGGGCATGGAAAAGGATAGCAGATCCTCATTCAGATGTAATTTTGGTCCTCAGCAAGTTCTAGGTAAGATCATGCTTAGAGACTATTTCTGTGTTGACCACCTTGTTGCTCTAATTGGAGTAATGTGGCCTTTGGTAGGACTCATTGATCTGAAAGCTGCAGTTTCAAGCCAGCCCAGGCAAAGCAAAGTCCCTATGAGACTGTGGTGTCTAATCTGCCAGCAGAATGCTGGGGCAGAGTTGCTTTGGAGCTCAAAGTGGCAGGGTGCTAGCCTTGAGCTGGAGAGCTGAGAGACAGCACCCAGACCCCGAGTTCAAGTCCAGCAACCAACACAGTGAAATGCCAATGGGATGTTCATCCCTGTGTGGAGAGACACTACTGGGATAAAAGAAATAAAGCATCCAGATGCAGAAAGCCTCTGCTTGGATGGCAGAGATGGTGTCAGATCCTAGAGTCACTAGTGCTTGGCCATTCAAAATTAATCAGATCCGGGAGGTCATAGAACAGTTTGTAAGCATGCCTTACTAATGTCCGTGCCTTTCATAACTGGGCAGGAACTTGTCAATCATCTGTGATAGTGGGTAGTTTAAAGTCCTAACTGAGAGAAGTTTGATTTGACACCAGCCACAAATTCAGGAAAGTTTGTGGATCTGAGGCTTGTGTCCCTATTGATTTGTTTAGATCTGGCAACTGAAGCATAGTTAGAGTCGCAGGGATTAAGTTCCCTGGACAATCAGGAAAATGCCTTTGCAAATGGGTGCTAAGTAAGCTAAACTATTGTAGCCAAAGGTTTGTGCAGTTGTTAAATGTTGAATATGATCTCTAGTTCGGAGCAAATCATTGTTCCTGATAGCTAATCCTGGCAATCCCTTCGTAAAATAGGCTAAACTTTTTAAGGTCCCTGGTCAAGTACAGAGACAATGCCCCTGAGTCAGCTTGAAGAAGTTACAGAAGCTGAACCTCTGCCCATCAATCCCCTTTAGATAAAGGGACCAGGGAATCATTGGGAGAATTCACTGAAGCCAGGCCTTAGGTTAAGCTTCTTTAACCAGTTTGCGCAGAAATTTGCAGGCAATCCAGCAGGAGGTGTGACATTCCATTAGAGTTCCTGAGAGATGAAGCTGCTGCCACATATTCTGCCCTGCCTGATTCCACAACCACCGCACAGCTGTTTCCTGAGAGGACTGGAACTAAAAGCTCTTGGTGATGGGACATTCTGTGCTAAACTCAAAGTCCCCTAGGTGGTTGCAGCCATTATGGTGACTCTGGATGGGTGAATTTTCCATCCAGTGCTGAACAGCCTAGACGGGGGAGATGCTAAATGGGTATGAGTACTATGGGGCCCCCAGAGGAACTGTAATCCCCACCCAAGGGATACACACCTGCAGTTGATATTGCCTAAATCCTTTCCCCTCACTTATTTTAAGATGAAAGGAGGAGATGTCGGAGACATTCTGCCCCTTCCTGAATTCTTAGTGTAAGAACGTGCCTGCATCTTGTAATTAGGTCACTAAGCAACACATGCCTGCTTGCGTTGATATGCAAACATCCTACCACCTGGCCTCTACCTGGAGCAGGAGCAAACATCCTACTACCGGACCCCCTACCCCGAGCGGTTCCTATCCCCCAACCCCCTCCTGCCTCTCCTGAAGAGGCATATAAACCCCTGTGTAAAACATAAAATTTGCAGCTTGATCAGAAAAAAAAATAATAGTCTCTCCATTATGTAACTTTTAGGATCTTCATTGTCTCTATATATTCAAAGACCTAACCAACACCACCCTTTCCAATGGGCTTTTCCTCTTCATCTTAGTTTAGCCATTAGCAAGCTGTCAGGCTCATCTGCTTAGCATTAGCACCAAGGTCCATTACTACCACTTAACTGATGAATGACCTAGCATTGAAATCCTATCCCAAAAGGTTGTGACACAGACTAGGATGGAGAGCAATCGTTTGAGCCTGTGAGCCCTGAGGGCAGAGACCGAGGTAGGCTTGTTGTGCTCATGGTCTTGGTTGGAAATATGAGTAGAAGCAAAGGACATGGAAGCAACAGTGAAAGGAAGGCAAACCAGTCACAAGATGCCTTTCCTTGACCATGGCTGTGCGTAACTGGTCTCTCCATCTCACGATACCATTTGCGATGTATCTTTTTTGGTATACTGTGGTGAAAGAAGAGGAGCCTTCATCTGCGGTGTTGCCATCAGGTCAGGTTTTCCATGTGTGGGCTTCTGAATCTGAGCAGATTCCCACACCACTGTCTTCGCATGTATACTTGCCTTGGGTCTGAATACCCAATGGGAAGATACAGAAGGGTGCTCACGGCAGCTACCCATATCCTAGTAACAGTGTCACCCAGCTGAAGTCGCAGGCATAATCAGTTCCTAGGTGCTGTTATTGCAGCAGTGGCAGTGGCTTTAAGAAGCTGAGCAATGTTTTGAGAAGTGTCACCCCCTTCCACTCACTTCAATCAATAATGAGAGCTGGCAACAGCAGCTGGCTGAGGCATATAGACAGAAGGTGGTCAGATGTTGATTTGTAACTCTTTGAAATGCCTGTCCTTGGGAGGTCTCTGGGACATCTCCAACTCTAGCTCTTTCCTTCCAACCACACTGATGTTCACTGGATCCCTGTTTTCATGGCAAATGGAAATTCTGGATTATTTGGTGGGGGAAGTGGGTGGGTGTGATCCAGAAGCTGAATGGGAGCTGTAAGTTCCCAGACCAACAGTCAGCAAGCCAGCCTTGGCCTGTATCATGCACCTGTTCATGCGGGGGCCGGAGCAGCAGCATCCCCATGTTGAGTGACAGTTTTCTTACCTCTAGAATGAAGGCACTGCAGGGATTCGGGTGTTTCCCACGCTTTGTCCTAGTGGCACATTTGAGTCGAGTTCTCACAATTTGCATCAAAGAAGTCAAGAGAACTGCCGGTTGTTGAGCATCGATACTTTGTTCCTCATTTCATTCAGTTATCGAGGTAGCTTCCTGCTGGACAGTCTGTCACCATCTTCATTTTACAGATGAGCAGCTGGAAACTGGACTGAATTAAATAGTTCAGAAAGCTGGCACATAGCGCAAGTAGGATCCAAACTCAAGTCTGTCTATCCTTGAAAGCCCAAAGCCTTTGGCACTATGCTGGACTGCTGTGTCAGAATTTTGAAAGGTTACTCATGATATGGCTTTTTGTTAGTACAGAAGTCTTATAGTGGCCTAGAGTATCTGGACCCCTGAAATGGAGGAGTGATGTGGTGAGAATCACAGGGTCCACATATCTTGAAGATCTATTTTCAGTCTAATAATTTAGTGGCAAAGCTT
This sequence comes from Megascapheus bottae, assembly GCF_031878675.1. NCBI lineage: Eukaryota > Metazoa > Chordata > Mammalia > Rodentia > Geomyidae > Megascapheus > Megascapheus bottae. The sequence continues at coordinate 63,428,090 of NC_143514.1, forward strand.
ATACAAGTCCCTGGCACATAGTAGGGCCTCAATCTCTAGCAGCATTGGTGGACATTGTTGGCTGTCTTGACCCAGCATCTCTTTACCCCCTTTCTTCTTCATGAAAAGATTCCAAGTCTCCTATTGGGCTATATTGACCCACTCCCAGTCCTGTCATTTCTGATGGAAAGTAACAGAATCTCAGTCACATTTGCATATCACGTTCTTCCAGCCACAGTTATTGACTCAGGAATGGTCATGGCACCCAAATTGTTCCATTTAGACAAATACCATATTGGCAGTAGAAGTATTATGTCAGGGATACAATAAAATCTCTAAAGGAAGGTTTGAGAAGATACGGAGGGCACCATTTCTGCCCCAAAGAAGCAACAAATTTGTGAAGAAATACATATGCCTTACAAACTGATTAGAAGGAGTGACTTGGAGAAGGAAAGCCTTCCTCCTCATCCCTTTATGACTCTACCTATGTACTCTCAGGGCATAAATATAGGATGCCACTAGTCCTTGACCCGAATATCCAATCCTAACCTCTCTAGAAGGCCTCAGACCAGTCTGAACTGAGAACAGAGGGGTGGGGTCACAGTGGAGAGAAATGATGGCTCTCTTGACTTTTATGCTAACTTCCTGCATGACCCAGAGATGACTCAAAGCCTCTGAAATGTTGCTTACATCTCTGCCCACCATGACCACAATGCACAAATCTTGCTTCAGTTTTGAGCCCTCTTAAAATTAGTTTTGGAGGACAATTGTGGTGCTTCAGATCCTGAGAGGACCAAATGTGTCCTTGCCTTAGGCCCTCACTCTGAACTGTGGAGTGTGCTTGCTGCATAAGAGCCCACTTCCCTGTTGATGGTGGGCGCCTACCCAGGTATGAGCAAACCCTGCCACTGTTCCTGGAATGTCCCTGTGACTCCATTAGATGTCATCGAGATCTGAATTGTATTTCATCTGTCCTTTCCCACCGCGGAGCCTCTGCCACCCAGCGATTCTACACCTCCAACACATACAGTTGGAGGCTCCCTACCCCAGCCCCAGCCTTCTGGTATCTTACTGTGAATAAACAAATACACTTCCTCTTGGTGGCTGGGGATGGAGAAGAGGAGAGCTGTCCAGAATGTACTACCTGGGGATGGGTTTGGGTATGTGGGTGAAAACATCAGGCTGGTACAGGAAGGAGAACCATTTTGAAAGGAGGTGATAGATTCTGGTGTGGATAGTGTGGGAGTCATTTTGCGCTAGTGGCAATTTTTCTTGTTTCCCTGGCTTCAAGATGACAATCTTGAAACATAGCCCAGCACAGTGGCTGGTCAGCTTGAGTGCTTTATTTTTATTTCTTATTCCCAATCAACAATTGAACTGCTTTTATTAACAATCAACACTTTGACAGAATTGCTGACAACAAGAGGCCTGGTGGTCGGCTCAGCAGCAAGTTGGCCAGGGTATAAAGAGGAAGAGATGGAGGCGGAGGTGAGGAGAGAGACAGGAAGAAAGAAGAAAGAGGAGATAAGACTATGAGAAATGTTATTCTATGACACTGAGGAGTGCAAGACCCATGGGGCTCAGATTGGGGTATGACTGGGTCCTGGGTGAGATGGGGTGAGGTTGGAGGAAAACTTCCTCAGCATCTGTAGCTGATTGCCTCCATACCCCTTCCCAGCCCTCTGAGTCTCAACACACCATGGTGTCAACAGGGACTTGATTTCCCTTGAAGTCTTGTTTCTCTCATTAATTTATTTTGGCATAAGCTAATGGTTCAAAGGGGGTTACATCATGCTATCTCACACCTGTGTGCCTAGTGTTTTAGTCAGATTAATGCCTTCATTTACTCTTGCTTCCCCCACATCCCTGATACTTCTATTAGTCAATAGCCAGGCAATGTCTCTAGAGAGATCCCCTCTTCCTTTTCACTATAAAAGATGAAGGAAAATGGACACGTTTTGATGAGGGACAATACAATCCTGTTAATATATATGGAATGGAGACAGTCAGAGATGAAGAGGACGTAATGCCCCTAGGAGTTTGGGTTGTCCCTGGGTGGTAGCTCAAATACTAGATGGGCCTATCAGGTGCGTGTGTGTGGCCATTAAAAGATCCTAACTCCATGACAGCCTGAGGACCAACTCTTGGAGACTTGAACAGAAATTCAAGCTCCTACTTAAAAAAATTAATTATTTAATTTTATTACCAGGGTGATGTATAGAGGGGTTACAGTTACATTCTGAAGGTAGTGAGTACATTGCTTCTTGAACATTGTTATCCCTTCCCATGGTTTTCTTCCCCTTTCCCTCCGCCCATCTCCTCACAAACTGTAAAGTTCATTTCCAACATATTGTCTTGTGAATATCGGGGTTACACCAGTTTATCCTTTGTCCTTTGTATCAACATCTTGTTTTCTCCTTTCCCTTCCCTGATTTAAATAAACAAATAAATGTACATATAGTACATGAGAATGCGCTCAGGGTGGTGTGTCTTTGCTCAAGTCTTGAAATCGCTTCATCTGTAGGCTGCATTTTCCCTGTGAGCACGGTAGCAGCATCTCCCTCTTAGGGTTCAGTGAAGGCACAGCACTGGAGAACAACCCGGCACGGCTACTAAGCTCATCATCCTCAAGTGAGTCATGAGCTAGCATTCTGCATGGCTGGAATACAGGTGGGTAGCAGCCATGACACCAATAGCTACAGTGGTGATATTCTAGTGGCAAAACAAAACAAAACAACACAACAACAACCAAGAAAAATAAAACTACCATGTTAGAAATTCATGCTCCTAGGCCGTCCTCCAGACCTCGGTATGAGAATCTACATTTTTAGGAAGGTTCCCAGGTGATTGTGAGAACACTTAAATCTCAGCAAGCACTGGAGCACCCCGAGAGGCGGCTAGGACTCAGTAGTTACCAGCACTGTCCTCAAGATGGTGCACTCCTGAGAGCTCCCAGCAGCCTCCTCTCCCTCAGCCTCCAACAATTATTTCTCTCTAAGATCTTCACCCATCTAACCTGTCCACCTCTTCTGAGGACAACTTGAGGGCAGGGCTCTGTCCTAATCACCTTGGAGGGAAGGGAAAGTGTGATCAAGTCTCCTGGCTTTGGAGCCTGATTTGCCAGTCCCCTCTTCCTGGCTCTCCCTCTTAGGGTGTGTTAGTCTTGCTATGTCTCATTTCCTCATGCATAAAACCTGAAAACTATTACTGGTCTCCCAGGGTTGCTGTGAAGATTAAGGATTGAATGACTGCTGGGCATGTGGGAAGCATTCAATAACAGTTAATTCCTCCTCCTGTTGTTGTTGTGATGGTTGATGTCATTGTATCGTAGGATCCAGTTCCATGACAAGCACCCGGGAGACCCTAGGTAAACATCGATGGAATGAACGGATGACCGCAGCTGGAGGTACGTTAATGTTTTGCACATCCTTGACATCGGCAAAGCCCTCTCAGATATCAGCTGTTGAGCTCTGTTTCTGTTGTGCAACTTGAATTCTCCAGGGAAGCTGAAGGACTGGGGACAGATTCTTTCACTGTCCTTTGAAAAATAACCTGCTGAATTCCACTACTTGGCATTTACCCAATAGTCCAGAAACAAGGACATACTAAATCCACTGGCACAACGATGTTCATTGCAGCACTATTTACTATAGCAAAGATATGGAACCAACCCAGATGCCCCTCAGTTGATGAGTGGATCAACAAGATGTGGTATTTGTACACAATGGAATTCTATGTTGCTGTCAGAGAGAATGACATTGCCCCATTTGTTAGGAAATGCAAAGGCTTAGAAAAAATCATATTAAGTGGAGTAAGCCAGACTCAAAGGAACATAGGCTCAATGGTTTCCCTCATTTGTCATAATCAGTAGAAACCTTGGGCTCTCCTAGCAGAGACTTGCAATAGAACAAAACCTAGATACATAAGGCCATATAGGATGAGGCTAAATGAAAGGACCTCCAGGATATAGAAACAAAAGCCATATAATGAGTGATTGTTGTCCTTAATATACTATGTTATCTCTCATCTCTTTTGCTGTCCCTTGGTTATCTCATATTGTTACAGTATTTCACCTTGTTATCTGATATATTGTATATATGCGTATTTGGTTATTTGAAGCCAGATAGGAAAGGGAGGAAAACAAGATGAGGGGTGGGGGTCGGGGGTCGGGGGCTGGGGGAGAGAAATGGGGACCAAGACATGAGAAAGGGTATCAATGGATGTGAAATAATGCACCTTCTATCTGGTGAATATAATGTAACCCTTCTATTAATTACAATAAAAATATATAAAAAAGAAAAATAACCTGCTGAAGGTAGAGGTCAAGGTCAAGGGAAGCACAGAATTCTAAAATGAACAAAAAAATTCAAAAATATATATAGTAATTATGGTTTGGAGAGGCAGATCTTTTAGAGTCAGGTAAATGTGACCAGGTAAAAAATAAATGTTGTTCATCATTTAAGGAAAAGGCATAGGGCAAAGTTCTGACCCAGCTGGAAATGTGCTCTTGAACAAGATAGTGTTGTTTCTAAATTTTGTTCTTTGCCACTCAGAATCAATGGCTGAAGGAGAGAGGTAGGGTCTCTTTATAGGATCATTGGCTTCTCTGCCTGCTTTCCCCTTCCTAAAATGATTGGGATGCAGATTTCTGGAGAGTAGGCTTTCTTTTCAGCCTAAGCAGGTACATAGTGAGCTAGAATTGGCAGGAGGTTCCGGGGACGCATGCTGAGATAGAAGCATGGTGGTTGAAGGATAACAAAGCATCTTACCTGTTAGAAAAGTGGGCACAAGTGGCGGTGCTCTTTTTTCACAAATGCAAACTTGGCCCCTCTATCCTTCATAACCAGGACATTGGTTTTCTCATGAACTGAGAGGGACTCAGAGGGTAGTTATCCAACCTTATTTATGTCTGGCTTCTCAGAGCCCTGGAGGAAGCCTAGCATCTAATTGATGGTAGTCACTGTTGATCTGAGTTGAACTGAGCAAGGAGCTGCCACTTGGAGAAATGGAGAGACTTCTTGGCTCGGGTTAGGCTGAAGCTGCAGGCAGTGGGAGCCAGGGGTCCATTGTAGTGACTGCAGCATTTGTGGAGAGCCTCGCTGCAGGCCTGGAACCCAACCACAGCGTCCTGTGCACTTACACTTTCCCGCTTCATACAGGCGAGGACCTCTGAGAGAGGTCCTCTGGATAGAGAGGTACTCTCTATCACTTGAGACATAGCTCCACTTCTGGTATTGGGGTGGTGGATTGAAGACAAGAATCTCATGTACTTTTCTGCCAAGACTGTCTTCAAATCTTGATCCTCAGATCTCATCCTTTTGGGTGTCTAGGGTTACAGCTAGGAGCCGCCATTGTCTAGCTGAGTAACTTGATTAAAATGTTTTTCCCCAAGGCAATTCTAGATCTTTAATATTATTAGAAAGGAGTGTGTGTGTGTGTGTGTGTGTGTGTGTGTGAGAGAGAGAGAGAGAGAGAGAGAGAGAGAGAGAGAGAGAGAGAGAGAGAGAGAGAGAGAGAGAGAGAGGATTCTGATGTTAAATTGTGGGCAGTTGCTTCCACATGGCTTCCTAAAGACCCACTATGATGTCCAGTCTTTGTTATATAGTCAGAGAAGTGCAGAAAGGACACTTGTGTGACTTTTTGACCCCAGGGTTTACCACATGTGTGTGATTGACTAACAGTCTTTTCAAGTGACAATTTTCTTCAGCGTCCCAGCGCCTGTGTGTGATTCCTCAGCGTGGGGGAAGGTGTAGCCTAGAGGACATTTTCCACACTCTTGCCCTGCGAGTGCGCTGGAGAGAGCAGTGACAGGAAAGTCCCACTTAGCTTGTCTATAATGATTTTTCTAAACCAGGCAAATAACCTCATCCAAAGGGCTGCGGTGATAAGCACACAGGAGGAAGATGCTGTGCCCTGCGCTTGGCTTCATGTGGGCACTGCTTTGCCTGCTTCTCCCCCCGCCCCTCCAGTAAGCCCGTGCTGATACTGCTGTTTTCCTTGGGTGTCTGAATTTTATTTCCATCTCACAATTATATTTTAAGCCATAGATAGAATTCACATCCACGTTTCACTCGAGATAAATCTAACATCATAAAAGATTAATTCATGGGGGAAAAGATAGAGGGGAAAAAATGGCCTTGGCTTAAAGACACATCCACACTCAAGATGCGTAAAAGGGGATTATTACCATTGCCTGCTCTACCTTCAGCATGAACGTGAGAACTCGCACAGAGTGCTCTTTGACTTATAAATGTTTGCGTATGTGTCACAGTGAGTCTCCGAAGGAGATAGCCGCAATGTGACCCATAGAGCCACCTAACCTCTAACCCCACCCACCCTTTGGGACCCGGAGTGGACTTTTCTTAGGAGGTCTTCATTGACTGCCCACGTATCACAAATTGCTTTCTTTTGTGATGGTGTTAGTGCATCAGCTAACCACTTTTGTAGTGGTGCTGCATAACAAAACTTGCCAACAAAACCTAAGTAGCAAACAACAATACACATTTGTTTTGGGCTCTTACATCTATAGATCAGATGAGGGTGCCTTATCTAGGGTTGGGGTTTGTTGGAGGTCACGAGCTTGGTCATGTCTCCAGGTCATGACTCTTTTTCTCCTGAACCTACCAGGGCGTGTTCGCTAGGATAAGCATGCCTCTTAAGGTCTAAGCTTTGACTTACACACTCTTCCTCTTACTCAAGTTCCATTGGCCAACCCAAGTCTCATGATTCTTGGTGTGGAGAAGGCATTTCTCACATGGGTGTGAGGGGAAGGAGTCCATATCTCACCTCTCTGAGGTCTACATTTCTCAGATGTCATCCTTAGGGGTTATGTCCCTGCATCTGTCAGAGGTGATGACTTTGGAGCTGGGCCTTGCAGCATGTTTCCTCATGCTTCTGGATGCCTTGTATTTACCAGGACAGTTGGAAAGGAAAGACTAATAGAACGTAAGGTCTTGGGCAGTCAGTGCCACATGATCACATGTCCTAGCTCTGCTGTGGGTGCCTCTAGAAAACTCTTTATTGCTCTTTGTTGGCATTTGAGATAACCAATCATACCCCTCTGAGCTAGTTTTAGATTCTGCACTGGAGCTTGGTGGGGAGGAGAACAATGAGTTTATAACTTGGTTCCCTCTTTCCTCCCCTTCCCTCCCTTCCCTTCCCCTGCTCTGTTCACTTCCTTGTCCCATCCCTTCCCTCTCTTCTTTCCCCTCCTTCCCTACCTTTCTCCTTTCCTCCCTGCCTCCTTCCCTCCTTCCCTCTTTTCTTTCCTTCTTGTCTTCCTGTCTTTCTTCCTATTGCTGCCATCCAGGTAAGGAAAATCTTAAGTCTACTCTCCTTCATTCCAAATCCTAACCCCAGTCTCCACTCCTTTCCAACTGAGCAAAGCCATTGAGATGTGGGGTTCTCACTGCCTCATTAAATTGGAACCTGCTGGGTCTATGGCCTTCCATTCACTGTTAAGAGGAATCAGATATCCCCATACTGCTCTCTCCTCTCCTCTCCTCTCCAGATCCAGTATGGTCTGCATCTGATGGAAGTTACAAGCAAAGCATGGTGACCAGTCAGAGATGACAGCTGAGGTTAGACTGAAGTTGTTTTTCAGAGCTTAGCAGACGTAGTAACATCAGCTGGGGATGATACCATTCCTCAAGGTCAAGGTTCTGAGGGTCACTGGGGAATGAAACTTGTATTTGTTGAGCCACTGTGTCATGATCTTTAAAATGCGACATCAGATCCTCCAGCAACTCCACCCCTAGACACTAGAGTTCAGTGGTCAGGAGCACAGTCTATGGGCCCAGCTTCCAGGCTGCTTTCGGTTCCAGGCATGTGACCTGAGTTTCTTAGGAGGGTTTCTCAGCCTCTGTTTCCACATCTGTAGGCTGGTGATGGTTGAAGCACCCAGCACCCAGTATTGTTCTGAGGTTGAAGAGACCAGAACATGGGCAGCCTTTGTGATGCTTTCCCTTCCTGGACATATTGGGACTATGTGGGGTCCCCTTGAGTGTGGGAGTGCCCATTTCTAATGAAGACAGTGTGGCAGAATGGTAGGGCATTGCTCCCGAGATTAGCTTGCAGGAGACTGTGATTTCCATCTTGTTGATCTTTTCTTGCTCTTCCACTGGTTCTGATGGAAGCCAAAAGCACACTGGAGCTGTGCAACAGCCCGCCCAGGCAGTAATAAAGCATGGCCTCTGGTCAACAACCTGTGGGAACCAAGGCCGTGAGGCAACAGCTCGTGGGGCCCCAAGAACCTGCCGAAGACCCAGTGAGTGAGCTTGGAAGCACATTTTCCTCCAGCACAGCCTTGAAATGACTACAGCCCCCCAGGCCCTGAAGCTCACCATGCTTGAGAGTCTAAAGCAGGAGACCTTACTAGTATTGCTCACATTCCTGACCCATGGAAACTGTGAGATGAAAAGTGCTTATGGTTTGGTGAACCCTACATTTTAGAGTAATTTTTTAAAGACAGCAGTAGACAGGTAATACAATACCTGTACGAGTCTGAGAGCGGCATCTAGTGCATGGTAGATCTTCATCTGTGTTGGCTCACTGTAGTAATAAGATCATGCATTGTTTAATGCTCAGGATATTTTCCAGAAAGTGCAGTGTTAGCTATTTTTTTTTGTCACCGTGCATTTTCACAAACCTAGATGGTAGGGCCTACTATCCAACCCTGCTAAATGGTACAGCCTATTATTGCTAGGCTACAAACCCAAGCAGCACAGGATCCAACGGAATACTACTGTAGGCAACTGTGCTAAGATGATACAATGGTAGCCATTTGTGTATCTATACATGTCCTAGCAGGTTTGTTTACATGAGCATCCTCCCAAACATGAGATAATATGTTATGCCACGATATTTTGACAGATCTGACGCCCACGTGCGGTTACTAGGTGACAGGAATCTTTCCACTCATTATCATCTGATAGGACCCTTGCTCTATGGTGAACTGTTGAGCAATGTTCTTACATGATGTTACTCTATTTCCCAGATGAGAAGAATGAGGCCCAGGGGGCAGTTCCTCACTGCATAGCAGTGGAGGGTCTCTTCCTTTGCTCTAGTGACTCCATAGTCAATGCTTTCATCCTCAGTGTTGGAAGACTCAGCGAGGGAGCAGTCGCTGCTGAAGAGGGGAAGGAAAGGTTCCAAGCGAAGCCTTGGAGAAGAGTGACCTTCCCTTCCTCCCCAATGTGTAGGGTGCTAGGCCCTGGACTGGAGAGAGCCACCCAATCATGGGACTCTACATGGGGGAGGGGTCCCAGCTCTTGTACCAGACATAGATAGGGCACATAGGAGAACCAGCATGTGACTGCCACTCCCAGGTATCTGTAAGATGCTGTAGACCAAAGGATGGGAACTCTGGTTTCTTCTCACCCTCTCTCATTAACTCTAATTGCTCATTAACTAGCACCCTGGGAAAAGAGCCACCCAGAGAAGGTCCTGCTGGGCAAGGTCATTTGCATTGTTGTCTTATTGTGGTGTGAACAGTGATGATGAATCATCATCCACCAGCGTGGAGGGTGGTGGTCATGTCTACTCAGAACATCATGTCCCACGAGGGCAGTAACTGCTCAAAACATCAGCAAAATCCCCCCAGGAGCTCTGAGCAAAACACACAGGAAGCCCGTGGAGAGGCACGTGGCATGGCTCCTGAGCTAGGAGGGGCCGGGCAGCAAGGCAGGTCTAGATGCAAGCGTCACCACACCAGCACCCAGAGGACCAGACATGCACACAGAGTCATGTAGATGTCTATAGAAATATGAATAGGCTCCCGCACTCAATCACAATGGTAGAAACACCCCCTCTCCCATGTTCAGTGGAGTGGCTGGGATTGTAGCCCTGGGGCAGGACACTTGTGTGGTATGCAAAGGATCCTGAATTTGATCCCAGCACTGGGGGGTTTGCGGGGGGAGAAGGCTAAATCTTCATAAAGACAAAAATGCTCAAACATAAGGGAGGAACTTTTGTATCTCACAACTCAAGTTTCCAGGGAGAGAAAGATTTTCTGTTGCATCACTCAGGAGGGAAAAGGGTGGATGGAGTTCTTGATTTGTGTCTTCTCAACCATGTCTCCTCAGACAAGTGACTCATGTGGCTGGTGAGTTTGGGCGAGCCCCAAAGCTCTGTGCTGCTTTGGCTTCTTTCTTCTCAATAGTTGCCTGCAGTGGGGAAAAATCAACATTCTTGTCAGTTCTCTGGTTCTGGGTAACCTCTCAGAGTTGGCTCTGGCTCATGCCAGGTATAACCAGTGCCATGTGGCTACAGCTTTCTAACTCATTAGTGAAGGATCTGCAAACCCATTTGGCTACAGTCCTGAAACCATATCGTGTGTTTGAGTTTGGTTGCTTAGATCTGACTTTAGGATCTCCATCTTTGTCTCTTGGGATTTATTTCTCTGTTGCTTTCAAACTCAAGTATTTTCAGTCCCAATAGCAGACATTCCCATGGGCAGAAAGAAAGAGAAACATGGACAGATGTCCACAGACACAGTAGCTAGACACAAACAAGATGGTGCATTTGCTTTCCTGAGTGAGAGAGGAATAGTCAAGGAATCACTTGCAGTCCTCGCTGGGCATTAGAATCACATGGGAAGTTTATAAACAGGACCGGATGCCTGGATCCTAGACAAATAGAATCAGGATCTACCCGGTTAAGGCAGGAGCAGTGGTGACTGTAACAGGCAGCTTCTCTTTCTCCAACTCTCAAAGGTTCATGCCTGCTTTTGCCTCCAGGGGGAGCCTGTGGTTTCCCTGGCCTAACCTGTCTACCAGGGGCCACTTGCTGTCATCCCTTGCTTCCAGGTTCAGCTTCACACATCTCTCCATTTTGCTAGTGGCTGCTAGCTGCTGGCTAACCAGGCAATTGAAATTGCCTGTGGCTGCTGGTATTTCAATCCATCCAACTCTCCCGATGGATCAGGGAGCTGTATTATCTCTCTTCAAACACTGGTCTTGCCCTGCCACAGCTCCCCAACACACACTGATGCCCATCGTAGCTTAGTCCCATGTGTTCTGCCTCTTGCTTTCAGTCCAGCCTCCCACTGTATCTCTGTCCAGTCAGCCTCTGGCAATGCAGGTGCACGGATGCTGAGCAGAGAAACAGCCCATCAGACTCTGCTCTTCTCATCACTAAAGGCACTTTCTTTGCAATGGATGGAGGCCAAATGGCTCTGCTAGCAGCAGAGCTGGCAAGGCCAGGCTGATGGCTGCAAAATGGGGAGGTTCTCTGGCATGGGACATGGAGCTGTCCAGATCTTTCTTTGCCTTTTGCTCTGCTTTTGAGAAGGACACTGGCATTCTGACTGGAACTCTTGCTTTCTTCATTATTCCTGTCTCTGCCTAGAATTCTCTGTTTGTATGCCATAGGAACACCAAGGCTCATCAAACTGCACAATGCTAGACTCTACTTCTACCAGTTTCTGACTGAGTAAAGACCGGGGTGGGTCTGAGAACCTGCATTTCTGACAAGTTTGCAGGTGATGCCAATGCTGCTGGTTCAGGGACCACATCTTGAGAACTGCTTCATTTGGCTGCTGCTTCCCCCGCTCTGAGCCTGGTTGGAACATTTGTGTGTTTCCTGCTGGCATCTGAAGATCCAGGGTCCAAGAGGAGGAATTCAGGCAAGTTCAAGAGCTATGACCATGATCAAGTTTCTTTTGACTTACCCCAGGCACTATGCAGAATGCTTGGCTTTCATGATTTAAACAATTTTTGGGGGTCAGTTGTGAGGCTTAAACTCAGGGCTTGGGCATTGTCACTGAGCTTTTCAGCTGAAGGCTATCTCTCTACCACTTTAAGGCACAGCTCACTTCCAGTTTTCTGGTGGTTTTTTTCAAGAAAAGAGTCTCGTGGGGACTTTTCTGTCTGGATGGGCTTCAGACTACTATCCTCAGGTCTCTTTTTTTCTGAGTAGCTAGGATTACGGGCTTGAGCTACCAGCATCTGGTGGTTTTCATGATCTTATAAGGAATCCCCTCAACTGCTCTAGAAGAAATTTGCTATTACTTTCACCATTATCCAGATGAGGAAACTGAAACAAATAAGTGACCTAAGACAACAGAGTTCTATGTAGAACATAATTCATACATAGTCTGTTTGGGCCTGCAACCCTAGCCATTCACTCACTTATACAAATGCATTTAACGAAGTAACAAGCGTGGTCTGTGTTAATGATGTTTTTTCAGGTTCCCTGGGTGTAGCAGTGCAGGAGGCAAAGTGGACAGCTGTTCTTACAGAGTTTACATCCTAGAGGAGGAAAGAGACTATGCCCAGGGTATTATCCAAGCATGTGATTTTTAGCCAACTCTTTCCTTGTGGCACATGAGGAGGGAAGTCTTGACTCATAATACAGGGAGAGTTATGGAAAGAGCCTTTGGTGGTGGTGGTGATACAGTGTGTGTGGTCCTCCATGCTCTGCCAAACTCATGAGTGTGACACATGGGCTAGAGCCCTGTGGAGGCAGAGCAGGGCCTTGGGGAAAGTTTAGCACTGGAGTGGATTCCTTTCAGTTTCCACCCCAATAACATTCCACCCCTCAAAGAGCTGCTCAATCCCCTCCATAAGAAGGGATATGTTTTCCTTGGGTATGTTATAGTCTAGTCATGGTAGTGTGGCTCCGGATGATTAAAGATCTTCTGCTACTCACTACATAAAGAGAAACGGCTTATTGAGCTGCTTCCTCAGAGTGATCAGGCAAGGTAGCTTATTTTAGAGAGCCGCCATAGCCTAATCATATACTACTTGTATGGTAGCATGCACAGGGCATGCTAAGCTGTCTTCTATTGGTTACCAGGGCCATCATCATCACCACCTCCCAACTCTCTCGATCATGTATCAATACAAATCCTCGAGCTCACTGGGCACTGTCAAGTTAACTCAGTGTCAGGAGTTTGGTGCTTGCAGGCTTCATAAATGGACTGAATGAATCATAAAAATCATAATTTCTGCACTACCCAACAGCGTGTCTGACATCTGGGTTTCTGCAAATGATGGATCAATAGATAAATGGGTAGATGGACAGATGGATGGGTGGATGGATGGATGGCTGGGTGGGTGAGAGAGTGGATTGATGGATGGCTAGATGAATGGATGAGATAGTACCTGACCCTTCGCTGGCCCTGCTCCTCTCATGCCACCTCAGCTGCAGACACAAATGGGCTCTCACACACAGGCGCAGCTTCATGACCCAGCCTGGTTGCCTGCAGCCATCATTATGGTATCTGAAGTGACTGCCCTAAGTCCCTTCCAGTCCTGAGCAATGTTCCCCTCATTATCCATGCCACTTCCTTTTCCCAGTGGCCCATCAGTCTCTTGAATGGACTGGAGCCTGCCTTGAATCCCTGCCTATTTTTCCAGGACCCCAGCAGTCTGCCCAGAACTTTCCAGCTTCCTGTCACAGGGGCTGTCCCTCCTCGTACAGTTCCAGCTGCTGGATGCCAAGGTCACCTGGAATCACAATGCCCAAGGTGCTTACCATTTTCCTTGGTGCATCTTTTACATTTATATTTTCACACCTCTAGCCCTAGGATGTCATATCCCTTCAGACATTGGTGTTAGAATTGGTGGCCACTCTACCTACCAAGTTAGACACTCAAGATATTGCTCCAATGGGCCCAACGTTTCTCTTTTCCTCAGTGGCCCATTGAACGGCAGCTTTCCTGGGTAGAATGTATACAGACCAAGCTGCTGTTGTTCTTATTTTTAGTCTCTTTCATGAAGCATGGCAGGGTCTGGTGAGTGTCTCAGTTTCTCCTTTGCTCATTCCACACCAAGCCCTTGTTGGCTTGCCTCCCTGATCTCCTGCCCATCAGACACTGACAGCAACCTCCCCCCCCTCTCTCTGGAGCTCCTTCCTCCACATTCCCACCAAACACCAGTGGACTCACTGGGGCAATAAGCCATTTGCAACAAAAATACAATCTTGTCAGTAGTGAATATATTCTAACTAATCTGCTCACAGGTACCTTTGGCAACCCCACTGAGAAAGCTTGCTTTAAATATTTTAAGAAGTAGTTAATATGGTTAGCTAAGTGCCCAACTATTGGTGTCAGAGTGCCAGGGTTCAAATCCTGGCTCTGCCATTTGCTAGTTGTATATCCTAAGGCAAGACATTGAACCTCTCTGAGAATTGACTTTCCCTTGAGTAAAAGAGGGATAATAGCAGTACTTGTTCTTAGGGCTTTTGTAAGAGCAAAAGCCAATTCACAGAAAAGGCTACACAGAAGATTTAATGCATAATGAGTGCCTTATAAATGTTCAGTATGACCGTGTGCTTGCTAATGGTGACCCAAGGTATGGTTCCCATGAGCCTACTATGTGCCAGGTCCTGCAGATCGAGGGTAGATGAAAGGGACAGGGTCATGAACTCTTGGCATAAAGGAAGCAGGCACAACTGTGCACCTTTCCAAGAGAGTACTGGCGGGGGTGGGAGAAGAGCATATGTGTAAATGAAGTACACAGGGGACACGAGGGACCAGCTTGGTGTAAACACACCTACATAGGGACACAGCGTGTATGTGCTGGGAGCTGTCGGGTATTCCCTGTCTTCAAGGCCTGTCTCAAGTAGACAGTCTTGGAGACCAGACAAGAAAGGAAGGTGGATCTCAGCTGGAGAGGTACCATCCACCCAGGGCTCATGGACTCATGGCCCCAACCTGCCACAGCACCTCAAGCTGCAGGGCATCGTGATTTGCAGGGCATTGTGATTGGAAGGTCAGGATTGTGGTGACCCATGTAGGACTGAGGACACTGGAGCCTCTGGGTCAGAGGACATCTGGCATGTGAGTCTTTGCCACACTAGGCCAGGGTTGCTTCTCTCCACAGGCTTCCCTTCAAGGGAAAAAGATACATCCTTTTCCTTGTTCTGGGACTCCCGACCTCTCTTCTCCCATTAGACAAAAACATCAAAAAGGGCTTTCTTTAGTCACTCCTTTCTTGAAGCTTCAAGGATTAGAAGATTTTCTCCTCCAAATTCAGTGGGAAAATAATAGCCACTGCTTGCCTCTCCATTTTGCTCATGGTTTACCTTTCTCAGGATTTACCTGTCCCTGTCTATTTCTTTTGGCCCCGTGAGTGTGTGTGTGTGTGTGTGTGTGTGTGTGTGTGTGTGTGTGTGTGTGTGAGTACTATGGCTTGAACTCAGGATCTAGGGCTGTCCCTTGGTTTTGTTGTTCAAGGTTGGTGCTCTTATCACTTTTGCCACAGATCCACTTCCAGACCCTACCTTCTTCAGGCCAATTCTGTCAACTCTACTGCTATCAGATCCCTTGAGTCCTTCAATGGTGGGCTACTTTTCAAAGAGACATGGAGACTGCACCATCTTGGAGGTGGTTCTAGCCACCCAGCAAGGCAATCACAGCTATACTAGGATTGATATATCTACTTACACAGAAGGCATAGAATGTTCCACCACAGAAATAAGCTCAGTGCACACAAAGCAAACATCTCCACAACTACTCACAAACACTTGAGGACTTCATTATCTTGAAAAGTCCCAAAGAGATTCCAAACATCTGGCGGGGATGAGTAAAAGCCTGCAATGGCTCCCTTGTCAGCAAATGAAGCCTGCAGTATAGGGTAGACCACCCTTTCCAGAAGTTCCCTAGTGGAAAGAGGAAGAGAAGAGGGAGGTGGTTTGGAAAGATTGAAAGAGGGTTCATTTTGTGAGAGCATGGAGATGAGATGTCAATCCTTGATTGAGACACTGGAGATACTCAAGTGTGTGTGTGTGTGTGTGTGTGTGTGTGTGTGTGTGAGAGAGAGAGAGAGAGAGAGAGAGAGAGAGAGAGAGAGAGAGAGAGAGAGAGACACAGAGACAGAGACAGAGACAGAGACACAGAGAGAGAGACAGAGACAGAGAGAGACAGAGAGACAGATGGACAAAGACTATCTATTGATCTATCCTGTTTCTACCTATCTATCTATATAAACAGAGATTATCTATCTATCTATCCCATCTATCTTCTGCTTTCTCAGCATGTGTAGATGCGTAGCAATCAGCTATGGAGCTGGGAAGGGAAGGAAGGCTTCCATTCTAAGAAGCCCTTCATACAGTGGGCTACCCTGCCTACAGTTCTCCTAGATTGTGTCTTTTCATGCCTCAGACCAGCACTGTCATACCTCTATTTTCCAGATGACTACTTTGCACATCAGGGAGAGTAAGTGACTTCCTCAAAGTCTCAGAGCTGAAATGTGCAGTCAGGACTTCAAGGTGTACATGCTGTTCTCGTTTCACAAGAGTCATCATCATTGCTCACATTATTCAGTTCATGTCCATGTCATGCTAGATGCTGTGGTTTACATGTGCTCACTTAGCTTATTCCTCGGTGGCTCTGAGGGTAAAGTTAGAACTGGCACCTCTATCGAGAGACAGAACTTGCCTTGGATTCAATGGACAGCCTCTAAAGTCCAACACTTAACCTAGGCTGCTCTGCCCTTTCCCTGCACCAAGAGGGCATGCTGTTAAAAATGGAGCCAAGGATGGGGAGATCTCTTGTCCATGAAGGTAGAGGTGAGAAGATCTGTTGGAGATGGGAAAGTTGTGGGGGAGGTATGGAAGGGACAGTGGACTGGCAAGATTTGGGGGATACAAAGAATTAAGGAGAACCCACCCTCTGAAGTGTGACAGGGCAAAGGGACAAAGCAGAGGATGGAGAGTAAGGCAGACGTAACTGGAATTGATTGAACTGTCTCTGCTGGATGTTTCCTTCAAAGCCCCCAGCAGAGCTCTGAGTGGAAATGGCATCCTGGGGCCTGAGTAGGTTGCCTGACATCGAGCCCTATGGTCCTGAATCTCAAATACAGAGCTGGTGACATCCTGAGGATCCTCCCCCCTCCCCCACCTTAGCCTGAGACCCAGCTATCATCTGATGTGACAGTTTAAGAGACTGATAATTCAGGAGAGAGATTTCTCAGAATATATCTTTAGAGGCAAGGTGGTATAGGTAGTGTCACTGAGAGGGCATTTGTCTTGTGGACTGGCCACTTCTTGTTTCAGGGAGCCACTGGACATTGGCTCCCCAAAGAGGCAAGACCCAAGCATTGTGAGACTGAAGCATAGGGGAGCAGAATATTCACGGTCTTTAAGATTTCTTTCTTCTTTCCCTCTTTTCTGGCAGTTCTAGGGTTTGAACTCAAGGCCTTGTGCTCTCTTGAATTGCTTGCTGGGTAGTCTACCACTTGAGCTAAGCTTTTAGTCCAACTTTTTGGTGTCTATTTTGGAGATCATGTCTCGTAGACTTTTCTGCATGGATTGGCATTGAATGATGATCATCCAGATCTCAGCCTTGGGATTATTGAGGGGTGAACTGAAGGCAGAACTAACCCTTCAGGAGAAACTACAGTAAGAAAGGTGCAGAATTAGTCAGATGAACAAAGAACCTCCTTCCCGAGTCTCACTCTTGTGTCTTGGCTCTTTCTCTATGGGTGACTCTTGCCTTGGATGCATACCCCTTAGTCTCTGTCTCTGGTCGCTTCTTTCACTGGCATTGGTGTCTATGATTCCTGTTCTGGAATCACAAATGAACCCTAATTTGGAACTGACCTCTCTCTGCCAGGCCCAACCCACCTGTGCTGGAGTCTGAGCACATGCCTTACACTAGTCACTAAACCCAGACCTCATTCACATCAGTGTCCAATGTCCAAAAAGAATCAGTAAGTTGTGGGACTCTCAGAGAGGCTTGGATGAAGTTTGAGCCTGTGGAAATGCAGGCTTTGTTTTCCTCTCAGTGGTTTCCAGGGTTAGAGCCTGGGTGGGTGGGTGGGTGGGTGGGGAGGTTTCTCAAATCTTGTCAGAGGACTTCAGAGCTAGCCACACCACCTTGAAAGGCGTTTATGAGATGGTGTGCAGGGGAACCGCTCCTAGGGTGTCTGAGAGTCTGAAGACTCATTACAGCATCCTCTCACACTGATAAGCTATTCATTGAAAGTTCACCTGAAGGGACTTTTATCACACCCATGGAGAATTCCTACTTCCTGCCAGGAGTGTGTGCTCTGAAGGAAGAATTTTATAGTTGGTGTAAATGGTCAACCCATTTTGAGTGTTAGTTATTCCTGCCTCACGTAACTGTGCTCTGTGGACCTATAGAAGTCCAACTCTTTGTTGCCTGCCTGACAACCACAGGAATAATGTTTGGGCAGCAGCAGAGAGTAAATATTATAACACCAATAAGACTAACAGAACAATAGGACCTTACACAGCTTCTAGAAGCACCTGCAGAAAGCTAAGTCATGAGCCCTTCTGGTCCTGATTGCTGGCACTTAGGAATGTTACCTCACATGGCAAATGGGACTTTGTAGGTGAGATCAAGTTAAGAACCCTGAAATGAGGAGATGGTCCTGGATTCTCTGGGTGGGCTGTAAGTATAACCACAAGTGTCCTTACAGAAGGAAGGCAGAAGAAAGTTAGCAGGGGAGAAGAGAAGAACGAGGGATGTGGCCACAGACCAAGGAATGCTGTCACCACTAAAAGCCAGAACAGGAATCTAGCCAGCCACGTCTCCCCTGGAACCTTCAGGAAACTAGTCTTCTAGAGGGAATGAATGTATCACCTGGGCATCCTCCACCATCAGAGGAGCCAGGTACTATTTGCAGATGAGGACACTGCTGAGAGAAGCTGAGTGACTTGCTGCACATTACAGAGCTAGCAGGTATGAGATGGGGTCTGGCTGTATCTGGAGCTCATAGTTTTCACCATGAGGCATGTGTCTAGTAAGTATAGCTCAACAGAGGCCGTGGCTGAGGTGGTAAGGAAATCAGGCAGCCTTTGGAAAAGTAGATAATAAGTCACAGAATCAAACTGTTTCATGGAGGGGCCTCAGGCATGAATACTGGTATTATGGGACCCCCAGAAGGGAAAGTGGAGGCATAGGCACAGTTGTCATAGCCTAAATCTCTCAGGTGAGGGGTTTTGAAGTAGGGGTCATATTGTGGGGTAGAGGTGGTGGGGGGGGAGGAAGAAAGGAAGTGCTATAGAAGATGAGACTGGAGGTAGAGACCCTGCCCCAGACCTTGTCATCTCTCAGAAAGGGAGCAAGCATCAGGTTCTCAGTGTGTACCTCTGTGTTGACTGAGACTGTGTTGAAGGGTGTGTTTGTCCCTGAGTGTAGGCTATATGGGACTGTGTCCTTGATATCAGATGGGTAGAGTACTTGTCATCCAGAGGGGCATTACCCAGTTGCTGCCTGAAGCATGAAGGCAGGATACAGGTCTAAGACTATGGTACAGCAAGAGCTAACAAGGGCCAGGTGGAGTGTTAGGGTATGGGGATGGAAAGAGGTATTTGTGGCACCAAGGTGCTAGGTCCAGAAACTGAGGTAGGACAGTGGTAGAGTGCTTGCTTAGCATGCACGAAGCCCTGAGTTCGATTCCTCAGTACTACATACACAGAAAAAGAACTCAGTTCAGGCTGAAACCAACCTACAGGATCCTGGGGTTTGCAGATGCTCTGCATTCATGCCACTAGATGCCCTCAGGGATGGGCTAACCTCCGCAATATGAGGATCTGCATATGAGGACCTAGAGCTGAGGTTGCTTGCCGGTCCCAGCTGAGCATGTTAGGAGGAAGGTGGGGTTCTCAAAACCACCACATTCTCATCCCTGGGAGATCTGACCCAAATTCAGATCTCAGACACTCCAGGGTTAGGATCCTGGAACCAGTGTTTTATGGGCTCTGCAGGAAGCTGTGCTACTTGCTGAAGTCTAAGACCCACAGACTCAGACTTCCAGGTAGTGTCCCTGACCTACCCTCGAAGGACAGAGGCCACAGTCCAATCCTTAGCACTGCTTTCTTCCAGGCCACACAATGGCAGATTTTCCAAAGAAATCCACAGTTCTACACACAGCAGTCCTTGCCCTGGATGGAGGCTTCTTGTCAGGGGTAAGAATTCCTATCCACAGACAAGCATATTCCTCCACTGGGGCTTCTGAATTACACAGGATCATGGGAGGAGTTCAGAGAATCGGATACTAACTAGACCTTAAAATATGCAATTCTCACCCCTCTTCCATTCCCCAAAGAATGCCTAGTCTTTATTTAAAGAGAAAGCATTTCGGGCTACATTTGGTGGCTCATTTGTAGAAAACTAGCTAAACTCTGACTTCTGAGAGCCTGGATGATTTAAGCCATGTTAATATTAGCTGCTGGTTGAATCACAAGGAGAAAATCTTGACAGATTCATTCTCTTGGGGGCAGGGAGGGGAGGGAGCTCCCAGCTGAGCCAAGAAGCTGCAAGTACTGTGTCTAGCTGATTAATGGCATCAGACCTCTGTGGCTTCTTTAGTGTCCTGCCATTGGCCCCCAGGACCCCCATAGCATGGAGCTTGTTTATGTGTAGCAGCTCCTGGGGGTTGAGGACAGAACTCTGGGCACCAGGGAGGAGACAGAGGCAAAAGAACCTATCTCCATCTTGCCTCCCCAGCATAGCTGCAGGCCTGCAGATTCCTGTGCCATGAAAAAATGATGACTTGACTTCATTAAGGCCTTGTCATCTTTCCCTTACTGACAGCTTGAAAAGCACGGCCTCGCTTGAACAGAACAGGATTCCAAAGGCCACTGGGGGCACAGAAATCACAGACGGAACTTTCAGGAAGCAAAATCTGTCTCCTTGTGCTAAGAGCAAGCACGTAGCTGAGGTAAATAGAGAGGAGGTAGGGTGGGGAGGAATTTTTCTCCCTGTGCCTATGGGTCCTGGGCATGCACAGCCTGTAAGATGGATTTGGAAGTGCTCAGCCTGAGAGAATCCTCTACACTAGGCCTCTCTTCTGCCTCTGGTCTGGGTAGCATCCCAGGTTTCTAAGATGTGGCCTGGTCTTGCCTTTTTGAGCTGGGTTCTCTGCAGCTCAGGTGGTTCAACTAAGTTTCTAGAAGACTCCTTGGTGGCCACAGCCCTATACATGATCTCTGGATGTGCTTCCCCTCCTCCCCCATGGAAGATGGCCCCCGTCTGCCATTTTGTAAAAGCAGAGGCTGGGGAGGGGAAGCTAGGAAATTTGTTCAAGGGACCCCGAGTCAGGACCACATCTGGAATCAGGTCTGTATGGCTCCTGTGGCCTTTTGCTCATGGAGATACAGAAGTTACTGGAGGACTTGAGAGCTTTGGCCTTGATTGGAGCCCAAAAGAGAGGGAACAGCTGGCCACTGAGTTCCTTAGAAAACTCAGATTTCTGACTCATGGCCTGGTGATCTCATTCATTTATTCCAAGACTTTAAAAAAAAACTACTTAAAAAACCCCACTTGCTAAAAAGGGTTATTTTAAAACAATGCATAGTCAAAAAAAATCATATACCAAAAAGTCTCACTACAATGAATAACAGCTGTCCTTGACCTGAGGGTTTTAAACTCTTTTAGGTATTTTCCCCCCTGACATTTCCTTTCATTCTTTTATCTCTGCATTTATGAGCAGAATGTACTTCTGCTTCTTGACTTGTGTGAGGAGAAATTAGTTCTCTTATGGCAGCAAATCTCCCCATCTCTCCCCAACCCTATGGCCCCAGTGCAATCCTAACATGGCTTTTATTTCAGTAAGGGATCAGAGTTTCCTCTGTTGTTATGGTTTTTGATTTGCCTTAGAGCTAATAATTTCCTAGATATATCATATGCATATTATTTTTCTTGCATTTATCTCTTTGAAGCTTTCAAAATCAATTAGGTGTGTTATCTGCTTTTTTGTCACTTTTTTGACAAAATTTCATTACTCCCTATTTTATTATTTCCTCTTTGTTTTTTTTAATTCCTAGAGAATTTTGTCACAGAAAAGTCTTTCCTCTTCCATTTGAACTGATTATTCTGTAGCCATTTTGGACAGCTATTCTCCAAAGACTTTGTTCCTGTTTCAGGATGTATTCGCCATTTCTTAACCTTTCGTCTTTTCTTTTCTTGGATTACAACCACAATTTTACTGGACCACATCCATCTTCTGGACTTTTTTTTAAATTTTAAAGAAAGGATATATGGAGAGTAATTTTTTCTGTATCCTTTTTTTTAAATTTAATTTTATTGTCAAGGTGATGTACAGAGGGCTTACAGTTACCTACAGAAGGTAATGAGTACATTTCTTGTCGAAAATTGTTATGCCTCCATGTTTTTCTCCCAATTTCCATTCTCCCTTTCTATATTCTTTATATGTGCAGATATTTGTATTGAATCTTAACATGTTTCTAATTTTAATGTAAAATTCAAGGTTGAAAATCATATTTTACTAAAATGTGACATTATTGCTTCATTCTCTTTGTTCTGTTCTTGAGAAGCTGGATGTCATTGTGACTTTTTGTTTTTGCATATTGTTTTTTCTTCTGGTTGAAAGTTTTTAAAGATCCATTCTTTTCTCTTTAAATTCTGAACATTTATATAGGGACAGAAGAAGATGAAGTCTAGATCAGTATTACATTTGGATCAGTATTATTATTATTATTTCTTCTTTTTCTTTTTGCCTCTGACCTTTCTTTGGACTTTTTTCCTAGGTACAGCTTTAGGTTCTGGGTGGATCATTGGAAGCTTGCACCTCTTCTGTCTTACATTCTTTCTTTACGTTTTCGATTTGCTTCTTAATATGTTCTACTTTGTGTGTGTGTGTGTGTGTGTGTGTGTGTGTGTGTGTGTGTGTGTGTGTGTGTCAGTACTAGGACTTGCACTCAAGTCCTGGGCACTGTCTCTTGGCTTTTATGCCCAGGGCTGATGCTCTCTATTACTTGAGCCATACCTCCCCTTCTTTTTTTGTTGTTATTGGTTAATTAGAGAGAAGAGCCTAATGGTTTTTGCTGCCTGGGCTGGCTCTGAACAGTGATCCTTAGATCTCAGCCTCCTGAGTAGCTAGGATTACAGGCATGAGCCATTTCTCAATAGATTTCATCTCTATCCTCCAGACCTTACATTAAGTTATATTTCACTCCCTACCCTGCTCCTGCCCCCACCCCATTCCTAAGTTCTGATAGTTCTTTCTTATTCTCTTGTTTCTTTTTTGTAAGTCTTATTTTCCTCTAATGGATCGATATCTTCTCCTGAGCTCTAGAAGTGATATTTTGTCAGTACTTTTACGTTTCCTTCTGAATTCTATATTATCTCTTTTTCCTTTTTGTGTTTCTTGTTTTGACATTGGTAATAGATAATGATAATATATTTTGTTCTTATTCTATTCTTCTTATTTTTTCCCTCCTGTTTTTGAGTGTCTAGCGATCTTTAGTTGTTCTTTCACCACATAGGCACTAACTGTAGAGCGGAAGCCTCTGTGCATGGAGTTGGGACATGGGACTTACCATTATCAACTGTGGATATACCTGAGTCAGGAGGAATATAATTAATGCATTGAAGTGACAATGTCCACAGCTACTGATGCAGAAAGATGCACGCAGTGTATTAGAGGCAATGGGAGGAGGAGAAGATTTCAAAACAGCAGAGGGAGTTAATTCCTCCTTTTGTCAGATAACTGGGTGTAAGCACCACTCAGCCCAGGAGAACACATTCCCAGGAACACCTTAGATGATTAGTCATTGAGACTGCCAAGCCAGAAGCAGAGACTCCTTCAAAGGGCCATTTGGTCATTTCTGAGAGTCCCTCAGGGCACGGCTGACCTACTCAGCAGAAGGAGGTCCAACTGGGCTGGTCTCCTTACCACAGTGAAGGGGGGAGGGGATTCTGGGTCTCTCAGCTGTGGCGAGGTCAGGGGGAGGAAGGCAGCTGTGTTCCTGAACCCCCTTCCAGAGCTTGCTTACCCCAACATGGCTTGCTTTCTTGGGGTCTTTTTTTCTGCTGATAGTACAAACACTGATTTCTCCTTCAGTGAACTAGGCAGAGATTCTGCCTAATGGCCTCCAAGCAGACATAGGACAAGGGTGTAGGAGCTCTCCATGCCTCCCAGGCTGGAGGGGGTGGGGAGGGAGGAGAAAGAAAGGGAGAGGAACTGGGAGAAGGGGAGAGAGAGAGAGAAAGGGAGGGAGGAAGGGAGGGAGAGTCATTTGCTTAACGTTTTGTGACCAAGAGTCCATTTAAATAGTTTTCCCCCAAATAAATAGCTGCTCCTGAGGCCATGTCTGTCTCTATTCCTATCAGGACAAAAAATGTTTTATAGCAAAGCTTTACCCATCAAGGTTAAAGAATAAAACCTACTGAAGGTATGAAAGTTTAGCTAGACATTTATACACACATCTACATATATATGCATACATTTATATATGAAATAGCTTATACCACATTAAAAAAAAGAGTAGTTACTTCAAAGTAATAGGACAAAGAATGATTTTTTTTCTCCCTTGATTTTCTTTTGACTTATCTGCTTGTCCTATAAGAAACATGTGTTGTTTATAAAAAAAACAATGAAAGAAAGGATGATAAGTACATTGCTCGTGTTTCCCTCAATCAGATCTCTAACACAGATGCTCAGCTCAGTGACTATGGAGGCTGCCTCTTGCCGACCTCATGTCCCAAGGCAATCTGTCTTCCCTCCATCTCCCAGAAACCCTCTTCCTTGTGGATTTCCATCCCTTATTCCATCCCAGAAAATGTGAATGCCATCTCAAAGTGGTCCTGCATCAACAAACATTTATTCTCCTCTCCAGGAGTGCAAAGACTTGAAGAGAAGGCCATTTTCTGGCAGCACTCTAGGTTTGTCTCCTTTCCTACCTGCACCTCTTCTGAGGCCTAAGGAGAAGATCCACTAAGAGAAGCCAAACCCTAGATGGGGTCAAGGCTGGGGACTATGAAGGATGTTGCAGCAGCTGTAGGGAATTATCTTATTCCATTTTTTATAGGAAACATTCTGGGCATGTGCAAAAATAGAAGGCTTGGGGGAGCTTATGGGCTAAAGGTTCTGGAGGCTGGGAGTGGGGGAGTCCATCAGCATGCTTCTGACACCTGTGAGGGCCTTCTTGCTGCCTCACAGCGTACTAGAGACATCACACGTAAGACCAGAAAAAGTGTGCCAGCTTCGATCAACTTCTTATAAAGCCACTGGTGTTATCCTGGACCTCATCTAATTCCATTTCCTTCCAGAGGGCACCCTCTCAAAATGCCATTACTATATCCACTGGAGAAGGAAGTTTCTGACATATAAATTAGGGAGGACACCTTCAAACCATAACAGTGATCCTGGGGATTGTTTACTGGTGGCAGAACCCCATTATAATCTGGGGATGTTGACTCAATATCCGGCACCTCAGAGAGGGTTATAGACTTCAAGGTTAAGGCTCTGCCATGTGGGCCACAAGGCCCAGCTCAGTAGCATTCCTAGGCAGTGTTGGTCCTATAGACAGCTTATAGAGCAGGAAGGATCTAGAATGAATTGTGTATCTGAGGGCTTGGAGCTGTCTGATGTAGTGAGGTAGGCGTCTCCCTGGATTCTCATGTCTCAAGATTAAGGCATTAAGAGTGACTCCAGGCCGGGAGTTTGGCCTAGGGGTAGAGTGCTTGCCTAGCATGCACGAAGACCCGGGTTCAATTCCTCGGTACCACATACATAGAAAAAAGCCGGAAGTGGTGCTGAGGCTCAAGTGGTAGAGCTCTAGCCTTGAGAAAGTCCAAGGACAGTGCTCAGGCCCTGAGCTCAAGCCCACGACTGGCAAAAAAAAAAAAAATAGAGTGATTCCAAGCTGGGGATTGTGGCACATGCTTGTAATCCCAGCACTTGGGAGGTGGAGGCAAAAAAATGGCAAGTAGAGGTCAACCTAAGCTACACCAGGAGCTCCAGACCAGCCTGGGCTACAGAACCAGACGGTCTCAAGTTGAACAAATGGGAAAGGGGCCGAATTCCATTTCTATAGACTAGGCAGAATGGAGCTACAGATTGAGTACCTTATCACATGCCAGGCACAGTTTGTGTTCCGTGTGCACATTAACTCAGGGGGGAGGAAGTGCCAGGTTCTTACTTAACAGGTGAGGAAATGGTTCAGGCATGACAAATGAAATGATTTCAAAGTCGCTCCCAATGAATAGTCAGCCTATCATGATTCTCAAAGAACCTCCTCCCACCTTTTCCTCTCCCTCTCGCCTTCATTTTCTCTCCCTTTCTCTAGCCCAGGACTAAGGAAGCTGAAATGGAGCCACTTTGTGGTAGTAAACACCATTGGTGTTCAAACTTTTCTGTCTGCATGTATTTTTCCATTTGCTTCTGTTAAATGCTGACCCCTACCTGCCAGAATTTTCTACCTGAAGTCTGCCAGGCCTGAGGGAGAGCTGCCTGGGAGTTAGTACTCCTCACCCTTGGGAACAGCTCACACCCAGTCACTGGAAGGAATTAGCAGGTGAAGCCCCAATTCTTGCCTTTGGGTGTGACAACTCCTGTTCTGTAAGTCTCCTACAGGCTTCCTGCGGTCAATTGCCCATATCAGAAAGCTGCCTTACTTCCTCTGCCTTATTTTCTCCCCACCTTTTTGCCTGGAATTGCCTCCCAGGTAAATCACTTCTACAGAAATCCCTCTGTCAGGATCTGGTTTGGGGGAGGGGGAAACCCAACCCCACCATCTTTTCTTTTTCACCTTCACATCAGGACTTTTTGAGCCACACCCACCACATTTGGATTTTTTCTTTTCAGGATCACTTTCTGGTGTTGTGGAAAGGTAGAGAAGACAGTTTTCTGGGGGGACCTGTCAGCTTCGATTCTGAGCTGAAAGGAACAAGGGAACATTATGCTGTCAGAGAGAGCGGCTGCTTTTACTCCTCAAAGGCAACTCAGCAGTCTCTTCTTGGCTGTCTCTAGGGAGATCCAGTTCCCATCTGATGGGTGTCCATGAGAGATGTGCCAAGGTGAAGGTGCAAATGGTTTGCTCTGCCATTCGGTCATTGGGGAACTATGGGCTGTCTCTCTAATTTGACGGAGAGCTCAGGTTGACAAAGCCCAGAGGGAATGGAGTCCATCTTCCTCTTCTGATTTTAACTAGCACTATGGAATAGTAAAGAAGGGATTAGACTGGAAATTGGATTTGCTTAATTACTCCGAGTCTCAGTTTTCTCCTCTTAAGCGTGGGGAGAACAGCCCACTCGAGAGCATTGTGTGGGACTATCCTGAACACACAGCACTTGGTGGTTTTGGAGATGGTTAAACGAGGTCAATGTATCCTCTAAGACACCTATATATCTTCTGGGTCAGCTGGGATGGGGTGGGTTTGAGGAGAACGAGAGGAAGGCTGTGTTGACAACTGTGCTTTAGAAGCTTTAGGATTTCTCTGCATTTTGACGTCACCCCAGATGGTGTTTCTGTGTGATCTTCGTTAGCAAGACCAAACCAAGAGGGTAGTGTTGATTGCGTGAGCTTGTGCACGCATGCATGCATGTGTTCATGTGTCTATGTAATCTTGCCCTGAACCCTAATCCCTCACCCACTCCACCCCCGGCGCCTGGTAGTCCATGCATTCTGTTCAAGGGCCATGGAGTTTTCTTCATTTCAGCTTTTGGGTTTAACTGATACTGGCATCATCACAACCAAGACATGGTGCTAGAGCTTAGATGAATGTTAAATGACCACAACAGTTGGTTCCCCGACTACTGGCCAACTAGTAGGAGCTTTGGGTCATTATGGATGTGCCTTCAAAAGTTGTGATCGGACTCCATCTTTTCTTCTCTCTTTCTTTATTGCTTCCTAGCCGTGAATGGAATAGCTTTGATCTATGAATATGTTGCCTTACCACAAGCTCAAAGATGGTTGGGCTACCCAACTATGAACCAAAGCCTCTAAAATTGCATGGAATGTTTCTCTCAGTAAGTTGAAGCTCTCAGGTATTAGATGTTACAACAACAGAAACCAGATGAATCCGTGTGAGCCTCTGGCTCTTCTCTACTCATCTCCTCAAACTGATGGAGGAAAGCTAGTCCTGCTTCCAGTGGTGGAGGGTTGTAAACCCTCAGCTTCCTGGGACCCCTTTCTGGTCCAGCATTCCTGTTGAACTTGACCTTGTAGGACCAGATTGGTTCTTGTCTTCACCATCTTGGAGATAACCACCTATCATTAACTTGTAAGACAGACTGTGTGACACTACACCAGATACAAAAGTTCCCTTTGACTCCCATCTCCAAATTTAGCCAGAGATAGCTGCCCATTTTGATGGTTTATGTCAAAAAGACTATGTATCTATTTGGGTATACAGGTGGCCTCCCACTTAAAATGGCCAACTTGGGACTTTGAGGCATTATGATGGTGCAAATATGATGTTCATTCTGAGAAAATTGTGCCTTGAATTTTCTTTTCTTAGCTAGGAATGTGTGATGGTCTTTCATGGTATGCTGGGCAGCAGCTGTGAGACGCAGCTCCTGACCAGCCATGCAGTGATGAGATTAAGCAAGCAATACTCTACAGAGTGCTGTGTGGCTAAGCTAGGATGCTCAGCAAGTTTGGGGTATTCAGTGCATTTTCAACTTACTATGTTTTTTGTGCAGGATGAACTTGCTGAGACAGCTTCATCATCTAGCCAGGATCATCTGTGCACATTTCTAGTTCTACTCAATAGCCTGGATCCTTGAATGCTTGCATAAACCAAAGCCCCAGCAAATAGAGGCATACTGTGTTCCAAGAGAACCCAAGACATACAGAAAGGCAGGAAGGTAGGAAGGCAGGAAGACAGAGACAGATAGTCAGACAGATAGGCAGGCACATGGACAGAGAGAGAAAGATTGAGAAGATGGGGAGGTTATCTGAGGCCTGCAATAGGCTGAGTATTGATCGGTAGTAACTTTGAAATTATGTTGTTTGACATCTCTGCACTGTTTTTCCTGTTGTTAAGTGAGGCCCTGACATGGCTTCTCCAGGCAGCTGGTGTGGGATTGCCTGGGTTTATGTGCATCAAACGCTCCCAACTCTGAGCCTGGAAAGCTAACTAGTATAAACAATAAGAGCTTTCATATTCTTAGGTCTACTTGGGCCTGGCCAGTAAGGAAAACCAGTAGGAGATTGCAGGACATTGGATATGAAAATAAGTACTATTTCCTACATCTTTCCTGGGGATTATTGCAGTTGGCTGAAGTCCTTGATGGAAAACTATAGTTCTTTCTGCCTCTCAATTTCTGAATGTGTATCCTTCACCTTTTCCCTATAGGCTAAGGGTCTGTCAGCATCCTTTGTTGTCTACCTATAGCCCTCTTGTCTCTTTTTGAATCATACTTTACCAATCTTCTCTTTACCCAAGTTGAATGTGCTACCTGTTTTCCACTGGGACCCTGACTGGTACACATAGCCCCTGTATTTTGACTGATCAAGAATCTTTGTTGGACTTAACTTTGAGCCCCAGTGAGGATATTTTTTTCTTCTAGAATATTCTTTTCAAAGAGAACATAATTCCTGGTCCCCAGCATGTGAGATGGTATGGAAATTAGAGCTTAACTATGTAGTTAATCAGATTACATCTTTGCCATTCCTTAACTATTCAAAGCCCTCATAAAAGGGCATTGAATTTTTTCCCCCTCTGTATTCATATTTTCTTCCATGTAGATGTCAGTTTTCAGAAAGAGGCACTACGGGAGCCCTAGAACCTGGAAACAAGAATATTCTCCTTGACATTTTTATGATACTTAACAAAATGAATGGTTCTCTGTGAGAATTTTTAATTGATTTTATTTACTTTCTTGTATGACCACACGAAAAACCCCCTTTTCAAGGTGTGTTTTTTTTTTCCTTTCCTCCTCTCTCTTTTTTAACCAGAATTGCTGAAAGCTATCCCAAGGGCCTGAAATCCTGCATGCTTGTGAAATTGCTATCTTTCTTTTTAAAATGTAACTTTTCTTTTTTTAAAAAAATCAATAAGCCCTTTGTGATATCTTTGCTGGAGATTATAGATCAGTTTTTCTTTAATAAATATTAGCGTTTGCATCAGAATACCTCCGAAGGATATTTTGATGTTGGGAGAATGAGAGCCTTAATGGCTTCTGTTCTTGGGTTTCTGCAAAGCACTGGCAGACATGGACTGAAAGCATGTGCCAGGAGACTCAGGGTGAATCTGTGATGTGATGGTGGCTCTCTTTCATTCTCTCCGTTTTCACATAGACACATCCCACCACTGGTTGCAATGTCCCCAGTGCCCCAGAATGTGAGAGAGTGTGGCCAAGACTTGGTGGCATGTTTACTGTCACAATGGAGCACAGTGGTGTACGCCTGTTACTCTGTGGTCACCTCTTGTCCCTTGTCTCACTGTTTCTTCTCTTATAAAAGTGCAGGAATGGCCGGGAGTTTGGCCTAGTGGTAGAGTGCTTGCCTAGCATGCACGAAGACCCGGGTTCAATTCCTCGGTACCATATACATAGCAAAAAGCCAGAAGTGGCGCTGAGGCTCAAGTGGTAGAGCTCTAGCCTTGAGAAAGTCCAAGGACAGTGCTCAGGCCCTGAGCTCAAGCCCAGGACTGGTAAAAAAAAAAAAAAGTGCAGGAACACTTAAGGACTTACTAACAAGTGGATTCCAAGAATCCTACTGTCTGGCTAGGCCACAGTCTTACATGGCAACTGCTGTCCTTCCCTGCCTTATTTCTGAGTGTTTCTGGGTCTGGCTGATCCTGATTCCATGGGGTTACTCTTCAAGGATGTGGCCGCTTTCTGAACTCCTCATTGGATAGTCTCCACTAGGTCTTGATTTCCCCATCTAGATCCGGGGGAAGATGGGGTGCATCTTGGTTCCATCCCTTGAGCTGTGCACTTGAAAGGTTAAGGCTGGGGAGTTGTTGGCCACATGGCACACAGGGTAGATTCAATGAGTGCATCCCACCAGTATCATTGGCACTCGTTTCCCACACAGATCCTTAAGAGGACACTTGTTCTGTTTGTTTCTGAGTGTGCTGCTACTACAGCTTGAACTTTAGGGTGTGGGCACTGTTTCTTCGGGGTTGTTTTTTTCACTCTAAGGCTGATGCTCTACCACTTGAGCCTTAGCTTTACTGTGCTAGTTAACTAGAGAGAAGAGTCTTACAGACTTTTCTACCACAGCTATTTTTAACCTGGGGTTCTTAGATCTTTGCCTTCTGAATAGTGAGGATTAGTGACACGTTGTTATTAAAAAAAAAACAACCAACAAAAATAAATAACTAAAATAGCTACCAGGTAAGCGCTTAAGATTTTACATTAAAAAATGTAAAGCACAGTCTTTTTTAGTGATGATGGAGAATGTATTCATCTGTTTGCCAGCTTGCCTGTGCATTGTTCTTAGAAAGGGCCATCCCTTATTCAAATAGCATGTCTGCCTTCTGCTGTTAAAACGATACTTCCTTCATGAAATCATACTTTACAAAAATCCTTACTTGACCAACATGTTGGCTGCCCTGTTTCTGAACTCGGATTCGAAGGTCTGGGAAGTTTCACAGGAAGCATGATGGGAAGGGACAGGACACAAGGCCCTCGAATGGTACGTGCGATGGCTGGTCTCACTGGAATACAACAGCCTCACGCAGCCTTGGCCAGAGACTGCTGCTTTGGACATCGGGGGTATGGTGAACAGTTGTAGAATGTGCTATTCACAACGCGAGGGAGAAAGGAAGGCAGCCAGACCCTCAGTTTAGAGTCTGCACCTCCAACAGCTCTGGTGAAGTAGGTATGAAGCCTCCATTTTTTTCCTTGGTGTTAGAGCCCTGGCACAGGGAGGTGGTCACCAGTAGTAGTGCGGGTGTACAGTAGATCTGCTTCCAAAGTTTTGCTCTTCCCAGTGAGTCAGATTCTCCCCAGACAGCCTGCCATCAGGACTCACTGCCCTCCAGGGAGTGAGGACAGGTTGGCTTCGGAGCTGACCTGCAGTGTGTGATTTACCCTCCCAAGCTGTTGGAATAGCAGAAGCCTTGGGCCCTGACAGGTGGCTCATTTTCTAGCAGTTAAACCAGGAACATCTGGGGCCCTACTACTGTGTAGCCCCTGACAGTGGAGTGATCTTGAGACCATCTCTCCCCCTCCTTGTCCTCAGTACGGTACCAACAACCTGGTAGAGCTTTTGCAAATGTTCAGAAACCAGCAACAGGGAAGCGCCTGAGCTCATTGGCCTGGCCAATATAGTTGCTCAATAAATGTTAGTTGAATTGGAATCTGAAAAATGGAGGCACAGGCAGTGAGCCTAATTCCTGAGACTGCAGACTTCATTTGGCTCATCGATTTGCCTTTAAGCAATTGATTTTATATGCCAGGGCACACATCAAGATGGAGCTGGGAACCCAATTTAGCAAGCCTGTTTTATGGGATGTGGATGTGATCTGTGATTGAAATCAGGAGTGTTTCTTCCTGGGGTGTCAGAAGAGCTTTCTATGTGTGCAGCCACACACACACACACACACACACACACACACACACACACACACACACACACACACACACACACACACCTGTAGGTCGCAACTCAGTGCCAACCACATTGGGACTTCGATGCCAGGCAGCACCTCCTGCCTCTTCTTTGACGTCAGCAGGAGTTTGCTTAGGAAAGCTAGGATTCCCTCTGTGGACTGGGAGCTCAGAACCTGGAATGACCCAAGGGGGAGCAGCATGGGGTGCAGCAACTTCTCAGATCCCTGAATTCTTATGCACATTAATGATGGCAGTGGTGGTGCCAGTGGGCTCCCCAGCCTAGCCAGTGCCCGTTATGGCTTCATGCCACAAGCAGGTGGGGGGCCCTTAAAGGAAGAGTAGCATGGAAGGGAAGCCTGCCTTATTTCCCCAGTGGGGAAGAAGAGGAAAAAGAGCCCTTCTGAACTAGGACACATGCAAACTGGGAGCACTTGTGATGCTTGATGATAGCTTTGGGGCCTCAGAGAAGGGGCCAAGGCAAAGCGTGAGTGACCCAGATGAACCATGGAACCAGCAAGGTGGAGGTGTGTTGTCAAAAGTAGTGGTCAGAAGCTGAGATTAAGAATAGGCTAAAGGGGTAACTGTACAAAAAGAAATGTACTCATTACCCAATTAATATAACTGTAATCCCTCTGGGCATTACCTTTAGAATAACACTAACTTTTGGAAGAAGAAAATAGTAGGCTAGATCATGGGGTATCAGACTGCTGAATTCCAGATCAGAAGGCAGGACGAAGGTCTGGACAGTACCTAGGCACAGATCAGAGTGGGCACAGTGGCCACACAGGCTTCTGAGCCTCTGAGCACAGGCTCCCTGCAGCCTTGGGTGGAGATTTCTCTGGATGCTGATGCATGAAGCCTACTGTGTCTCACATGCTGGCTGGGGACAGGTGATGTACAAGGACAGTCTCTGACACCCACACTGCTGGAGGGTTCAGCGGGTTCCTCCAGCTGCTAGACTTCTCTTTATCTACTGCTGGTGGCTATGACAAGATAAGCATTTGGTCCTTGGGGGGCCCAACAGGAGTCCCCTTGCCTCCTCTTGCTAGAGCCCGGTGGCAATTACCAAGATTATTCAGGCAAAAGCCCCACAAAGGAGCCACTGAGATGTGGACAATGTGAGCCTTCTTTTGAAAGAAACTTCTCCATTGCAGAGTCTATTGTGTGTGAATGACTTCCATCCAGCTCAACTACCACTTTGCTATGTAACCCCAGCCTTCCCAGATCCTCCCACAGTGATTGTAGCACTGAGTTAAAATGGAACAGATTAGTAAGCAGATTGCCACCTTTGTGCTATACAATAAACAGCATCGGAGAGAATGTAAGAAAGGATTACTGGATGAAAACCTCATGCAATCCACTCTCCCTCACAAAGCCCCAACACTGGGGAGAGAGGAACAGCTGGAACCACAGGGCGGGGGCTGGATACCTCTGATCCATCTCTCTAGGAGCATCTTGCCATCTCTGTCCTTCTCTTTGCTGACTGTTGGTCACCTCTGTGACCTGACCATGAAACACACATTGTCAGTCCATGCGGACCAGTCAGGATCCTGTGAGTTCTGAGAACGCACAGCTGTGAGACCTGAACTTGGTCTGTGTCTTACCCCAGCCCACAAGCGGCCTGGGTGCCTGTGTCCTTTCTTTGCATGCCCCAATGCATCTAGAATTGTGTTAGATCAAAGCTCTTATCTCTTTTGGATGGTGAAAGGGGCAGAGACAGGTGACTCCTCTCTGCCCCTGTCAAACCTTCCTTACAGTTGTGATCATTACATCTGAGCAGGAAGCAGGGCTCTGGGCTTTGAAATCGCAGAGTCCAAGCATGGAATACAGTGCTGATGACAATGAGACTAACCCTACATCTACCTACATGTGGGAGTTTCACCCATGGAGGGCTGGGGCAGATTGGGCTCAGGCCTGTGTGGGAAAGAGTCTATCCTAGGCAGTTCTCTGAGTCAAGAGATGCCAGAAATCCATGTGCCTCTAATCCTAGCTTCTCAGGAGGTTGAGATCTGAGGATCACAGTTTGAAGCCAACCTGAGCAGGAAAATCCATGAGATTTTTATTTCCAACTAACCAGGGGGTGGGAGGGAAGCCAGAAGTGGAATTGTAGCTCAAGTGGTAGAGCACCAGCTGTTAGCAAAATATGGTAGGAGTTGAAGCCTTAGTACCAGCATAGGAAAAAATAAATAAAAACAAAACCAAAACAGACTAACAATGGAGGTGGTAGGAGAAATCTGATAACATGCTTTGCCTATGATTATAAAAGCATGAGACCGAGGACCCTATTCAGAATTTCAGCCATTTCTCCATGCAGTATACTTGACTGGATCATTTATCTTTTAAGCTTCTTCCTCTAAATAATGTCACGATTGTGGCTTCTCCATGTTAGTGGAGACCTGACTATGGTTTTGTTTGGAGAAGCCTATTTCTCTGGCTACAGTCTACCTCCGTTTGCTGCCACATCGTTCACCTCAAAGCTGGAATCACACATGCACATGTGCTCCTCAGGCAGGGAGCCCCCTCCTTCTTGCATATGCTTCCACGGGAGGTGTGATCTTTCTGTGGATTTTGTGGACCAGAGGCTACCCTGAATCCATCCATCTCTCTCATCTTACCTCAGCCCTTCCAGCATACAGTCATCAATTCCAACCCACTTCTCCCTACTTCCCATGCTCCGACCACAGTCCAAGCCAGCATCTTTCCTTCAAAACACAACAGACGCCACTTCACCTGTTTGCTCATCCCTACAAAGCTTCCTCTGTCGATTCTCCAAGCAGTGGCGTGTCTATAAATGAACAGGACTGGTCGATATGCTACAGTTAGGCCTGGAACTTATTTGGCTTGTTCCGGTTGTAACCTTCACTCCTAGTTGGAATCCAAATGTTTATTTGTTGAGGGGATGAGTAATAAGTGAACTTGGACCATGGTGCTTACTCTTGGGGATGGTGGGAGTGGCAGGGTTAGGGTGGGGGTGGGGGGCTGGAACTTGTGGAGCCAAGACTTGGGACAGAAAATTTGATTGTCCAGTCATCCATATCTGAGATCAAGGGGCTCAAGTTCTGACCGGCAGTTCCCTAGGTAGTTGGGGTATTCAATGGTAGTGGTTTGAGTGTGTCCCTCAAATTCCACGTGCTGGGCACTTAATCCCCAATGTCACAGTGTTGAGAGGTGATTAGGTCAGCAGAGCTGTGCTCTCATGGATGGATTAATGCTGCTACTTCAGGAGTGGGTTGGTGACTGTGGGAGTGGAGTCCTGCACAGTGGGTGAGCTCACTGCCTTTTCCTTCTCTCTATCTCATATGTCCTCTCATGTCAATCCATATCCCACTGTGGGATGACACAGCAAGAAGATCATGGACAGTCGCAGGTCCCTTGACCTTGGCCTGCCGAGATTCCAGAAATGGAAGAAACAAACCTTTGTTCTTTATCAATTATCCAGCCTCAGGAAGTCTGCAGACTAAGACAGCAGCAGTCTGCCAAAGGGCCCTGAAATTCTTCAGTAAGCCTTCCACTAAAAAAGGTGGAAGATATGAGAAGCCCTCCATTGGAATGTTTCTCCCCTTGAAACTAGCTGGTTTGTGAGGCATTTTCATTATTAGAATACAACAGTGTGTGCCTTCCTACTACCAAAGCTGTGTTTGAGAAATCTGCAATTTCTGCTTCAAGTACTTAGAATGTGCCCTTCTGGAACCCAGACACTAGGCTCTGAGAAGCCTGAGACACACAGAGAAGTCACATGGGCAAGAGTGATGGCTAGAGCCACAGCCGAACTCCCAGCTAACAGCTAGAACCAACTCCTATCTGTATGAGGGAACCCTTGGATATTTCCTCCCACTTAAGCCTCTGGTGATTATAGCCTCCCTGGTACTTGGCAGAGTGGAAGAGCCAGCCTGCTAAGCCCAACAAACCTGTAGAATAAACAATTATTTTTCTTTCTTTCTTATTTTTGGTTGGTCGTGGGTTTGAACTCTGGGCCTGGGAGCTAGCACTCTACCACTTGAGCCACAGCATCATTCAAAGATTATTTTTCAATGATTGTTCTAAGTACATCTAAGTTCATTTCATTTATGCGTTGAGCACTGAAAACAGATGTGGTTCTCTCAACCATGAGAAGGGGTGAAAGGAATGCTGTCTAGACAAAACCACTAAGCTATCCATAATAAACCAAAGGCTTTCCAGAGCTAACAGTGGAAGAATAGGCTATCTTTTAGGCACAAAATTTCTCAAGGGCCATCAGAAGGAAGGAGAATGTGCTAAGTGCTCAACCAAGGCAACAAGAAGCTGTGTTGCCAGTCAGACTTACATTCAAACCTACATGCTGCCCCCATGGCTCAGAAGAGCCACTACAGAGGTAAGGATTGTCAGCAGTTCTGTTGGGAAGCATCTGAGAAGTTCTGTCCCGATAGTGAATGCAGGATGAATGTAGAAGCTTCTTACCCATGACCTCAGAGAATACCCCAAACCAAGAGTGTACAAAGCCAAGAACAGAGAAAAGCTGAATTCTATAACACAGAGAGAAAATAAGATTGAGAGAAACCACTGCAGAGCCAGTGCAGATGGGAGACCAGAACCTGAGATGGAAATCAGAAGGCTGCAAGCACAGGGGAAAGAGACTGGCCCCGGGTCTCTGACCTCTTGGCACATGTCTACCCACGTCTCAATTGGCATGGCCCTGTCATGTTTGTGTATTCTGCTGGCTGTGCTGGGCAGGAGGGGAGGGTCACACGATCGCATGGGAGTGACACAC
This sequence comes from Megascapheus bottae, assembly GCF_031878675.1. NCBI lineage: Eukaryota > Metazoa > Chordata > Mammalia > Rodentia > Geomyidae > Megascapheus > Megascapheus bottae. Next base: position 63,465,040 of record NC_143514.1, read on the forward strand.
CTCTGTGCAAGCTGAGCATCCAGCTCCAAAGACACAACCTGCTTTCCATTCCATTTCTTAGGAGATCTCAAGGGTTGGAGATGAAACGCTTGCATTGAGCTAGTGATTGTCATATTGAGTTAAATTTGATCGTGCTGGTAAAGGGATTTGTATTTTGGTTCTAGAAAATGGACACCTCCAGAATTAGCAAGCAAGAGGAGGACTGGAGAAAAGAAAAATCCAACCAAAGCAGTCTGTCGAGTTATAAGCAGGAGGGAGTGTGTGATGCTTTCCCAACTGAAAGCAGCTGGCCTAGAAAGTGAAAATGAAGTTACTATATTGTTGTTATTATTGTTAGTTATGGGGTTTGAACTCAGGACCTGGGTGCTGTCCCTGAGCTCTTTTGCTCAAAGCTAGTGCTCTATCACTTTTAGCTACAGTGCCACTTCCAGTTTTGGAGTGGTTAATTAGAGATAGGAGCGTTACAGGGACTTTTCTGCCTGGATTGGCTTCAATTCATACTCCTCAGATCTTGGCCTCCTAAATAGCTAGGATTACAGACTTGAGCCACTAGCACCTGACTGAAGCTACATATAAGAGTCTATAAGAACATATAAGAACACAGAGGTTTTAGAACAAAGAGTGCAAAAATATAGCCACAATAATAGGAGTTACCATTTATGAAGCCAACCACAAGTCACTGGATTGGTTTTCTACCATTTCCCCCTAGTGTTACTCTCTTCATTTCACAGACAAGAAATGGGGGTTAGGAGAGTTGAGTGACCCATCCATAGTCATAAAACTTGTCCAAGATTATCAACAAGAAAATGTCAATGTCAAGGACACTCCTGGGACCTTTTGATGCGGGAAGCCTGAGTTGATGACCTGTCCATTCCTGACTGCCAGCGCTGAGCACAGATGCTCCACAGGAACTTCTGTTATCCACTTTCCCCTCTGCCCCATCAGCCACAGGCAGGATCACCCCATCCCCTACTAACTTCACAACTCAGCTTCCTTGAGATTTATCAAAGGGAGGAAAGATCACAGTTACAGAAATTATGTTAACCATAGTCCTCGAGTCATAGCTCATTATCATAAAACGTCTGCACAGGGCCCTCCTTTGTTTTATGAGCTTTGTGCTACTTTATACAGAGCTCTCATTCCTCCTCTGCTAGGTATACACTCCAGGGTGGGTGATCTATGGTTCTCCATCCTCATGGATCCTTTTTAAAATCTAATGTTGTTTTGTGGTGTGTATGTGTTTTTAATTTACGCTAATGCTATTGTGCTATATATCTTGTTCTGCTTGTTTTTTTTTCTTTCTCTGCACCAGTTATAAGCTCTATTCCTGTTGTTTTTTTACAAGCCAGTTCCTAGCTGTAAATGCACCCTCCCCATCTCCCTATCCTTTCCTCCAGGCTTCAGTTAATGAGCAACCACGTTCAGCTGGTCATTCTGGTCTGTGTCCCTTATGAATCTGCTTAGGATCGGCTCTGGGTACTGTATCCAGGGGAAACTTGGATTTCCCAGGTGACAGAATTTACACAAATGTAATTTTAATACAGATTTCCCTTACATTTCACAGAATGCCAATTTACTTTGTCATTAGCAAAATGTTCTCTCTCTTCTTCTCTCTCTGTCTGTCTCTAGCTTTCCCTTCAATATCTGAAGATTATGCAACTCTTGGAGCTCTATTGGCAAATGAAAGATGGAGTTGAAAGGCTACAGGGCTGGATCAGTCACCGGACTCCAGACAATAACTTCTTGGCTACTGGCATCCGAATTGCGCACACACTTATACTGCCCTATGACATCTATCAATCTATTTCTTTCTCCCTCTGTCTTGACTTAACCTGCTCTGTTTTGTCAGAGTCCCTCAGTACTGGGTAGTGGCATTTAGAACTAGTTGAGCTGTTTTTGCTGTTCTTGTGCATAGAGTAGGCCCATCCAGTGTTCCTCTCAGGACTTGATAAGTTGGCAGCAAGTGCATCTGGGCTTCTTTCTTGCTTCTAGTGTCAGATCTTTGGGTCATCAACTGTCCTAGCCTTCTCAATCTCAGCTACCTACTCCTTATACACCACCCAAGGTAGGTGGAATTTCCAACATGCTCTCTTCCCTGAGATGCTGAGATGCATGCTTATTTGCAGGAATAGAGGAGTGATGAGCTGAGAACTTGGTTTCTGCTACTCAAGGTATCTCCCTTACCATCTGCCTTCCCACAACAGTATGTCTAAAGGTTCCTTGGGTTCCCAATGTTGACTTCTCCCCCCAGGTTGATGAGTAAGCTCCAATGTGTAATAGAGAGATGGAATAAATGCCTTGTGTTTCAGAACATGACAAAGGATCCCATCTGGGGCCAACAGTAGATCCTTGAGAAGTAATCTGGTTCCCATGGATAGGTCTCCATCTGAGGGTGAGAAACCACACCACACACTCTCAGCATTGTAAGACAAGTACTATTTAGCCTCTTCTGCGTTTGGTCAGCTGGGATTGGTTGATGTAGGATGCGTTTAGCTAGCCAGCTCTCAGGCTCACACATACATCTGTGGCTCACTGGGCTTTGGCTAATATTGGTGAGGCTCTATGGTGGTGGTTCAGTTTCCCCCATCTCCCATTTTCCTCCTGGTGCTAATGGAGCAGCTCGGGCATGTTGTCATTGTGGCAGTGGCAAGGTACCAGACAACAAGCCCAATCATGTGCATGCTTTCCAGAGCTTTGGAGTTACATAGCTTGGAATGAATTCCCAAACCTTACATAGTTGGCCATGTGAATGATGAGTGATAAGAACATAGTGCCTTCTCTCGCTCCCTGGAGAGTATGAAAGTGAGCTATCCTTCCCCTTTGGAAGGGTACAGCACATCTTATCAGATCTCATGTGTGCCTTACTGACCTACAACGACTGACCTTTGAAACACACATCACGTCTGTGTTTGAAAGATGCTTAGAGAGCCACAGGCAGTGGTCTGCAGCTTCTCTAAAGATCATCAGCTCAGGCGCAATGGAACCACATCTTGTGAGCTGATTCCTGGAGGCTCAGGCGTCCACCGGGACCCGTTATGGTGGACATTCCCTCTGTTGGAGCCATTGTTGAAAAAGGCACACCTCCATCCCAAGAAGACCTTCTGTCCCACAAGAAGGATACTCACAGGCTGGGAGTTTGGCCTAGTGGTAGAGTACTTGCCTAGCATGCATGAAGACCCAGGTTCGATTCCTTGGTACCACATACATAGACAAAAACCAGAAGTGGTGCTGAGGCTCAAGTGGTAGAGCTTTGCCCAAATCACACCTCCAAGACAGCCATGTGGGCTCTTCTTCTGGCTCTGCTTCTGTCAGGGGGATTGTCTGGGAGGGTGGGGAGTTTCAGGTCCTCAGGAGCATGACCACAGAGGTCTGCAGAGGCCAATGAGAAAGGTGCCAAGCAGGCAAGGTCTCCAAGCAAGAGACTGAGGTGGGGGAGGAAGAGGAAAGTGTTGTCAGAATCCAGTTGATCAAGTCGGAAGCCAGCTTTAGCCCTAAGTCCGATAGAGCAAAAGTGGCTGCAGGTCCATGACAGAGGACAGTGAGAAAGCCTGAGGTCCATGTTGTCAGGTATAGCTACAACTTCGCCTCCCCAGATGTAAGGAATAGAACAGTAATGTCTTCTAGATTTGGGGTGACTGGGCATTTATCCAGACTTAGCTTCCACTGGCCAAGGAGAGAATTTTTATCCTCATTCTTCAGTGGGGTGGGACAGATAAGCACTGCAGAAGAAGGCAGTGTAGTTGGAACAATTTGGGCAGCCCTGAGGCCTGCTAAGGCCACTGCAGTATATCCATGGTCCCAGTAGCCCTATCCTTCACCAATATCAACTGCTCAGGAGCCAGCTCCTGGGAAATTTTATGGGTGATAAGGACATATGAACCAGAACAAGTTTGACTCTTTGACCCTCCATTGAACTGGCAACAGGAGAAGTGAAATCAATTCCAGAAGCCTGAGCAGCAGGAGAAGGCAGGCCAGAGTAACGGGAAACTGTCAAGGTCACTTTCTCACCTGCACAATGGGGAAGAGGAAGAAAAACAAGCCAATAACAACACAATGATTGCGTATCGATGCCTGCTACCAGGCAGTCTCTGGGCCGAATAATTGGATGCAGCGCTCCATAAGATTGTTGAAGCTGGGGGACACATGCAGATGTATACCTGCAACACATGATGAGAGAAAAATACTGTCTGAGCCCAAATAAGGCAAGACAAGCCAGCTGGATTTCATATCCACCGGGATAAGCCAGGTTATGCTGCAGTAACAAATGATCCCCAGATCTTCAGAGTTGAAAGATTGCCTTCGCCATTGTGGGATGGCAGGAAGGAAATGCTTTGTATTATGGTTCCTACTGTGGGAATTTCCACTGCCATCTGGATTGTTACTGGCCTCCATGCCAGAGGCAAAGATAATTCTAGAGAGTCCTGCATGGGCAAGCCAGACGCTCAGGCCCAGAACTGCTATGCATCATTCCTTTCTACAATCCATCAGCCAGATCTTTCCACATGACTCAAACACAGCAGCCCTGGAAATGCAATCCTACCGTGTGGAAAAAATAAAAATCCAGGTGACCAGCACTCACAACAGAAGGGAGATACTTCCCAAGGAGAAGAAACTTGGAGTGGGATTTTCAGAAACTTCAGAGAAGAGGAAAGGGCCTCCCAGATGCAGAGGATTCATGGTGCATTCCAGAGCCCTGAGAACAAACTCAGAGCCCAGATATGGTGGCCACAGTGGGAACCTTTCTGTGGGTCTGGCTTGGAAACTTGGTGTCTATCCTCCAGCAATCTGCAGCTTGAAGGCAGCTCTGAGCAGTGCAGTGTTGGGAATGCTTAAAAGAGAAATGCCCAGAGGATTTGGGGAGAGCTATATTGGGTACTTGGCTTTCCTAGGCAGAGGCCTGCAGTCAGCTGGCCTCAGCCTTCATTGTCTTCTGCTTCTCTGGATAATGCTTTTTATAACTCTGCAATACCCAGTGCTCACTTTTATTTTAAAGACTTAAGAAATCTGCTATTATGATGAGGGTAAAGTTTGGGATGCTTAGGGTGAATGAAGTCATGAGTTTTGCAGTACCTTGGCTATATCACACATGACAGATGTCACCTGCATCGAGAACTTAGGAGCTCATGGGTGTTGCAGAGGCATTTCCTGGGCCCTGGGTAGAGCTGTGCCTCCAGGGCAGCTGTCTAACCAAAAGAGGGCAATAGGATGTAGTGATGAGATTTCTGAGGATAGATGTCTCTGAAGAAATGAACAGCTGAACTCTCAGGTTCCCAGCTCTCTAGATAATTCATTTTTGTCAAAGTAAAGGATGGAGGCTAAGCAGAAAGGAACTGTGGAGTTTCCAAATGGAAAGGGCTCGGCCTAAAATACCTTCATCCAGGTTGCCATGTTGGAAGGGATGGTGAGTGAAGTGCTTCACAGACTACGCCCTCTGCAAGGGAGCCCCCTGAGCTCTTCTGATCCCTCAGAAGAGGACCTCAGCTCCCCTTCCAAGGAAGGTGAGTGCCGGAGCAAGCACTCCTAGTTTCCTTCTTCCCTACATCCATGTGCTCATCTCTCTGGGAACTGCATCCTTCCTGTTGATGACCTTGACCTCCACCCACCACATGCCTGGGGAGCAGGCTCGCATATCTGCATCCTCTCTTTTGTTCCACAGTCTCTCACACAGACACAGCTCACGTCAAGAGCCACGCCCCTTCTTACTTCTCCAGGCTACAGTTATGACTGCAGTATTTCCCCTCAAGTAATGCCATTTTCATTCTGGAATCCAATGAGGAAGTTAAGTTTACCTGGTGCTAGGCCTGGCTATCTTTAATTCATGAGACCCAGAATATGACATTCCACTTTGGCCTCAGGTCCACGTTACCTTCTCCAGTGTTACTACTATGAGAGAAGCCATAATAAAGTGGATCCACTGGCTTCCTGTCTATGTCCCTCTCCTAGGATTCAGCAGTAGGAAGGGTGAGTGTTTCAACCACCAGCACATAGCACTAACACCTCCTGGGGCCTGCAGGGTATAGACTTTCTTCCTTCTCTCTTTTGGCCTCATGATCCCTGCCCATAATTACTGTAAGAGAATCCCAAGATTAGGGATAAGAAACTTTGGCTTTTCATTTTAGAGTAAATTGCTTCTGGCAAAGCATGATGGATGAATTGGAGGAGGAGAGTTCGCAATGGGGGCCCAGTGAAAAAGACTGTGGGCTGGGGCGCATCAGGGTTCAAAGAAGAAAACAGAACCAGCAGGAGAAGGATTTATGTGATTTATTGGCAGGAATTGGCTTCCAGGGTTGTGATCTGCCCATAGGGCAGACTACAGGAAGGACCTACTTGAATGTTGTCTGTTGTCCACAGGTCCATGTTTGCCTTCCAGGAAGCAAGCCTCAGTTCTGCCCCTAACACCTTTGAACTGGTCGAAGTGGACCCACACAGATCATGTTAGGTGATTTCCTTTATTCAGAGTCAACTGATTATGGACTCAGTTCACAGCCACAGAATATTTCACAGTAACCCCAGAGTAGCATCTGACTAAGCCTGAGTTGACTCCTAAGATTCCTTCTTCATATTCTAGAGAACCTGATACCTTATGGTGGGACTCCCTGGAAAGGCTCTTCGCACTGCCTTGTGGTGGCCACATGACAATCACAAGTGCCATCTGACTGGGTCTCCAGCTCTGGGGAGTGTGGAGCCTGGATGGCAGAGTGTGATCTGCTCAGTACAGATCTACCGGAAAGACCACGGGAGAACTTTCACGGCTTCCAGGAAGACGCACAAAAACCTTAGCTTCTTCTATGTCTCTGATATAACAGGGGATGCTCATGCCTCCTTTAGAGGGTGTGTATTAGGACTCACAGTTACCCATCTTCATGAGCACAGGTGCAACACAATACAGCCGTAACAGGTATCCTGAAGTACACCTACTTCTGATAGATTGGACGTCTAAATAACTGCACTGATGAAACTGGCATTCCTCATTGGCTACCATTTGATCTGTTAATAGGGTAGGCTCTAGCAACATCAGAGCCAAAGACAACTTTTAAATGCACGAGCCAGTCTTCTAGAAAGTTACGTGCAGCTATTTCGAGAGTGTGGTAGAAATGACATTTATGCGACTTGTTTCCTACATAATCTGAGAAAACGCCCACTTGTCTTCTCACATCGAACTGAAATGTTCTTTCCTTGGTGAAGGCTGCCCTAATGTCCCCGGGCCTAGTGTATCCTTATCCTAGAATGACCACTGGTGACAGATGTCCAAGCACAGACTCAGCCACTTGCTGCCTGGCTCTACCACCCATCATGCAACCCTCACTCGCATCTGTCTCCCCAATATTCACCCAGCAGCCATGCTCCTGCCAGCCCATGAATTTGGAACCTTGTTTCCTTTGGGTGAGTGGAATGAGGGGAATCTGGAAACATGCACCTTTCATGCCTTCTGTGTACTGTCCCTCAGGACAGAGCCCCTGGACTGCTCAAGTATTTTTTTATTATAATATTAACAGTAACTAACATTTATAGATTCACTGCCTTCTATGTTGCATTCTTGTTCTTCCTAAGAACTTGGCATATATTAACTTACATAGACATTGTTGTTACTCCCATTGTACAGATGGTAAAATTTAGCCTGAAGGACTCACTCAAAGTCATATGGTGTGGTAAATGACAGAGTAGTTTATATATTTAGGTTCACCTAATTCAGAGCCATTGTCTTTAAGCATTATTCTCTATTGCCTTGCCTTGATAAAATAGGCTATTTCACTCTGCGCTTTATCTCTCCAACACCTGTAACACACACACACACACACATACACACACTACAGATGGAAAGAGAGGGAGAAGGTAAGAGAAAAAGAGCAAGAGACAGAGAGCTATATTATTATTATTATTATTATTATTATTATTGGTTTGGATTTGTGTAACCTGAGCTTTGTGATCTGGGCTCCAGAGTGATCTCAAACCATCAAACCAGCCCAGACAATTCTGCAATTGGTCCTTATCTCCTGTTTCCTGTCTTTCCATCCATCAGTCTAACCAAATTGGATAAGTGTGGAAGCCAAATTCACAGTGACCTGTGACATTTGGTCCAGCCTGCTCTTGTCTTTTATCTCTCTGTCCTGCTTTGGCTTGTGTCTCTGCATCCTCACTGGTCTGTGGACTCCTGGTCTGTGTAATGGCATCTTATTTATCTTCTTCTCCTCAGATCCTGACTCATAGGAAGGAATGAAAGTGTTTGCGAATCAGTGGCATTAGTGGAAGCCCTTCCAAGGAATGGGGAGGAAATGGGGCTGGTGGGAAAAGTTAGCGGGATTTGCCAGAGCTGATTGAGAATAGATCAGAGAGTAGTTTGTTTTCACTGAAAGCCAGGACTTACTGAGCTGAGGAACTGATGTCACGGGTGTGGTTCTGCCTGGAGTCCACAGAGCCAGGTGACCCCTGCCTCTGTCCAAGACCACAGACCAGGTTTATCTGACATTGACACTTAGTAAAACTCACTCTTATGAAGGCCAGAGACACAAACAGTAGCACCTTCAATGGCTGGGGGAAGGAAATGACTGGAAAAGCCAGAGGGTAAGAAGAGAGGAAAAAGAAGCAAAGAAGAGAGGGAAAAAAACATGGAGGGGTAAGAATACTTCTAGAGAGACCTTAAAAGAGATTCCCCTGGCTGGGATATTGAGACCAAGAGCTACAGGTTAGCATGTTCTAATCATATCTCCATTGTCTGTCTCCAGATTCTCCACCTTGCCTCCTGGACACTGGGCTACACTGTTTGCTCTGCCTTGGAAAAGGCCCAAGGGATGAGCTCAAGACTATAATGATTCCATTCCCAGGAATGTTATGAATCTTGTTGTTTTGCCAAAGTTGAGAGAGAGAGTTGAGGAGTTATTCATAGACCTCCAGGGGCCAGCAGAAGGTCAGGGGGCTACCTACAGCTTTTGGGTTGGGAAGTCATTGAAAGAGGGTGAACTAAACTCCACTCCTTGGGGCCTGCATGCAAGGATGAGTGCCATCTCTCAACAGAAGCCGGGCTTTGAGAGAAAGCACAAATTGAATAGCAGCAAGAATAGTTGTGGGTCCGAGAAATCATTGTGAATCCCAAAGAACTAGTTTCACTTTTCAAAATCCATTGTTTTGAATCCTAGTGGAAAATCTAACAGAGCATCTGAAGACACCAGAGCCCATTGCACACACATTCCTGAGCATCCTGGGATATGACACCATCAGACAGCGTGCAGATATTGGAGATTATCACTGTGCCTGGAGGGGAAGGAGGAGTGAAAAAGGAAGTCCCCCTCATATTGTGATTAGACGAGTTTCAATCTCTTGGATATCCGGGTGCTCTCTGGAGCACACAGTGAGAACCTGTGGCTTGGGGGGAGGATGCTGCCCTGATGAAACTCCTGCTGTAATTCCTCGGGACCTTAGCTGAGACAAGGACCTCATGCAATCACAGAAGCAGGTGGATTTCTTTACACCTGTGCATTGCTGGATAGGCACCAGGTAATAACAGTCCAGCCAGCCACTGGAGGCAAATCAGAGAAGACTTGGGAAGATGTGCATCTGAGGATTTCTGGAAATCACAAAAAGGTATCTATGTGAGCTGTGACATTTGCAAATCCAGATCCCATTTGTCTAAATCTGCCTGAAGCAGAAAGACCTTGTGTATCACCTAGATTCAAACTAATGGTTCTGAGGTGCGAAACAGAACTCTCTACAAAGGCCTGTGATTCTGGGGCCACCATCCACTCACCCCCTGCGAGGTCAATGTCACCTCAGCCACCCCCCCTTCCCAGTGCCGGAGGAAACACGAAGCACCACAATCAAAATGAAATGAAATGTCAACTTTTTTAAAACCTTAGGAACTGCAGCAATTTGCCAAGGAGCCAGAATGCAATTAGCATACACTTAACAGAAAGGGAATTGGCTCCAAGGGCCTGGCGTTGCCTCTCTTTTATGAAGCTGGGGACTCCATTTCTGCAGTTCTATTTGCTTTCTGCTTCTCCCCTTCATGGCCAGGTCTCAGTGATACATAGGAAGCCAGTGAGGTGGGTCTGTGGGCTGCATGGCCGGGTCTATGAGTGTCTTCATGGAGGAGAAGGAGAAGCTGAGTGCCCGGATGTGACCTTAAACTTTGAAAAAGGGAGGAATGAGAGCCCTAGCCTGGGGTCTTCTGGCCTACTGACCAAACAGCATTTTTCCTAACCTTAGCTTTCTAGGTCACAGAGTTTGGGGGGGGGGGTACAGAGGCAAGCAATCAATCAGTACTGATGGTAAATAATAATGGAGTTAACTTGGTATCTGGATGAGGCCCTCAGGGAAGAGGGAAAATGATTGCTTCCTAGGCAGGTTCGCAATGGCCTTTAAATTGTTTTTCCGCAGCATCAGCTCTGTGACATTTGTCTGCAGTTGCAGTTGCATGCTGTGCCTCTCCCCCTGCCTTTCCTTGATCTTGGGGGTCTGCACTCGGGGTTCTCCCTGGGGCCCCACTCCTCTGATTGCTCCTGAAAGAAGTGTGGCAGCCCTTAGCGGCAGCCTTGATTCCCAGTATAGAGGAGGTGTGCCAGGGAGCCTGCTGCAGCCACCTTCCCCGAGCTCGCTGAAAGACATGAAACTGCTTCTCGAAACTGCGCTACCTGAGGACAGAACCAAAACACAATTTTCCCTTGGCTCCTTTTGTCGTTTAAAATATACACAGTGAGGATCCTTTTTCCGATGCCTGCGGGTAGGTGAGATCTCTGGGTCAGGCAGGACCCGTCATTTTCTCCAGGCTTTTAGGTAATAAAAAAGAACTCTGGTCACTTTAAACTACACATGAGATCTCAATTCAGTAATTAAAATGTTCTTATGGTGGTAACTAAGAATGCTGAACTTGTTTTACTACCAGCTAAAAGAGATCCTGTACTGGTGATGACCAGGGATCCTTTGTCTCACTTCTGACCCCGATATCTCTCCTTTCCCCACTGTACTGGAAATTTCGGAGGTTTCCAACTCTTATCAGAGTTTGTGGCCCAGGGGAAGGGGGTGGACTAGGGTGGGCGATGTCTGTGGGAAGCTAATGTGGGTTGGTGGGCTGAGACTTCCAAGCTGACCTTTACTGGGCCTCGTGCAGAACCCCTAGACTCAAACAGCTCACTGGAATCCTTGTGCCCAGGTCGAATCTGTCTTGTTGGGGCAATGGCTTCCATCTCAGTAGCTCCTTTGAGCATATCCACACAGTTTTGTCCACACACCGTGTGTGTGTGTGTGTGTGTGTGTGTGTGCGTGTGTGTGTGTTAAATCTGTTTGACTTTAGTTCTTTGCTTTGTGACTCTTAATATTTCCCCCAAACAATGGCCCCTTCCATTCCCAAGGCTCTCCCTGGGCACGAGAATTGAATCCCCCTTGGGCGATCATTCTTGACAGTGTTTCTGGAGTAGTGCCCCACCCTGCTAAGTCCCCATCAACAATCTCATCTGCTGAGGTCTTCAGGTACTTTGATATAATTTTGTTTAAAATTTTCATGATCACCCTGAACAGGGTGTCACATATCTGTCATCCCAGCACTTTGGAGATAGATACAGGACTGCGAGTTTCAGACCAACCTGAGATTCACAGTAAGTCTTTGTTGCAAAAACAACCAAAAATATTTCAAGGTCATCATTTGAAATTTTCACTGGGAGTTATTTTAGACTTAAAAATGAGACACAAGGATCCCTTCCTCGCTTCCCCCCTTTCTAGTATAATGACCACATTTCTTCTCTAGTGGAATTTTTCTTCTCTCTCCCTAAGAGAAATGAGTCCTCTTAATTTGTTGGCTACTTCTGGGAATCATTTTCTTTCTTGTCACCTCTTTTTTTTCCCTAAACAACATGTGACATTGCTTTGAGTCTCATATAAATAGCATCATATTTTATTCTTTTGTAACTTGTTTCTGTTGCTACTTCTCAGAACCTTCCAGACTAACCTTAGGTAGCTTTGGGATCTTCAGGTTTATGTGCTGCTGTAACATATACATTTCTGTCTTCCTTGATGGTATAGCACAGGCTTTTTATTTTGGGAAGCACAAAGGCTACTGGTCTGAAGATTCATGAAATAATATTCTGAAGCACACATACAAGAAGCTCTAGTACATTCTCCCAGATGTGGAATTGGTGAGCTGCAGGGTGTGGGTGCCATCAGCAACATGAGCAGTTGGCAAATGGCTCTCAAAAGCCAGTGGAGTTTTTGCTTATATCCTGAATGTCAACTAGATGCGCTATAGGACACAAATACTGCTCTTGGCCTTCATCTGTCTTAACTGCTCCTGATATTTATAGTCGACACAAAGACTATGTGGGTAAGTATGGAATAAAACACCAATTACCTCTCCAAGTGTCCACTTCACTTCTCAGGGACCTATTATACACTTCACCTTACATTGGTAAAAAAAGGGCTTTGTAGATCTGATTAAGGACCTTGAGATGAGAATTATCCTGGATTATCTAGATGGGCTCAATGTCACTATGTGGGTCTTTATAAGAGAGAGGAGGCAGAAAAGGTTGGGTGGCCATCTGAGGAATGGAAGAGGGCTCTACAAGTAAGAAAAGGCAGAGGAATCGATTCTCCCCCAGAGCTTCCAGCAGTATCAGTGCCCTTCTGACCCTTATTAGACTTTTGATCTCCAGAGTGTTTCAAGTCACTGTGTTTGTGCTCATCTGTAATGATGAAAGTAGGAAATGAAGAATAATATAGCAAGTGAGGCCACCTTGGAAGAAAATGGAGATGGTGAGGCTTGCCTCTGGTGATTCTACATACTTGCTATGGTGCCTGATGTCACAGACTGTTTTAGTCCACTCAGACTGGTGACAGAACTGGCTGTCTTTTTCGTATGTAAATGTGCCCATCCTGGGGCTTGGACTCAAGACCTGGGAGCTATCCCTCAGCTTCTTTTCATTCAAGGCTAGAACTCTACCACTTCTGGGTTTTCACTAGGTGAGAGTCTCAGGGACTCTCCTGCCTTGGCTGGCTTCAAACCACAATTCTCAGATCTCAGCCTCCTGAGTAGCTAGGATGACAGGTGTGAGCTATCAGTGCCTGGCCCAAACTGGCTTTTTGTTGCTTTTGTTGTTGGTGTGGGGATTGAACTCTGGGCTTGGGTGCTGTCCCTGAGCTCTTCAGCTCAGGGCTAGTGCTCTACCATTGAGCCACAGCACCACTTCCCATTTTCTGGTGGTTAATTGTAGATAAAAGTCTCATGGACTTTTGTGCCCAGGCTGGCTTTGATCTCAGCTTCCTGAGTAGCTAGAATTACAGGCATGAGCTACTGGCGCCCGGCAAAACTGGCCATCTATCCACAGCAAAAGTTGCTTTTCCACAGTTCTGGAGATTGGGGAATCGAAGGTCAGGGTCCAGCAGACATAGTGGCACTGGGGGCCCACTCTCTCCGATGGTGTGATGGTGTCTCATGGTAGACAGGCCAAGGCAGATTGTAGGACTCTGTGTATAAAGGCACCAATCCCGTATAGCCAGAGAGGCACACTGCTCCTCCTTTCTGACTTGATCCCCTCCCAGAATCACCTCCTCTACTCAGTGTAAGGGTCAGAAATGCCACATCTAGCTTGGGGGGGGGGGGATAGATATTCATTCCCTAGAATAGACATTTGGCAAATATTTAATCCTTTCAAAAGCTTCACTTTTAATCTATCCCTAGTGCTTCCTTCTCAGGCTACCCCCACTGAGTTCATCAGAGAGGAAACCTCCTGATAGAGGTTTTGATTTAGGACATCTAGAAGGTTTTCTCAGTGCTGCCGTAAAAAAAATAATCACTGTTAGCATGTTTCAGGACTGCTTGAGGAGTCTTTATATGCATCTCATTTAAGACTCCCAACAATCCAAGGAGATTATGATAATCATAATATCAACCATAATCTTCATGTCAATTACATCAAGCAAACAATATTAACTATATTAATTATAATCGATTAATGATATAATTGTGCAATTGCTAAAATTAGTATAAATTATATCAGCACCAATTACAGTAATATACCCACCATAATTAATATCACATTAATTATTGATTATTTTGATATCAATAATATCAATTGATATAATTGATATCAATACTATTATCAATGTGATAATAATTATATGTGGTGTTGATTTCAGACTTCATTAAGAAGGATAGTTTAACTACACAATTAGGTATATGGTTGTGTTCTTTGTATTGATAAGGACATCAAAGAAGGGTGACTGATCCAAATCTATAAAGCCACATGTCAATGCAAAGTTTGTAATCCCAGCTGGGCACTGGTGGCTCATACCTATAATCCTAATTACTCAGAAGGCTGAGATCTGGGAATCATGGTTTGAAGTTAGCCAGAACAGAAAAGTTCATGGTCTTGAACTCAGGGCCTGGGCTCTATCCCTGAGCCTCTTTTTGCTCAAGGTGAGCACTCTACCATTTGAGTCACAGTGCCAGTTTCAGATTTTTCTGCTTATGTGGTACTAAGGAATTGAACCCAGGGCTTCATGCATGCTAGGCAAGCACTCTGCCACTCAGCCACATTCCTAGCCTTTCACAAGATTCTGATCTATAAACCCCCAAAAAGCTAAAAACAGAGCTGTGGTTCAAGTGATTGAGGGCTAACCTTGAGCAAAAGAGGTTCAGGGACAATGTCTAGGCCCAGAGTCCAAGCCCCAATACCAGCACAAACATAAAAAAAAATAAAACTAAGCACGTGGTCAACACAATTTCCTAAGAACATGACAACATGTGGAGTTCTGGTTCTTTCTCTTCCCTTTGTAGCCTACAGCCCTAGTCCTCCTTTTTCCTGGCAATGCAGAGTATACATGACCTCAGAGGTACCTGTTACACTTGCTGAGAGAACAATATTCACCTATACTTACTACCACATGATGATTGGACACTCCAGACCAACACAGCACTGACAATGGAGGATCTTTCCCCAGCCCCCATTCCTCCACAAACATCCCCCTGCCCATCTGCCAATGACAACCTTTGGCTTATAAGCAACTGTCAGAGGATGTATAAGGGAATCGTTGTGAGTTGCTACCAGCATGTTTGTATGTGTGTGTGTGTGTGTGTGTGTGTGTGTGTGTGTGTGTGTGTTTCTAACATTGGGTCATGAGATGAGAATGACTAACATTTGAAGTATACCTTAGTGCTGTCAGTAAATCCAGTGTGACCAGAGTTTCCTTCATGATTCTGTTTTCAATGAAGACTGGCATTCAGGGATTTTATTACAGGAAAAAAAGCAAATCTTACACAACATGTTCTGCCTGCCTCTTAGATAGAATTAGATTTACCTGAGTTTACTGTCTATGTGAAACAATTCAGCATCAACAGTGGTAGCTGGTAGCCAGTAGCTCAGCTGCCAGGAAGGAAGAACACTCTGAATGCCATAGGCCATGGAGATCCCAGCCGATCTGGTTCTCTGCAGGTCCTGCCTTAGGGCAGGGAGCTAGCTGGACACAGAGATTTAATGAGATTGCTTTGAGCAAAGAGATAGGCATCCCCAGAGAGACAGAAGAAGTAGTTCCTTGCATGTAATTATTTCATTGCCTCTTACTCTCTCCCAACATTTCTCAAAGTATACATTATTTTATTCCTAAAAACTCTTCTTACTTTGACTTAATGCCTTAATAGATATTTTATCGCAAATCCTTGCAGTGAAGAGTTCTCATTATTCATTATTTATATATTATCTTCGCAAACTCATTTATGAAATGTTCATTGTGCACATTTGACACAGAAGTCATTCATATTCCACCATCTTGCCTCAACAACTACCTTTATTCCAGAATAATTCCTTTCAGCCTTTGTTCAAATGGATATATTTTTCCTTCTTTGTAAATCTGTTAAACATACTAAGTTGATATCTAGCCTTTTATATTTAAAATTTTATTGCTGAAATCTTTCCAGAGAGCTATGTATTTGTATGATAGTTATAAATCATGTGCAAAAGTCTCCTGAATTTATGCATTGTATTTTACTCCATAGCTTCTCCGCCCCAACATGGGAAGAATGAAATCTACATCTCAGAGTCTCTGAGCTGCTTGCGTAGAGATGTCTGGCTTCGCCTGGAGGATTAGCTGGCAGGGTGGAATTCCTGCCTTGAAATTCCAGCTTCCTTTCTACCTAGTTATATGTACCTGGGGGAGAGTAACTGAGCTTCTTAAGGACAATGTCCTCAGCGATAAAGTGAGGATAAGAGCAATTTCTACCTGACTCGGATGTGCTGTAAGAGTCACGTAAATACCTCCTATGCTAGTTGCTGACTTCTGTAAATATTTTTTTAATTCCTCTCCTAACCATCTGGTGTTTGTCCAAGTCTGGGAACCAGTCTTTTCAACTTTTGTGTCTAACACTACCAAATAACAACTAATGGTCAAAAAGATCAGCAACTGTGATTGTTTATTTGCTCATTTGAAAAGTGATGTCTTGTTTAGAATGATCATTAAGTCTACAGTTTGGGTTTTCTGCACAATGGATAATATTTTTGTAAAAAATGTGTATTTCTGTTCCTGTCTTAAACATTATTAACACAAGGAGTTGATTCTAGGTTGTATCCTGTTTGTATTTCCCTGTTGACACGCTTGCATTATTTTTCACTTAAGCAAGATGTATTTCTTCTGAATTAGGTTTACCAACTTAGATTTCTGTGTGTGTTAAACTTATTTTTTTTTTTTTTGCCAGTCCTGGGCTTGAGCTCAGGGCCTGAGCACTGTCCTTGGACTTTCTCAAGGCTAAAACTCTACCACTTGAGCCTCAGCACCATTTTCAGCTTTTTTCTGTGTATGTGGTACCGAGGAATTGAACTGGGGTCTTCGTGCATGCTAGGCAAGCACTCTACCACTAGGCCAAACTCCCGGCTAAACTTATTTTTAAACTAGCCTCAATGAATAATATGAGTTGGCAGTAGCCCAGCATATACGTTTGTTCTAGATCTTCTGTGCTACCAGTCTTTAGAGCTAGTTTTTTTCTTCCACTTGTTGCTTGTTTTGTTACTATGGCTCTGTAGTACAATTTGAAGTCCAGTATTATGATGCTTCCCTTGTTGCTGTTTTTGATCAGGATTTTTTTTTTGCCAGTCCTGGGGCTTGAACTTAGGGCTGAGCACTGTCCTTGAGCTTTCTCAAGGCTAGTGCTCTACTAGTTGAGCCACAGCACCATTCCTGTTTTTGTCTATGTATATGGGAACCAAGGACTCAAACCCAGGGCTTCATGCATGCTAGGCAAGCACTCCACCACTAGGCCATACTACTGGCCCCAAGATTGTTTCTGATAGTCAGGATCTTCTGAGCTTCCATATCACTTTTGGGATTGAGTTTTCTGTTCCGGTCAGGAATTACATGGGGGTTCTGGTGGTCATTGCACTGAATCTCTAAGTTGCCTTTAGTAGTAAAGCCATTTTCATGATATTAATTTTGCCAGTCCATGAACATGGAAGAGCTTTCCATCTTCTGATGTCTTCTGCAGTTTCTTTCTTTAAAAAGTAAGTGAAAACCCTTACCATGAAAACTATAAAACTTTAAAGTTTATACCTAATTACTTTTTTTTGCAATTGTGAATGTAGATGCTTCCCTAATTTCTTCTCAATGAATTAATTGTGCTATATAGAAAAACTGTTGATTTTTTTTCTATGTTGATTTTGTATCCAGCTGTATTGCTTGAAGTGTTTAGCAGATCTAGGAGGCTATTTTTTTGATGGAATCTTTAGTGGTTTAAGCTTAGGACCATGTCTTCTGCAAACAGGGATAGCTTCACTTCTTTTCTATTTGAATTCATTTTGTTTCATTATCTTGTCTTATTGCTTTGGCTAGGAATTCCAGTACTATGATGAATAAGAGCTGAGAGAATGCACACATTTGTCTTATTCCTGGTCTCAAAGGAAGTAGTTTCAGTCCCTCCTTTTACCCCTCCCCCATCCCCTACTTAATACAATGAGGTTTGGCACATTCTTTCTATTCCTCATTTCTTCTGAGTTTTTATCATGAAAGGATGGCCAGTATTGTCAAACACTTTCTCTGTACTAATGAGATGGTCATATCCTTGATTTGATTTGGGTGCTATACCATTATTTAATGATTTATGTTTATGGACTCTGAGGCACAAAAGTCGGTCTCTGCTTCGTATCATTCCTTCTTCTCTTTCTTTGGCTCTGAGTCTACCTGAATTCTGCACATATGTTAAAGGGTAAGTATGTCCATCAGGACTTTCTAAAGAGAAAGAACCAATATAGATAGATGGATGGATGGATGGATGGATGGATGGATGGATGGATAGACAGATGGACAGATTGATGGACATGCAGACAAACAAATAGATGTAGATAGATAAGCAGATAGATATAGCATAGGAGGCTTAGTATAAAGTTTACTTGCATGATTATGGAGATTAAACAAGTCCCCAGCCTGCCAGTATACAGCTGGAAAACCACAACAGCCAAAGGGCTGTCCTGGGCTTAAGAGCCTGGGAAGCAAGTGATAAAAGTTCTTCTGAACACAAAGGCTGCAGAACCAGCAGTGTTTATGTACCAGAGCTGGAGGCAATGGAAGTCCCAGCCCAGCTCAGAGTAAATTTTCCCTTTTCTCATGGCATTCTGTAAGTCAGGGTCTCATTATATTATGCAGGCTGGCCTCAAACTTGCAAAGCTCCTTCCATACCTTTGTCATGCAGCTGGGATTACAGATGTACAGGCACTTTCTCTACCTGCTTTGCTCAATGGGGGCTTTGGGTGGATTGGGGAATGCCTATCACAGTAGTGAGGGTGCCTCTGCCTTACACAGACCACCAATTCATATGCTAAGCACCCTTCCAGACAGGCCTAGGAATCATGCTTTACCAGCTCTCGGAATAGCCCTCACCCCAGTCAAGTTGACACATAACATTAACAGGTGTGGTAGGAAATATATAGATACGATTTTCTGTGCATGGTGGTTATATGAATACTCCAGTCAGCAAATGGACAAGCACCAGGTGATAAAGTGAAAGCCATGTCTATTAACTCCCAGGCAAGTCTAGCAACAAGTTATAGTTTAAAGAATTGAGTACTCTAGAGGCGGGGGCAGGGACTTCGGGCCACAGGTTCCTCCACATGCCAGACCTGTGCCATGAACTCTTAAGCTCCCTGGGACCCTGTTCCTGTCCATAACCCTATCTAGGGGCCCCATCACCTCAGCTGCCACGTGTCCTGATTCTCCTGCAATGACCGTGCATTGCACTTCACCTCTCCACTAGAGTTGATGTAGTTCGTTGAGATTGTTTTTTCTGTTCTTTCTTTGCTACCATCATGGCTCAGTTTCCTCACAATGAAAAGCACTCAAGGCTGCAAGTGTTGGGGGGATAGGTGTCCATGCATGGTTGCTGGTTCTGATTCAACCTCTCAAAAATTGAATGCATCTAGAACATTGTACTGCTTATTTGCTTACTTTTTGAAAATAAATCTTACCATTTCTACCAGGAGTAATGCTCATCACTTTGCAAATCTTGAACTTAAAAGAGCTTTTTTATTTTTTTAAGATTTTTGTTAGCAGACATTAATTACACGAAGGGACTTTCATTGTGACACTTCCACAAAAGCATACAATGCATCAACCTTACCCCCTCCATTACACTTCTCTCACCCTCATTCTCCCTTCTTGGAACAGTTTTAACAGACTTCATTGTACATGGATACAAAGCACATAGATCATAGTCATCTTTATTTACTCTCTTAATTTGCTCTTTTCCTGGCCACTGGTCTTCATCTCCCCAACAGTAGAGCTTGTTGCCCTCCCTCTCTTCCTTCCTTCCTTCCTTCCTTTATTCCTTCCTTCCTTCCTTCCTTCCTTCCTCCCTTCTTTCTTTCCTTCCTTCCTTCCTTCCTGTCTCTCTCTTTCTTCCCTTCCTTCTTTTCCTTCTTTCTCTCTCCTTCTGCCCTCTCTTTAGCTTCCCTTTCCTTCTTTTCCCTTACCTTCCCCCCCTTTTTTTTGCTATATATTAATTTTGTACCAAGGAGTTCCACCACAGTATCTATATTATCTATATTTTAATCAGAATCTTTATTGCAAGGAGCTCTTAACTGTGGTTCTGTGACAAGGACAGCCTTTAGAGGGATTTGCTCACATGCTAACAAATCTCTACTGAGTCCCAGGCCATAGTGTAGCACTCTGTTAAGAATTCCACCCCGCCCTCAAACTTATTAAGTGTTAGCTCAGTTTGGAGTTTGATTGCTACTTGTGCATACATAAATAAGATAGGTAGCATTAACAACTGTTAAGATCTCTCTGAATGCCATGTGTTACATCAACTGTGCCTGAAACAAATGTTTCTCATAGCAAACCTCCTTTATTTTGCTAAAATAAATCATAATGCTCCTATGTATTCTTTTTTTAAACATAAGACTGATTGTATGTACTGATAATGTATTTTAATACTTTCTACCTGCATTCAAGTTTGAGATTGGCATAGAATTTGCTCTGCAGGTTTTGATTTTTTAATCAGATGTTAGGCTCTGCTTGAAGACCAATATAGACATCCTGAGATTCCTTGTTTTGAAACAATTTCTAGCACATGGGAACCTGTTTTGTCTCTGGAACAATTAATGGCATCTTTGGTTAGAAATTATAAATCTTGGATTTAACACTTTATTATTTTTTTCATGTGCCAAGTTTCAGATACCATTTTTTTAAAAGTTTTGTATTGTGTGGAACTGGGGTTTTGAAGGCTTCCGGCTCACTAGACCAGTGCTCTACCACTTGAGTCATACACCTTGCTCTTTTTGCTTTTGTTATATTTCAGGTAACGTCTCATGTGTTTTGCCCAGGGCCTAACCTTCCACCACAGTTTTCCTACTTTTCAAGTAGCCGGGATTTACTCATGTACTACCAAGTCCTGCTTATTCTTTGAAATAGAGTACAGTGAACTTCTGACTGCATTGAAGCTGTAATTCTCACATCTCCAACTTCCCCAGTAGTTGAAGTTGCTAGTGTATATCACTGTGTTGGGTTCTAGGATGCCATATTTTCAAAAGATTCTTTTCCTGCTTATTGAGGTTTCAATCAATCTGATAAGCTAAAATTATGTGATAATAGTTGTCATAGGTAACATTTTTTTTTTTGGTCAGTCATGGGGCTTGAACTCTGGGCCTGGGTGCTATTCCTGAGCTCTTTAGTTCAAGATTAGTGCTCTGCCACTTTGAGCCACAGCACTACTTCCAGTTTTCTGGTGGTTAATTGGAGATAAGAATCTCATGGTCTTTCTTTCCTCAGGCTGGCTTTGAATCTCGATCCTTAGATCTCAGCCTCCTGTGTAGCTAGGATTATAGGTGTGAGCCACTGGTGTCTGTGAAATACCTGACTTTTAAGTTGATTAAGTTTTTCTTTGCAATGTCAGAGATTGAACCCAGAACTTTATGCATGCTAGGCAAATACTCTATCACTTAGCTATATCCACACCTATGATTTTTTTTCTATTATTATTATTATTATTGTTATTACCCTTACTAGTTTAGGATTTTGAGTTTCGATCTTGACCTTTTCTCTTCCAAGACCTATGCATTATAGGCATAGTTCTATGGGTGTCCTTAGGGAGGTTAGAAGAGCCCCTGAAAGGTGATAGAGTCCTTGGGAGATGGGACAATAAAAGAGGTTTTTAGGTCATTTGAAGATGTCTCTGAAAGGAGACTATGGAAATCTAGCCCTTCCTCTGTTTCCTTCACTTTCTGGCCACGATGCCAAGCCATGCGCTCTTGCCTGTGGCATGTTGCCTTGGTTATTTTGCCTCCAGTATAATGGAGTCCACTGGTTATGGTTTAGAACCTCTAAGACTGAGCGACAATATAAAACTTTCCTATGCGGAAGTGGATTATCTCAAGCATTTGTTGGTAACACTCTTTTTGCATTTTGTCATGTAGTTACTATTTTTTCTTTCATTCTTACTTCCTTGTGCTTCTTTTCGACTGCTTTCACCCTTGTGAAGGATTTCCCTTTGCCCATGTCTTATGGCCTATTTTTCCTTAGCCACAGTTTTTGGCTGACACAAGCACAGAGCTTCCATAAGGTAGGATTAACCAGTGTGTGTCATTGTTCACTGTGGGGTTTCAGGCTGTAAGGGTAGAATGCATGAAACAAAGTTTGTGATGGTCAGCAAATCCTCAGGTCAGTAGAAGTTAAGGAAGAACTGCCCTGGAGAATGGCAGAGAAAACCCAAGAATGTGCAGAGATGGGGGCCATGGATCCCTGAGGTGAAGATGGGAATATGGCTACCTTTTGTTCTTCCAGTTCCCAGCAGGTCTGACCACCTGCCTACTTGTGTATTTTCAAGGAGGATTCCATCTATTTTTATGTCACTGCTATTTTATCCTTAACTTAGAGCTTCTGTTCCAGGTGGCCAAAGATATTTTAAAGCATAATACGTATTCGACTTAACTTTTATTTAATTTTATTTGCTAGTCCTGGAGTTTGAACTGAGGGCCTGAGCACTGTCCTTGGGCTTTCTCAAGGCTAGCACTCTACCACTTGAGCCACAGCGCTACTTCTGGCTTTTCCTATGTATGTGGTACCAAGGAATCAAACCCAGGGCTTCATGAATGATAGGCAAGCTCCTACCCCAACTTAACTTATTTTACTATAAGTAATTAAAAAACTAAGAGGCTGAATTGATGCAGATTTCTTTGTTCTCCCATTAATTACTTGAAGGACTCAGAGTTCCTGATAATCTTTGCTTTGCTGGTTTTTCTGCTTTTCATGACAACTCACACAGGGACACAGTTGATGTTTTGTTTAGTTTTCCTGGTGGTACTCAGGTTTGAACTCAAGCACTAAGGTTCTAGGTAGGAGTCAGTTACTGGGCAGGCATTCTACTGCTTGATTCATATCCCATCCCTTTAACTTTCATTCTTTTTGATTACGATCTTGCTTTTTATCCAGGGATGGCCTCCAAATTTGAAATCCTCCTGCCTATGGCCTCCTTATAGCTAGAATGGAAGGTATACAGTTTTCTGCCATCTTTTTTTGTTGAAATAAAACTTGTTAACTTTTTGCTCTGAATTCAAAGGCTGACCTCAAACCATGATCCTCTAGATTTCAGCCTCCTAAGTAGTTAGTAACTTTCTAGGAATGACCCATGGATACTAGGATAGGGCACAGTTTATGGTCAATGTTTGTCTTAAATGTCTCCTAAATAGGTAAAGTACCTGATTCTCACTTCATTTACTCCCTGAATTATAAATCCAGATTCAGTAAAAATAAAATCTCTCTATGAATACACATCTACAGAGGAAAAGAAAAATTGGAGGAAAACAGGCCAAAATCTTTTGAATTCTGTTCACAGTTCTCCATTTCTTTTTTGTGCTTCCCTATTTCCTATAAACTGTGAGAGTACATTATTTTAACATCAGATAAATGCAGTTAGATGATACTAAAAGATAACAATTAATCTCTAGGTCTGACATTCCTATAGAACAGTTATTTTTAACATGTAGTAGTTTTATTTTCATTGATTTCCACATTTGCAGAAAACAATTACTCATTTATAAGCTGTGGGAGGCTGTGTCTTCTAAATTTACATTATGAATAGGACATTACTTATCTTCCCTCCAGACTTGGGGGAAATTGGAGCATCAAACTTGCCATTGTCCACTTTACAGCTGCTGCCTTAGCTGATTCTGGCCTGTGTAACCCAGGCACAGGTAACACATAGGTGGTTGAGTTGACATGCCTACATTTGTTCATTTATTGCTTTCCAGGATGATTTGGGAAGTGTGCCTGGAGAAGTCATAGGAGTCAATGAGAAAACACAGAAGAGAATGCTGCAGGTAAGCCCTGGCTGGCCTAGAGTTGATATTTGGATGTGGAGACATGGGAAATAGGACTTGGGTAATGTGTAACAATAACACCTATCCAGAAACAATGGTAAGTGGTATTGGCAAAGATGAGGCTTTTGGAAGAGTATTTTTTGCAGTGGCCATGTTTACAATGAGGCCTGAAAATGTAGAGATTCACCCAACAGTGGGATGTGGATATGAAGAGCATAATGCAGAAACAAGCCTAAGTATGAGAAAGACACAATCGGTCAGGGGGGCTGGAGTTGAGATAAACAGAGGCACAGTGAGGGATGAGTATAGAGAGGTGGGGGTGTGCTACTAATAAGGTGAAAACAGGACGAAGATGTGTGGAATTTTTAATGATTTAGGGAGAACCATGAGAGCATTTTTAGCAGGGAGGTGATATAACTTGTTTTTGTGTATTAAAACGATAGAGCATATGAGGTGCCAGTGGTTCACACCTGTAATCCTAGCAACTTAGGAGGCTGAGAACCATTGGATTGAGGTTCATTAGCTTGGTCAGAAAAGTACAGGAGACTTTATCTCCAACGAACCAGCAAAAAGCCAGACTTGAGGTATGTCTCAAGTGGTACAGCACAACTGAGCAAGAAAGCCAAGCAAGCATGAGGCCTTAGGTTCAAGCTCTAGTACTGAAAAGAAAAAGACCCAAAGATTTCTGCTCTGGACAGAGTAATTGTACTTCTTTTTCTGATTCCTTCTGCTCAATACAACAACCCCGAGGTACTATGTATAAAACATGCCTTTCTATTTTGAAATGTAGAGAGAAGGAACAAGCCTTGGCACCTGAGGCACAATGCACCCATGAGTCCTCTATTGTTTTGTACACTTTTAATTTCTAACCTCATATATTCCAAACTTGGATATGAAGCAGGCCGAATGCCAGAAATAAGTAACGACTCTCCCCTAACAACAACAAAAACACAAAATAAGAACTAATTAAAATGTATTCTCTCTAGCCAAAGGACCAGAGAGGCATCAAGATAACAAAACAGAAAGCTTATAGACAAGCTGGGCACTGGTGGCTCACACCTAAAATCCTTGTTACTCAGGAGGCTGAGATCTGAGGATTTCAATTCAAAACCACTTTCATGCCCATGAAAGTCTGTGAGGCTCTTATCTGAAATTAACCACCAGAAAACCAGAAGTGGCCCTGTGGCTCAAGTGGCAGAGCACTAGCCTTCAACTGAAGAGCTCAGGGACAGCACCCAGGCTCAGAGTTCAAGTCCCATGATGGGGGAAAAAGCTTACAGACAATAGCCAGACACAGTAACTCAAGCCGCAATCCCATCTACTTTAGAGGGAGAGATCATGAGAATGGCCGTTGGTGGACAGCGGCTGTTAGCAAGACCTCATTTCAGTCAATAAGCTAAGTGTGATGGCATATACCATTTATCCTAGCTAAGAGGTTATTCCAACTATATCCAGCTATACATCTGTTATCTCCCCTATGGAGAGGAGGATAAAATGTATGTGTGTGTGTGTGTGTATGTGTGTGTGGTACCCATATATATAATATGTATATATTATACATATACATACATACATGCATACATACATATCTTAAGTAGTTGTACTAAGGGGTTACAATTCAACATGTCCATATATAAGTACAATGCACCTTGATTCATATCACCCCTTTCATCATTTACCCCCACCCTCCCCCTCTAACCAATCCCATTCTTCAATTTTCCTAGTTTCATGGGCTATGCATTAAATATTATGACTGCATTCTACCCTCCTCACACCCTTGCTCCCTTCCTCTCTTTCATTGTGAGGAATGCCCCAGACCTTGATTGGGCCCTGGCAATGAAGCAAGACTCTACTTGGAAAATAACTGAAGCAAAAAGAGTGGTAGAGGCATGGCTCAAGTGATGGAGCGCCTGCCCAACGAGCATGAGGATCTAAAACTTCAGGACTTCAGAAAAAAATAAAGGAAGAAAGAAAACATTTACAAAATTACCACCAACTCCAGCACAATGTCAATCCATGGCTCTACACTCACCAATAATAGCAAGTCTGCCACCTGGCTGGAATAGGCATCTTAATTCCCCCTATCTGGGGTCAGGAAAGGCAAAGTTGGGAGTTAGGTAGGAACTAGTTCTTGATTCCCTGTGGTACCAGTGAATCAAGGACTCGTGGAACCAGGACATCCACTTCCCTCTGGTAGTATTCAGACTCCTTTCCTGTTCCCACTGAGGCCTGCTGAGACCCAGGAACTTACCGCTTCCCAGACATCAGAGCATGGCACCTTTCTGGTCATGTCAATGAAGCATACAGAGAAGCTACCCCTTTTTAACCAGGCTTGGGAGAAGCTAGAATTCTCACTGTTTCCAATAGTGAGCAACAGCCAATGGGGGGATCTAACATTTTACTTCCACCTGGAAACAACAAAGTGCCCCCAACCCACTTTCTCTGTTTTATAGGAGAAGCCAACTAAGAGATTTAAATAAATTCCCTAGCATCATATCCCAAATGTCTGGGTTTTCATGCAAAATTTCTTGCCATCTCACAAACCAGGAAACATTCCAACAGAATCCAGGAAACACAATGAGTAACTGCTAACACTGAAAAGACAGAAAGAGTAGCATAATCAGACAGAAATTTAAAAGATGCTATCTTAAAAAAATGCCCAGGAAATGATTACAAACATACTTGAAACAAACAAAAGATAGAAATCCTCAGCAAAGAAACAGAAGGTATGAAGTAGAACCAGATGGAAAATTCAGAAATAAAACACACTGTAAACGGAAGTGGGAGAAATCAGTGGCCTGACAAGCAGAACAATAGAAATTCCCACCCTGAATGGCAGAAGGTAGATTAAAAATAAACAGGCAGAGCCTTGGAGACTTATGAGTTGACAATGTTTATGTCACTGGAGAAGTAGAGAAAGGACAGCAATGGAAAGTTCAAAAGAAATAATGACTAAAAATGTCCAAATTTGGAAAGGATATAAGTGTTCAGCTTCCAGAGACTGAAAACAAAACCCCAAACCAGATAAACCTAGAGAAATTCATACCAAGATATTAATACTCAAAGTTCTGAAGACAGAAAAACATGGAACGCAGTGAGTGAAAAATGACACATTTGATGGATGGGAAGAACAATTCACATATCTGGATTTTTTTTCCAGCAGAAACCAGAGACCAGAAGGAAGAAGTATTGTGTTTTTCAGATGTTCAAAGTACAGAACTGTCAGCCCAGATTTTTAGTGAACTGCCTTCAGAAATGAATAGAAAATCAAGAGATAGAAGAAGGGCCGGGTGTTTGGCCTAGTGGTTAAAGTGCTTGCCTAGCATGCACGAAGACCCGGGTTCGATTCCTTGGTACCACATACATAGAAAAAGCCAGAAGTGGTGCTGAGGCTCAAGTGGTAGAGGTCTAGCCTTGAGAAAGTCCAAGGACAGTGCTCAGGCCCTGATCTCAAGCCCAGGACTGGCAAAAAAAAAAAGAGATAGAAGAAAACACTGGCGAACTTGTCTCCAACTGTTGCACCCTAAAAGAACTGTGTTAGGGGGTTCTTGAAACAGAAAAAAATCATGAAAAGAAGGGAAATGGAAACATCCAAAAGACAAAAAAAATAGTGTGGTACAAAACAAGAGTCAATACAAAGGACTGTCTCCTCCTGACTTTCCAAAACTGACATGAAGCAAAAACTTGTAATATTTTTGGATGTGGTTCTAAAGGTATACAGAAGAAATGCTTAAAGATAATTTAAAGGATAAGAGTGATGGTAAAGGGCCACAAAGAGTGGTTAGTCTTTTACATGACATCTGACTTACACTGATGAAATGAAGATATCAATACAGCACATCATATATTCAATCATAATGTAGATATACAAAAGTCACAAAAGTTGACAAAGAGATACATTCAACAACATAAATGTGTCAAAAATAATTCTAGTGGTAGAGTACTAGCTTTGAGCTCAAGAACTCAGGGACAGTGCTCAGGCCTACAGTTCAAGCCCTACGACCAAAAATTCAAGCCCCACGACCAAAAAAAAAAGTAATAATTCTAAACAAGCTTCAGATAATTAATAGAGAGGCAGAAGACAACAAAAATGAAGATGAAATATTGTAAGCAAATACAAAATGGTCATATCTAAGTCTTCAAAGAGCACCAAATTACATTAAATGTAAATGGTTTAAATATTCCAATTAAAAGAGAAGGACTTACTTAGCAGATTGGATCAAAAATTATGGGTCAACCACTTGTTATTTCTATTAAAAAAAGAAGTCTTCATAACAACATGGCAAGTTGAATAGAAGACAGACGTTAAGAAAGGGTCTATCATTCAACCATTTAGCAATGCAAAGCAGGGTGTTAGTGATGTTAATATCAAATAGAGGAACTAGAGTGGCATCAGAGTAAAGGAAGTTATCAAAATTGTGGACATCCTATAATAATTGTGTCCCCTGACCAAAAATAGCACATATAAAATATGCATGCACAAAACTACAGAGCTAAAAAAAAAAAGAAAAATCTGTAATTCAACATTCTGCCCAATAAGAGCTGGAACAATCAGATGAGAAATCAATAAGGACATAGAAAACTCAACAGGACTAGTGAAGAATGGGATCAAGTTGACCCAGAACACTCCAACTAACAAAGGCAGATCACACATTAAGCGCAACATCCTGGGTCCTGAAACAACCATCAAAGCTCAACAAACTGAAACCACACAGGGCCTGTTCTCTGACAACAGTAAACTCAAACTGTAAACCACAAACAAAGACAGAAGGGTCTCCAAAAGAGAACAGCTTGAAGCCAAGAAATAGCAGAATGAAGTCAAAGCCAGAAAGAAGAAAATAGTGAAGATCAGAAATCAATGAAATTGAGAGGAGAAAAAGAATATAGAAAGTCAATAACAAGAACTCTTCCAAAATAGCAATAAAATCGACAGAGCCACTGGTTGCTGACCAAGATTGACAAAAGTGCTATGACACAGAATATTAATATTGGGAATGAAACAAGGGTTAGCACTACCAATCCTACAGCTATCAAAGGAGCCAAATACTTTGAACTGCTTTGTGACAACATACTGAGTTTGCCATAGAACTGAAAACACACACACACGCACACACACACACAATCAATCAATCAATCAATCAATCAAGGCTAGCGCTCTACCACTTGAGTCACAGTGTCATTTTCAGCTTTTACTGTTTATGGGTACTGAGGAATCAAATCCAGGACTTTGTGCATGCAAGGCAAATACTCTGCCACTAAGCCATATTCTCAGCCCCTTATGTGTTATTTTTTGTTAGATTTATTATTAAGCACTTCATTTTGGGGGGGGACTGCTAATATAAGCTTATTGTGATTTAAGTACAATATTCTAATTTTCAGTGCTAGTAGGTACTCAACTTACGTTATTCTTTTAACCTGCAAGCTTATGATAGTTGCCTTTTTAAAATTTCCTTTCATTGTCTTAACCCACAAGTTAAGACTTAGTTATTATGGGTAAAGGTGATAAAGGAGAAATGTTTCTCTTGTTAAAAACCATTTAGTTTCTCATTAGTATGAATAATTGTAAGTACAGACTTTTCATAGATGTTCCTTATTAAGTTGAGGATGTTTCTCTATATTCCTACTCTGCTGAGCTTTCTGGATGACTGAGTGTTGATTTTTGTCAAATACTTCTGTATCTATTGATCATTATTTTTCTAGAATTTGTCTGCTGTGAGGCTCATACACATGAAAGATTGTTATGTGTATTTGAAGAATGGGCTTCTTTATCTTGAATTAATATCTCTGATATTTTTTTCTCCTGAAGTCTTTTTTATTAAACAATTGAGGTTATTTTAGTGTTTATGTGATTTATGTTAGCATGGCATTCCCTCCTCCCCCACCCAATTCTTTTTCTTTTTGTTATCTGGCTTCTTTGCAGACTTTCTTTCAGTCTTTGGTATTGTACAGTTTGACTATGACATGCCTTGATAGATTTTCTGATATTTGCTCTGCTTGCTCTTCTCACAGCTCCCTGGATCTCTGAGTTGTCATTGTTTAGATCTTTCAATGGCTGCCACTAATTTTTTCTTTTAAGTCTCAGTCCATACTTCAATATTCAACTCATTCTCCTTCTATTTCCTCTCTGATATTTCCATTGCCTGCATTTTACATCCCTGTAATTTTTTCAGCTTTTGAGTATCACATTCAATGTGTCTAAGTCCTATTTTCCTTTTCCTTATTTTTTCATTTTGATTTGAAGAGTTTTTATTGGCCTCTCTGCAGGCTCATTGATTCTGTTCAACTGTGTCCAGAGGTACTGGGGATTTTGCTGTATAACTTCAGGTCTTGGGGATACATACAAGTCTGCTGGATACTTCTGGAGGGTTTGGGACACACAAAATTTCTAACTTCTAAATGCATTTGAAGAGCAGAGAAGCAGCAGCAGGGGACCAGGTACTATGTACTTTCCAAGCCAGCGGTGGTAGCAATTGAGATCAAGCTGACAGCCACCAAGACAATGGTGGTGGATCAAGACCTGATGACTTGAAAAGTCCAAGGAAGAAAAGTACCAAGGAAGGAACATTTACAAACACTCCAACTCAAAATGAGAACTCAATTACTGATCTGCATATTTCCCAGTTTTCTTTTTCACCCATACGGCCCAGTGCTACTGAGCAATGGCGGTTTTGTGCTGTGAAATCTATCATCAGGTGACTTTGACATGGTCCAAACAGCATAGTGTGCTTACACAAAACAAGATGGCAGCCCTGTGTCCAGGCAACATTTCTCATGGGACCCTTGTGGGCCATGCAGTCTATGTTCTCTGTTCCTGTTAAGCAAAATGTCGTTGTGTATTTCATGACTCTGCTTTTCCACCGTACAAACATTTCCACATTTCCATTTGCATCAATTTTTTTTTTGGCCAATCCTGAGGTTTGAACTCAAGGCCTGTCCTTGAGCTTCTTTGGTGCTCAAGGCTAATGCTCTACCCACTGGAGCCATAGTGCCACTTCCAGCTTTTTCTGAGTAGTTGATTAGAGATAAGAGTCTCATGGACTTTCCTGCCCAGCCTAGCTTCAAAATGTGATCTTCAGAGCTCAGCCTCCTGAGTGGCTAGGAGTACAGGTATAAGCCACTAGCAGCCAGCCTGAATCAATTTTATTCTTAAAAATGAATTTAATACAGAATGTTTGATCAAGGATATGCCAAAATCTACATAACCCATCTGGTACCGCTAGATATTTATTTTTCATCTTTCACTGTTAGTACTTTACTTTAACTAATAGATTTTATGCTAGTACTGGGACTTGAACTCAGGGTCTAGGCTCAGTGTCTAAGCTTTTTCACTCCAAGTGAGTATTCTATCACTTGAGCCACAGCTTCACTTCAGGATTTTTGCTTGTTAATTGGAGATAAGAATCTCATGAACTATTCTGTTCAGTCTGGCTTTGAACCATGATCCTCAGATCTTATTCACCTTGAGTAGCTAGGATTATAGGTGTGAGCCCCCAGCTTGTGGGTTTTTCATTGTTTTATAAACTTTACTACAATGCTTAATCATTTTAACTGAATACACTCATCTTTACCATGTTCTTTGAGACACTTTCTCAGATGCACATAAAGGCTTCACATGGCCTGAAGTATTTTCAAATGCATTTATAAATCACTCTCTAAATTATTCTCCTAGCAGCACTTAATATATACCCTGCCCACAGTCCCCCCTAGTTAAATTTTATCGACTCACCACAGAGTATAATCTTGGTGTTGAATCTTTTCCAGGTTGATAGGCAAACAATGTTATCTCATTGTTTTAATTTTCTCTTCTTTGACTGTAAGTGGAGGTTGCCCATTTCCTTGACAGTATTGATCCGCTCTTCCCAAGTCATTATTCAAGTCACAGTTCACCTGTAGTGATGTGGAGGCTATGCCACTGACGGGATAGGGGTGGGGGCTGGTGCAAGTGACAGAAAAAAAACCCCAACACATGTAACTGAAAAGCCTAGGAATAGAAAAGTCATGCTTGGTCCTAATTGGATTCAAAGGATCTCACCAGGACCTTGGTTCTCACTGTTGTCCCCAGTTCAGTTTTACTTTCAATTCTTGGCATTATTATTATTATTATTATTATTATTATTTTGGTCACTATGGTGACAGACAGTCCAGAAGTAATTTTGTCAAGGCCAGATGGCCGAGGACCTGCCCTGTCCCAGGATTCATAGCAAAGAGAGTCAAGGGACCCTCTTAGTCCTGAGGCTGAGCAGCCAGCCCAAGCCAAGCACAGTCCCTAGAGATCCCAGGTTCATCTTGCCTTGGTCCTGGGCAATACAGTCCTGGGTCTTAGCAGTAGAATCAGCCTCATCAGAAATAGATTACCTAAAACAACAGGTGAACTCGGCTGAACACAGAGATGTTATTGTCATTGAGGGGCAAAAATGCAAAAATGTCCACTGAAGACGTCTCCCTTCTTTCTCTCCATCTATCTGAGGACTGCTGGATTCATCAAAGACTTTTTCTAATATGGATAGCCCTTGGCTGGTGTGGGCAGAGAGTAGCAGATTGGCCTAATCATCAGTTATACGTACTGACTGAATTCTACACAATGATTCAGCATGAGCAAGAAACAGCCATGGTGCTGGAGGAATGGGTGGGTGGGGGGAAGGATGCTGCCCAGATGTTTTGAGGCATAGGCTTACTCATCAGTGAGTTCCCAGTCTCTACAAGAGGCAGAAACAAACCATTATCATTTGACCAAGTGAGGGCGAATGACCTGAGGAGATGTGGAGGGAAGTTCTATAGGAGCAGCTCTGGGCCTGAGCTCTGCACTCTGATCTTGTTTTCCATCCGTATGGAGAATGGTGATGAAATAAATCCCCCAGGCCATAGCCCTCAGCACACAGCCTCCAAACCCTTTCTCACACAGCTCTGTGCAAATGATGACTTGTAAATTATAGGCAATTAATTGCATCATTTATATTCCCTGCAGATCTAAGCCAGCTCTGGTCTCAGCCTCTTAAAAGCAACCAGCCCCGGCCACATTCCTCTCCCGATGGCAGATGCCACTTCTTACAATTATTTAAACTCATTTGGTTGGGATGCCAGGGCCTACAGGCCCTGCAGGCCCATGCCTCAGTTCACCAGGACTGACAGAAAGGCATGTCAGGCTGGCCCCAGCTGTGTTTGGTCTGATTCCAATTGGGAGAGACTCGTTAGTAAACAGCCTTCCTAATAGTTACCATTTTTAATTTCTCCAGCAATATTGGCAGGGGAAGTCCCTGCACAAGAAAAATGAGCCTGGAGAGATTATTCGCTGACACAAGGTACACTCATTTTCAGAGCCAAGCCGGATTGCCTGAGCAAGGCCTGCTCTATTCAGCTATTCCAGCTCCCCAAACCCCATCAATAACCCACTAACAATAACAAATTGCTACATGACACCCTCACCGTGTGGTTGGGAATAAGCACCTGATGAGGTTTTGCAATAAATTCAATGCCACGTCTTTCTCTTCCTATTTCAGCATCTGCTAATATTTATAGGTTCCACCTTGTGCCAGGCACTGAGCGAAGAGACCAGGAAAGTCTCTTCTCATGTCACAGGGGATTCCATGGAGGGTAAGGACAGAAGAGCCAAAGAGACTCATCATTTTGGAGGCTGGGAGATTTTAGGAAGGAAGTGAAATGGGGTAAGAGGAGAAGAGAGGATTAGGAGGGCCTCTTAACCTGTTGAATGCTTACCTTAGTCCTTTTTTCCTATTGCTATACCAGAAGTTCCTCGGTTGGGTACTTTATAAAAAAGAGTTTATTTTGCCTGATGGTTTTGGAGCATAGCACTGTTGTCTCTTTAGTTTCAGGAGGGGCTAAGTGCTGCTCCACGCACGGTGGAAACAGCTATATGAAATGTTAGGACAGAAGGCTCTAAAAGATGAGGCACCTGTGTGTTTTCTTCACCTCCCTCCCCTGCTTTAAGCCCCTCTGCTTGGCCCTGACCCCAACCTAGGCCAGTTCTCCAGACTTCTCTCTGATGCTGCCTCATTCGTAACTTCCAAATTCAGAGACTTCCGGGAGTCCAAGATATTGTGAGATTTTTTTTTTTGGAAAGTTTGGCTCTTGGCAAAGGGCCAGTGCTATTTCCATCTTGTGTGGAAAATATAGAATTACCGTGAATTATATTGAAAAATTAGATTCATTCACTGCTGTGATAATTTATCTCCCAATCTGTCTCAGAGAGTTAGCAGCTGGTGAGAAAATAAAATGTAATTTAGGCAAAAAAAAATCACTTTTAATCTCTGTCTGGCAGGGAGAGTGGCTATTAAGTGAGCTTACCCTGTGCCAATCAGGTGGTTTTCTTTGGTGCACCCTCAAATAAAAATGGAGACTAATGGCTAGCTTGTTGTCCTAGGATGGACCCTGGAAACTGGTGAATGAGGAGGAGTCAGCTTCCTTTATGGGTCTGTGTTCCTGAGTTCCTAGTTCACTTGCTCCTGGGAAGACTTAGAGCCCTAGGGCTTCCATGGAGGGTTTCTGCCTTGAGGAAGGAGAAATAGACCCCTGTTGGAGCCTCATGGCTGGTAGGTGTTTAAAATAGTCCTCTCCCATTGGTAATAAGGGCCATTTCCCTCTCCAGAGTGCCTGAAATTGTCCTGACATCAGTGTATGAGTCACAACACTGAGCTAATCTGTTGGGCCCAGAGTCAGGGCCACAGCTCTCTGCCAGGGTGAGTCAGCTTCTCAGCAGGCCCCACGGAGGCCATTTAGGAGCAGTGGGTTTTAGGTACTCACCTGTAGTGTCTCAAAGTGGGGGTGCAGGCTTCTCTTCTTCTCCCCCAAGAAGCTCCTCAAGCAGAGGAGCACAGGGCTTAATGTGGGGCCACCTTGTGTCCTGTGGAATGAATGGTCTGGGGGGTGGGGAGAGCAAGGTGGAGGAGACGTGTGTTTACCGCCTTGTGGGGAAAGCTTAGGCGTGGTCCAGGGAGACCCCCCTAGACTAGAATCAGGAGGCTAAAGATGAGTAGCATATCTTAGCCTATTTTGTCCTGCTATAACATAGTACTAGTGTGTGTGGGGGGGCTTATTTCACATTCTTCTAGAGGCTTTGTAGCCCCAGGTCAAAGGACTGCATCTGACTAGGGAGGATGTTTGCCGGGGCCAGCCGGCAGCAAACCAGGGTTCGCAGATTGGGGTTCCTGAAATAGGGGGCAAGGACTAGGAAGAAATAGAAGAGAGACAGACACACCGGGTCCGGGATGTCTGCAGTCCAGGTAAAGACTGCCCCATTTCTTTTCCACTCCACCTCTTCCCTTCTCCAGACCCAGGGAACTTCCAGGTGTTACATTCATATGGTAAATCTCAGGTCATTTAAACAGAATAAGGCCAGAAAACAATAAGACAATAAAGCCATTGTCTGATGCAAATCAAGGTACAGTTTGATTCCACTCTGGCTCCCAACAGATGTTGATGAATCCTAACCTTCCAGAGTTGCGGGGGCTTAGAACTCACTCCTTCTATTCATAACTGACCAACCTCCCACATCACAATCTTGATCCATGCAAGAGAGAATATAGGAAGCTCATAGGATCTCGACTTGTAATACCATTACAAAACAAAAGGTTTTGACATGAATGCAGGAAAGGACTTCCCCCCTCCCACACACACACAGCTGGAGCATCTCCATTTGCTCACTGCACCACTTTGGGGAATTCTCTTCCCCTTTGTTCCCTATAGCTGTCACAAAGCCAGGAGGAGCCTGGACAAGACCAGCAGGGTCCCTCCGGTCCAGCGTCCATTACTGTGTGAATCTGTGACTTGCACAGATGTGGGCCCAGCTCTATTCTGAATGTACCAAGTAGAGCAGAGACCCCACATCTAAGCTGGGTGACTCAGGTGACTCAGGGGATGAATAATAGGATTTCAGATTGGGGAGTATGCAGAATAGAGGGAAGTGTGACATCCCAGTGGTCCCTTCATGGGACATCTGGCAGAATGTCATACAGTTGAGAGTTGGCTTCCTCGCAGCAAAGTGTAGATTTGCTTGGAGCAGTGAGTTGAAGAGCATTAACAGCAATGTTTCATGTGGAAGAAATCACCTGGCCACACCAGGTGTCACTCCGGACAGAAGGAGGCCTCATCTGGGCCCATGAAGAACTCCTTGAGTCCTTGAACATGACCTCTAAGGTCAGGAAGCAAGAGGATGGTGCTTGATTTAAGTTCAGTTTGAACTTCCTGGAAAGCCAGAGCTCACATGAAAAATTCTAACCATCTCCCTTCCACCTCTGGTCAGAGCAAAATTCCTAATGCTACAGAGTAGGGCAGACTCTGCTGCAACACCAGGATCAAAGCTGGTAGAAATGTAAGTGGAATCTTGAAAGATGGAGACAGATTGGTCCAGAGAGGAAGACTGACCATAGGCTAAAGAACGAGGGTATCTATTCTTTCCTTCAACAACCTTCTTACTGACCAATAGCATGCTCTGCTATCTATATTGGAGACACAAAGGGGAAAAGGGGAAGGACTCAATCTCTGTTTTCATGAAGATTATATTCCAGACAAAGACAGAAAACCAGCAAAATACACACAGGTCATACCCCAGTAAGAAATGCTATGAGATGCAACGAGAAGATTGATTGGACAGCCAGATTGCCTCCCTGGGTGCAAAGTTTTTGAGAGGGGAGGTGAGCTTTCAATTATTGCCTGGGTACCAGCAAGGAGCCACTCTTATGAAGAGGACCAAGGGGAAGACTTTCCAGAGAGGTTCTACATGGGAGCAGCCTGACCTGTACCCAGAGTGTGGAGTGGAGTTTGGGGGCCCTCTGAAAGACCCTGGTCCATCCCCATAATCCTCAGCATTGCCCCCAATGCCTTTGAGGGAAGGCCTAAGGTGGGTGTGTAGGCTGCAGGCATGCCAGTGTCACACATGGATGAGGAAGCTGGCTGGGACTCAGAGCCCTAGTGATATGAGTTCCTGGTTGGGCAAAGGGAAGCAAGAACCACCCTCCCAGCAGGTCATCTATCTTAAGCAAAAGGTGCTGAAATCCCCGCCCCCTGCCACCAGTTTTCTTCCTCTAAACTTCTATGTCACTGGACAGTCCAGTGCACTTACGGAAAACCTAATATTTCCTCTTCTCCTTCAGGCACACAATATATTTCAACTGGGGGGCATAGGGAGAGACTCCTCTGACCGTCTAGCTTAGCCAGGCTAATTTCAGCTCTCAGTGTGGAGTAGAAATGAAGCTTTTCTCCTTAGGAAGGCTTTTCTCCTAGGAACCTTTCAAACAGGGTCTATTGCAGGCATCAGTTAACACCTTCCTAAGTCCCAAAATGACTGAAAGAAGCAGGAGATTATTTTCGATAACGTGTAAATGTCCTCACAGATTGGAGTCCTTGCATCCATGGACCTGAAGTAGCTCACTATCCATGAAGGTAACTTAGGACAGATGGGACTAAGAGACCCTGCAGGTGTCTGTGGGAGCCGGAGAGACAGATTGCCTCCACACTTGAGGCCACTGTGGTCCGGATAAAAGTCCTAGAGCCCATCAATAGCCTATACACAGGGGATGTAAAATAGTATCTTTTTCAGAGTGTTGCAAGACATAAAAAAAAGACATAACACCAGAATGGCACTTAGCACAACAAGAACAGCGTGGCTCACACGTGGCACTCCTGAGACAGTAAGGAAGACACATGGCACACAGCTGCCTAATGGAGAGATTAGGATAGATGAAGAGCTAGCCAGTCTTCAAAAACCAAGAGAAAAATCGAAAGTACATATGGGAAAATCTCCTTCATTTTCAAAGGAAAAAGAGAATATGAAAATAATAAGGAATAAGAGAGAGAAGAGGCATAAATCACTAGGGCAGTAAATTCAAGGCAGATACTGAAAGTCAAAGAGTTGAGAGTAGAATAAATGAAATTGTTGAATGCATGGGTTTTAATTGGAAAACATAGTCTCCTTTCCCTGCATGTTGAGAGGAACTAGAAGAAGCAGGAAAGCAGGCCAACAGAGCTGGGCCTGGTGCTGAGTGGCTCTCATCTCTGCCAGCAGGAGCCAGAGGTAGGAAGATAGCAAATCTGAGGCCATTTTGGATACACAGTGAGACCCTGTCTCAAAACAAGCAGCCAACCGAAAACAGACCAACAAATGGAAGCATCAGCATATTTTTTTTAAGTTTAGCACTAATGCAGAAGGTTTGCCAAACTGAAAGAGAAAACAAAAGAACTTACTTACAAAGGAAGAAAATCAGATCTCTCCACAAAACTAAATAGTAGAGGAAAAAAGAGCTAAGGAAGAGTGAGAAGGTAGGATGAAGAATTCTGATTGTCATTCCCAATCTTCATTCTGGAGCTTGCAGGAGAGAGGTTTGCTACACATGGAAAGACAGGGCCAGAGGCGGGGGTGGGGAGGGTGGGGAGGGGTGTTGACATTCCCATGATCTGCAATGAAACAGTTCACTTGAAGGTAGAATCTAGTGTTTAAAGGATGGATGATAGGTAGAGTTCAAGGCTGCAGAAGCCACAACATAAAGAATCATAAAATAAACTCTGGGATGAAGCTAAAGATAAAGGATTATCATTAATGCAGTTTCATAAAGTGCAGATACGTTTTTCTGGTTATAAAAAAGCTTAAAATAAGTTAATAGAAACCCAAATCTAATAACCTATATTTCTTTTTTTAAAAACTGAGAAAAATAGGGATAATGAGATAAGCAAATTTTACAAGGTATCTCCTGTTTTGCAAGGTAATATCGGTTAAGGTTTCTTTGCTGAAAGGGAACAGAGAAGATGTGACTCCTTTTCAAAATGATTTTCATACCTTAGTTGTGGGGGGAAAGGTTTCATTGTCTTGCTGTGAATAATTTCACATGAGTATGCAAGTGTGCTCTATCAAGATCAAACTCTTCTCCTCTATGACTCTACCTTACCTTCCCCACTTCCTCAAACAATTTCATCAGGTTCAACTGTTTTGTTTTCATATATGCAGATAAACTACTTTGACCACATTCATCCTCTGTCTTCATTAGCTCTCCCCCTCCTGCTAATACCTATCCCCAATACAGCCTGTCTTACTTTCCTATCATTCATTATGTTTTTAGTGTGCATTAATTATACCAACTGACTCCAACTTGGTATATCAGACATGCATATATTATCTGTGTGTGTGTGTGTGTGTGTGTGTGTGTGTGTGTGTGTGTGTGTGTACTAGGGTTGAACTCAGGGTCTGAATGCTATCTCTTAGTTTTTTGTGTTCAAGGCTGGTGCTCTACCACTGAAGTTACAGCACTACTTCTGGCTTTTTGGTGGTTAATCTTATAGGTTTTATTGCGTGGGCTGGCTTCTAGCCTGGGATCTTGAGAACTTAGCACCCTAAGTAACTAGAATTCCAGATGTGAGCCCCAAGTTTCTGGCATATATACATTCATACATTCATATATGTATATATATGCATAGATAGTTATATATATATATATAGTATATTCACCAGAATAACTTTCTCTATTGCTTTCTCTTTTCCTGTCCCTACTCCCCTGTTGACCAACAGCTTTCACTGAGATTTTTCTGGTTGTTTTTATACATAGTTGAATAGAATTTGAATTTTTTATTTGAAAGCAATTCTCTAGATAAACACAGAATATAGGCTTCAACTTAATCCTTCAAAAAGAACAGAGAAAATGTATATCTATAGAGCAAAACCAATTAGAAAAATGTAAATATAATAGGTAAGCAAAAACCAAAAACCTAATAGAACAAGACCAATAGTTTTCTACTGTGACCCTGGGTTGGAATGAGCTAAGCTTTCTTGCTACAATCTAATGACTCTCAATTAAATAATGAATTCTAATTCATCCAGATCCATTTCACAGAAAAGTCAAAACTCTTGCATTAGAAAATAAAGTGAATTAATGTTAAAATACACCATGCTCCCTACAGGAAAGTCTCAACATTCTAAAGAGTCAATGTAGTTCTAATGAATTCATAAATAAAACATAATTCTAATAAGAATTCAAATAGAATTTTTAGAAACTGGGCAGAATCACTTTTTAAGTTTTTATGGAAGAATAAAGTATGGGAGAAGTCAAAATTAGATTTAAAGCATAATATAAAGGAAGCATATTTTAATACTAAAATATTTTAAAGGTGCATTCACTAAAGGAAAATAGTATGAATAAAAACTGAAGGTAGGATTACACTTTTCTAGAAACCTCCAGAACAGAGGGTAGTATCTGTTGATACTGTTATATGACAACAACTTGCCAATGTCAGGTCTCAGTGAAATTGAATCTCTATGTCATAGCCATATCTAAATGAACATAGGCTGGGTTCAAATGCTAAATGCAAAACACAAAATTATATTTAAAAAACAGCTAAATTCAAATACAGGTCAAGGAAGAATAAAGTCTTGTTTTATCTTTGGGTCTAGAGAAAAGATTCCCTTGCATGAACAAAATTAAACCAGAAGAAAATGTAGGATTTGACCAGGATATATACTAGAAAAGTGAACATTTCTTTCTATAAGTAAAGTTTCAAGCAGAACGTGATTATTATTAGCGTACATTCATTATGTGGGTAGGGTGGGGGGTGTATCCCATATATACACATCTCATTCACACACAAGGTTAGTAAGCATCTATGTTGAAACTAATAGCAAACCAAGAGAAAAGTAAACATTCAATAGGAAAATCTGGACAAAAATACACAAACTGATGAATTATAAACAAACACAAATAGCCAGTCAACATAGAAAAGCTTATTAGTAGACAAATACCTTCCCACTCAAACAATATGTCTTTCAAATTAAAACATACCACAATGTATATACCATTTGCCCAGAGGCTCCATGATCCAAGCACTTCTACTTCTGTCTCTTAAAAATGTTCAGTCTTGAGTGTGGGGATTCCATCGTTAGAGATTTATTACAGGCAATGTGGAGAGATTTCTACTAAGATTTAGCTGCCAAAATGATCTTACTACCATTTTAATAGCAGGTCAAAAATCGATGGTAATAAGTAAATCTAATGTTTATTTATTGGGCAGGCTCCCTGCCCAGCCTTGCACATGCATTAGCTCATTTTATCCTCAAACAGCCATGTGAGACACATCTCGTCATCATCTTTATTCTATGGATGCAGAGAGAGAGGATTCAAACAACCCAAAGGCCCAGCAGAGGAGGGTGGTGCTATCTCCTAGGTAGCCAAAACAATGTGAATAGAGAGATCAAAACAGAGAAAAATAAATACATAGACCATCAAAAAGAGAAGTAGAGAAATAAAAATAGAGAAAGAGAAGTAGACTGCAAGAAGAGAGAGAACATGGTTAATATTGTTAATAGTGGTTTTCTTTTTCCAGGTAATAGAATGATGGTAATCTTACTTTTCTTCTATTCATCATCCTTTGTCTTCAAGTTTTCTTCAGTGAATATTGCACTTTTAGAATGAAACAGATAACAAATAAAAGAGAAAATGAAAGAGGAGAAAAAAACTGCTGTCACATGCAAAAATCTTTTTTAAAAAAATTTAATAGAGAAGGATTGTTCACTTCAAGTTGAGCCTTAATGGCTTATCCAGGAGTCATTGCTAGGCTTATTAAGGTCCTCAAAGCCACACAATTCTCAGAAAAATTAAAAAAACAACAACAAAAAGACCCTAGGAATAATTTATTTACCTGGGAATAATTCTACCTTTGGTTCCAGCAAGACTCCAACCTCAAGCACTTTCTTTGTGCACTAAGTCCCCCCTCTGATGAAGGGTTTTGTTTGGAGGTCAAGCCTCCTGGCCCTCCTCA
The DNA here is from genome assembly GCF_031878675.1 of Megascapheus bottae. Classification (NCBI taxonomy): domain Eukaryota; kingdom Metazoa; phylum Chordata; class Mammalia; order Rodentia; family Geomyidae; genus Megascapheus; species Megascapheus bottae. The sequence continues at coordinate 63,506,562 of NC_143514.1, forward strand.
CTAAACGCTAAATATACACACCCCGGAGCCCCTGCTTGTGTACAGATTTGTCAGGGAGCCTCCTCACTCCATACTGGCCCTGATAAAAGTGAACAATCCTAACACCACACTTTCCTGAATTCCCATTAATGACTCATTTGAAAAAAATCTCTGTTCCTGCTCCTAATCTATTCGTTGCAGTCAGATGATCTGGGCCGCAGAGACAGGCCCATGTGTACGTCTGGTGTCACCACGTCTGTCTGCTCTGGCTGGCTTGGGGAATGCAGTCATAGGGCTGACCACAAGTGGAACTGTCACAGCTGTTCCCCAGGCCACAGCCACAGTAGGAAAGGGGATACTTCAGAAGGAAAGAACTTAGGGCATTCCAGAGCAGGGAGGTTACAGAGCTAGGAGGCCATCTTTCCCATACATAAAGCAATGGAACGCAGCCAAGTATCCTGCCAGCGGTGGCACACCTGCACACGTTTCCATTTGACCTTTGCACTTTTTATTCACACATTCTAAAATACCCACTGACCCCTTGAAATATGCCGGGAGCTGAGAATACAAGAGCAAACAAAATCAGCTTAGGTCCCTGCTTGAATGCAGGTTTACAGTCTGAGGGAATAAGATGTGTATTATACATATCAATAAGCAAATAAAATGAGACCATTTTCAGACAGGGACAAGTACTGGGAGAGAATAAAATGGTACTGAGATGAGAAATGGCTCGGGGATGAGCTCTCTAGGGTGGTCAGGGAAATCCACCCAGGACATAATGGACTAGAAATGTGTGCTGCCAAGGTGAATGGCACATGACTCCCTTGTTTTCCTTAGCCAGGGCACAAAGCCCACCTCCTCCAAGAAGTCTTCCCTGGTGTTCTCGACTCCTGCTACTGCCGCTTCTACAGCAGCTCTACTGATGTTCCCAACTGATGCTTCCAATCACGTGTGTGTACATGTGTGTGCGTGCCACTCACTGTAGGTGCATGTCCCATGTCCCAGAGGAAAGCTAGAGGTGCGTCCTGTGGTCCACCTACCACTGAGGGATCTGAATTTTCCCTCCATCTTGACAAAGAGCCCCATATCCAGCAGCTTACCTATAGACTTACCTGGCTCTCCCGCATATGCCTGTGCTCCACGGAACCCCAAACCAAACTGATTGCTTTTCCCTTCTCAAGCCTGCTCCTCTTCCTCTGTCCTTTGTTCCTATGACATCTCAGCACTTGTTCCTGGCAAGGTCACCATGAACCATTCTTGCTCAGCAGAGCTCAAGAGGAGGAGTAGAAGCTGAAGCCACACTGTCAGGAGTGAGGTCACCTGCCCAGAGGTGGCTTCCTCCAATGCCTGTACTTTAGTTACATGCCCAGCCCTGGATCACTAGCAGTTGGCCCAGATTTGCAGGGAGAGTACAGTCTTTCCAAGCACATCTAAGGTTCCAACTCAGTCAGTATGTTCCCCAACCGCCTTCTTCCAGAAAGAGCCATAGGGACCCCCAAACCCACAGTCACCTCTCTTTTGAAACCCCAGCATATCTCACCTCCCTTACCTATGCTACCCAGCATGGCTGTCTTGCATAAATGCGTTCTGCCATCTCACATGCAGCTTGAGTGCATAATGTCTGAGGCTATGTGCCAGGCCACAGTACCCGGCACTGAGAAATAAATACCTGGGCCACAGAGACTCCAAACACTTGCCTGTGTCTGGGGATGAAGTTTTCCCTATGGCTCTGCCCCTCAGGTCAGTTTCTCTGGGCCCACCTTGGACATACTGGGTCTGGAGCTCTAGGGATGGAGTGGGCCTCTGCCTTGAGCAGGAGCAGTGGGGAAGCTCACAAGTGGTTCTCATGTGTGTCTTAGCCCCAGGAGAAAGGGCACTATAAGACTGTGCCTAGAACTGGATTCCCAGAGGTTGAGGGGACAGTGAATTGTTGCATCGCCCAGTACATGCCTGCAGTCTTGAGTCCTTGCAAAGAATCAAGAGTAACAAACAGCGATCTGAAGACACTTTGAAGCTACAGCACAATGTAAATAAAATCAAAGTACAGACAACAGAACAGCAAGGGAAATGACCAGATGACAGATAAGGACTAGATCATAGATACATAATAAGTAGATGATAGGTGGGCTAGCTGACTGCCTAGACAGATAGACTGACAGATGGTGTAACACACATATGTTTGCAACTGTATAAAATTATCTTTGGAATAGTCACAGGTCACAGAGATTGTCCCTAGAGAAAAGAACTTTTTGGTTAGGGTAGAGGGGAGAATGTTCCCCCACATGCCCTGTAAATTTTTTTTTTGCCAGCCCTGGGGCTTGAACTCAGGGCCTGAGCACTGTCCTTGGGCTTTCCTCAAGGCTAGAGCTCTACCACTTGAGCCACAGCACCACTTCTGGCTTTTCTATGTATGGTACTAAGGAATTGAACCAGGGACTTCATGCAAGCTTGGCAAGCACTCTACCACTAGGCCAAACTCCCAGCCCCAGCCATGTACAATTTTATAATTTAAAACTATTTGCAAGTATGGTCTTTAAGTAAAAATAATAATAATTGTGGTACATTACTACATATCTACATTATCCCTTATACAAATAAGTTCTGCGTGCCCAGTACTTTTTTATGTAGCCTTTTTCTGTGTTCATAATCTTAAGAGAGATGTTAAAATCCTTACATCTTATAATTAAGGAAAAAGAATGGAGCTAAGCAAAGCGGTTGGCCTAAATTCACTCCAGTAATGAGAGAGGAGGAGCCCAAACACAGGCAGCCTGACTTTAGAGCCCAACTCCTGACCACCAGGCTACCCTGCCCCATGGGCCTCTAAAAGCTGTCATCTTTGGGAGGAGTTCTTTTATGCCTTGGACCTGGCTAGATCCAAAGAATTCCTGATCTAAGAGTTGCCTCCTCTCTCCTTAGTTGTGGCTCTATCACAATTCCAGGCACACAACGCAACCCAGTGTGGAGTATCTCAAGGAATGAATCAGTCAGTCTTCATTTGGTGAAGCAGTTCTTTGTAAAGATCATTAAAAAAGACAGATGTGACAGCTGAGACTTGTTAGGTGAGGGCAGCAGTGGGGATGTACCTTGTGTGAAAATGTTGATCTTGAGTCCTTGGAAATGAAAGGATGAAGCAGTCAGTGTTACTAGAGCCCTGGACAAGGTGACCAGAGACCTGGCTGGAGGAAGAAGCAGGCCCCAGCTCACACTGGCCTTTACAAATGTGTCCCGAGAGCCAGAAGCAGTGATGGTGGGATGTCAGCAGGACAATGATCTTTCTCTCTAGGCAGCAGTGGTGTGAGTTGTTGCTAGGTGGACGCCATCTTGCTGGATGGCCACTTCCAGTTCCGAGCTCTGTAAAATAAATGAAAGACACAGGAAACAACTCTGTCCCTGGAGGAGCAAGGAGGAGCCTGAGAGAGTGGCCCTGTGCCTGCAGAGGGCCCTGGAGTGGAACACACACCGATATCCCTGTTGCACACTCAGCAGTGGCTCCCAGCCTCTGTCTCCTTCCGCTTCCTGGCGGGCTGGGCTGAGGACTTGCATCTTACTGGGCCACAGTCCTGGGGATCCTGATTCATGGAGGCAGTGGTGACAGGAGCCCAGGTGACATTAGCAGCCAGCCCAGATGGGTCAGTGCTCAACAAACTCCTGAGCCCACTGGGGCTGCCAGACTGAGGCCGAGGTTATGAAGACAAAGCTTATGGAGGCACACAGCTTCCTAGAGAGGAGACAGATGCAACCGAGCGCATCAGCCTCCTGTGCCATGTTGTCTTGAACCCTGGCCTCAGCTCTCAGTCCAGACACTGAGCAATTCTCAAGGTCACCCAGCCATGCCAGAGGTCCGAATCCAACCCAACAACTGATTATTTTCAGTGACCTTGAGGGGAGCAAGGTCAGGCAGGAGACAGTGAGAGGACTCCATTCAGTTCCTAACCAGATCAGCAAAAGTGTCCCAGACTCAGAAGGAAATGGTCTCAGCTTCCAGGAGTGAAATCCATATGAGTCAACAGAGCTGAGCCGTGAACGATGGCAGTGCCAGGTGAGCACGTGACACAGATGGGTCATAGGTGCAAAGACAACACAGACAGGTGAAGGCCTTGGTTGAGGGGTGTGTCAGGCAGGAGAGAGTCATGAGCTGATTAAGAGAGCAGAACACAGAAGGAAACATCTGATCTGGACCTTAAAGGGTAAGAAGGACTTTGACGCAAGAATGGAAAGGGAAAGAATATTTTAGAAGCAAGAAATCAGGAGCCAGAGTACCAAGCTTGGAACCTCTGCCACTTGCTATCTGTATGACCCTAGGCTAGTTACTTACTCTTTTTGTTGCCAGTCCTGGGCTTGAGCTCAGGGCCTGAACACTATCCTTGGACTTTCTCAAGGCTAGAGCTCTACCACTTTAGCCACAGCACCACTTCCGGCTTTTTTCCATGTATGTGGTACTGAGGAATCGAATCTGGGTCTTTGTGCGTGCTAGGCAAGCACTTTACCACTAGGCCAACTCCCGGCCCAAGTTACTTACTCTTTATATGTCCATTTCTTTATCTGTAAGTGAAACAGTAATTGTGTGACCTCTATAGGATTAGAGATTTTTACACCAGGTACAACAAGTGCTCAGGATAGTATCTGGCCATCATAAGCCCTCTGGAAGCATTGGTGATTGTCCTGTTACTATCACCATTGTCTGTATCCAGCTGTTGTCTGTCTATAGACCAGGTGAAGCTATAGGGAGTGAAAGGGCAGAAGGATCCAGAGCCAGAGACCAAGTGATATCCAACCCCTCCTCTTCCATGGGCAATCTTCACAAACAGAAGACTGGAGGCATAATTGAGGTGGGGTTCCATATGGCCATGTTCAGGATCCATGGAAGCTTCTGACCCTGGGCCCCAGCTTCAATCCATGGCCTGGCCATTTATCAGGCCCAGTCTGTTCTCTGCCTTGGTGGCCAGGGACTGAGAGAGACAGCATATGGATTGCTTCAAACAGAACAAGCTGTAGGGCAAGTCAGACAGACAGCTTGGAGTACAAATGAAGAGATTTGATGGCAGGAAGACCTGCTTCAGATTGACAGCTGGTCAATGAAGCCAATCTGGACCCTGAAAGGAAGGATAGATTTGGGATCCAGTTGGGGCAAGTTGAGCATCACAAGGAACTAGTGTCACTGAAGTAGGATTCTGAGATGTGCATGTACAACTCTGACAGGCAGAATAATGGTCCATGAAATGTTCGTGACCTAATTGCCAGGACCTATGAAAAAGTTAGATTCCAGCTGATCTTCTGGCCTTGAAAGGTAGGGTGGTGGTATTATCCTGGGTTTATGATCACAAGGAACTGGAAGAAGGAGGCAGAAGATCAAAGTCAGAACTTTCGTCAACATAGTAATGTAGCTTTGAAGATAGGAAGTGGCTTAGATAACGAGGTTATCTTGACTATGGAATCCAAGCAAAGGAAGGGTCACAACGTGGAGGACTGTGAAATGCTGGGTGTTCTCTTTGCCCATTCTGTAACAACAGGGTATTTAAGCTAGTCATTCTCTCAGGTGTCTCCCCTGGACAGCACTCGGTTAGCTTGCCTTACATACTCTTCTCTTCCCAATTTTCTGAAGACCACTCCTTCTGAAGCTTTGCAACTTTCCCAAAGTCTACAGGTAATACAAACCTGGTGCTGGTGGCTCGTGCTTATAGTTTTATCTACTCAAGAGGTTGAGATTTGAGGGTTACAGTTTAAAGGCAGCTCAAGTAGCTCAGTCCATGAGACTCTTTTCTCCAATTAACCAGCAAAAAGCAGGAAGTAGAACTATGGCTAAAGTGGTAGAATGTCAGCCTTCAGTGAAAAATCTAAGGGACAATGCCCAGACTCTGAACTCCAGCTCCAGTACTCCCCCCTATGCACACATGTATACACGAAAGTAATACATGCATCTGCTCATTTTTTTCCACTTGCAATACTTGAGTAATCTAAAATAAAAATGGACATCTCCTCTTACCTTGCCCCGTGCTTCTAATCTTCAGAGGTAAAATGATGATTATTTCTATGGGTTCTTTCACAGTGCTTCCTACACATCTAACAGCCCACATTTCTGTATTAACTTGTACACACACACACACACACACACACACACACATACACACACACACAAAGTATTTTGACACGCAAAGAACCATTCTGCAGGTATAGTTCTACAAGGATCATTTAGCAGTGAACCCTGGCTGTCTTCTCCTATTGGCACATATACTTTGTTCTTTTAAATTGTTGTGTAATAGTCCACTGTCACCTGTGGTTCATATAATCACTGCCACAGTGGTGTTAAGCGGGCTCAGTGTACAATCTAGTAGGCTCTTTGGTACTTAGTTTAACAGGTATTTTATAACTTCTAAGGATCCTCAGTACTGATCTTTAGACTTTCTACCCCATATCACATAAAACATTTAAATACACCCACATTTCACATCAAAGATAAGTTCTGTTGTAAAAATTGAAAGGATTTTTTTTATGCTTTTGCTTTTGAAATAATTTGGCTCTAGGTAACTTATTTAATTCATGATTGACTACAATTTCTCAGTAATCATCTTGCAAACTTGGGAATTCCTTCAAAGAGAGACACTTTAACCAGCAAATCATTGTGAAGTATACTAAATTGTGGACACTAAATTTAACAACTAATGAGTGTGACAGAATGCTACACTTTACAGACATTTAAATAAACACGTAACTAAATTTGGACCATGTTTCTTTCTCTTTTCTCTCTTTTTTGGTATATTGGAGCCAATCCTTTTCCTTTTCAGCTCTTACATTTTTCTGAGGGCTTTGTGGTCCCTAGAGACAATGACTAGAGTACCCAAGGGGTAAGAAGTTTCTGTCCATTGTCCCTTGCTGGACACCCGAACTCTCTCTTGAGGTGGGCGAGTGGGAGGGAGGAGTGTGCGGGCACTGGCCTTGGAAGCTCGCCAGGAGACCAGAATGGGTAGTTCTCGAGGCAATCTGAGGAGCAGACCAGGGTGAGACCATGAAGAGGACCCCGAGTCACAGCTAAGCAGCATTTTCAAGGAGGATCGTTCATGAAGCCCAGGACTGGGGAGCCCCCAAATGCTTCATCTGTACCTTCCAAGACCATCTCTCAGGGGTGTAGTTTTGTTTGGTGTTATGCAGAGGGTATCTCTCCAAGGGCAGCCATGTCTGCAAGGTTTGGAGCTCTTGAGAACTCTGCCCCCACCCCCTCTCTTGCTCAGCTGACTGTAAAATCAGAGCAAGCAGGAGAGGCTGGTGCAGAACTGACCAGGAGGTAAATTTTCCCCATCTGCATTGCTACATGTGAAATGTCGGGCTGATCAGAGTCGCAAGTGCTCAGGAGGGAAAGGCGATGCAATGACAGAGACAATTTAGCATCTCATTTAATTTCCTTACCACCCCCCCCCCAAATAACATTTTTGAAAAGATTGACTTTCTCCATGGAAATTTCTTTCTAATGTAAGCACTTGCTCAGTGATGGGCTATTATAAATGCTTATGATCATGAGGATGAGATTTCTATAGCATCGGATGCTGTTATTACTTTGAATGAAATCACTGTGAAGACAATTTCAAGTCCCACAAGCATCTCTTAGCTTTAAGAAGTCCCCATGGATCAGAACACAATTGTATCCATAGCTCAGTGACACAGTCAAAAAGCCTAGGGCAGAGCCCTCGGTGGAGTGAGGGATTGGAGATTGGGGAGAACTGGGGATAGTCTATGGACAAGAAAATGCGACAATGAGGCTAGAAAAAGAGGCCTCAGCTTTGACTCTTGGGCATCCCACCTGGGATAGGCTAGACCTCCCCATTTGAGGCCCACACAGTATTTCCCAAGTTTAGTTCTGACAGAAGGGGCTATTTTATTGTTTTTGTTTTATTGTTCTTGACAACCCCACCCTCACCACCACAATGCCTGTCCTCCTCCACCTTCTCCAGAGGGCACTGTGGATGGCTTCTGCTGCTAACCACAGCAAATGCATCAGCTCTCACCCAAGTCAGATCAGATACCTCAAGAGGCACAGTACATTTCTGCTCCCCCTTCTGGGAGCATGAGGCCCACAATGACAGCAGAATGCAACATGTCGAGTTGTTTCTCCAATGGACTTGGAAATGTGCTGTCTGCATCAGAAGGACCTAGATCTCCAGTGGAGTGGACCGGCAGTTGTGGACATGACTGCTCACTGTTTCAAGTTACTATCGTGTTGAGGTGAATTGGGGTAGCATTAGTTCAGTGAAAACCATTTCCTTATAGCATCTCTGAGACCTGGGGTGGAAAAACTCAGAAATCCACTAGGTAATGAATGAAGGGATGTGTGCAGATGGGGCTCCAGCCCCTCCGTCAGTATCCTCTGACTCTGGATCTTTCTTTCTTTAAAGAAAACAAGGGCAGGCCCCAAGACCTGTCCAGAGGAGAGCATCTTCCATCTGTTTTGTTACTGAATCCATTGAAGACATAGAGTCATATTCTCACTAGTGGTAGATTATTTTTGTTTTGTTTCCAGAGCTGAGGACCGAACTCAAAGTCTTGCACTTGCCAGACAAGTGCTCTTACAGTGAGCTAAATCTCCAACCCCTAGTGGTAGATTCTTTACAACGCACCCTGCCCCTCCCCTAGTATATGGCAGGGCTGTCTTCTCAGCTATTCACTGCGTGTTATCTGGACATTTTAGACTCAGGTTAGCATTCCTTATGCCTCTCTCTTATGTCCAAACCTTTCAACAAGTTAATCCCTGCTAGGCCTGCAGGTCCTACCACTCCTCAGTACCCAGAAGGTTCCACGCTCTACCATTCCCTGTCTCCACATCAATGAACAAAACAGGCAATGCTTTCCTTGCCCCTCCCCTTCTACTCCCAGTTGAGTCACCCATGTGCCCTGGTCCTCTCTATGACTGTTAACTAGCTCTTTCTATTTCTTCATGTCTTGGATGTCCTTCTGTTCTTTCCTGGTGTGTGACTGGCTCAAGGTGACAGTGACATGATTGATGAAAAGATACCAAGAGCCACAAAGAGAAGGAAATGAGCTCTTTTAATAAAAAGCAAAAGGACCCAGCTACAGGCAGACAGCCTCTCAAGACAAAAGTATAGCAACAGGGTGATCTAAGGAGGGTGTTAATTAGGATAGAGTTTAGCTACTGTAATAGATACCCAAATTCCTCATTCACCCTCCAGAAACCAGCTCAAGCCTTCCTTGTTCTTCCATGACCCTGGTCTGACTTGGAAGATTGTCACTGAGTCTCCTGAAGGGTCCACGCAGCATACCATCTTGTCCAGGTTCAAGAGCCATCCCGGGAGGGTAGGGAGTCTACCTTCATGTGTATTTAAACATTCTTAGCACACAACACCTGGCCTCTTGCTGGTGTTCAGCACCTTCTTGATGAGCATTGGGTTGCTTGAGCTAGACACAGAAATGGTGGCAGTACAGACACACCTGGTTGAGGTATGCCAGCTGAATGGCTAGTGCTTGCCATGGGCTTAGAATTTCACCCTTTAAGCATCTTCCTGTCTCTGGGCTCCTTGCCATAATGCAGTAAAAGCAGCCATCTGCAGCAGAGCTGGCCTAGAATCTCCCAAGAGCCCTGTTGCTCTTAAGGTGAAGGCTGGGTCCTCCTGTATGCTTTGCAAGGATGGCTGCCATATTTAGCAAATGAAAGCAGAGGACACTCAATTAAATTTGCAACTACTGATAATGACCAAATAATTCTTTTAACAGAAATATATCCCCATGCATTCCATGGAACATAACTCATAGAAAAACTAAGCATGATTTAATTAAAATTCAAGCTAGGTCTTTGGAGGGTTTTTTCATGTACTTCCTATTTGTATTTAGATTTTTAATTATCTTTAAGTAGTTGTACAAAGGAGTTGCCATTCAACAAAGCGATTTATGAATACAGGGCCTCTTGATCAGACTCACTCATTTCAGCATCCTCATCCACCCCTCCCAGCCCACTTTTCCTTAATTCCCTTCACTTTTCTTAATTTTGTAGAATATGGATTGAATTTTTTGCCATGTAAGAACATAGTTTATGTATACAATACACCTTGATCTGCACCTCCCTGTTCCACATTTTCATCTCCATTCAACTCATCCCTTCTCTTATTTTTCTTAATTTTGTGGTATATACAATGCATTCTTGTCAAAAAATATGGAATACTTCACAAATTTGTGTGTCATCCTTGTTCAGGGGCCATGCTAATCTCTATATTGTTCCTTTTTAGTATATGTGCTGCTAAAGCGGGCACTGGATTTTTTAAAAATATATCTTTTGTGTACCAAACAATCACAATCTTTTAAATTGTCTTATATTAATTGTGTTATTCAGACATAGAACAATGAAATCATGTCATGTGCAGGAAAATGGATAGAACTGGAGATCCTCTCTGTAAATGAAATAGCCAGACTCTGAAAGACAAATGAACACACATTCCCTTTTATCAGGAGGTCCATTATTTTTCTTTATACAAAGACATGAGTTTTACCTCTTTCCCAAGACCTTGACCTCTGCCCTGTGTTCCTCCACAGTCTCTCTGTCGCCAAGCCTCCACCTCTGTCCTCCTCCTCCTCCTCCTCTTCCTCCTTCCTGCAGACTTCATTGTGGGCCTTCTGTGAGGATTGAATGAGCTGATCCAGGCACAGGGCTAAGCACAGCCATGGTTCTCAGAGAGACATTGAAGGTGAGGTGAGCTGGCATTGTTCCTGCTGGACCTTACTGCCCCACGTTGTCATCTGAGTGCCCCCTAGAGTCCACTGTAACTGACGGCTTGTTTGGCACAATGGTGTCTGGTGCCAGGCAAGTGACATCCCTGAATCTCAGATCTGTGGTGACAGTAAGGTGCAACTGGGCAGGACTGGGAGAGAATTACCTTCTTACATGGTACTTCCTGTGATTGCCAGAGGGTACTGTGCATGGCTGGAGCTCAGCAGGTGTGACTTTTCCTTCACTCCTCCCCCCAGTGGGGTATCTAGCTCATTCAGAGGCAATAAGAAAAGTTTGGCAGCATATCACCAGGAAACCTGGTCAGTGTGCATAAAGCAATGTATTTCAGTTTCAGAGCAGAAGCAGAAGGCCCACACTTTAAAAGATGAGAGGGGAAGTAAGGCCACATCTAGAGATGAGAGAGAAAGAGAGAGGGGGGGTGGGGGGAAGGGGCTGGAAGCAGGGGATTAATCATCAAGGTGAGAACATAAAAAACGATTGATTTCCCCACCTTGATGTCAGCCTTTCAAGGGCCTTGTTCGGTTCCTCCCGGGAAATCAAACTTTGAGTCTTGTCTTCCACGGACAGTCATCTCCTCTGAGCCATTTCCAGAGCTCTGAACAGGTAGCAGATATCTGTGTCCTTGGAAAGCAGCAATGTGACCTTAGGATCACCCATTGCCCTGTCCCCCTGTCATCCAGAGGGAGTCCAGAGTGCTGGAGGGGTCACACCCAATTCCAATTCAGCTGTGCTTTAGTTAAGTCAATTCACACATCTGCCTGACAATTGTCAAGGCCCAAACCTGGACAGAGTATCGAAGACCAGGTGGATGGGTTTGAAATAAGCCAGATGACCAGATAAGATTTGTTTGGAGGACATTTCATGTCAGAACAGGAGAGACAATGTCTCAGCACAGAGCTCAAGAAGAAGCAAGGAAAGAGAGGTGGGACCAGAAACCATGTGGGAAAGAACTGAGCAGGTGGGACAGCTCTCCGTGTCTGCTGGGTTTGGATTACTTATGGGGGAAAATCTAACTTAAAGGGCTGGGCACTGTAACTCTAACACAGGGCGATGCTTAGAAAGCTCCATCATGTGGGACTTAACAAAGAGACCGGGACTGACAAGGAATAAATATCAGGCAAAGGCAAAATAGAGTTGAAATTTCTCTTCCCTGTCAAGCATACCGCTGACTCTTTCTTCCATTTTGTACCTATCCATGTTTCTTATCCCAGGGTCCCGACTTGGGTGGGGAGCGGGGAGAGGGGGTAATCTCCTGACACCAACTTCAGGAAACTCATAACCGAGCTCTTAATTGGGGGTGACTGGGTGACGGCCATAGTCTCCAGAATGGCTAAATTGTGATTCACATGAGGCGCTCTCTCTCTCTCTCTCTCTCTCTCTCTCTCTCTCTCTCTCTCTCTCTCTCTCTCTCTCTCTCTCTCTCTCTCTCTCGTGTGTGTGTGTGTGTGTGTGTGTGTGTGTGTGTGTGTGTGTGTGTGTATGTGTGTGTGTCCCTTTTCCATTCCCTAGTAAAGATATCTCTATGAACTTGAGCAGGTCTGTGTCTTTGGAAAAAATAAAGATTGTTCTAATCTACTTAAGGAAGACCATGTGAAGACACCTCGACATGTTCCTTGTCCTTTTACTGACGGTGGTGTGTGGACACCTAGTTTCAGGGCTTCCTCTGCCTGGTGGGTCACCTCAATCATGTTGCACAAGCCCGGTGGTGGCCTGTCTATTGGGATGCATGGCCATGGAATGGTGGACCCATTTCTTTGAAGGTTCTTGTGATGCGTTGTTAGGTGGCTTCGCAGTGTCACAGCCCTTCATCCTACCAGCCTAAAACTCAGCACCATTTGATTCCTGGAGCCCCATCCCCTGCCACCCCCCAATCTTGAGCACTCCCTAATTCAAGAAAAATAAGTGTTTCTAAAAACCATCTAACCCAACTCCACATTTCACAGACAAGGACACTGGGGCCCCGAGAAAGTGGCTCACGTTCACAGAGCTCAGACTGGCTTAAGTAGGTAAGCCTGAGTTTCCGGATTATTAGTATTAGTATTAGTAGTATTAGTTGTGCTAGCACTGGGGCTTACACTTGGGGCCTTTCACTCTTGTTGGCTACTTCTCTGGTGTTTGGTGTTTGGTTTCTGGGCTGTTAATCAGAGAAAAGATTCTTATGAGCTTGTCTGCATAGCTAGCTTCATGTTATGAGTCTCAGCTCTCCACCTCTTAAGTAGCGAGATTATAGGTGTGTGCCACCAGCGCCAAGCCTAAGAGGCTCCAGTCTCTTGATATATCAAGTCTTTTCATTCTAATCCAAGGTCAGAGCATTCTCCCATTTAACAGAAGTAGGAAAGAGAGATTCAGAGATATGAATAAACATTGGGCTAGAACAAACACATGAAAAGAAGAGCATTTATCACTCTTTGGTTACCGAGATTACCTTCCTCCTGAACATGGATTCTTGCTATGGAGTGAGGGGATTGGAGGTGCAGCCCAATAGTAGCGTTTTTGCTTAGCATGTGTAAGGCCCTGGGTTCTATCTGCCAACTTGTGGGGGGTGTGGAGAGGAGAAGCATATAGATTTGATCAAAATTCATTTATCAGGGGACATGTCCAACTGATACCCCCTTGTACAACTATTTGAAGATAATATTTAGGAGAAAAACTCCATAAAACATCAACAATAAAGAGAGAGCTGGACACTAACACCAGAGACCACAGGACAGGGGACTGGACCCACCACACTACCACATAGTGCAAAGCAGCTTGGGCTTGGAGGGCCCAAACCCCTGTGTCCCCTGTCCCAGTTGTCCCCCACCAGCTCTGAGTTCAGAGGGGTCTAATGAGCCTTTCATCAGCATGATTTTTCCCAAGGCTTCAGCTCTGCATAGTGCATTTAGAGTGAGGGTTGTTTCCATGTAATTGTCAATTATTCCAATGGATCAAAGTTGTTTTCGGAAAACCCGAGGCTAAATGTTAAGTCGCTTAAAGCTTATAAAAATTGTTTGGGGACAATTATAATGTAAACAAGCTGGCTCTTTAATCCATTGAAAATGAAGCCATTGCATTTTTCATGGGGTTTTCATGTCCTGCCTCCTTCCTTCCCTCCCTCCTCTCCTCTTGGACATCATTCCCACAATGAGAGAAAGGACAGTGATGTGGAGATGGCATCTCCAGATTTCTCCAGATTTTTCTTCCATTGGGCCAGCCTTCAGGGGCTGATTGAGCACCGCACCCACCCCCATACTAAATAAAGGAAGGACCTCTTAACTTGGATCTGTACTACTGGGGCCCATGTTTCGGCACGCCTAGACTGAATGTATTTCTGGTTTCCTTCTCTTCTCTCCCCCTGCTCCTTCTCTTCTTTGTGCTTCTTCTCTATCTCCTCTTTTCCTTCCATGCCACAGCAAAGACTTTTTAGAGGACTCAGAGATTCTCTCTGGTTCAACTTTCCTGGCTCTTTCTACTAGAATTCACATTGTTGTTCTTAATGTACTATGTACTAAGTTATTTCTTTTCTCTTTTTTCCCATTATGGTTAATTTCATGCGGTTACTGTATCTGACTTTGTTACCTGGTATATTGTATATACGTTTATTTGTTTATTTGAAATAGGGAAGGGGGAAAACAAGACGATTGGGAAGGGGTGAGGGAGGGAAAGGGGGACAAAAACATGAGAAGGGGTATCAAGGTTAGAAAAGTAATGCACCTATTACCTGATGAATGTAACTATAACCCAATAATAAAATACAATAATTAAAAAATAAATAAATGTAAATTCTCCATCCAGCATTTCTGAGAAAATTCAGGGTATCACTGAGAGCATTGATATCCCATGGAACCATGAAAGCCTTGATATTTGTTGTATGAAGTTGGATAAATTATTTCATTTCTTCATTTCTGTGCGCAGGCTGCCAAGCCAACAAAATGAGAGTCTTAATATTAATCCCTCCTCATAGGCATATTTGTGGGACTTACATTCATGGAATGCTACGAGAATGCCTGGCTCATGAAATGTGGGAGAGAAGTGTTTGCAATGATGAATGATGAGGAGGATGAAGAAGAGGAGGATGTGTGCAAATTGGCTGGGCTGGCTGTTGTTTCTGTATCATCTTTCCCTTGTTATCTTCATATCTCAGAGATTCTGTGCTTGTGATGCCCCCTGCCCCCTGTAAAAGAAAGCCAACACTAAATCACTTCTTAGAAAGGAGCCATCTTTCAGCCCACTAGCAGACGTCTGATAGCAGACGTCTGATAGAAGGCTGTTGCCAAGATGGTTGGGGCTTTGCCTCCTTAGGAGAAAGAATTAGCATCCTTATCACCCCAGAAGTTCTACTCTCTTGCTCCTCAAAATATGGTCCCAAGATAAACAACAGGAGCTTTCCCTGGTAGTTTCTTCAGTGTGTTAGAATCTGAGGGCTGCTCCAAGCCCACTTAACGAGAATCTGCGTTGAGAAACTCCCCAGGAGATGTCAGTGCAGAGTGAAGGCCGCAAAGCCATCTTTTTATCCAAGAATAGGATGGTGGATTCAGCGGTCCCATTTTACTGGCTCACTGGACTCTCCGTGTTCTGTAGATCAGAGCTGTGTGCTGTATCTCTCCTGGGTCCTCAGAATTTAGCCTCTTTCCTGTCACATCACAAGCACATGTACGAGCCTGGCAGTTGACAGAAGAAAGTAAGGCGCAAGAAGGACTCAGAAGTTTACTGTCTGGCTTGGGATCCCCAGTAAATAACACTGGAATTTCCCAGGGGGGATACAAAATGGGCAGATGGGATAAAGACCTAGCTGGCACCTAATCTGCTGTCAAGATTGAACAAGACTGGTTTGAGAGTTCTGAACTTCTAGTTTTGTGCGGGGTCTGACCTGTGTCATCTCCCATTCTCATTCTCAAGGAGATCAGGCCAGTGTGACCCCGACTCATTCTAAATGGGCCTGTGTAGTTGACCATGAACCTCACTCCTCATCTGAGCACTTAACGTTCCATCCCCTGCAGGCACTGGGCATCCATTCCTGGCTGCAGACAATGGCGTGGAGAACTCACTCTCCTGAAGCTTTGAAACTATGAGTGACAGTTGCCTGTTCCCAGACTAATCATGGATGTGCAATCGCCTTTGCTAGGGTTTTTTGTGTGTTTGTTCATTTTAAAAATATCCTTATGTGTCATTCATCTGAGGTAAGGGATGTCAAACATACAGTTTGCTTGCTTATGTTCTTTCTTCACTTGTAGTCATACCTGTTTCCTCACCAGTGTTCATGCTAACCTTTCCAGTCAAAAAATGATGCTGAAAGAGTTCAGGCAATTTATGACAGTGCCAAGCCTTTTTAAGCTGTGGGAAGCTCGGAGAGACTGCTGATCAGAGCTGTCTATGTTTCCTTCCATGTTTGTCCCTCCTTTGTGATTATACAGCTACAGAGGATCCCTTAAGAATGGCAGAGAGCAAAAGGTGTCCATAATTTCATGGCAAACAGACCTGAGCTTTGGTCCCAGTGAGTGAGCTGTAGACTAGCAAGGGAGCATTGTTATGAACATGAGAGAACTCAGTTCCCCCATGCCTGAGACATGGGAGGTGAACCCTCTCCCCCTTACTTTTTACATTCTACCCTGCAGGCCTCTCCACACTGCCCCAATCTAAAGCTTTACACTTCGAACTTTGCCTATATACACGGTAAGTAAGGCAGACCTGGCAGTTGACTGCTCTTGGTGTCTGCTCCCACTGCTTTCCTCTTCCCAATGGGCCTCTCCAGCCTGGCCAGGTGCCTTGGGAAAACACAGCCCTGTTATGGGTGCATCCTGAGTTTCTAATAATTGTGGTCGTCCCAGTTCCCCATTTTAGTGACTGGGGTCCTTGCCAGCCAGGGAGCTGCAAGGTTGTTTCTGGGAGAGATTTACTTGCTCTTAAAAGGAGACCCAGAGAAAAGAAGGTATTATCTTTTGTCAATGTCACCAGGTCTGGGTATGATGCCTGGATGGCTATGGCTCTAGGGAAAACTGAACTGAAGACAAAGCCAAGACATTTTGGATGGCAGAGAGGAAATATAAAAAGATCCTAGGTCCTCTATGACATCTATGGCCTCTGAATTAATCAACCTTGGAGCTGTCCTGCCTCTTGACTGGTTATAATATGAGATAATAAATCTTCTTATTGTCTGGGGCTGTCGAGTCGAGTTTGCCGCAGCCGAAAGCAAAAGAACAAAACGTGTGATTAGATATAGACATCTGGGGAGGAGAGATGCTATGCCCATCTCTGTGTGAGTGTTCTGAAGAGGAATCCAATGCTCTCAGTCAAGCTTTATCTCTCTCTCTCTCTCTCTCTCTCTCTCTCTCTCTCTCTCTCTCTCTCTCTCACACACACACACACACACACACACATACATAGCCAATAAGGCTTAAATGGTAAGGACCCAGTTTTGTTCAGATCTGGGAAATGAAGCAATACCAGGTGGGATTGGGTGAGAGCAAACCAATTAAGCTGTGGCATTTATTAGTATGTGGTCCCTGAGCATAGAGCCTAATTGGTGCATATTTGTCTACGAGAGGACTTCTGAAGCCATAATTCTGTTGTTACAGCAAAAACTCATCATTCTGGTGCTAAATGGTCCTTCTGTTCAGAGCTCATTATATACTATGAGAGCTAGGCCATGCCTGATATATAAAGCTCATGTGAAGAAGAGAAAGAAGATTGTGTCAAGCCTGTTGAGCTGAACCTTGTACATGCCAGCCTACTGTGTCCTCAGAGGTCACCTTGGTACCCATCCCTCACCTCCAATCAATCAGAAGCCAAGACCTTAAATCTTGTCCCAGGTGGAGCTACCATGGAAACAGGCCTCAAGATGTAAATTTGCATTCACAGGGTTTATTAGGCAGAAGTAGAGGCATGGGAGAGGGACTCTAGAATGGAAATTTGCTTACAGAGAGTTTGTTGGGCAGAGGTAGAGGCACAGGGGAGGGTGTGGTCCCAGAATGATTGACAGGGAATAAATGAGGATGAGGGGATTGAGTAGGGGCAGGAGATTGAATTAGGATTACTAGTTTTGACTGAGACCACAGCAGATCCTACAGGCAGCTCTGGAGCTGGAAAGACTCTTCAACACTGTCCCAAGTAACACAATTGCCAGAGAGGACACAGAGAGTCATTAGCAGTCAACAGCTAAACATGTGGGGCACAGAGCCTAGTGTGAAGGGGGCTCGAGTTACACATTCCAGCATCCATTCTGCATGTGCCATAACTTTCAGAAAGGGTCAAGCAGACATGCTTCCTTATGCTGCCTCTATGCCCAACACCTACTAGCAACAGAGCGCACATTGTAGGTACTTTATAAAAGACGATGGATAAATAGCAATTGATGGTAGAGAACAACCCATGTAGATGAGTGTGCTGGCTTCCTGCCTGTCTCCAGCCTACCATCCCATCTAGACAAATCCTGTCACCTCCAAAGCCAACCAGATGTGGTTTAAATTGTGTAGATCTACTCCAGATAAGAGGAGATGGAGCTGGGAGGGCTAGTTACCTAAAAGAAATGTATTTATTACCTCACTTATGTGAGCCATTACAGTATGGCTTCTAGCGAAAGTAAATAAAATTGTATGTATTGATTGGTTGATTGTGGCTAGTTAAAATTATTAAAAATGCAGTCATAAAGAATTCAAACTGTTTACAGGACATTTATATAAACTAAGGATGGTTAATCCTTCCTTCCTTCCCTCCCTCCCTCCCTCCTTACTTCCTTCCCTCCTTCCTTCCTTCCTTCCCTCCCTCCCTCCCTCCCTCCCTCCCTCCCTCCTTCCTTCCTTCCTTCCTTTCCTCCTTCCTTCCTTCTTTTCTTTCTTCCTTTTTCTTCTTTTTTTAATTTTGTACCCATCCTAGAGCTTGGACTCGGGGCCTGTGCACCGTCTTTGAGTTTTCTGCTCAAGGTTAGCACTCTACTTTTGGTGGTTAATTGAAGATGACAGTCTCATAGACTCCCATGCCTGGCCTGGTTTAGAGTCAAGATCCTCAGCCTCCTGGGTAGCTAGGGTTACAGGCACGAGCCACTGGGTAGCTAGGGTCACAGGCACGAGCCACTGGCACCCGGCTTGGTGAAGCTTTTCCAAAGGTTCCTAAACATCCAAGCATTTCTCAGCAGAAACAAGAAAGGAAAAGATTGATGAATCTGATTATTTAAAAATAAAATCTTCACTAGGTCAAAAAAAAACCCACCCCATAAGCAAAATTAAGAGGCAAATGATACACTGGGGAAAAATAATGAACATATATTATAGACAAAAGCTGGATACATATGGTGAACTCTCAGAAGTCAAAAAGAGAGCGATAAGTACCCACATAAAAAGGGCAATTGACACAAATAGGCAATTCGCTAAAGAAAAATTACAAATAGACAATAACCATATGAAGAGATATTCAGTCTCACTAGAAACAAAAGATATGCAAATGAACTCAGCCCTGAGCACGGGGACTTGGGCTTCTTGAGCCCTGCTGGAGGGAAAGCAGATTGGTGACAGCTTATTAAGAGGGCAATCTGGTCATATCTCTCAAAGGCCTTAAAAATGTCTGCTCTTGACTCAGCAATTTCCCTACTAGGGAATTATCTCAGTGATTAAAGACAATCCATGTGCAAAGTACTTATGCACAAGTGGATTCAATTCAGCATTTATTCATATGAATGGAAACTGGAAATAATGTGCATATCCAACCATAGGTAGTTGGTAAAACAGATTATGGAACATCTATAATATGAGAGGCAATGCAACTACTAAATTGAAGTTATTGGGGAATATTTACTAACATATAGAAATATGTGCAAAATTGTTGTAGAAAAAAAGCAGGCCAGGAAATGATATAGATAACACCGTATGTGTTGTGTGTATGTACACGCAGACTACCAACATGTTTTTTAAACCTTCATTTTATTTCTCATTTGGGAGTAGATTACTGATTTCTAAGTCCTTTGTGAGTTTTTTTCCTGTGTACTATCCAAATTCTCTGAATTAATCAAGAATTATTTTTATATTTAGAAAATAAAATGTCATGAACAAAATAATTTTGTAGAATAGGTAGAATTGGTAGAATAAAATCATTGTTAGTATTAAAGCCGTAGGACTTGGCTCCCAGCTCCAAGGTGAGTCACACAGTTGGATCTGTGTCATTTGGAAGCAGAGGACTGAGAGTCAGAGAGAAGCTCACCTGAGCATCATGGAAAACAGGCAGGGTCACATGATGACTCATATGAGGTCAGCTGTCGTCTGGGGCAGGATGTGTTCCAGAACTTCCATGACTGGCTTAGGACAATGAGCTGACCAAAGGTACGAATGAACAGCATAATTAGTAATCCTGCTTTCTCCTCTCTCCCCTCCTAGACAACAGTCACTGCACATGGACTGGGGCCAGCAGGATGCTCTTGTCACCAAGGCAACCTGGTTCTGAGCAGGGGTTGTAGCACCGTGGAGGCCAACTTCTACCTTGGATTTCTTCCCACTGCCCATCCTTCCCTCTGGCACGGCATAATTTTCACTCCAGGGAATTTATGTCCAGCTTGAGGTAGAATGAGATTTGGAGGTCCTGTAGGAAGATGTTTTATACTAACCTTAGTTCCCAGGCACAGTTTCATGAAATTCCTAAGGTTCCCAAGCATAGATGGAATGGATTTAGCCTTATTGCGAGTGACACTACAATTAAGGTTGAGTGAATAAGTGGGATATATGGCCAGATGGAGGGATGGTGGGTGGGTGAGGAGGTAGAAGCAGGAAAGACAATTGGATGAATGAATGGGTTGTGGGCAGAAGGCAGGAAGGAAGATAGATGGAAGGATGGATCCTGGATAGAGGGATGATGGATGAGTGAGGAGAAGGAAGGCATGATGAATGGAAGGGTGGATGGTAGGTGAATGGGTGATGGGTGGATAAGTGGATGGGTAGGTGGAAGGAAGGAAAGATGGATGAAAGGAAGGATAGATGGATGGAAAGATGAATGGATAGATGAAAGGGAAGATGGATGAATGAATGGATGAGTGGCTAGAAGGAAAGATGGATGAATGTTAATCTTTTCTGAAAACAGTGAGACAGATGCTAGATAGTTTATAAATTGCAAAATAACATTGACAGTAAAGGCAGAAATGTTCTCTGTCTGTATTCACCTTCCCAATATCCTTTCCTTCAGGACTGAGGGATTCCTTCCTTATCCCAAAATACATGGCTCTGGGCAATCCCAGGCTCTGTCCCTCTCCATGGAGAAACCACAGAATCTGCCACACATGTGAATTTACTTGTTCCCCACCCCCGTGTAAATGGTAAGACCCTGAAGGCAAGATATTTTTATTTTTTTATTGTAATTAATAAAAGGGTTACATGATATTTGCCATATAGAAGGTGCATTAATTCACATACATTGATACCCTTTCACATGTCTTGGTACCCTTTACCCTCCCCATGCCCCCCCTCCGTCTTGGTTTTCCCCCCTTCCCTATCAAATTTCAAATAATCTAATACAAATAAATTCAATATATCAGATAACAAAGTGAGGTACTGTAACAATATGAGATACCCAAGGGACAGCAAAGGAGATGAGAGATAACATAGTACATTAAGGGCAACAATCATTCGTTATATGGCTTTTGTTTCAATATCCTGGAGGTCCTTTCAATTAGCTTCATACTATATGAAGGCAAGATATTATTTAACGCCTTTTAGTTGTAGGTTAAAGAAAACCCCAAATAAACCGGTTTTAGTAAAAGATGATTTATGACTAGAAACAGCTAAGATCTAGGACATCACACAGGTTCCAGTTTATGCGAATGCTCAAGCAATTTCACCATGAGTGAAATTATTTTTCTATCTCTGATTTTTATTCCTCTAGGTGTTCTCCATTTTCAGACAGCCATTTTCCTTAGGTAGCAGGAGGGCTGCAGTAGTTCCAAAAATCACAATCTTTCTGCTTCAAGCCCAGCCAAAGAAATGACCCGATCCCCACCACCACCCCAAGAAAAGTTGCACTGCTGCATCTACAGGTTTTGACTTGACCTCATGCTCATCCAATTACTGTGGACAAATAAAGATATGGCTCCCAGATTGGCTTAATGTTGGACTAAGCAATGGAATGGTTTCTTGGAGAGCAGTGTGATCTGTCATTCCATGCTAGGTACGCTCTGCCTCTCTGGTGGGCTTTCAGCCTAGCCCCCAGCCTTCCTTCAGGCCCCTTAGTTCTGAATTCCTTATAGCCTAGTTGGCCAGAGCCTTTCTTCCCATCCTGTCAACTCCTCCCCACCCCCATGCCTCTCTCCAGGTTGGCTTTGGTTGCCTGTGCTTTGGTGTTCTGACTGAGGTCACCAAGGGCCTCTATGGCTGTCCTTTAGCTCCTGCCTCCCAGGATCAGCTTTTCAGATGTCAGCTCTGGCCTTGATCAAAGTTCATGGTGTCTCTTGAGCCAAGTTGGACCATGGGCT
Source organism: Megascapheus bottae (assembly GCF_031878675.1). Lineage (NCBI taxonomy): Eukaryota > Metazoa > Chordata > Mammalia > Rodentia > Geomyidae > Megascapheus > Megascapheus bottae. The sequence goes on from NC_143514.1 coordinate 63,528,689, forward strand.
TGGGTGGAATCTCTGTCCTAAATCACACCCTGGCAGCACCCTCAAAGCAGAAGGCGACAGAATTGGTGTTAAGCAGGGATTGAGAGTATTGGATACAAAGCACACACAGGACCTCCACAGACCTACAGACTCAGTTCTGGAGACCAGTGATCTGACAATGCATAGAAATGAATACCAGGCTACAGTTTGGCCTGCAAGATCACTACACAAGAGTCATGGATTAGTTTCACAAGAGTACATGTGTGTGTAAGAATGTGCTTTCTAACAGAGGTATTTCCATTACTCGAGTAAGGATAAACATGTATCTTTATTCCAGGCACACATTTACCTAATTACACAGTTAGTCCATATCACACCTTATAAGAGAAGTTCTATCTTGATCTTCAGTTTTCTTCTGAATAAACAATGTCACAAGGCGATGGAGTAGTATGGCCACGCCCATACAGCCAACAAGAAGTGGGACTGGTATTTCAACCAGATCTCAGGTCAGTAAGTATTCACGCTTTCAACAAGCTACATACATTTCTCACAGCAGGGGTGACCCAACAAAGGCTAAGCCAAGTGGACCAGATCTTGATTAAGTGAGGACACAGAGAAAGGAAGTGTTATACCTTTTGCAACATCTGTCTGCTATCTGGACTTTGAATGAGGGCTTTCATTTTCTCGTGAGCACCAACTGGATGCCCATTTCACAGGCGAGTGACAGTGCGGCTCAGAGAGACCCAGTCAGCTGAGACCCATAGCAGTACACAGAGGCCTTAGCCATTATCGTTAGGCTCATGCAAATCTAGCTCTGCTGCTGCTGCTGCTGGATGAAAGATTAGACTTGCCTCACCATGGACTAACCTACAGTGAACCAAGATGGTTCAGAAGAGAAGGGACCCCTCTTCTCCACCCCATCCTGCCCTTTCCCCTCCACACCTACTGGTCCTTACTTGCTAGGGATTAAATGACGAAAATAAAAATGAAATGAACACTGCTTTGCTGGCCCATCCCTGGAGACGCTGACTTACACGGGTCTGATGCTGTTGATGATGTTCTATTGATTTCCCCTCTAATTGCTGCAACTGGATCTATATTCATTTTCTGTCTCAAACTTCTCTTTTGTTGGTTCAATCAGTTAAATGAAGGGCCCATTTTTCCTCTTTTTCTGTCCTGAAAAGCCAAAGAAGCTTCCAATGAAGAGCTCTCGTCACAAGTCAGTGAGGTCAATAGACAGGGGACAAAGAGGATTAGAATTTGATGCTCTCCTTTTAACATTTGGCAAAGAAGGCAGCTGGTTAAGAATGTTCTGGGAGATAGGTTCCACTGGCAAGATAGGTTCAGCTGACAAGCAGAAATATACCACTTTGAATCCCCAAATCAGCAATAGATTCATTTACTCAACACCTTTATCAAGCATTATCCATAGAACAGATTACATAGCAGGGTCTAGATTTTTCAGGATGGTCCATGCATACTCCTGTTCTTGCAGAGTTAAGTGGACATGTATTAATCAAATGATCTCGTAGATTAAAGATATCATCTATTCAATGCAAATGTCGAGGTCAACTTCAAGAACTACAGGCGGGAACTTCAGGCTGAAAATCGTAATCATATAAAGCTCACTTTTATTTTTGTTGGTCCAGTGAAGTTTCTCTTTCAATTCCATGCAATTGAAGATGTTCAATGAAGAGAACAAAGTAAGGGGGGAGGAAATTTCCAATCTGTATAACACTTAGTGCCTTTCTTCTAGGCACTTACTAGATGGAGGAGACAGAACCAAGCATGTAGAACTCTTGAGTTAAGTTAGACAGGAGGTGTTATTTAAAAAATAAAAATAAAGAAGGGTAGCCTGCATGCTTCGAGAGATGGGAAAGGCAAAGGCAAAATCTAGCAAGGAGGAGAGAGGGATAAGAAGACAGCTCTACTGGCAGCTCTACTGTATCTTCTTAGGGCTCAACTTTTCAACAACCCTGAGCATGATAAAGCAGGAGACACTGGTCATTGGCCAATGAGTTCTGATTCTCCCAGGGGCAACATGTTGGGCCATATCTGGAAACTAAAGGCAATGGTCATTGTACCTACTTGCACATATCTTGGGAGTAGGGCCTACTGGGTGTAAAATTAACCTCTTCCTTTGTGATCTGCTTCTAGCTTTGGCCCTTTGTTAAGGCTGGCCCTTGTTCTTAGTATTCACTCCCGAATGTTCACTCTTGAAATCTGTTTTTCTTTCCAACTTGGTCCACTGCCAGTGACCAGCCTGTATTTATCCATCCATGTAAGTGTGAGGTAGACCTAGGCATTATTCAAGATAAACAAAGCTATATTGCTATAACAAACAATCTCCAAACTCTATGTTGAGGTAGCTGGGTGCCAGTGGCTCATATTTGTAATCCTAGCTATTAGGGATCCCAGTCTGAAGCCAGTTCTGACAGAAAAATACCTGAGACTCATGTCCAATTAGCAAAAAGCCAGAAGTAGAAGCACACACATAAACACACACAAGCGTACATGATGCACAGAAAATATACACATATGGAGGCTTATTTCTTACTTTGCAAAGTCTGCAAGAACTTCAATAACACTCAAGCATAATTTCTTTTTATCAGTATCTTAGGGTTCTGGTAGTATTCCTTGGGAAATCTGATATCCTACTACATGGTTTGCCAGGCTGTAGGGAGATATTTGAACAGTGACTCTAGAACATTGGCCTGGACCCTTGCTAATATGACATACTTTGTGTCTGCTCTTAGCCTTGATTAGAATTAATAACACAGTTCTACCAAACTCTGAAGTGCCTCAGGAAGAAGAGAAGAACAAGGTATTTATAAGTCTTCCTCCTCTCTACTCAGCTCATGTAGCCTTTAAATAGGTCTGTTAATAGGTATTCTTTTCTGGAGTCCCAAACTTTCAACTCATGATAGCTACCTGCTTATTTTTAATTCTTATTCCATGATGCAAACTTAGTTCACTGCTGATGACTCCATCTCTGCTAGGTACACTTCTCAGCCAGCATCTGGTAAGCTGGGATTCAAGGTTATGACCATCTTCAAATGGAAAACTTCCACCTCGTCTCCTTCATGGAACCACATTAGTCACAAAATCCATTGTCCTCAAAATCATCTCTGTTCTTGTTCAGAAATATTAAGACATACAATAAAGGCAGAATGATTCAGGTACAGTGGTTAAAAGTAGATTTTTGTTTGGGAGTGAGGCATGTAGGGGTCTTACTCTCAACTCTTGATGATTATTAATCTTTGGGAAAATGACTTTGACTTCCACTTTGCACATCTGTAAAAATGAGAATCAGAATAATACAATACAGTACAACTGAAGTACTTACTTCCAAATGAGCTAATGCAGTTAGTAAAGGCTCAATAAGCAGATGCTGCTATTAGTATTATTATTGATTTCTAGAAGTCAATATATCTAATCAAGGGCTTGGTAGTGTGTTTCAGACTCAGTGCTAAAGATGTTGTAAGTTGAGAGAGGGAAAGGGAGAACACTGAGGGATGTGAGTTTTCTGAAGGCTCCAAATGAGATGCCGTGATTAAGTTGCCAAGAAAAGTGAAAATGGAACAGTTATTGAAGGCATGCATCTCAAGAGTAGCTGGATTGGAGGGTCTCTGATTATAAGGAAGAGGATATGGATATGTAGGTAGAACCTCTTTTCCTTACTCTACAGCCTTAAAATTAGGTTCATTCCCCAACATTGTCTGAATTAAATATCACCATGCATGGAACATACACAGTAAAGACCCAGGCTGAAAGCTTATGTTCAATAGCTAATAATAATCAGCATTATGATCATATCATAATTATGATGATCATTCTACTTCAGCAAGTTGGTGCATTGATGTAGAAAAACATAACAAGGCGGTTATCTCTGAAGGTTCTTATTCTATGAATTGTCTATTTATCCTGAGAATGCTAGGACACCCTATTTACAAGCAAAATCTCCCTGCAACAATATGAGTTTCAAACGAAGAAATACACAGCCCCAGACCTTGAGAAACATATTGCATAGAAAGGGGGTTGGGTAGGATAATAGTGACAATGAACATGTGTTTTGAGTGTTCTGTCCTGTCCCAGGCTTATCATTAAGAATCTCCAGACCTCAAAGCTGTGGAACAAAGGAGAGTTGTCTTATTCTCCCCACATGACAGAGGAGAAGAATTAAAACCTCAAAATGGGGACCAAGACATGAGAAAGGGTATCAATGTATGTGAAGTAATGCACCTTCCATCTGGCGAATGTAATGTAACCCTTCTATTAATTACAATAAAAAATATATGGAAAAAACCCTCAGTATTCTTAACTTTGAAAAGGAAACTTGATGGACTTACTGTAAAGATTAGAAGCACCTATAAAGAGCACAGAGTAATTATAAGCACAACAATGTGACAATGAAGGCGAAGGCTCCAGAAAACAGTCAGGGTGCATCGGTCTCACAGGAAGGTATGCAAGGGTAAGTGCAACACAGTGGTCTGTCATCTGAGGACAGAGAGAGGCGTTGTGTGCAGCACACTCACAGGTACAGGAGGGAACAGGTAGAAGAGAGGTGGCATGAAACACACCACCTCTTTTCCAAGGAGAGGAGTCTCAGATCCTTCTGGGATGCCAATTGAGACTGTTGTACCTCCAATGCCACCAGTACCAATTAGGTCTATTCTCAGCTTTTGGCCTAAGATCTAAAGACTGCCTAGATCTATGACTTGCTGTGTTCCCTTTACCATGCCTTGGCAACCAACCCATTCTCGAAGTCAAGGTTGATAGGCCTTAGTGGGATGGCTGCCTTTCCTCACAACCCACCAATCCATCCTCGTGTGTCCTTTCAGGGCACAGGGCTGAGATCCTGCCTATCAGCCACAAGAACTGCCCTCCACTCTTGCACAAGCAAATCAATTCAATAGGATGGGGCCCTGGTATAGGCTCTGCAGTATGGGATCCATCTTCTTCCTCTCAGCTTCTGAGTATTTGACTTCTAGTGGCATATTTAAGGGACTATAAGGAAGACCTTTGCAAGAATATCAGTAAATGCAATGCACACACGCATGCGTGCACACGCGCGTGTGCGCTCGCACGTGCGCGTGCACACACACACACACAGCTCAAGGTTTGCTGGTAGACTTCTTAGAAGAAAAATACTTTGTCTTGTCTCTGAAAGGTCAGTAAATTCCACCATCAAATGTATTTCATTTTAATTTGGATTACATTTCCTTAAAACACAAGCCTTTTGTAGAAAGCTGACCATATTAGAATTCAGGCAGAGTCTGCAAAAGGTGAGAGAACCTTTCTTTGCCAAACAAACCAAGTAGCAAAGCCAGTGATCAGAGCTTGAGGTTTGAGGTTGGACAGCACAAAGCTGGTAAATTTTTTGCGGGGGAGGGAGGAGGAAATGTGTGTGGGGGGGCCCGTCACAAGATCAGGACTATGGAGAGCTCTTCCTTTCTGGCATGTAGTAATTTCAGAGCAATTACTAGGCCCGGTCCATCTCCCACGGCCCCTTGCCTTAGCCCTTCAGTTCTCTCATTGTCCCTCATTAGACAATGACATTTTTGTGCCTGAGTCAAAGTGCAGGTCTTTCTTCTGGACCAGATTGGGTTTTGATTTGTTGTTTGTGTTCAATAAGCAGATTTCAACTGCTAACTGGGGACGTATGCCTGGAACCTGGATTTACCTTGGTGAGGTAGAGCCTGGTGGTGATTATGAGGGTGGTGGTGTGGGGGTGATAGTGCTGACGATGAGAGCTGAGAGCCAACATGTACCATACAGTTATGGTGCACCACCTGTGGTTTTCTGCACTTCACAGGCATAGAATAAACTTTGGAGATAGATCCCATCATTATGTTCACTATGAAGAACCAAAGTGCCGCAGGGAGGCGGGATTTCCCTGGGCTACTGCACCACACAGCTCCCAGGATGCCTGTCGCTTTCACTGATGTCTGCATGAAGGGCGCCCTCTAGCACTGTGGAGGACACAAACTATGCAGCTATTCTGCAGAAAGATGAAGTACCTTACCCCAGGCCTCAATACTAATAGGAAATGGACTTAGAACCAAGATATTGTAGGTCTCAATCCCTGTCTCTTGCCGTGGCACTCCATCGTACTCTCTTCAGCAGCGTTATGTATGTAGGTAAGTGTGCCATGGGCATGCTAGACTGTGCTAGTCAGCTTTCCCTTTACTATAAAAATATTGGAAGGCCGGGAGTTTGGCCTAGTGGTAGAGTGCTTGCCTAGCATGCACGAAGACCCAGGTTCGATTCCTCGGTACCACATACATAGAAAAAAAGCTGGAGCTGGTGCTGAAGATCAAGTGGTAGAGCTCTAGCCTTGAGAAAGTCTAAGGACAGTGCTCAGGCCCTGAGCTCAAGCCCAGGACTGGCAAAAAAATATTGGAGATAATTAGCACATCTATCCTATATACACATACATATACATACACACACACATATAGGTCTGTGTAAGATCACAATTTTGGAGATTCTAGTTCATGATTTGTTGACCCCATTGCTTCTGGCCCTGTGGTGAGACAGTAAACTATGCCAGATAGTGAAGTCAAGCCATTTATTTACCTTATGGCTGAGTCATGAGAAGTAAAAGAAGAGACTGGCTCCCTCTCTTCCCTAATGCTCAGAGTCTTCCAAAAAGCCTTCATCTGAGAGATTCCACCATCTCCTAAGCTAGGGACACCAAAGACTCAAAGGATAGCATGAGCCAAGTGGTATTTCGTCCATTCATATCTAATCTTTGTTATTAAAAAAGTACACTGCTCAAGACAGGTGCCAGTGGCTCATGCCTGTAGCGATCCTAGCTATTCAGGAAACTGAGATCTGAGGATTGCAATTCGAAGCCAGTCCAAGCAGGAAAGTCCATGAGACTCTTATTTCCAATTAATCACAGAAAAAAGCACCAGAAATGTTGCTGTATGCCAAGTGTTAGATTGCTAACCTTGAGCAAAAGGAGCTTAGGGACAATACCCAGGCCCAAAGTTAAGGCCCAGGACCAGCAAAAAAAGAAAAAGAAATGCACTATTTTTACAAGCAAACTTGAGACATACAAAAACATTTGACATGAGTCTGAGTCCCCTGCAAATTCATATTGTCCACTATGTACCTATGTTCCACACATTTATGACAAAAGCAGGCAGAGTGGTGATGGTGCTAGATTGAGTCGATCACAGTTTGAGGAAGGGGACTGCTATAGGAAGACAGCCCGGAGAGCTGGATTGTACAGCAAACTTGTGACACGCAAGGCAGACATCAGCCTGTGTCTCTCCTATTTAAAGGAGACCTATTTATGGGGACCGTGGCATACACACAGCCTAAGGAGTATATGTAATAGAACTTTCCAAGAAAGGATTTCAGAGGTCTTGAATCTTACTACAACCTATTAGACTCTTGCTAGAGGACACGCATCAGGATATCTCATCCAAAGCTATAAGGCTTCTCTTCCTATTTCTTTCCCCGTGTGTGTGTGTGTGTGTGTGTGTGTGTGTGTGTGTGTGTGTGTGTGTGTGTGTGTATGCTAGTCCTAGAGCTTGAGCTCGGAGGCCTGGGCACTGTCCTTGAGCCTTTTTTGTTTTTTTGGCCAGTCTTATGCCTTGAAGTCAGGCCCTGAGCACTGCCCTTGGGCTTTCTCAAGGCTAGAGCTCTACCACTTGCTCTACCACAGCACCACTTACAGCCTTTTCTATGTATGTGGTACCTAGGAATTGAACCCAGGTCTTTGTGTTGCTAGGCAAACACCCGACCACTAGGCCCAAATTCCTGCCTTCCTTGAGCCATTTTGTTCAAGGCTTTACCCACTGGAGCCACAGCTCCAATTCTGGCTTTTGGATGGCCTGATTGGAGATAAGGGTCTCACAGACCTTCCAATCGTGGCAGGCTTTGAATCATGATCCCCAGATCTCAGCCTCCTGAGTAGCTAGGATTACAGATGTGAGCTATGAGTAGCTCCTTCTCAAGTCTATGCACGCTGAAGATCGTGCCCTAAGACAATGCTAAACCAGGCTCCATCATCCTAGGGCAATTTCTCTAATCTTATAACCATATGAATACAGTTCCTTTGTTCCCCTTATCAAAAGGAGCGCATCCCCTGTTTGTCTACTTTTTTTCTGCTTCTTCCATGGTTACATAGCGCACGTGTGTCCTCATGTCAGTACAAAAGACCTAGCATTTTTTCTAATAGGGGTGTTGTGATCTGCTCTCTTACTGCCCTATAATTTTTTGGTCAGCTTCCTATTGATAAATATTTATATTATCTCCCATTTCTTGTTTTTCTCCCTTTACTGTTGCAAGCAATACCATCACAAATGTTCTCATATATAGCCTCTCACTTTGCACTAATATTTTTGTACAAAGGGGAATTGCTATGTCAACAGACATGTAATCATTCAGTATTAACGATCTAGCCAGATGGTGTGTGAAGCAAAGGAGATTCATTTTAAGATGAGGGTGGGGCATCATGGCTGGGAAGTGGTCCTGAGGGGTGAGAACAATGTTGACCTGAGAATCTGTACCTTGGCAGCAGGAGCAGTCTCAGCCTGAGAAGACTGCGGGGGTGGCAGTGCCTCTGGGGAGATCTCATTATCAGTTAAGGTGGGAGGTGGCAGAAGGATTCTGGGAAAAGGTTGAGCAGGTGGGCAAGTCACTCTGCCACAGAATGGGAATGGACAGGGAGTGAGAGGAGCTCTGAGGTTGGATCAAGGCTCAAGTTGCAATGTGGGAAGAACAAGGGCAGGAGAAAGCAGAGTCTGGTAAAGTGGGAGGGTTTTCCAGATGAATGGCAGGAGACTTCTCTATTAGGTGATGGGTCCTTGAAGGACTTGCAAACTATGGCTATCACTTGAGGTTTGTCTTAGGTTTCCATCTCTGAGAACAAAGCTGGTGGGATTTGCAGGTGTGTGCTTTGCTAAGAAAGGCTTTCAGGAAAACCTGCAAGGCATAGAAGGGAGTCAGAAAGGGAAGAAGAAAGAACCAAACAAGCCTGGCCTGACCCAAAGAAGTACTCTTCATAGTAAATTACACAGCAGAGTGGGGGTTCAGTAAGACCGAAGAGCCAGATGTTAATACACAATACAACAGATTCCTGTTGGTTATTGAGAACAATCTCCTAGGTCAAGGGTTCTCATCAGCCAAGGGCAAATTCCTGAAGATTACCAACATAGGTTATGGGCTATAGTATCTGCTGTAGTAGCAGCTCAGGAGCAGGTGCATAGCCAGGCAAAGAATCCTGGGAAAATGTCAGCCAGGAGTATGGCCTAGTGGTAGAGTGCTTTCCTAGCATGCATGAAGATCTGGGTTCAATTCCTCAGTACCACATACAGAGATAAAGCTGGAAGTGGCACTGTGGCTCAAGTGGCAGAGCACTAGCCATGAGTAAAAAGTGTCCAAGGACAGTATCTAGGCTCTGAATTCAAGCCCCAGGATTGGCAAAAAAAGAAAAAGAAAAAGAAAAAGATTAGTTCAGATAATGCTGGTCTTTGAATGTTGTAACCCAAAATGCACTTACTGTTTGGGGGAAAGTTCCTGCTTCTTTGATAGAAGGGAAAGGCAGGGAAGGACTGACTCTCCCTCCTTTCCTTTCCTGTCATATCTGGGACTTGAGTACTATGTCCAGAGCTATAGCAATCTTCCTGTGGTTATGAAACAGCAAGAAGGGTAAGATGCAAGAGGATATTCAAGGAGGGGAGGCCATCTCTGACTTCATCCATTGCTGAGGCTGAAGTCTTGACCTCTGGGTGCCTTGTATTTGAAGGCACCCAGAGGTGCCTTGTTTGAACCATTTTTTTGCCAGTTCTAGGCTTGGGCTCAGGGCCTGAACACTGGTTCAGGCCTTTGGTTTTCCTCAAGGCTAGAGCTCTACCACTTGAGCCACAGCACCACTTCTGGAGTTTTTCCTATGTATGTGGTACGAGGAATTGAACCCAGGTCTTCATGCATGCTAGGCAAGCATTCTACCACTAAGCCAGACTCCCACCCTGTTTGAAGCATTTTTTAAAGCAAGGATTCTGTTACTTGCCTCTGAATGTATTCCTAAGTAACACAGGATCCAGTGGGAGTTGGGTCTGAGTGCTCCAGGCCTCTGTGAACACAGCCTGAGGATAGGATGATAACCTGTGATAGGCCTGTCCACCAGCTCTGTCCTGCTCTCATGGTCCTGTCCACTTTCTAGCCCTGGGGGAAATGTGAAATTAAAATCTCTTGTCACTGTCATAAACAAGGAGCAGGTAAAGTGGATCCACAGACTGAGGAAGCAAATGTTTGGAAAAATTCTCGGAGGGAGCAAGCAAGAGAAATTCTTTTATGGAGTTTTTGTTTAGATCCATAAGCAAAAGCCAACAGTGATGTTTGTAAACCTGTGATAATGACAGTGGTAACGATTGGTAAGAATGACAATGGTAATGACCATACCTACAACTTCCATTTATTGAGCACTCACTAGACATTCTGTGATTCTTGGTCATTATTTCGTTTGTACATTCCTACTTGGTAGCTTGAGTAGAACTGTCATCATATTTCACATGAAAGTACTGTGGCTCCATGGAATCCCTAAGATAGCCCATTTATGAAGGAATGGGCTTGGAGACACACCCAGCCTGTCTGACCCAGGTGGTCATGATTCTAATGTCTATCAAGCAGGGAATCAATAGGGTACAGGGGCCATTCTGGGAGATAAAATTCAATTACAGATGAGGAAAGGACGGGGGTAGCCCTGCCGTTGTACATTTCACCTGCACATTCTCCAGAGTCAAGACTTTGGTCCTCCTTTCAGGGTTCCTGAAGGCATGGCTGAGTCTCCATTCTCAACGTCAGCACCAGTGTTTGGTCTTAGTTCTCACAGTAGTCATTTCTTCACAAAGCAACAGTTCCTCGTGGGTGCCCACACTAGGTCTTGGCAAGATGGTCACATGAAGGAGCCTGAACTGACCCCACACTGGCATTCTTATTGTTCTTCATGGGAACTGGTAGTTTTGTTCCCGCTCTATGTCTGCCTTACCCAAGAGAGCCTTCCATGCACTGCTCAACTCCATTTCGCTCCAGCCGGGGTGACAGGAGGAACCAGAGGAAGACAGAAAGATGTCTGCCACCAAAATTTCCCAGTGGTCTTTCCATCCTTCCAATGACAAGAGATATTTTTTTGTCGGTTGTGGGACTTGAACTCTGGGCCTGGGCACTGTCCCTGAGCTCTTCAGCTCAAGGCTACCATCCTATCCCTTGAACCACAGCCCCACTTCTGATTAATTGGAAATAAGAGTCTCATGGACTTTAATGCATGGGCTGGCTTTGAACCTTGATCCTCAGATCTCAGCCTCCTGAGTAGCTAGGATGACAGGCGTGAGCCACTGCCCCTGGTCAAGAGGGATTTCCCACCCCCCCTTTTTCAGTTTTGTGATCCCCTTCCATAAGCTCCTGATAAATATCCTTTTTGCTTAAGTTAGTCAACAAACCTTAACTAAAATGACTGTAAACAATAGGTTCCCTTCATGCACACAAAACACGACATGATTAATGAGCATTCATTTTGCAGGTAATGTTACCGAGACTGCATGAAGGAAGTCCATCAAAATTGTTCTCCTGCTGCCACACAGTCATGCCCATTCTTTCTACAATGCCCTCTTTGTAGTAGCCATCTTGGGGGTAGATAGAAATTCTTATGAGTATTTCTGAGAACCACTCAGGATTCAGTAGAGGAATCTAAGTCACTTCAGTTGGATTTTCTAATCCAGTTCAATAAACCAGGAATAAGTCTCTGACCCTAATTGGACCAATCAGGATCTTCTAAGAATCTGGAATTCTGGACCAGAGAGAGATTAGATTCTGGCTACTTGCTACTCTTGAATTCAACTCTTCCTTAGATTTCTTTAAAACAACCAGGATGCTTCCAAGATGCTTTTATTTAAACTAAGCAGCCAGTTTCTGTTACTGACGGCCCATAATCTTATCCTACATATTCCCACTTCTCTGCTGCTTCTTCAGAAGAGCTGTGCTCCATTTTCTGGAACCCATCTCTGACTCACTATCCCCATCAGGCATCTTGTGTGTTTAGATTTTCTCAAGGAAAGAAACAGCCTTGTGTACTCTGGTGTTCCCAACAGTAATCTTTCTGCCTACAACATAATAACTGTTTATTAAACCCTTCTTGATTGACTGATTAAACAAATGAATGAATGAACAATTAGAGCTAAATTGTAGATAGACTTGTAAAGGGTTAAACTTATTGTGAGCTCTGTGTGTGTGTGCGTGTGTGTGTGTGTGTGTGTGTGTGTGTGTGTGAATACTGCAGGAGATTCTCAGTAGCATGCCAACTCAGCTGGGCTCACACCTTCAACACAATGAACTCCACAAGCTCCTCAGAAACCCTTTGTCCTAGAAAACATGGGTTCACTGCCCGTGGCTTGGAATGAAAGGCCCTAGATGTGGACTAGAATCTCTTGATTGTACAGAGAGTTCCTGTTTCCAGAGACTTCATGTGATAGACACCAGGGCATCTTCTTGTCTGGAGCACGGGAAGGCAGCTTCTGCCTAGAGAAAACCCACAGGGAGCACCAGAGAGCCTGTGTGTGTATGTGAGTGCATGTACACACACACACACACACACACACACACACACACACACACACACACACCCCGCCATGTAGACAAAAAAAGACCCTCCTGGCAGAATAAGGATTTCCAAAATGACTATACAATAACTGTAACTCAGACACAAATGGCTGATGTGAAGCTGAGAAAAGATCATAAACTAGAAAACACACTATCTGAGGAGCTGAGCTACAAAGCCAGCATGTAGATTTTAGAGGAGTTTGCAGCACCAACAAAAGTGCAACCTGAGAGCTGCGTGTGGTGGCACATGCCTGTAATCCTAGCATTCAGGAGGCAAAGATAGGAGAATCATTAGTTTGAGGTCAGTCTGGGCCACATAACTTTTTTATTTCTGTCTCCAAAAAGCCAAAAAAACAAACAGTGCAATCTGCCCAAGTGGTTATGTCATTTGGGCAATGGATTAGGAAGTCAGACACTGCCTAGAAGGAAAATTTCTCTGAACCAAGGACTTAGGCAAAGGATGGCTGATAATTTATGGCACAATTATGGTGACAGACTCAACAATAATCACAGCTAAATGTAGGACTCAGTTCCAGGTACCCCAGATGTGTTAGCACATTCAATCCCCATAATGAACTTATGAGATCAATGCATCTATTATCCCCAGATTCCAGAGATAAAAACAGCCTTGGATGTCACTTAACTTCTCTGTGTTCACCCAATAAGCTGTGGGGATTCCAGATGCCGAATGCCAAGGCCTTTGTGCCAAGCCTCCAGGCCACAGATGCTCTTCTGACACCCTGGGTCCTTTCCTGACTCCAAGCCTTTGCCTATGTTGTTGCCTCTGCCTGAGATACTCTCACTAATGAATAGTAACAGTGCAAGTCATACGGAAGTCTTTGCCAAGCTTCTGATGCAACAGATCTCAGATCTCAGTATGAACTACGAGGTAGGCCTATCAGTACAACTCTCAAGAACGAAAAAGTAGCCAAAGCTCGGGTAAATCAATCTTAGTTTCAGCCTCATGGAGCTACTCAGTGGAATTAAGGAAGAGGATTTGAGAAGAGAGAAACAGAGAAAAAGAAGACATAGTATTTTAAGAAATAGAAATGGTTATTTTGTGGTCCAGGGAAGTTGATCTATAGTTTCTATGTGGACAGGACTCAACTCGTAGTCATCAAAACAATTTCCTTTTCCTCCTCTCACATGGTTGGATGACATCTCTCAGCTTCCCTTGCAGCTAGGTGTGATCATGTGACAGAATTCTGGCCAATGGCATAAGGATAGGCAAGCTGGCCACTCCTCACCTGGCTCAGATGGTCTTCTTGTGTATAGTACAATTGTTCTTCTTTTATGTCTTTTAACAAAGAACTCCATGGCTTGGGTTGGAAGCATGAAAAGAAATAGACTGGAGTTCCAACATTCCTTTATGGAAAAGCCACTCTCTGGACACCTGTCTTGGACTTTGCGTGGATGGGAAATAACATTTTTATTTTGTTAAATCACTGAAATGTGGAAGTTACAGCCCCAAATATCTAACAGCTTTGCTAGGGTTGGGGGGGAAACACCAGATGGTAAATCCCACTTTCAGGTCCCCTCCTACATTCTGGAGTAACCAGTCTAGCAACCAGCCTTTTTCATGTGCTGAACTCCTGTGACAACCAAGAGCCCCTCATTCCTAGCAGCAGTGGCTCTGGAGTTATACAGATAAAGGGATAGCCTCAGAATTGTACAACATTAAAAGACTTGACTGTTCTCATGGCTTACCAGATCAAATCTTAGCAAGGGAGGGTCCTAGAAACAATTGGTATTATAAACTGAATCTACCTTCCAAGTTCAACCCAACACTGTCAAACCATGACAAAGGACTGGGGAAAGGTAGTTTCATCAGTCTGGAACTAGAGTAGTGAAGAAAACATATGCATAGAGGTCAGAAATTTTTCTACAAGATGATACCTGAACAAATATGTGAATGGAATCAATCATGTGGGTATCAAGTGAGAGATTTCTAGGGAGAGAGAATAGCAACTGCTTGCTTATATACTCAAGGGCTAACAAGAAAATGCTATGGCTAGAACAGAGTCAGTACTAGTGCTAAGGTCCAGGGGTAGTAGGGACCTTTGGCTCCTTTCAGAAATAAAATGGGAAGTGATGGGAGGGTAGTTTGTAGCAAAGGAATGACACGATCCAGTATGTATTTTTTTTTTTTTTTTGCAATCCTGGGGCTTGAACTCTGGGGCTTGAGCACTGTCCTTGGGCTTTCTCAAGGCTAGTGGTCTGCCACTTAAGCCATAGCACCACTTCTGGTTTTTTCTATGTATGTGGCACCAAGGAATCAAACTTGGGTCTTTGTGAATGCTTGGCAAGCACTCTACCACTAGGCCAAACTCCTGGCACACCAGCACATTTTTTTTTGTGCCAGTCCTGGGCCTTGGACTCAGGGCTGAGCACTGTCCTTGGGCTTTCTACCACTTGAACCACAGCACCACTTCTGGCTTTTTCTGTGTATATGGTACCGAGGAATCGAACACAGGGCTTAATGCATGCTAAGCAAGCACTCTACCATGAGGTCATGCTTCCAGCCCACTAGCGTGTATTTTTAAAGGATCAAAGTCCTACCTAGCTGCTATGTTAAGCTTCAATGTAGGAGTGTCCTGGTAGAAACAGAAGACCAATTAGACAGCTACAAAAATAAACCAGGCATGAGAAGGCATCCTTGGCTAGGGTACTAGTGTCTATGATTGTAAGAAGTAGTCTCATTCTAGCCCAGTTCTGGAGAACAGCCAACAGGATTTGCTGGCAGATTGAATATGGAGAGCAAAAAGAAGGGTTGACATAATTCCAAGATTGAGCTTGAGCAGCTGGAAGGATAAATCCATCATTTTCTGAGGTAGTTAGGAGCTGGGATAGGGCTAACTCTTGGCAGTCCAACTTTGGATACTCTAGGTTAGAGATGCCTTCTAGATAGCCTAAAAGAGATGCTCAATAAGACATCCCATATGTGGCTACTCAGAGGAGATTTCTAGGTTGAAGACATACCCTTGGGAGCCATTAGCCTAGACATGGCATTTAAAACCACAACACCACCTAAGGCAGCCTAGTTCAGACAGAGAAAGAAAAAAAAAGGTTGGAAATAAATAGAGTTGCACTTCAACATTGGAAACCAAGAAATACAAGAAGGAACCGAAGAGAGGAGGTAGAGAAGTGCCCAACATAGCATGTAGAGGACCAGAAGTTAGGAGAAGAGAGTAGGAGAAAGGAGGAAGGAGGGACATGGAATATGTCAGCTGCTGTGGAGAGGCTGAGGGTATGGCATGAGAACTGGCCACGGCTGACCCTGACGAGAGCTATTTTGTGAAGCAGGGGGAATGGAAGCCAGTTGAGAGGGCTTAAGGGAATGGAGGTAAGAATGGAGACAGAGTACATGTTGACAATACTTCTGAGAGTTTTTAAGTATCAGGGAGTGGAGGGATGGGACAGGAAGGGGAAGGAGGGTAACAGGCTGGATTGTGTCCATGATGATATTTGGATACTTATGAAATGGCCCTGTGGAGAAAAGAACTGTCATAAAGGAAATAGAGGAGATGTTTTCAGGATGAAGGACGTTCTTCTGGGGTGAGAGATAATATAGGGTATAATTTAGGGGCAAACAAGACACGTAGAAAACACATAGCCAGCTCCATGGACACGGTCACCTCTGAAAGCTACCCTGTGAGTGTTACCATTTTTCTCATGGAACTAGAAGAGAAGGTTACTGCTCAGTGAAGAAAAGGAAGGAGGAGCTATGAAATTGTGATCGGTAACATGGACAGAGAATACGGGGCAGAAGTATGCAGGTTAATAATCAGGTTTCACTAAAGGTTGGGGGAACCTGATGGAAAGGTTTCCTTCTAGCTGCATGTCATTGCCATTGTGCAGGCAGCTGGGTTAAAACACATAATCGTGACCTCAGAGGCCACCCTGTCTGAAAACAGAGCTCACCCATGCCATATTTACCTCCGGTTGTTCCCAAAGAATAGCCTCGGTGCCTTTGCAATCTTGTGAACTTTAATCAGTAGCGGTGGCCCTTAGTGTTTACCAAGTTCCTTTCTAACCAAAGATCTTATTAAACTTCATGTTGACCTTGTAAGGCACATACCTTTAATCTCCCTGTTTTTCTGATGGAAATACCGAGACAAGAGAGTTTGAGGTTATGTGTCCAAGACCATTGGTAACCAGTGACAAAGCCAAAATGGTGTGAAAATAGCCCCCAAATTCCACTATGAAGTTTTACTTTTCCAATATGAATTGCAGAGGGTCCACCACCACTGTCTCTTCTACCCAAACAGGCTTCAGTCTAGGGTCCTGAGCTCTCAGCTAGGACTCCAGGTATGGCTGTTCACCACAGTACCTCATGCAAATGGCCTGGTTCCTCAAGTTGGGTCCCAATGAATGGCATATCGTATAAAGCATTTCCTTAAATTCCAGAGGTATGGTTGTGTAACAGGGTTTCTAACCAAAAATTAGATGAGGCATTCTTAGCTAGCCTGCCTTCATTGTGGGCAAATGGGAGTGGGAGATTAAACACCTCCATTCCTAAACGTCCTCATTATTAACAGTGTTGTAACTCAACACAGGATCCATGTACACCCTCAAATATGTGCATTCTGACCTGGTGCTGGTGGATCAAGCCTGTAAGCCTAGCTACTCAGGAGACTCTGAGGATGGAGCCTTGGAAGGAAAGTTTTTGAAAGCCAGCAGTGAAGCTGCGGCTTAAGTGGAACAGTGCAAGCCTTGAGTGTAAAAAGCTAAGGTACGGAGCCCAGGCCCTGAGTTTTTGTCCTAGTACTGGCATTATGAAAACTGCATTTTGGTATGAAAAAAGCAGGTGTCCCATCTGCTAGTTTTCTCTGTGAGGGCCCAGGGAAATAGTTTTGTTGATCTAAGAAAAGACAGGGGAGAAGAGCTCCAGCTAAACAGCTAAATAATCAGCGTCTGTGCCCTCCCTCCATTTCCTCCATACCCTGTTGGTGTCTCAGTCTTTGTTACCATGCTGGGCAAACCCTCATTCATTGAGCAACACCAGTAACCACTGTTCTACCAGCAGCCTGGAATCTACCTGAAGCTATGCCATCACAGCACTGACCTTGAAGGGGTTGCTTCTATCCACTGTGACAAAACACCAGATGTCTTCTTGCCTCAGTGGTCAGATTACACACTTTGCTTCTGGCTTATTATTGAGAAGACATTGACCCTCCAAGCCCTTTAAGGGCAGTGAGGGGAGATCTTCCTGGCGATGCCCTGAGTGGGCAACTTTCACATTAAGCCACAGAAAACTAAGGCAACCACAGAGTTGGTTGAGTCAGGGAGAAATGTTGCTGTCCCAAATAGACTGCTCATTTCTCTAAGGGCTTGAGGGTTCTCCTGGAGGAAGATTACACTGGACATTCTTGATTTCCAAATAGCAATCCATACTGCACCATCCCCAGTGGGTCTCTGTCCCCAGCAGGGACATCTATCTTTTGGACCCTGGTCAATGAGGACAGACAGGACATGCAGTCCTGTCCCTGAGTGTTCTAGGACTTCTGCCCATCCACTGCTGTCGCCCAAGATACCTGGGCATTTTAGGGTCCTGTCCTTCTCCTTCCATCTCCCAGCTACTGGGAAGGGAGGGGAGGTGAGATGGATTCCTATTCTCCCCCAATTCTGGCTTGGTGGGACCTCCTAGAGCACTATATGAAGCAGGGACATGAAGAAGGAATTGTCGGGGCACTCAGGGAAAAAAGTCCTCATTTGGTAGTAGGGTGGGGCACAGCGGTCCTCACTTTGTAGTGGGGTATCATGTGGAGGGCATCAAGAGCAATTGTTACCATTTTTTGAGGTGCCCTGGGAAGCAGAGAGACCGATACCAGCCCAGCACCTGCCATGAACAGGCTCAGAAGCTCTCAGTGCTAAGCGCAAGGTCTGGCACATATCAGTGTACTGAATACTTCTTTATGTGGACTCGGTGCAGGTAGGCTGTGTCATGAGTGGATCAGGATGAAGAAAGGGCTCAAAGCGAACTCAACAGATCAACAGACTTTTGTTTTCAGGGTAAAAGCCTGAGAGGGAAAACAAAATCTTGCAGCCAAACTGAAGAGAGGAGGGTGTATTCTTTTACAACTGAGGTCTCCCTTAATTAGGCAGAGTGAAGTTAGTCAGGATAGGGGTCTGGGGTCATTTGTCGTGGGTTTGGAGCAGAATGGGAACAGGGAAGGGACTCCTGTGCAGATTGAATCTTACCTTCTTGAGTTATAGGAAAGAGGGGTTTCGTTTTATAGAAAGGGGTCTTTTGTTTGTTTTTTCCAGCAACTGTTTTCAGCAGACATGTCCATCAGTTTGACCTTCAATTTCCAGGTTATCGCTTTTACAGCTGTAGGGTATATGCTTAGGTAGGGAAAGGGGCTAGGAGATGATTCTGCAGGGCTTGCAGCCAGGACTAGTTTCAGTCATTTTTCCATCACCTAGAGTGGGTGCCTTTTAAAAACATCCAGTTGTATGTGTGCACACACTGGAGCTTGAACTCAAGGTCTGGGGTTGCCCCTTAGCTTTTTTTTTTTTTTCCTCAATGCTGGTACTCTTCCACTTGAGTCATACCTCCACTTCTGGCTTTTTAGTGGTTAATTGGAGATAAAGAGTTTCTTGGACTTTTCTTTTGGGGCTAGCTTCTAAGTGGGATCCTCAGATCTCAGCTTTCTGAGTAGCTAGGACTACAGCTAAGTAACAGATTTCAGTGTAGAGAAATTAGAAAAGCTAGGAAGATAGGAGAAAATGTCTTGCAATCTCATTCCTGAAAACAAGGCCTGCCCCACTTTACACCAACCCTTTTGTGCCTCTCTTGGTGCAGAAATACAATTTCCACAGATGTTTGTGGTGACCTCCCTTTCCACCTGACAATGTATCATGACCAGCCTTCGGTGTCTATGCACGGAGCCCTCTATCGTTCTTAATGGCTACATCACAATCCTTTGGGTTGATATTCTAAAATTCATTTAAACAACCCCCTACTGTTGTATATTTATGCAGCTTTCAGTTTTTCTTATTAGATACAAGGCTGCAGTGCATATTTCTATACCTACAGTCTGCACCCTGGAGAAACTTACAGCATAAATATGTGTGAGGGGAAAATTCTGTAGCTTTAGTATATAGCAGGTAAAAATAATAGTTGTTCTTTTTTTCTAATAACAATAACATCCACTTTTATTAAACATTATACTTCAGGCCAGGTATTGTGCTTGGGGTGTGGTGTTTATGTATCATTTGATCCTTTCCAACAATGTTTGCAAGGTCAGTATGATTCATACTTCAATCTTGCAAAAGAGGAAGCCTAGAAGAAGGAAATGATTTGCCCAAGATCACACGACGAATAGGTGACAGAGTCTCAAGTCACCCAGACCTGAGGTCTCCAAAGTTCACTCTGTAAAGCCTGACGCTACATTTCCTATATTCTGTTGAACTCAGAATTCCTGGATTTCAGCCTCAGATATAACTTATATCCTGAGACAGCAAGATAAACAATGGCTGGGTGGTGGAAATTGCCAGGTTCTTTTTCTTCCTATAAGTACAAACCTTTGCAAGATGAAAGCCCAGCTTCCTAACTCCATGACTGATGCTGGCTGGCCTCTAGGACTTGCTTTACCCTTATAATAGGGCAGATGGGATGTTGTGTCTGTTGTGAGCCTAGGCCTCTATGGACCCCTCAGCTTCTGCCCTCTGTGTAGGACCCTGCACTACAGTGAGGACACGGCCAGGGCAGTTTTCTGGAGGGTGAATGATATGTGGTTGGTCCTGCAGAGATTGGCTGACTGACAGGTGTCTGAAGAGAGGGCAAGAGGCTTGGTTGTGGCAGGAAAGGCTGTGTATTAGAGTTGGATGAGTAGAAGTTTGTCAGTGATGAAGTGGATTTCTAGAGGAGATCCAGTAGAGACCAGTCATGACCACCACTGAATTCAGTGTTTGTTGTCTTAAGCCTGCAAGTCATGCTGTGGTGTGTGTCTTGGGAACCCTGTGTCTGGGTGGGTTGTATGTGGGTGAAGCAGTCTGAGGATAAGAAGGTCTGGAAGAGGAGACTGGGAGCCACAATCTGGGAAGGCATCACAAAAGAGACGGCTGTTTGTGTGGCTACAGGGTGAGCAATAAATAAATAGCCAAGTTTCCTGAAGCAGAACAGGAATGTGGATGTGCATGCACAATTAGATGAACCTCACAGCCAGCACAGTGTCTCTCCCAAGTCTGAATTAAGCAGAAGCCTCCCTCTGGCCAGAGAGACAGCTAGATGTCATTTACACACCAATGAAAAAATAAAAATAAAACACCTGGCCGATTCCTTGTCAGCCTCTCCTAGGTCTGCCCTGAGGGCTGCTGCAGAGATAAGCCAGCAATGGTTTCCCTTTCAAGTGGAGAATTGGAATTCAAGTCCTGGGCCACAGGAAGCTGTGGCTCCTTCTCCCTCCTCTGTTTCCCCTGACCAGGGCTCAATTCTGATGTGTAGTATCCTAAAGGAACAACTCTTTCTGCCCCCTCCACCCAGCTCATTTTGCAAGGTGTACAGTATTTTCCAGTAATTCTTTTGCAGGTTCCTAGTACAGGTGTCCTTAGACTTGATTTTAAAAAATTCAGAACAATCTGGGCCAGTGCATCTTTTACTCATTCCTTCACTCATTTACTCATTCATTCATTCATCCATTCACTCATTCCACAGCATATCCAGCCCAGGCTCACTTGCACTCGAGCAGCCCGAAATCCACAAAATCTTGCCTTGTTAGGTCTTCTTTCTTCTAGTTGCTCAAAAATAGATCTCTGGCTGGGCACCAGCGACTCACAATCTACACAATCTGAGGATTGTGGTTCAAAGCCAGCTGAGGCAGGAAAATCAACCCATGAGACTTTTATCTCCAATTAATCAGCAAAAAGCCAGAAGTGGAGTTGTGTTTCTAGTGGTCAAGCACCCAACTTAGGCAAGAAAAAGGTAAGGGATAGTGCTCAAGCCCTAGTACTTGAATTCTATACCTGATCTAAGCTCAAGCTAGGTGATAAAGTGGAGTATAAAATAAACAGGGTTCAGAGAGAAGAAGGCAGGTTGGAGGAAGGCAGGAGTTGCATTGTTCAAGGATTTATGGATCAGTTAAAGAAGCCTGGTCTTCAATCTGGGGAAAAATGGAGAATCCCTGAAAACCTATAACGAAGCATGACTCAATCAAGTCTGTCTTTTAGCACCAGCTAGCTGGTAGCTGTGTGGACAATGGTTTGGAGAGGGATGATATCAGGGTCCCTTACTGCAGGTAATCCAGCAAGAAGATGAATACACAGTGTTTTCTGGGCACAGGGAAGAGCCTTAGTGAAGTGGTTTTGTGCAAAAGCTTGAGAGTGAACCTCTAGAATGCTGAGCGTGCCTGGCTCACTGTGATCTCACACAAGCTACTCAATCTCCTTGCACCTGGTTTTCTTCATCAGTAAACTTGGGCCATGACAGCAACTACCTCATAGTAGTTCTGTGAATGAAATGCAATGATCCGTGTAAAGCACTTAGAACCTGGTACATGGAAAGTACTCTGTAATTACTAATTATTCTGATTAAATCCATCAGACCTGGTGGTGACTGGATGTGGACAGTCAATTAGAGACTGAGTCAAGAGGTGGTTTCTACAGGGCTGGCTGGGAACAAGAAAATGAGGGTATTACAAAAAAAAAAGAGTTACTGCTCATCCAGGATGGACACACAAGATAGGCACACAGGACTGAGCTCCACTGCTGTCTTCTCCAAGGACTTGAGCTAATGCTGTCTTTGTTTCGTTAGCACACTGGATTCTTGACCAAGATTAACAAAAATGAAGGGGCCCTGCAGAGACTCAGTCAGACCCATGTATTTTCTTTGAAACTCACCATAAGTTTGTTAAGTGAATAACAGTCCACTTTCTGAAGATGCCTGTGGCTCAGGACATTGCTAAGGAGAGATGAAGACAAAAGGAAGAAAATTTGGCCCTCAATTCGGATCCTCTTCCCTTGACTGCAAGTTACTACCATCTTTTGGTATCTCCATGGGCTTCCCAAATCTAGGTGATGGCTCAGAGTCCTAGAGTCTCAAAGAAGCTACCATCTCTGACCTTCCAGTCCTCCAGGAGTAGGAAGGAGTGGAGAAGGATGGATGGAAGGCTGGTATACTAGCTTTGCTTGAGTTTGAAGGAGTCAATGCCTTGAAAGCCCTTTGCTGCAGCAAAGGTCTCTCTGCCCACAGATAGGGGAGAAAGGGAGAGAGACCTAAATAGGCAACCACTATTTGGAGAGTGCCTACCCAAAGCAGACAAAAAGAGGAAGAGGAAGAAGAGCTACTATTTTGCAAGGGCCATTGTATTTCAAATGCTATGTTAATTCTCTCATCTAGGTAATAAATACTATTTTTTTGTTCTTTGCTTTGCTTTTTCCCTAGTGGTGTCTCTTAGCCTGATGGTCCAAGGTTGGTACTCTACCACTGTGAGCCACAGCTCCGCTTCTGGCTTTCTACTGGTTAATTCGAGATAACTTCTGTGCATGGCTGGTTTCACAACATAATCCTCAGATCTCAGCCTCCTGAGTAGCTAAGATTACAGTGATGAGCCCCCCAGCCTGGCTCAATCTCATTTTTTAAATGAGAACACAGACAGCCAGAGAACTCAAGTACTGGAATTCTTAATTGCTCTGTGGAGGCGATCTTGTCTGCTTGAGAGGAAAGAAGGAGCAAGGATGAAGGGTTACTGCTTACTCAGCGTGTGTTTTCTTACTCACCTGAGTAAGTGTCTACATTTAATTAGTGCTTTTGAGAGGATGACTAGGTAAATTAAGTACTCTTAAAGGGGCTCCATGGAGCAGTAGGAGAGGAAAAGATCTTGCTTTTTCCTCCATTTAATGTGTATCTGTCTCTGGCCTGTAATAGGAATAGTAACTAAGAAGGTATTTTAAGCGGAACGTTCTGACTACCAGGAAATGTGATCAGTACCTTGTGTATGATTTCATTTCACAGCCAAGACAGCTCTCTGGGGTAGGTTCAGTTATCACTGTCCCGTTCTGCATCTGAGAAACTTGAGGCTCAGGCAAGGGGAGTGCCTTCCTTCTCCAAACTCATACAGCTCACCAAGGCAAACTTTACTCCAGGAGCTCTTAACCTGCTGTTTCTGCTGATGTCATTATTGAAGAAAACTTGTTACTAGTTACCATACAAGTATGGAATATCCATAACACCTGAATCCGTGATAGAGACTAAAGGGTAGTTCCTTGAGGCTGATTTCCAGTCTAAGCCTAGAACCCTCCTGATTGGACATCAGAAAAGCCCATGATTTCAGAACCTTGCCACAAACCCAGAGCCAGATGGGTAGTGATAGTCTAGGCCTTGTGCTAGGAAAGACCTGAAATTCTTATTGTATCACATGAGAGCTCTTAGCCTTTAATGTATTTTTTAAAAATTTACTCAATTTGAATTCAGAGTCCTAATCTAACACAATCAACAATAATAACTATTATTCTGATTACAATTGCTTGTTAACAAATATGCCTAAACTCAGCAGCTCAATACAACTATAGATGACATGGTGGATGAGACATGCAGAAAAGCTAAGCTGGGCAGATTGGTATGGGAGGTTACTGTGATTGTCATCTGAGAATGCTGCCACCTAAGGGGCCCGCTGAGTGGAGATCCTGTAGTTCCATGGTATGAGAAGAGAAGCTGAAAAGGACACAGAACTGGGGTGCAGCTCCAGTGTAGAGCACAGCCCTCAAAGGTTGGATGACCTCAGTGCTCCTGCTGTACTGGTCCTTCAGAGCAAACAGATTAGCCAAGCAAACACCACCATTTCTAGAGAAAGAGAATAAATTATAGATGTTTCCCTTTCCATTCCCTAAAACATTTCTTCATTCAGGGATGCTCATGAGGACGTGAGGGATGGCTGAGAAACCACTTCCCCACTCTAAAAGAGAGGCTTTGTAGTCAGAGACGGGAGGGATTTTGCTCCTGAGAGTCAGGACCCTGCAAATGTGGCTGACCGACGCTGCTTCCCCTAGAGTGATTCCTTTGGGATGATTTTCTGGGGAATATTTCTCCTGCGAAGATACATGTTCGTGTTGTCTAATGTCAGAACATAAGAACTCCATTATCTAATGTCCTGGTGCTACCGAGAAAGAATGTAATTTATGGTCTTCCCCTTGAGGTGGGAGGGCTGGGCATCACCAGACTTCTACATCAGGCTGTCCCCATGGAGGTGTCTTGTCTTCCCATCATGCTCTTATAAAAGCCGTTGCCTCAAAAGACTTAAGAGACCACAAATCCACATGTGTGGTGTACATACACACACCCCTCTGTCCATATCCTCAGGGTGTAGGTGAATCCACACATGTTCTCACGAGTAGTGACGTGCTAAAACACATGTGGAAATAAGGAGACTGGGGATCTAACTGGTGCCATCTTGATAGGAAAAGTGGCATTGGCACATCTTGTCTTCATGGTAGTCAAGAAGTTCCATCCCCAGGTGATGGGCATGCCTGAATTTCTAGAGGCAGGGGTGGGTACTTGTATGATAGGGTACTAGACCTCCCAGTCCAACCCAAGAGACTCTTGAGTTTCCTGTGATCTTGCCCCCTTCCCCTGACTCTGTGTAGGCCCAGAGGAGCTCAGTGTCATTATACTATGCCTCATGTCTCGTGTCTCCTAGCTTTCCTCCAGTCACCATGGCGTCTCACTCCAGCTCTTCCATTGGAGTTGATTTGGTTTGTTGGTACTGTCTGCTATTTCTTTGTTTCATTATTGTCACGGCTCAATTTCCTAACAGTGCTAAGTGCATTCAAGTGGCTGCAGGTCTTTGAGACAGGAGTCTATCTGCAGACACTGGCTGTCCAATAAAGACTCCCAATTCGACCTCTCAAAATGTGGTTTCTCTATTTCTCACAGTACAACAATCTGACATGTAGGCATTAAGCTCCTGCTGTATTTATGTCAAGGATTGGCTTAGTCCCTCTTCAAAAACTTACCTCTTGATGTAAGTGGTTTAAAAAAGCATTGACTATCATTGGTGTCCTTCTCCATGCCTCCTGCAACATGATACTACCGCTCCTCTTATCTAGCAGTGGGCTTTATTTTCTCACCCCTTGAATCCAAGCTGTGTCTTGTTCCTTGTTCTGGCCAATAGAAAATGACAGAAATGTCAGTATATCAATCCAAAGACTAACTGACACCAGACCTTGAGCCTTCTTCCATCTCCAGAAAATGTGCTCAGTGGTCAACTGAATAGGACTATGCTATCTGCTTGAAGGATGAAAAAAACAATCACACAGGTGAAAGATAAATCAGACTAGCTGTGCCCCTCCTAGACCAGCAGTTCTCACTAAACAGAAGAACCATGAATGGATGCACTCTGGCCCCACCTGGACCTGAAGAGCTGCCTAGCCCATCCATGCATTCAGGCACAATCGTCACCAGTTGCTATTCAATGTCACTATGTTTAAGGATCCCTATACTTTAAAAGTGCTACTGGATACTCTTCCTTAAGTGAAGAGTTAAAGCTGATGTGTTACTGAAAAGTAGTATGTCCTCAAAAATCAATTGTGATCTGGGCAAGTGATACATGCCTGTAATCCCAGCTAGTCAGGAGGAAGAGACAGAAAGATCATCATCCAGGACCAAACTCAAGTGAGGTTAATGTGAATCCTCTCTGAAAAACAAACTGAAAAAGAACGAGAGATGTGCCTCAAGTAGTAGAGTACTTATCTAGCAAATACAAGACTTAAGTTCAAACCCCGAGGTAATTCTGTTAAATGCTATAAAGCTACAGAAGGATGTGTTTGTTTCAAGAGCACTGCTGTGGAAGCAAAAAAAAAAAAAAAAAAAGAAGAAGACTAGCTCCTTATTCTGACTCTATATGACCTTGGGCAGGTCAAGTGACATCCTGGGCCTCGGATCTGTTTTGTAGCTATTTAGAGAACAACTTAAGCTACTTTTGGGCTCTTCAGCTCCTGCTACACATTCTGAGGTCCTGTAATTCTTGTTTTTTGCTACTTCCATTTATAAAGAAAGGATTAATCCATGACTTGCTCTGTCAGGCAGGATTATTGAGAAGGGTAAAGTGCTATTTCCTTGATGACACCTTTGCTGTCTTGGGCTCTTTTAAGAACACAAGTGTCTGTGTACCTAGAACAGAAGCCCTGGGAGAATTGGCTGGTTTTCAGCCACACATGTGAATGCACAGGTCTTCAGCTAATATTAGAACCTGGGATGGAACCAGTGACACAGTTGCTTAGATGTCTTTCCTTGTTCTGAACACATAACGTTAAGTATAGTCATTGAATAGGAAGGAGTTCTTCCTGTATATGACTCAAATTGAGTTCTCATAACTAGTTAAAACTTTAAGATGAAATCTCAGGAGTGCCTGCCAGGCATCTGGCTGAAGGCGATTGTCAGAGACTGAACAGATAACATTGCAGATAGATGGGTGGATTGGGGGTCCAGGAAAAAGTGCTCCCAGAGGAGCCCCTCACATCATGTCTAGCATATCACAAAGTCAATCCAAAGCCAGGGAAAGTCACTGTCAAAGGCTATGTACCAGAGAGTGCCATGCTAGTATACAACAGAGGATGGAGAAAGGAAGGAAACTTTCTAGGTGGAAAGGTTTTAGAAAATAAATAATATGCGGCTGAGAGCATGGCCTAATGGTGGAGTGCTTGCTTAGCATGTATGAAGCCATGGGTTTGATTCCTTGATACTACATACACAGATAAAAGCCGGATGTGGTGCTGTGGCTCAAGCGGTAGAGCTCTAGTCTTGAGAAAAGCCCAGGGACAGTGCTCAGGCCCTGAGTTCAAGCCCCAGGACTGGCAAAAAAAAAGAAATGTGCTCATTACTTATGTAACTTTAACCCCTCTGTATATGTCACCTTTGCAATAACAATAAATAAAAAAATTAAACAAAAAAGGAAAAAGAAAATATACTCTCAGGACTTACTTTGGCTGAAAAAAATCACAGGAAAAAAATCCAGTGAACAATTAGATAAAGGGAGTCACTGGATTATAAAACTGAGAAATGCCATGAATCAGACTGTTTCAGGCATGGCTTAA
This sequence comes from Megascapheus bottae, assembly GCF_031878675.1. NCBI lineage: Eukaryota > Metazoa > Chordata > Mammalia > Rodentia > Geomyidae > Megascapheus > Megascapheus bottae. The sequence goes on from NC_143514.1 coordinate 63,556,310, forward strand.
AGCAGGAGAGGAATCAACATCAGCAGGACTACTTTATGTGTCTTGGTTCATCCCTGATATCCCCAGTGTGCTGGCTTTAGCAGATTCCTCCTTTGGAGCCAAAGAACAAGCCACAAGGCTATAGCTAGACTTCTTTCCATCCTGGCTCATCTAGCAGAATGAGGAACTCTCACAATGGTTTTCCCAAAGGTCTGGATCTGGCTCTTGGGAGGTCCAACATGTGCATGTGATCATACTTAACCCAATCCCAGCTCCTAAAGGTCTGCTAGAAACTGGTTTGCTTTGGCTAATTAAGACCATACAAGAGCTGTTGGGGGCGGGGGGAGGGGTGGGGGTGGTCAACCTCATTGGAGTTTAGGGTGGGGAAAGGAGAGCTCTCCATAGGGAATGCATGGCCCTTATTTTTAAATACCAGACAGTGGGTCAATGTGTGTTGGGGTGGTGGTTTTGCCCACAAGAGCGATGGATGGACATATGGGATGAGAAGGCAGAGGCTTCTATATGGAGGTCTGAGAGAGCACACAAATACCGAGGCAAGGAATGTGAATTAAAAGCAGGCAAACCACGCGCAGTGATCTAGAAGTTAGACTTCTTGAAAAGCTCTTCTACTTAGAATCCTATGGTTCTAGGCATCTGGAAGGATCCACCGGCCCAGGATGTGTGTACAGTTAGTACAACTAAAACTGTCAAACCAGCCAAGTGAAAAACCAGTGTTACCGGGAGCTAAGACTCAGAGTAGAGATAACATTTCTGGAAAAGAAACTGCTTGGATTTTTAGGGATTCAAAACATTTTTAGACACATCAAGCTCTTTTACATATTACATATATCTCAAATGTAGCAAAGGAAGGCATATTTAGCCCTCAAATTACCACAGCTCCAAGCTCCCACCTGCAATGTTTAAAAAACAGGATCACAGTTTCCTCAGCAACTCTGCTACGCTCCATCACCTGAGCCTAAAGCAGTGGGCTGTCCCTTAAGTTCAAGATATCTCTCCATGAAACAACAACTCAGTCAGCTGACTTTTAAATCTCTCACCAGTGAGGCTCAAACGTGTCATCTGAAAGGAGAGAGGAGATTATTGGGGCATCTCTCACAACAGTCTCTTCCATTTCTACTTTGTAGCTAGACTCCAATGAATAACCACCTCCTTTCCTAGCTCCTCAGTAGATATAAACAGATATGATATAAGCGAGGGATAATATATGCATTTGATTAACATTTATGAATGTGTGATATACATGTGTTAGAATTTACATCTTACAACGATGAGAGAAAAATTCAAAATAATGTATGAGTACATGCGTATAAATGCACATACTATTTTAAACTATCTAGATAAAAATTAATCACTATGAGTAATCACATCAGCAGCTAAAGAAGAAAAGGCATAGGGATCATGTCAATAGATACAAAATAGCATTTGACAAACTCCAATGTACATTCAAAATAAAAATTCTCAATAAACTATAAAAAGTGATTAATTTCCTCAACTTGATGGAAATATCAATTGAAAAACTTACAACTACATTCTTCTTGGTGAGAAATGTGGAGTTCTTCTGCCAATATCAAGAATAATTCAAGGATGCATCCCCTAAATGCTTCTGAATGTCCTGTAAGGTGAAAATAGACATAAATCTTTATTTCTCACAGTTCTAGAAATCGGGAGTTGAAGATCAAGGCAGTAGCAGGTTCAGGATCTGGTGAGATCTTGAGATACAATACTTTTTCTTTTTTCCAATATGATAGTTACTTGCATGTATCTAATATACTTTAATAAAATTAAATTCAATCTGTTTGTATTACTTTTTTAACTCTTCTTCCTAATTTGAGAAGTTTTTTTCATTATTGTAAAGGTGATTTACAGAGGGGTTACAGTTATGTAAGTCAGGTAATGAGTACATTTCTTTTTGAACAGTGTTACCTCTTTCATTTTCTCCCAGTTTTAAGCTCCTGGCTCTCTCAACATAGTGTCTAGTGAGTATCTCTAGTGAGTATCACCCTTTGCCCCACCATTTCCTTCCCCACCCGAAAACAAAAATAATGACCAAGAAGAAAAACATAAGCAAAATAACATAAAAATCTCGTTTCCATTTCTTGGAAGTCATTTCAATATGATCAGATGCCCATAGCTATTGAGCCTTTGTGATCCTCTCCTAAGAATATCCTCCTTGCGTCTTTCTGTGTGACTGTCTAGAGCCCTGTATATTTATCATGTCCAAGTGTATCTTTTTGTCTTTTACCATCCAATGTGTTTACTTGTAAATTTATAGGCACTTTCTACGTACAACAAACCATGCAACCTGTGTTGTTCTGGGTCTGGCGTACTTTGCTTAGTATATTTTCCAATTATTTCCTTTTCCTTATGAATGGTACAATATCATTCTTTCTGATGGAAGCATGGAATTCCATTGTGTATATATGCCACATTTTCTTGATCCTTTTATCTTCTAGGGAGGGGTGGCATCTGGGTTGATTCCATATCTTGGCTACGGCGAACTGCTTCAGTGAACATTGTTGTGCTGGTAGCTTTAGCGTAGCGTTGTTTGTGTTCTATTGGATAAATGCCCAGCATTGAAACTACTGGGTTAAAGGGAAACTCTAATATTTAGTCTTGAGAAACCGTCATACTGCTTTACAGAGTAGCTTACATTCCCACCAACAGTGTAGTAGAGTTCCCTTTTGGACACATCATCACTAGCATCTGATATTTTTAGTTTTCCTTTTGTGCCAGTCCTGGGGCTTGAACTCAGGGCCTGAGCACTGTCTTTGGACTTTCTCAAGGCTAGAGCTCTACCACTTGAGCCACAGCACCATTTTTTCTTTTTCTATGTATGTGGTACCAAGGAATCGAACCTAGATCTTCGTGCATGTTAGGCAAGCACTCTACCAGTAGGCCAAACTCCCAGCCCCAAAGGTTGCTGTGTTGGGTTCTTGTTTTGTTTTGTTTTTCTGTTGATCATGAGTCTTGAATTCTGGGCCTGGGTGCTGTCCCTGAGCTCGTCAACCCAAACTAAACCACTTTAGATACAGCGCCACTTCCAGTTTTCTTCATAATGACCATTCTAAGTGGGGTGAGATAGTGAACATTCCTTCATATTTCTATTGGCCATTCTTACTTCTGAGACATTTCTCTTTAAGACTTTAGCCCATTTATTAATTGGGCTGTTGTTTCTTGGAGGATTTATTTGGGGGAAGGGTTCATTTTTTTGACTGAGCTACATTTCTAAAATGATTCCTTATTTCTATGTCTTCCAGAAGAAAAGGTGCTGTGCCATCGCACAGTAGAAAAGATGAAAGAGATAAAAGGGAAGCTCTCTTCTTTCTCTGTCTCTCTGCTACCTCTCTCTTCTCTCTCTCCAAAGCTTTTTTGTTTTTTTGCCAATCCTGAAGCTTGAGCTTAGGGCCTGGGCACTGCCCTTGAGCTTTCTCAAGGCTAGCACTCTACCACTTGAGCCACAGCACCACTTCCAGCTTTTTCTGAGTATGTGATACTGAAGAACTGAACCTAGGATTTTGTGATGCTAGGCAAGCACTCCTCCCCCTGGCCAGGCTCCCAGCCCCCTTCAAAGTTATTTTCAAAGGGCCTAATCCATCTATAAACACTATTTCATTTCATTTCAGTGGCTATTAAGTCTCAGCAAGTGGATTTTAGAAGAAACCCACTCAAAACATGGCAAAATGAGATAGAAATAAAATTTATACAAATTGCAAAAGAAGATATAAAATTTTATTTGCAGATGACATGATAGCAATGTGGAAAATATGAAAGAATTAACAATAACAAAAATATAATCACAAAAAGACCTTAAAATGAATAGCAAGGGTAGGGTACAAGGTTTACATATAAAAGGCAGTTGATTTTTTATAAATCAAAAATTTAAAATTGTAATTTGAAATGAGAAATTACCATTTGCATTAGCATGTCTAGAAGGAAAAACTAGGGTATGAATGTTCAAAATATGTATAAGATCTATATTAGGGAAACTACAGGTCTCAAAATGAAGTGAAATCTATGTTTACACAGAAAGGAAAAAGGCCTAGACCAGCCAAAACAATATTGAGAGAGAAGAATAAAGCTGGAGGACTTATACTGGTCAGCTTCAACACTGATTATAAGCTAAAATAATCAAGACAATGTAGTATTTGTGAAATAACAGACAAATAAATCACTGAAACAGAATAGAGAGCCTCGAAGTTGACCCATACAAAGTCAGCTGATCTTGAACAATGGAGAAAAGACAATTCAGTGGAGGAAAAGACAAACAGTGCAGGAAGAATTGGACATTCACATGCAAAAACATTAATCTAGATGCAGGATTTACATCTTCCACAAAAAGTAATTAACTCTAAATAAATCGTAGACTGCAGTATTAAGTTTGAAACTAGGAAATTCTGGAATTTTAATATAGGAGTTTGACACAAGTAAAATATGTATATGTATGTGTATATCCAAGGTGACCAGTATAAAAAAATAGGCTAAAAAGCCAAAGAAGTAATAAAAATAGGGGGCCAGGAGTTTGGCCTAGTGATAGAGTGCTTGCCTAGCATTCATTAAGACCCACGTTCGATTCCTCGGTACCCCACATAGGTAGCGAAAAGCTGGAAGTGGTGCTGAGGCTCAAGTGGTAGAGCTCTAGCCTTGAGAAAGTCCAAGGACAGTGCTCAAGCCCTGAGCTCAAGCTCAGGACTGGCAAAAAAAAAAAAAGAAGTAATAAAAATAGAATGCTAAAAGCATTCAGTTAATTAAGACAGACCAAAAAAAAAAAAAAAAAGAACCTACTTGAGGAACAACAACAACAACAAAACAAAAAACTCCGGGTGCTAATGGTTCACACCTACAATCTTTGCTACTCTGGAGGCTGAGATCTGAGGACATGATTCAAATACATGCCAGGTAGAAAAGTTCCCATGAGACTCTTGTGTCCAATAGCACCCAAAAACTGAAAGTGGAGCTGTGACTCAAAGTGGCAGAGTACTAGTCTCAAACAAAAGAGTTCAGGGACTGCACTCAAGCCCGGAGTTCAAGTTGACAACTGCCAAAAAATAAAAAAATAAAAGTAGGAAAGACAACATAGATGCCCCTCATCACAAACAATGATATGGCATCATTTGTAAGGAAATGGAAAGACTTAGAATTATATGAAGTGAAGTAAGCCAGAAACAAAGAAAGTGGCTTCATGGTTTCCCTCATTTGTAATAACTGGAATTTGTCAACAAATCTATGTTAATCCAATGGGAAGTGAAAGACAAATAGTTACACTTGGACATGATTAATTAAACAGCACTCTAAGCATCGCACAGTGAGAACAAAGGAGAATATTCTTAGGAGAGGATAACAATACCTCAGTAGCTATGGGCGTATCATCACATACGATGATGCTTATCGAAATGAACACGAAATGGAAACAGGAGTTTTATTGTGCTGTTTGCAGTTATTTCTTTTTTCTTTCTTTCTTTGGTTTATTTTCTGTTGTCACTTTTTTTTTAAATTTCTGTACCATTTGTCTTGTAATAAATTTATCTGATTTGGGGAAAGGAAGGAAATCACAGAAATGGTGGGACCAAGTGTGAACCAATTCAACAGTGATACTCACTGGACACTATGTTGGAAATAAACTTTACAACTTGTGGAACATTTAGGGGGAAGTGGAAGAAAATGAAGGAAGGGTAACACTGTTGCAAAAGAAATGTACTCATTACCTTACTTATGTAACCACCATCTCCCTGTACATCACATTTACAATAAAATTTAAATTTTAAAAATTGAGCAGAAAACTTTACTTACACTGAAACCATACATAGATCGAAATACAGTGATAGTCGGTGACTTTAACACACCACTCTCACCTATGGACAGATCAACAAGGCAAAAACTCAACAGAGAAACCTTAGAACTGAACAACTATATAGACCAACTAGATCTAACAGACATCTGCAGAATATTCCACCCAGCAACAACACAATATACGTTTTTCTCAGCAGCACATGGAACATTTTCCAAAATAGATCACATCTTAGGCCATAAAACAAACCTGGACAGATTCAGAAACACTGAAATTATTCCATGCACACTCTCAGACCACAAAGGCATCAAATTGGAACTGAACACACATCTCCACCAACGAAAACCCTGTAACTCATGGAGACTGAACAACACATTGTTGAATCACCAATGGGTTATTGAAGAGATCAGAATAGAAATCCAACATTTTATGAAATTTAACAGTAAGGAGCACACAAAATACCAACTCCTTTGGGACACAGCAAAGGCAGTACTCAGAGGAAAATTTATAGCGCTGAGTGCCTACAAAAACAAGTTGGAAAAATTGCAAACCAACAAGTTAATGTCTCACCTTAAGCTCCTGGAAAAAGAGCAACAAACCAACCCTAATCCCAGTAGAAGAAAGCAAATTATTAAAATCAAAGCAGAATTAAATGATTTGGAATCCAAAAAAACTATAGAAAGAATCAACAAAACAAGGAGTTGGTTCTTTGAAAGAATTAACAAAATTGACAAGCCCTTAGCAAATCTTACCAAAAAAAGAAGAGAGCATATCGAAATAAACAAAATCACAGATGAAAATGGTAATATAACGACAGAAATTACCAAGATCCAGAATATCATGAGGGAATACTTCTCAAACCTTTACGCCAACAAATTTGAGAATCTAGATGAAATGGATGAATTCCTAGCCAATATTAACATACCCACACTGAACCAAGAAGAACTAAGCCAACTCAACAGGCCTATTTCAAGCTCTGAAATAGAAATGGCAATTAGAGAACTTCCACCTAAGAAAAGCCCAGGACCAGATGGATTCACAGCTGAATTCTATAAGGTCTTCAAAGCAGAGCTCACACCAATACTCCTCAAGTTCTTCAACGAAATTGAAAATGAAGGTTCCTTACCAAACTCATTCTATGAAGCCAGTATAACCCTCATCCCCAAACCAGACAGAGATTCATCAAAGAAAGAGAACTATAGTCCTATATCTTTGATGAACATCGATGCAAAACTTCTCAACAAAATACTGGCCAACCGTCTACAACAACTCATCAAAAAAATTATACACTATGATCAAACTGGATTCATCATGGGGAGGCAAAGCTGGTTCAACATACGCAAATCAATTAGTATAATTCAACACATCAACAGGAGCAAGGACAAAAATCACATGATTGTCTCAATAGACGCGGAAAAGGCATTTGACAAGATCCAACACCCCTTTATGTTAAAAGCTCTGGAGAAACTAGGAATCCATGGAACATTCCTCAATGTAATAAAGGCTGTGTATGAGAAACCCACTGCTAGTATTACACTTAATGGTGAAAAGCTAAAGCCATTCCCTCTAAAATCAGGAACGAGACAAGGATGCCCACTCTCTCCACTACTCTTTAACATAGTACTAGAATTCCTAGCCAGTGCAATAAGGCAAGAAGCAAGCATAAGGGGATCCAAGTAGGGAAAGAGGAAATAAAACTATCCCTCTTTGCAGATGACATGATTCTGTATTTAAAGAATCCTATAGACTCTACTCCCAAGCTCCTTGAGCTGATTCAAAACCTTGGAAGAGTAGCAGGCTATAAAATCACCCCTCAAAAATCAACTGCCTTCCTTTACGCCAACAGTGAGAGGAACGAGGCAACAATCAGGAAAGAAACTCCTTTCACAATAGCCTCAAAGAAAATAAAGTACCTAGGAATTAGCTTAACTAAGAATGTAAAGGACCTTTTTGACGAAAACTTTAAAACCCTAAAAGAGGAAATTAAAGCAGAACTAAGGAAATGGAAAAACCTCCCATGCTCCTGGATTGGAAGAATCAACATTGTGAAAATGACAATCTTGCCAAGAGCTATCTACAAATTCAATGCAATACCCATCCATATCCCAATGTCATTCTTTAAAGAAATAGAAGAGGCAATCCAAAATTTCATATGGAATAATAAAAGACCCCGTGTAGCAAAAACACTTCTTAGCAGAAAGAACAGCGCTGGAGGAATTTCAATTCCAAACTTTAGACTCTATTACAGAGCTATAATTCTCAAAACAGCTTGGTACTGGCACAGGAACAGGCCTGAAGACCAATGGAATAGAACTGAGGACCCAGATATTAAACCACAGACCTATGGCCACCTAATCTTTGACAAGGGAGCCAAAAAAATAGAATGGAAGAAAGACAGCCTCTTCAACAAGTTGTGCTGGCAGAACTGGTTAAGCACCTGCAGAAAACTAAAGTTGGATCCTTCTTTGTCACCTTGCACTAGAATTAACTCCAAATGGATCAAAGACCTGGAGGTAAAAGCTGACACACTGAAAACTCTACAGGAAGGAATAGGAGATACACTAGGCCTCCTTGGCACAGGTCGAAACTTTCTTAATAAGGACCAAGAATCACAACAACTCAGAGAAAGGCTGGATAAGTGGGACTGCATTAAACTGCAGAGCTTTTGTATGGCAAAGGACATAGCTAGTAAATTAATTAGGAAGCCTACAGAGTGGGAGAAGATCTTCACCAACCAAACAACGGACAAAGGCTTCATATCTAAAATATATCAACAACTCAAGAAATTGGATCACTCCAAAACTAACCTCCAAAGTAACAACCATCCCATTAAAAAATGGGCCAAAGACTTAAAGAGAGTCTTCTCTGAAGAAGAAACAAAAATGGCCTATAGACACATGAAGAAATGCTCCACATCTCTGGTCATAAAAGAAATGCAAATCAAAACAACTCTAAGATTCCACCTCACTCCAGTTAGAATGGCCAGGATCAGGAAAACGAATAACAACAGATGCTGGAGGGGATGTGGCCAGGAGGGATCACTACTACACTGTTGGTGGGAGTGCAAACTCGTTAAACCACTATGGAAAGCAGTGTGGCAGTGCCTCAAAAGGCTAAACATAGAACTCCCCTATGACCAAGCAATTCCACTACTTGGCATTTACCCAACCATCCAGAAACAAGGACATACTAAATCCACTAGCACAACAATGTTCACTGCAGCACTATTTACCATAGCAAAGATATGGAACCAACCTAGATGTCCCTCAGTTGATGAGTGGATCAACAAGTTGTGGTATTTGTACACAATGGAATTCTATGCTGCTGTCAGAAAGAATGACATCGCCCCATTTGTTAGGAAATGGAAAGACTTAGAAAAATTAAGTGAAGTAAGCCAGACTCAAAGGAACTTAGGCTCAATGGTTTCCCTCATTTGTCATAATCAGCAGAGATCTGCAATAGAGCAAAATCTTGATATATAAGGCCATATAATGTGAAGCTAATTGAAAGGACCTCCAGGATATTGAAACAAAAGCCATATAATGAATGATTGTTGTCCTTAATGTACTATGTTGTCTCTCATCTCCTTTGCTGTCCCTTGGTTATCTCATATTGTTATAGTATCTCACTTTGTTATCTGATATATTGAATTTATTTGTATTTGGTTATTTGAAATTTGATAGGGAAGGGGGGAAAACCAAGACGGGTGGGGGTGTGGGGGGGGAGGGAAATGGGTACCAAGACATGTGAAAGGGTATCAATGTATGTGAATTAATGCACCTTCTATCTGGCAAATATCATGTAACCCTTTTACTAATTACAATAAAAAATGCAAAAAAAGAGAGGAAAATAAATAAATAAATAAAAATTGAGCAGAACTTCTATCCACAGAAGATAGCTGGACCCCATGTACCCCAGCTCCTTCCTGAGAAGAACAGGTGTGCCACTCTATGGCTGAAGGAAAGTATCATGAAGTAGTCTCTTGAATTTTTTTTTAAAGAAACCACCAGATGGCTGATCACTTTGCTGGTTTCCTTCCCCCAACATCATTTTCAAAACAATTTTTTATTTGTCACTAAATTCCTAGGTATCTCAGTTTTTACCAAGTTTATAAACTTCCCAATGCGAAGTAAAATGATGTCATTCATTCCCTGCCTACAAGCCTATCTGCTCTTGTGACCATTGTTCCTGTTGCGGTTTGTGCTCACCATCCTGTCTCCCTCTGTGTATCTTCTTCCTTGCTTTTCCCACATATAACCAAATATCTACATTAGGGTCTTAGGGCTGCATCTAGGCACCAAGCACACGCTTTGAAGTATGCCATTCATGGAGTAAAATACTGTATGTACTTAGGAAGCAATCAGGTGATCTGGAGCAAGTGATTTGACCTTTCTGAATCTCAGTCTCCATAGGGAATATCAGGCTAGTACAGAGTTGCTAACAGAATAGTGAGAATTAAATAGCTCTGTCTGCTTGCTCGCTCGCCGACCTTGCCACGTGGGTAAAGGGTCAATGAATCATGTGCCATAGTAGAAGAGGTCTGGGAACCACTCTGTCTGAACTACCAAGCAGAACTGCTTTACCAGCTTTCATGTTTATGTCTTCATGATGAGCCTGTACCCCAGAGAAAACACTGTCTTTGGTCTTTGAGCATTAGATATAAAGTGTGGAGAGGGCCAGATAAGAATTTCATCTCATTTTTAAAAGCCTTGGTCACCTTACAAAGTTGTTTTTTTTTAAGTGTGTGTAGAATCATATCCCCATTTCCCCCCTGAAAACATCTGTATTTCTGTTCTTGGTTGAACCAGAATCCTCAGATAAAAGCAAGAAAATGAGGGAAAGTTCTGAACAAACTTCAAACCTCTCGAGCAACTGTGAAGCCATAAGCATGGATTCTGACCGCTTTTCAAGGCTGCACATAGGGCAGGGCTCTTCCGAGCAGCTGTGCTATGCAGCCCTAGCCAGTTGGTGATGGAAGATAGTGCCATGGTGGTTACAAGGCATGTTCTAAAATATTAGTAAAAAAAAAATCTTCAGGGCCATGGAAGGACCTGGAAGATGCTGCAATGTCCTATGGTTAACTCTGAGCTCAGGTTATAGGTTCCATGGTGGGGCATGCAACCCAAATTCAACATAAAGAATTGAAGTGTTGTGTTGGAGACATGTCTCGTGTCTTACAAACACAAGGCCCTGTGTTCAAGACTTAATAGCACCAACAGGAAAGTATTGGGAAGCAAAGATGTCTTTGGATACAGATAACCCATTACATCTTGTTGTGGTTGGCCTGCCCTTGGCCTGTTACCTGTTAGAAGATAGAAGAAGCCCACCTTAGTGTAGCTTTTCCTGAATTCCAGTCTACAACAACAGACAGCTTATTTTTCCTCTGAATAGCACAATTTAAAAAAGTAAAATAAAACCAAATGAGAGAACATCTCTAACAGGAAGATCACTGTACCAGAGGAAGTACTCTCCTTTTCCTACTGAGCTTGAGACTCTCCGTTCTACTTGTGGAGACAAGCTTAGTGGTTAGTTCCTAGAGGACACACAGAGAGAATATGTGGGAAGCCCACATGCCTGCAGTAGGCAAGCAGCACTAGGGAAAGAGACCCATTCACAGAACATGGCATGGTCCAGTAAGCCTCACTATCTACTCACTTCCTCCAAGAAAACCCAGATGTTTGGAGGACACTAGTAGAGGGTTTCTCCCATGTTCTTCCCTCACATCTGGGAAATCCTTTGCTTCCTCTCAAACAACATCAGCAGGAACCAGTGGAAGTCCCGATGGGGTTAAATAGACCAAGTGTCACTGCAAGACCCTGAAATTGAATTTCCATTAGGACCATAATCCTCAAGGATAGGCCAAAGCTCGTGCACCAAATTTAAATGTGGTGCCTTCAAGCTAAAATGAAAGCTCAAGGTACCGCAGTAACTGCGTGCTGGTAGCTCACACCAATAATCCTAGTGACTCAGGAGGCTGAGATCTGGAGGACTGTATTTTGAAGTCAACTTGGATAGAAAAGTTTTCAAGAGTTCATCTCCAAAATATCTAGTGAAAAGCTGGGCTGGAAGTATAGCTCAGATTGTAGAGTACCAGTTGAGCAAGTAAGTCAAGCATATGCTAGGTCTTGAGTTTCAATCCTGGTGCCAGAATAAAAGAAAAGAAACGAAATGATCAGAAGCAGAACTTCAGTATTTTTGTATAATAACAAATTCTAGAATGATAGGGAGCTTATATGATAAAATGTTCTAGAAGTTTGAAAGAAATATTGGTTGAAAAATCCCCAAGTTTAGCTAAAGACAAAAACCTATAACCCAGCCAGGATAAACAAGAAGAAATCCATGCTGAGGCACACCGAATTAAACTTTTGTACATTTTAGGGAGTCTTGCATACAGCCAAAGAGAAGAGTACACATTCCCTAAGAGAGAACACCAGTTCAAATGACAGCAGATCCTTGATCTGAAACTATGAAGTCCAGGAGGAAGTAACACATTACAGTAATAGTTGAGGTGAAAGAAAGAATTGTCAATGAGCTTACACTCTCTGGTAAGATTATGCCTCAGAAATTAAGGGGAAAATAAACACATTTTTATATTAAATAAAACTAAGTAGCCACTAACATATCTATGCATATAAACTGCAAAGAAGAAGTTCTTTAGCGAAGACATTTTAAAAAAGGAATCTTGAGTTAGGCGTGGTGGTTTATGACTATAATCCAGACTGATTTGGATTAAAAGCTTATTGCACGGTCATGCATCTGTCATCCCAGCTACACAGGAAACATAAGCAGGAGCACTAGGCCAGACTAGGCAAAAGAGAACCAGAACACACACACACACACACACACACACACACACAAACCCAGCAAGACCCTATCCCGAAAATAAAAGCAAAGGGATGGGGCATGGCTCAAGCACTAGCACACTTGCCTAAAATGCACAGTCCTGAGCTCAAACCCAGTACTACCCCCCCACACACACAAGTGAGTAGAGTGCCTGGCTAACAAGTACAAGGACTTGAGTTTAAACCCCAGAACTTCCCCCCAAATATGGAGGATTCCCAGTCACTGGTGGTTCACAATGGCAATCCTGTCTACACAAGAGGCTGAGATTTGAGGATCACAGTGGAAAGCCAGCCCAGGCAGGAGAGACTGTGAGACTCTTAGCTCCAATTAACCACCAGAAAATTGAAAGCGGTGCTTCGGCTGAAAGTGGTAGAGCACTAGCTGTGAGAAAAAAAAGAAAAAGAAAGAATGAATTCAGGGACAGTGCCCAGGTCCCAAGTTCAAGTTGCAGAATCAAAAAACAAAACAGAAGAAAATAAAAATGGAGGCTCAAGGGATCTAATTGGAAGGTATGTTTCCACACTTCACTCCAATTGGTCAAATGTTGATAAAAATACACTAAATTATGTAGCTATGATATATAGTAACCCAAAAAATGACTGAGAAATCTCTAAAAAAAGAGATATATCCAAATTCATTATAAATATACAACAAGGCATCCTTTAAAAACATATTCAGCGGAAAAGATTGTATTCTGTTTTTGCTAACAAATAATGCTGGGAAATCTGGACATCCACATGCCGAGAAAAAGAGAGAGAGAGAGAATGAGAGAGAGAGAGAGAGAGAGAGAGAGAGAGAGAGAGAGAGAGAGAGAGAGAAAGAGAGAGAGAGAGAGGACTGTAGAGACAGACTTTACAGCTTTCACAAACATTAACTGAAGGTGGATCATAAACCTCATTGTAAAATGTCAATCTAGACAACCTAGCACTTGGCAATGTTTTTTTGTTTTGTTTTGTTTTGTTTAGATACGGTGTGAAAACAGCAGCCATGAAAGAAATAATTGATAAGTCAGACTGTATTAAATTTATGTTTTTCTATTCTGTGAACAATACTGTCAAGAGAATAAAAAGAGAAGCCACCAGCTGAGAAAGTATTTGCAAAAGACATATCTGATAAAGGGCTATGACTCAAAATACACAAACCACTTGTAAAACTCAACAATGAACAAATAAACAACCCAATTAAAAGACAGGCCAAAGGTTTGAATAGACATCTCACAAAAGAAGTAATGCAGATAAAAAATAAGCATATGAAAAGATGTTCTAAAGCCGGGCACTAATGGCTCACACATGTAATCCTAGCTTCTCAGGAGACTGAGATCTGAGGATCATGGTTCAAGACCAGCCCAGGCACAAAAGTTCATGAGACTCTTTATCTCCAATTAACCACCAGAAAACTGGAAGTGGTGTTGTGGCTCAAGTGGTAGAGCACTAGCCTTGAGCTGAGGAGTTCAGGAACAGGGCACAGGCCCAGAGTTCAAGATCCATGACTGACAAAACAAAAACAAAAACAAAACAACAAAAAAACGGATGTTCTCAGCTGGGCACTGGTGGACTGGTGGCTCATGCCTGTAATTCTATCTACTCAGGAGATCACACTTCAAAACCAGCTTAGGGAAGAAAAGTTTCCATGGGACTCTTACCTCTCAATAACCAGCAGAAAACCAGAAGTGGTGCTTTTAGCACTAGCCTTGAGCAAAAGAGCTCAGGGACAGCACCCAGGCCTTAAGTTTAAGCTCCACAACTAACCAAAAACAACAAAAACAAAAATGATGCTCTACATCTCATAGCATCAGACAAAATGCAAAATAAAGCAAACAAGGGGGCTTGCCAGGGTAACTTAAACAGAAGTTGCAGGCCAGCTTGGGTTAGGTTTTCTTAGTCCAGCTTGGGCCTCTTAGTGAGACCTTGTCTTGGAAAACCACGTAGCACCACCCACAAGAAGAGACACTAGAATGCATGTATTAGGATGGCCAACATTCAAACCCTGACACCACTAAATGCTAGTGTAGTTATGGAGCAACAGGAACTCTCTTTCACTGCTCAAAGGAACCCAACATGACACTACCATTTTTAGATGATCCAGCATTTTCCTACAAAAATTAACCATATGTACCATCATCTTCCTTTAGTATTTACTACCCAATAAAAGTAAAAACACGCACCCATGAATTGGGTTCTGGTGGCTCACACATATAATCCTAACTTCTCACAAGGCTTGAGACCTGAGGACTGCAGTTCAAAGCTAGCTTGGGCAAGAAAGTCTGTGAAATTTTGATCTCCAATTAGCCAGCAAAAATACCAAAAGTGGAGGTGTGGCTCACATAGTAAAGTACCAGCCTTGAGCAAGAATGCTAAGGGACAGCACCTCAGCCCTCCCTGAATTCAAGCCCTAGGATAAGCCAGACAATTTTTAAAAAAGTCTATCAACATAGAAGCCTATACAAGAATGTTTATACTGTCATTATTCATACATGCCAAAATGAAGAAGCAACAGAATGTCCTTCTGCAGTGGACTGGATAAGGCATCTGTAGCCCATGACAATATTACTATTGATTATTATTCAGGGCTACAAAGAAATAAGCTGCCAAACTATGAAAAGACATGGATGAAACATAAATGCACATGACTAAGCAAAAGAAGTCCAGCTTAAAAATCTCCATACTGTATGGTTCCAATGCTAGGAGGTTCTGGGAAAATCAAAATCACATGAACAATACGAGGCAGGCCAACACATTCCAAGAATCCTAATACTCAAGAGGCTAAAACAGGAGGATTGAAAACTTGAGGCCAGCCTGGGTTAGATAGAGATATCTAGTCTCAGTGGAAGGAAGAAAGAAAAAGGAAGGAGGAGGGGAAGAAGGAAGCGAAGAAAAGAGGAAAACAGAAAGAGCCTTGAGGATTCTGAGGCAAGGAATTCGTGGTGGGAACACGTTATCCATTAATCTGTACCACGCGGGGAGTGGAGCCTAATGTACATCATGGAATTTAAGTGACAATTATGTGTCAGTGTGGGTCCCCCAAGGATAGCGGGTGCCCCACTCTCTCACAGGAGGTAGTGGAGAAGCCATGGAAACAAGAGAACAGGAGTGGTGGAAAGTGTGCATTTTCTCAAGTTTTCTGTGAGTCTATAACTGCTCTCAGAACCAACTGTATTTTTTTTGGAGATAATAGAGCACTACGTACTGTATGCGCAGAGGTGACTTTATGCTCATAAATTTGACAACTTCAAAAGAAATGAATCAAGGCTTTCCAAAACAACACTCCACCCAAACTCAACCAAGATGAAACTGACCATCTGAATAGTCTGGAAACCATCAAGGAAATGGAATCCATAACCATAAAAACCTGAAGAGGTAATAGCCAAGCCCTTACGGTTTCGCTAGAGAATTGGAGCAACATTTAAAGAAAAAATTTAAAAAAAATCTAGTTTTCTGCGATCTCTTCCATCCAGAAAAAAATAGGGGAATAGTCAGAATAGTGGCCCTAGGACCTGTGAAGATGTTGTTTCACATAGTAAAAATTCATTTTAAGATGGTGGAGACGGGGACAATCTATTGGATTGTACAAGTGGTTTCAGCATGATTACAAGATTGGGGTTCAGGAAATGTATGGATTCCACAGGTTTATGTCCTTAGCCGCATTTAAGGTTTTAAGCCACCATGTCACCAGTATTCTTCTAATAAGACTTTCTCCTCTTTTTCCTGGACATTAATGACATAGATGTTAGACAGTTTCCTATTTCTCCACAGGTGTCTGGGGCTCTGGTTCTTTTTCTTCCAACCTATTCTCCTTTTGTTGTTTGGACTGGATAAATTGGCATCATATTCAGATGTCAAGCTGATGGCTTTAAAAGTGGAGGATGGAGCCAAAAAATGCAGGTGGGCTGCTGAAAGCTCCTAGAATGATGTCCACGAGGAACATAGCTCTGGTGAAAGCCTGATTTGAGTTCAGTAAATCCCGATGTGGTCCTCTGACTTCCCTCCACCCAGAAATGTAAATATTTGTTGCTTTCTTCTTTTTTTAACTACTAAATTTTTGGCCATCTGTGACACTCGTAATGGAAAGCAATATAGAATTAGATGACAAAAGGACAGAACTCTTAATTTCAGAGGATCCATATTATTCTGATGTAAAAAAACTAGAGGACATGGTATAAGCCATCTTGGACTAATGCCTCTCATAAATTTAAACAAAATTTAAAGTCCAGTCTTGTAATATCTCCCATGTTGTTCTTTTGTTATACAGGGTTACATTTGCTATATGGGGGTCTTTGGTGCTTCCTTATTCATTTTTGGATTTTTTTTCTATTTTTGAGGTTTTGATGAGCATTGCATTGAACTTCATCTGTAGAAAACTTTCAGTAGTTTGAGCATTTTCATGATCTTAGATTTGCTTACCTATGAGCAAGGTAGGCATTTCCATTTTGTGGTGTCTTCTTTAATTGCTTTCTTGAAGATTTTCCAGTTTTCACTGTGGGTGTCTTCAGTGCTCTTTGTTAAATTTATACCTAGGTAGTCTATTTTGCTTTTCAAGGCTATTATGAGTGGAATTGTTTTCCTGATTTCTTTCTCAGAAAATTTGTTGGGATATAGAAAAGCTACTAATTTTTTTTCTTGAGTGTTTATTTTAAACTGCTGAAAGCATTTATCAGATTTAAGAGGTTCTGGTGTCACCAGAAAGCATAGCCCTAGCACTAAAAACCCAAACATGAAGGCCAGTGGGATAGAAGACTCAAAGATAAAATCAAACACCTCAGCCTGACACTGGTGGCTCACATGTAATCTTAGCTACTTAGAAGGCTAAGATCAGGGGATCAGCCAGCCCAAAGAATGAGTCTGTGAGATGCTTATTTCCAGTTAACCACCAGAAAACTGGAAGTGGCACTGTGGTTCAATGTGGTAGAGTGCTAGCCTTGAGTTGAAGAGCTCATGGACAGTGTCCAGGCCCATATTCAAGCCCCAGGTCAGACCAAAATAAAAATCACAGAGCTCTACTTAAAGATTATTTTTTAAAAAAAATCACACAAGAAATCATCTGATTTTGACAAAGAAGTCAAGCAACACTGAAAACAAAACAACCACTTCAATAACTGGTGCTCAGAAAACTGGTTATCTCTGTGCAGGAAACTGAAACTAGACCCCTATCTCTCTGTACAAAAGTCAACTCCAAAATGGGTCAAGATTGTAAGATGGCATCTGAAACTACCACAAGGAAACCTGAAGAAAACTCTGACTTTATACCACCCAAGCCAGAATGGCTGTCACAAAGGAACAACAATAAAAGCTGGTGAGGACATAGGGGGAAGGAACCCTCAGACACGGATGGCAAGAATGTGACCAAATGTACCCACTCAGAACACCAGTTCAGAGGTTCCCCCCAAAACGAGACTTAACCTTATAATCGTCCCATACCTCTCTTGGACATATATCGGAAGCTGTGTACTACAAGAGACATCTGTACATATTGTAAAAGCAGTTATAAGGTGGTTTATAACTAATGAATTGATACACAAATTATGGCACACATATATACTGGAATATTGCTATGAAATATTATTCCATCATTAATAAAAGCGAAATGATTTTATTTGTAGGAAAATAGAGCTGGGGACATTGAGATGAGTAAGATAAACCAAACTCAAAATGCCAAATACTACATTTTTACTCATGGTAAATATATATTTAATATAATATATATATATATTACTGTGGGTTTGGAGAATGGGGTGAGGAAAAGGAGGTAAAGAAAATGATTGAGGAGCAAGGCTCCAGTGGCTCATGCCTGTAATTCTAGCTACTCAGGAGGCTAAGATCAGAGGATGACAGTTCAAAGTGAGCCTGGGCACTAAAGTCCATGAGACTCTTATCTCCAATTAACCACCAGAAAATAGTAAGTGGTGGTGCTGTGGCTCAAGTGAGAGCACTGCCTTGAGCTGAAGAGCTCAGGGACAGCATCCAGGCCCTGAGTTCAAGCCCCATGACTGACCAAAATTAACTGATGGAAGATGGATTAAATCAAAGCACACTGTGTCTATATATGAAGATGGCATCAGAAAACCTCACCAGAAAGCTATTGAACAATAAGGAGTAGGGATGGGGAAGGAGAGAGCACTAAAATGAGGTTAATTTGACTAAATTGAGAATAAATAAATGGATTGAAACATGAAAATACACAAGAGACATTAGCACACTGAATACCACAATGTATAAATATAATTACATTCTAATTATATTAACACTGTGCTCTATAACCAAATCAGACTAATTTCAGGTACATCAGATTGGTTTGAGATTTAAAACCCAATCAGTGTAACTCGGTGTCACTCATAAGCTAAAACAAAAGAAAATCAGAGGATCATATCAATTAATTCAGACAAAGCACTTGAAAAATAGTTCAACCATCATTTATGAAGAAAATCTCCAGAAATATAGGAATGGGGAAATGACTTCAGCTTGATGAAAAGAACCATCAGTCCACAGTTGGCATCCCATTTGATAGTGAAATATTAAGATCCCAACTCTCACTACTCAGTGAACAAAACCAAAAATTCTAGTGATAACAAGGCAAGAAAAAAGAAATTGCAAGCATACAAACTGGAAAGGAAGAAATATAGCAAATCTGGTTACAGATGGCATGAAGGAACACTTTATGTCAAAATCTACCCCAAGCTCCTCTAGAATTAATAGATGAGTCTAACCAAATTCAACAATACAAGATTGTATTCAATATAATTGTATTTCTATATACTAATGTAGACACATGGGAGCATATATGTAGACATTAAAATTAAAAAGTAAATATCTTTCATAAAAACTCCTAAGTAAATGATTAGATAGAAAGCCATATACAGAATCTGTATGACAAAAAATATGCAACACTGCTTTAAAAGTTAAGGACAGATGTACTATGTTCATGAAATAGATAGCTCCCCAGATTGTTCCATAGGATCATTGGAATGCCTATAAAAATTCCTGACAGGTGGTTCTTTGTTTTCTTTCTTTTTTAAAATAAATACAGTTTTATTCTAAAATGATAGGGCGGTAAAGCAGCAAAAACAATCTGGGTGGGAAAAATTACTAAGCATTAAATGACTAAGTAATTTAAACAAAAAAGTGTGATATTGGTGAAAGAATAGAGAAATCGATATACAGAAATGATAAGAGAATTCAGTAGTAGATCCTTGAAAATATGTCAATGGTTTTGTTATTTTTTTAACAAAAGTGCAAATATCTTTGACAGAAGAGGACAGACTTTGCAGGAAATAGTGCTGGATTTTCTAGCCCTTACTAGACAAGAAAATTAATTAAAATCTGTGACTTACATCTTAAAAAGTTACTCAAGGTAGAATGGAAAACTGTAGCAAAAACCTTTGGGGTCTGGGGCTAGGGAAATAGTTCTCATATTTAATACCCAAAACATGATCCATAAAAGAAAAAAATCAAGGCTTTGAATCTCTTTTATCTTTGAAATAAAAATTTTAAACTTTCACTCTGTGGGAGCCTGTGTGGAAAAGATGAAAATGTAAGAAAAGAGAATATTTGCCAATCACCACCTACCTGCATGGAGACTATTATTGTCTGAAATATAGAAAGAATTTTAAAAATACAACAGTTACAAAAAATTAAAATGAAATTCAGGTGGAAGGAGGAAGGAAAGGGATGAACATAAAGATTAGAGAAAAGGAACAGAGAGGCAAATGTGATCAAAGCACATTATATACAGGTGTGGACATGTCATGATGAAATCCTTTCCTCTATACAAAAATTTGATACATACATGCCAATAAAAGACCCTGTAAGAAAGCAGGTATGGACATGAGAAGGTAGTTCATCACTGAGGATATCCTGGTGGGAAATGACAGGTGAAGAGATCTTAAACATGGCAGATGCAAATCAAAACCACATGAAATTATCACTGAATACCTATCAGAATGGCTAATATTTTTTTCCTTTTCCTTTGTCATCCATTTCTCTTTTATTGTAAAGATGATGCATAGAGGGGTTGACATTACATAAATAAGGAAATGAGTACAATTCTTGCCAAACATTGTTACCCCTCTCTCATTTTCCCCTGCTACCCCTCCCTCCTGTTTCCCTCCCCCCCAAGTTGCAAAGTTCATTTTAATATTTTTTAAACAGTGAGAACAAAATGCTGGCATATATGGAAAGAAACTGGGTCGCCCATACATTGCCATGGAGAAGGTAAAACGGCGCTGGCACTCTGGAAAAATAGAGACAGCTTCTCCAAAAATGAGACACTCAATTACCATAAATCCAGTAATAGCACTCTTGGGCATTTATCCCAGAGAAATGAAAATTTATGATCACACAAAAGCCTCTACATGAGTGTTCCTAGCACTTTTATTTGTAATAGTAAAAATTGGAGTCAGCTTAGATGTCCTTCAGTAGATGACTGGTTAAAGAATTGTTATACCCACACCCATGGAATGCACATGCCCAGAATGCCAGAAAAAAAAATAATGCAGGCAACAATTTGGATGGGTCTGTAGGGACTCCTGATATGAGAAGAAAGCAAACAATGGAAACTACAGACCGTATGACTCCATAATGTGACATTTTGGTCAAGGCAAAGTATTAGAAATGGAAAACAAATCTGTCAGTGGTGGCAAGGACCCTGGGCTGGAGCAAAAGAGAGAATAAGGGAAGTGGTGTGGTAGCTTGGCTCTGATGAAAGATACAATCCAAGGTGTGGGGGGGAAGTGTATAGAATGTACTTGCATGCATACCATGCTTGCGTGCGCGCGCACACACACACACACACACACACACACACACACACACACACACACACTTGAGTATAAATGAAACAGAAAAGCTAAATAAGGTTAGTGGATGGTATCGCAGTCACCATCGTGGCGGTGATGTTTATGTTATAATTCTGCAAAATGTTACCATTGGGGAACATTGGTCAAAAAGTAGGAGGGAGTTTGTTCTCTGTCTTCCTTCTGTCTTCTTTCCTTTAATTTTCATAAACCCACTTTACCTACGTATACTTGACATAGAAAACTCTATTACATATTTAATGTTTATAACATGGCAAGTTTGGAGGAAACTGAACACTTATAAATACCACCACTATTGAGTTCATAAACAGATCTACAATCTCCTCAAGTTTCCTCCTGCTCCTTTGTTACGGTTCTTATTATTTTGGTGGTCAGAAGATCTTACAGAAGACCTCTCTTTGAAAACTAACAGTATACAATCAAGGCTGTTAGCTGGTGGCATTATGCTGCATATTAGATCTCCAGAATTTATTTTACAACTGTAAACTTGCATTTCTTAACCTTATTGCAGTTGCATTTGAATGTTTCAATTAAAATTTTTTATTAAAATGAGTCTATAAAATCACATGAGCCCATATTCATGAAAAGTATTAAATACATAGGAATTTTGGAAAAGCTACTTCTTCCCTCCCCCTCTATTTTTAGAAAGGAATAAAAAATAATGCTGTAGCTAGCTTCTGTCTGTAAGTTATAAATTTATACAAAGACACAAATGGTTTTAAAGTAGTTTTTTAAAGGTGAACAATTTCCCCTGAATTAAAAACATTTTTGAAAGGTGAAATGACAATATAAATATCAGACAAAACAGACTTGAAAAGGAGTTATTACTGAAGACTTTTTTAAAAAAATATCAAAGGATTAAAGTGTCACTACTTTCTCAAACATAATGAACACAAATTGCTATGGTTTGAGCAGGTCCCCCAAAAGTGTATGTGTTGATAATATAATCTTTAATGTTATCAGGGATTGACAAGCAGGCTGCAGAAGAGCTAAAACAGGTCTTAAGGTCCTTGGATACATGAATGGGTAAATGTCATCATCAAGTGAATGGGTCAGTGATCCTGAGAGTGGGTTTATTATAAAGGTGAACTTGCCTGCTCTCTCTGTCTCCCCTGGGGGTGTCACCTTCTCTATGCCATTCTCTGTTGCTACTTGAAGTCCTTGCCAAATGCCAGGACCATGCTCTTAGACTATTTACCCTCTAGAATCATGAGCAACAACAACAAAACAAAACTAGTATTGTTTATAAATTACCAAGGCTATGGTATTCTGTCATTGCAGCAGAAAATGGACTAAGACACAAATATATAGGCACCTAATAACAGAGTTTCAAAGTACAAGAAGGTGAAACTGATACTAATAAAGGAAGAAATATGTATATATATATAATTACAATTGTTGCACAGTATTTGATAGTCACTTAAAAAAAATCAGTACAGTTTTAAAGGATCTGAATTATACTGCCAAATGCATTTACTTCATTTGACAGAAAAAGTACATGCTTTTATGCAGGGGGCTGCATGGAATGTTCGTGCAGAGAAGCACTGGACCAAATAGTAAGGCTCTGTAAAGATTTTTTCCTATATTTTTATTTTAATTAATAGAAGGATTACATTATTCACCAGCTAGAAGGTGCATTCCTTCACAAATGTCTCTGTAAAGTTTTTACATATGCAAATGCTACCAAGTTACACTATTCCAGTGGAACAGAATGGAACACCAGGAAATGAATCCACAGGCTGATACCCATCTGTGTGCAATAGGGGAACCAAAACCATAGGCTTAGAAGAAAGATAGCCTCTTCAGAAAATGGTGCTGGCAAATCTGGATATCCACATGCAGAAAACCAAAACTAGATCCTCATATATCATCTTGCCACCAGGATCAATTAAAAAAATGCATCACAGACCTCCATGTAAGAGCAGAAACCATGAAACTATTACAGAAAGGGATAAAAAGAGCATGAGGGCTCCTAGGCACAGATTGAAACTTTCTAAGTGAAAACTCAGAAACACAACAAATCAAAGAAAACCTTGATAAATGGGGTTGCACCAAAATTAAAAGTTTCTGCACAGCAGTGGACATAGCTAATAAACTAAATAGAAACCCCACAGAATGGGAGACTTTTATAAGCTATAAATCAGATAAAGGCCTAATATCCAGAATATATTTAGAGCTAAAAAAATACCCTCAAAGAAATGACAATCCAATTAATAAATAGGTTAATGGCTTACAGGGAAGATTTCTCAGAAGAAGTAAAAATGGCCAATAGACACATGAAGAAATGCTCAACATCTCTGGCCACAAAGAAAGTACAAATAAAAACAACACTGAGATCCCATATCACCCCAGTTATATTGGCTACTCAAGAAAACAAACAATAGATGCCAGTGAGTTCCAAAGGGAACTCTATCACACTGTTAGTGGGGATGTAAACCACTCTGGAAAGCAATATGGAAGGTCTTCAAAAACTAAACATAAAACTGCCCTATGACCCAGAAATTCCACTCCTGGGCATTTATTTTTTTATTTTTTTTAATAGTATAAGGGGATTTTTTTGTGGTAACTCCATAGGTGCATAAAGTGTACTTTAAAAAAACTCACCACTTCCAGTACATTCCTTCAGTCCCCTCATTCTCCTATATACTTTTTAATACTTTTTTATAGTTATGTTTATATTTCCATTACCATGTCCATAGCTTTGGGTATGCAGATACTGAGTCCTCGCTCTTGTACTCTTTGGATTTAATAGCCACATATTAAGGATACCATGTGCCTTTTGTTCCTTAGGTCTTGACTTGTCTCACTCAACATGATTCACTCTAGATTCATCCACTTCCCTGCAAATGCCATTATTTTATCTTGTCTGTTGGCTATGTAGAATTCCATTGTGTATATATACCACATTTTCTGTATCCATTCATCTGCAGTAGGGCATCTGGATTGTTTCCATCGCCTGGCTATTGTGAATAGTGCAGAGATGAACCTAGCTGAGCAGGTGTCCTTATCATATCTTGGGTTATGATGTTCAGGGTAGATCCTGGGCATTTATTAAATAGAACACAAACAGGTCACACTAAAGCCATCCTCACAACCATGTTCATCGCAGCACTACTTGCCATAACCAAGATACGGCATCAGCTCAGATGCCCCTCAATGGTCAAACGGAGCAAGAAAATACAGTACAAGTGCACAATGGAATCTTGCTCATCTATTAGAAATCATGATGTTGTATCATTCTTGGGAAAAAAAATTATTCCTAGTGAAGTAAGCCAGACGCAGAGAAAAAAGGTTGTATGCTTCCCTTCATTTGTGGTAGATAGAATATAAATACTTTGAGCAGTAAGTTATGGGAAGCTCAAATAAATATTTAGAAAGACCAGGTCAAAGCTCAACAAAAATCACCAGCAGAAAATGGGTACATGCGAGAAGAGGAATGAAACAAAAGGGAGAAGGGTAGACGAATTAAGGGGGAAGGAAGGTAGAGGATGCAGTCAAGATCCCATCGTATGTACTACAACATGAAGAAAAGTGTGGGAGGAGTGAGTGGAGGGGAGGTGTGAAGGTTGAAGAGGATTATATATATCAAGATGCATTGCATTCATAAACTGCTTTGTTAAATGGTATGGTGCCGCTAAAGCTATTATTTAAAGAATGCAATGCAACTTAGAGATTTTTTAAGTAGAATAAAGATATAGCAATAATAAGATATTCAGGAAAACCATCGATATGCCAAATACAGTTTAAAGTTACGCAGATGTCCGTGATGAGATCACGAAGGAATCTGAGAAACTAGCTCACAGCGGATGACAATAAAAACACAATGGTGTGCATTGCCACTTAAACAGTGCTTCAAGGGGCATTTATGTTTTAAGTACTTGTATTTCAAAAGGTAAGAAGAAACTTCCCCACCTGGAGAAGGTATACATGCAGTGGCACACTGGGGAATGCTGGAGGGAGCACACCCCACACTTGTCTGTTCCCCTTGAACGCAGCTGGCCGAGGACTCTGGAAACAGCAGCAAGTAGACTAGGAAAGGGCAAGGACACACAAGACCACTGGATGAGCAGTGAACCCACCAGATCCTTTTCTCTCCCAGCATCCCAGATCTAATCTACACACAATCCCTAAACCTACAAGTGAGCCCTGGGCTGAAAAGAAAAAAATTCAAAGGGAAAGAGTACCCAGAAAAGTCTTTTAGTGGAGTGGAGGAGAGCAACTTCTAGTGGTCAGTGTATACTGAGGGCTCTGATTTAATCTGAAGAAGGTAGAGGAAAATTCCACTGGTTCCTTATTTTTTCCCCTCTCATCTTTCCTGGATGCAGGTCTGTCTGGATGCTGGGGCAATTACAGTCACATGTAGCAGAATGGTCTAATTAAAGCTCCAACTTGCTGGTCAGAGGATGAAAAGGGGTTTGTTCTAGAGACTCAGAAAAGATTGGGGAGAGGGGGGAGGGTGGGGAGGGGAGGAAAAAATGGAGGGGGAAGGGTAGAAGGAGAGAGAGAGAGAGGAGGGAGAGAGGGATAGAAGGGGAGAGAGAGAGAGAGAGAGAGAGAGAGAGAGAGAGAGAGAGAGAGAGAGAGAGAGAGAGAGAGAGAGAGAGAGAGAGAGAACAGCTAAATAAAGAAACCTCATAAAATTGTTTTTAACTCTTGGGTTTACCACAGAGCTTTACCCAGTAAATATAATCCTACTCCACTGATCAAAACTGAGAAATGAAGAACTAGACCAACACTAGCCTCTGGGGGCCCGGGGCGGTTGGGGGGACATAGGTAGAGGAGAGAGTCAATAACATGGCAAAAGCTTTGGAAGCTGACCTAACTTTTGAATAGCCCACAGAAAGTCTCAGCTTCAGAATGAGACTGAAGGTTGGTTGCCTGCTAAAACAATATGGCCTCTGCAATGTGAGTGAAGACACTGCCACATTCCAAAACATAGTGTTCAACAGGGATAGAGAGCAACCCCAAACTCCCTCATGACAAGACTCAACTCCCTTAGTCAAGACGACTGACAGATGCCAGCATGAGATGGCATCATACGTGAATTATCTGACAAAGACTGGAACAGCATAAAGGTGTTCCATTAGACCATGTAAGCATGCTTGAAACAAGTGGGAAAAATTTAAAGCCACAGACAATCACGGCTGAAAACTTCCAAATTGACATCTAGGCGCAATAAGTTCAGTTAATCACAATGACAATAAAATTACCACATCCACAACTCTATGCTTTCTAGCCAAACAATTGAAAAACTGAAGTCGGCTCATGTCAACAATCCTCGTTACTTGGGAAGCTGTGATTGGAGGATTGCTCTGCTAGGCCAGCACAGGTAGAACGCTTGTAAGGTTCCATTTCAACACTAAATGCTGAGCATGGGAGTGAACACCGACCGTCCATGTTAGAGTGTAAATAATAACTATTGCGGGCCGGAATGAGCAAAAAGTGAGACTCAATCTCAAAAATAGCCAGAGAAAAAGGGGCTAGAGTCGCAGCTCAAGCCTAGCAAGCATTAAGGCTTAAGTTCAAACCCCAGTACCAGAAAGGTAGGAAGGCAGGGAGGGAGCAAGGTGGGGGGAAGGGAAGGGAGAGGAGGGGAGGGGAGAGGGGAGGGGAGGGGAGGGGAGGGGAGAGGAGAATCAAAGACAGAAATCTTGGCAGCATCCAGAGGCCAGTGTTACATTATTATAAAGAAACAAGGATTTGGATGACTATGGATACTTCTTAACAAAAACCATGGAGACATTTTTAGATATAGAAATGGTAAGAAAATTTGCTGCCAGCAGACCTTCTCTGAAAAAACATTCTGAAAGAGTTTTTCAGACACATGGAAGTAATGCTGGAAAGAAACATGGTACATCCAAAATAAAGGAGGAGGGACAAAAATGACAAATCTGTCCTCTTCTTATGTTCTTTACATCTGACAGCTGAAGGTCAAAAATTACAACACTGCACAATGGAATTGTGTATGTAAAATACAACACATAATAAGATCATTATAAGCCAGATACCAGTAGCTCATGCCTATAGTCCTAGCCACTCAGGAGGCTAAGAACTGAGATTTGTTGTTTGATGTCAACTAACAAGAAAGCTGGTGAGACTCATCTCCAACCAGTCACCAGAAAACCAGAGCAAAACAGTCCAGGGACAGTGCCCAGGCTCCAAGTTCAAGCCCCACAAGCCACCAAAAAGAAGAGGAAGAGGAAGAGGAAGAAGAGGAAGAAGAAGAAGACGAAGAAGAAGAAGAAGAAGAAGAAGAAGAAGAAGAAGAAGAAGAAGAAGAAGAAGAAGAAGAAGAAGAGGAGGAGGAGGAGGAGGAGGAGGAGGAGGAGGAGGAGGAGGAGGAGGAGGGGGAGGAGGGGAGGAGGGGGAGGAGGAGGAGGAGGAGGAGGAGGAAGAGCAGGAGGAGGAGGAGAAAGAAAGAAAGAGAATTATAGAATAAAAGGAGGAGAATTCAAAGATCCCCTGTCCAAAAGCAAAAGTAGTCTCTAAAAATAACAAAATTGAATGACTTACACTATAGGGCCTAAAGATTTTCTGTGAAGTGATAGTAATCAAGCTAAGTATGGTGTTAGCAGAAGAACAGACAAAAATAATCACTTGGATATAAAGTCCAAAAAATAACTTCTACTTTATGGCTATTAACTTTTCAGTAAAAGATGCCAAAGAACATTTTGTTTCAGTGCAGTGACATAAACAAAATGACAAAAAGGAAAGTGTTAACAAGCTTCCATCTCCCTGCACCTCCCCCCACACCGCCCCACCCCAAACATCAGAACAGATTTTTAAGTACTCTGGAAAATAGCATGGGGAATTGCATTGAAAGGGCTCATCAGTGGATGTAAGGAAGCAGGGGGGACACAAAAATGATGAACATAAAGGCAGGCAGGGAGTATATTGGGATTTTAGTCTGGGCGCAGACGGAGAAATGATTGCACAACACTGGACAGATGTATAGGGTGTGTAGGATGACATCACACGACCAATATACTTACTGTAAGAGCTCCAGAAGGAGAGGAAGAGAGAGAGGAGAAAGGATATTTGAAGAAAGAGCTGGCTCCAAACTTCCCACCTGGGATGAAAGATGATACACGGCTACAAATCCAGGAGGCCACGTAGAAAAATGTAAGGAAGGTCCACCAGGAAACAGGCCACATCACCAGCACAGAGGCCTTGGACCAGCCTGGAGGAGTTCTGGGATATGATTCGTTTCTCACCAGGAAGTGCCAAGGCCAAGTGGCAAGGGGCCACATATTGAAAGGATTGAAAGGAAAAAAAATCAAAGAAGAAGGGGATTTTTGCTTCTGGGGCTTTTGAGTTTTGTTTTGTCTGGTGGGTATCAAGACTTAAAACTCAGGGCCTTGTACCAAAGTCAGATACAATGACAACATGAGATAAAACATAAGGAGAGAAACAAAACAAAGAGAGACAGAGACAGAAAGCGGGGGGAGCAATAACCTCACACAGTAGGTTGAGAACAGCAAACATAAAAATCAAGCTATTGTTTGGTGCCTGGTATATTGTATATACATTTATTTGTTTATTTAAAATAGGGAAGGGAAGGAAAAACAAGATGATTGGGAGGGAGTGGGAGGAGGGAAACTTGGGAGAAAAACATTGGAAGGGGTATCAATGTTCAAGAAATAATGTACCCACTATCTGATGAATGTAACTGTGACCCCTCTTTATATCACCCCAACAATAAAATACAATTGGAAAAAAAAAACACTCAGGGCCTTGTGCTCAGCTCACTTGCTCAGCTGGTGATCTACTTGCTACCAATGTACCAGTCTACTTGCTAGGTTTTCTTGTTTGTTTGTTTGTTTTTAAGTTGGATCAAAGAACAATGATCCTCTAGATCTCAGGCTCTGAGTAGCTAGGGTTTGCAAGCATGAGCCCCAGATGAAGGAAGAATTCCATATCTGACCAACTGTCCTTCAAAAATGAAGGAGAAATTTTGTTTCAGTGACAGATAATCATCTAAGAAAAAGATAAAAATAGAGAAATAGTTAAACAACAATGTAAACTCAATGGTCCCAACACACACACACACACACACACACACACACACACACACACTCACACACACTGGAGCATGCATATGGAAATGCAGACATGAGCACACACCTAAACATGAGCATACAAACACACACACACACACGAGCATGTACGCACATAAAAGCATATGTTCATACATGTGCACACATATACACACATGCTCTATCATATATATATATATACACACACCATTGTATATATAAGATATTACTCAACAGCAGAAAGCACATTAGTCTCAAGTGCATAAGAAAAACTCTCCAAGACAGATCACATGTTAGGCTATAAAACAAGGTTTGATAAGCAGATTTGCAGAATCTGTTAAACTTGAAAATATTGAAATCACAAAGTGCAATCTCTGACTATGACAGAAAGAGAATTTAATTAATAACAACAAGAAAACTAGTGCATTCACATTTATGTGGGAATAAGACAACACATTCTTAAATGGCCATGGCCATAGACAAATCATGAGAGAAACTGGAAATTACTTAGACAAAAAAATGTGAATACAAATATGACATGCTCCATCACTGATGGAAAACCAAGGCAGTGCTCTGAAGTTATAACTGCCCACACTGCAAAAGAAAGTGCTGTAGCCATAACCTAAATGTACAGCGTGAGAGTCTACAAGGATAAGAACTAAAACCAAAACTAAAAGGAAGAAAAATGTAAAAAGTAGACATAAGCCAGACACCAATGATTCATGTCTGTAATCCCAGCAACTCAGGAGACTGAGGATCTGAGGAGAATTGAGGTTCAAAGTCAGTCTGGGAAGAAAAGTCTGTAAAAATCTTTTAATTTCCAATGAACTACAAACTGGCCAGAAGTGGAGCTGTGGCTTAAGTAGTAGACAAAGAATGACAAAGAAGGTCAGAAATAGTACCCAGGTCCTGAGTTCAAAGCCTAGGACCAGTAGCTCCTCCTCCCCCTAAAAAAGGGTAACAATAAGTAAAAACAGGAGTACAGGAGAAAATATCACTGAAAACATGTGATATGTTTAAAAAAGATCAGCAAAACAGACAAACCTTTAGCTGGATCAACAAAGAAAAATAAAGAGACATTAACAAACTAAAAGAAGAAATGAGAGTAGAACTATTGATACCACACTACTACACTGTTGGTGGGAGTGCAAAATTGTTCAACCACTATGGAAAGCAGTATGGCAGTTCCTCAAAAGACTAAACATAGAGCTCCCTTATCACCCAGCAATTCCACTACTTGGCATTTACCCATTGTCCAGAAACAAGGACATACTAAATCCACTAGCACAACCATGTTCACTGCAGCACTATTTACCACAGCAAAGATATGGAACCAACCCAGATGTCCCTCAGTTGATGAGTGGATCAACAAGATGTGGTATTTATACACAATGGAATTCTATGCTGCTGTCAGAAAGAATGACATCACCCCATTTATAAGGAAATGGAAAGACTAGAAAAAATCATATTAAGTGAAGTAAGCCAGACTCAAAGGAACATAGGCTCAATGGTTTCCCTCATCTGTCATAATCAGTAGAAAACTTGGGCTCTTCTAGCAGAGATTTACAATAGAACAAAACCCAGATACATAAGGCCATATGGTATAACACTAAATAAAAGGACCTCTAGGATATAGAAACAAAAGCCATATAATGAGACATTGTTGTCCTTAATTTACTATGTTATCTCTCATCTCTTTTTCTGTGCTTGGTTATCTCATATTGTTACAGTATTTCACCTTGCTATCTGATACATTATATATATGCTTGATTGGTTATTTGAAATTGGATAGGGAAGGAAGGAAAACAATATGAGCGGCGGGGTGGGGGTGGGGGAGGAAATGGGGACCATGACATGAGAAAGGGTATCAATGTATGTGAAGTAATGCATCTTCTATCTGGTGAATATAATGTAACCCTTCTATTAATTGCAATAAAAACATGAAAAAAAGAACTATTGATACAAACCTTATAGAGAGAAGGAAAAGGGTAAGAATAAAACAGATGTTTTATATCAATGTTTACCCCAGAGTAAACAAACAGGGAACATATGTACATATATAAATGCATACATATGCAATGGAATATTAGCCAGCCATAAAAAGGAACAGCATTCTGGTCAATGGTACAGGAATGATGGAAGCTATAAAAATAAAATAAGTGGGAAACTCATATGAAATGTCCATTGTGGGACATCACAGAGGATTAAGTTATATCAAAGGTTACCAGGCCTGAGTTGAGAGGTATAAGGATGGGGATTTGTGTCCTAACGATGGCAGACTTTCTGCTATAAAAATGATAAAATGTTTTAGGACTAGATATTAATAATCATTGATCCGCATAGGCAATGTAATTAATGCTACTGAGCTGTATACTTAAAAGTCATCTATGTGGGGTGTGACATGATCCGAAGAGAAATGTACTCATTACCTGACTCATGTAACAGCAGAACCTCTACAATAACAGTGAAATATATGCATTTTAAAAATTACTAATGTGGCAAATTTAATGTTACAGATAGATGATAAGCAGGCAGGTAGGCAGATAGACAGAGAGACAGATAGATAGATAGATTTACCATAATTAAAAAGGAACTTCTTCCAACAATTTATGCAGGTACAATTAGATGACCACAAGGAAGAAATGAAGTTCAAATCCTAACTCATACTGTATATAAAAATCAATTCAGGATGTACAGACAAACATAAAAGTAACCTGAAACAGTAAAGCTTCATCAGGGAAAAAAAAATCACATAAAATGTAGCTGTAATCTTGGGTCATCAAAGTCCTTTCAGGGCTGGCATAGAAAGCAATAGCTATAAAATCCAAAATTGATAAATTAGACTTCATCAAAATTTAAATCTCCTGCACATGAAAAGACAATCATCAAGAAAATGAATGGGCAATCCAAAGTATGGGAGAAAACATTCTCCAAACATATATCTTACAAAGGACTTGTACCCAGGACATAGAAAGAACTACTGCTCTGAAATAAACCAGACAAACAGCCCAATAAATACCTAGATTAAGGACTTGGGAAGAGTCCCAGCCATATCAGAGAGAGTCAAAGGAATAGACATGAATGGTCAGAAAGCATATGAAAAGGTTTCCAAACTCATTAGTAGGCAGGAAATGCAAATTAAAACCATAAGGAGTAGCATTATGACCCATCAGAATAGAAGAAAAAAAAATCAAGAGATTGAAAACAGTATTATTGAAAGTGTGAACAACCAGAATTCTCATTTAATGTTACGGGCTGTAAAATGACATAGTACTTTAGGGAGTATGTGGCCATTTTATTGTCATTGTTGTTGTAGATTTTTCCAGTCCTGGGCTTTTAGCTCAGGGCCTGAGCACTGTCTTTAGGCTTTCTCAAGGCTAGAGCTCTGCCACCTGAACCACAGCACCACTTCAGGCTTTAAAAGGGGAAAAAAGGGGGAAAAAATCGTTAGTGATACATGCAAAAGCATGAATACACATCACAGATACTATTCTGAAGCCAGAGAGAAAAGAGGTGATACTGTAGGAAAGCCATATGTAAGATAGTTCTACATATAAATGGCGACACTCATCCAACAGTGGTTGGTGTACTGTCAGTTGTGGGTGGGACTCTGAAAGGGAACGCAAGGGAACACATCTGGTCGGGTACGGCATGGGTTATCTCTAAACTTTTGTCTGGACTGTATACCTTCTATGTGTGTGTTTAATTTTAAAATTTACTTTTTTAAATAAGCAGAAGCCAGTCCTGTATAATGAGGAGAACTGAGACAGAGACGAGGATCAACACAACCTTTCAGCAGAATTCTTCTTCTGACTGAGGTGGTTCTAGGACAGTGAGGTGGACTATACAGTGGAGATGAGTAGGAGGGGGAGGCTCTCACCTGGGAGAGATTAGAGCCCAGCCACACAGGCTAACTTAAGGCAGGATAAGGAGTGGTCATTTACCAAAAACAAACAAACAAACCAAAAACAGGATGCCACAATGAGCATGAAGGATGTTAAGCTAGAAAACACCGTGGCCTGTTTTTAGAAGATGACTACAGTAGCTGTATAAGAAATAAATTAGAGAAGCCACAAGCCAAATCAGACAAGCTAGAAAAAGGCCAGGGTAGTTATCTTGTGAAAAGATGGCTGGAACCAACTGGAACCGAAGGAAGAAAGCCATCATTTGTAGACATTGAAGAGAGGGAGAGTTGAACTTGTTACCTGATTAGTGTGGGAAAGGAATTGGAAGTGGGGGGTGGGGGCGGAGAGCGACAGAGACAGAGATTGAGATGGTTGCCAGATTTCTGACTTGAGAAATGGAGGAAGGGTTGGTACCACTGGGGAAAAGGTGAGAAGTTGGGGGAAGTCAGGATATTGGAGGAGAGAGGAGCCTGGGATACTAGAGACACTATCAATTGAGAATCAATGGAGGGGCCACCGAGGGGGGGAGATTTTCATGGGTGCAAGTGCAAGGACAGTTTGGGGGAGGGGGTCTATAAATTAGAGGTCAGCAGCGTCTGATGGCATTTAGAGCTGTGGAAAAGGATGTGAGGGAAATGCCAAGAGATTATATGTACCCAGCTGAGTTCTGGGAATGGCACAGGAGATGACAGAGAAGGAAGGAAGGTAGAACAGGGATCCTGGTAGGGGATAGAGGTGGTCAAAGCCCAAAGCAATTTGACAGTGTTGTCATGCAGTCTGTTGGAGGATGGAATTATGGGTTGTGTGAAATAAAGCTGAAAGTTGAGGAAGGATAAAATGAGGCAGAAACGTGTTCGCAGGATTTAGTAACAAGACAGTTGCTGGAGACTTGACAAATGGCAGCTGAGGTACAGATTGCTCCGAGCGCCAACATGGAGTCTCTTTTTAGACACTTTGCTATGAAAAGAGCCAAGAAAATTGATGCACAGAAGGGGGGGGGGAGAGAGAGAGAGAGAGAGAGAGAGAGAGAGAGAGAGAGAGAGAGAGAGAGAGAGAGAGAGAGAGAGAGCGAGAGCGCTTGAAGTAGGCCTCTTCCAGAGTGGGGAGTGACACACCTGAACAACTGTGGCCTAAAAGTGGTGGGTTTTTGTGGGGAATTAGAATGATACCTCTTAGGGTAAGCCTCTGTGGAGAAAGCATCAGCTTCAAGGCAGAACAAGAATGTGTTGGATGTGTGATGTGGTCCATTGCCTTGGGGTACAGGCATGAAGGTGAATGGTTGAGTTCATTCATAGCTGGAGTTGATCACAAGAGGTGCCTGAGACAAGAGAGAGCCCTCCAGGATACATCCCAGGGGACATATTTCCTCCAGCTAAGCTCCACATCCTCATCTTCAGAAGTTCCCAAAGTAGCACCACTAGCTGGGGACTAAAGCTTTCAACACATGAGCCTGGGAGGAGAGAATTCATAATAATCATAATAATATTCCCAGTTCTCTGCCTCCTTCCAAATCCAAATTTCATCCATCAGAGAAGCATAGGATACTTGTCTTTGTGGGACTGGTTTATCTTATTTAAGATAATGTTCTCATTCCATCCATTTCCCAGCAAATGATGTGATTTTCTTCTGTGACTGGATAAAAATCTCACATTGGCTCACACTTATAATCCTAGCTGTTCGGGAGGTTGAGATTTGAGGACTAAACTTCGAAGTAAGACAAGGTAGGAAAGTCTGAGACTAATCTCCAATGAAGTAGCAAAAATCTGTAAAAAGCTATGGCTCGAGTGATAGAGTACCTGCCTTATGTGAAAAAGCTGAGACAGTTCCAGGGACCTGAGTTCAAGCCTCAGTGTTAGTACAAATAAAAATGTTGTAATATGTGTCTCTACATTTTCTTTCTCCATTTACCCATTGATAGACATCAGACTGGTGGCCTTTTTAAAAAGGATCAAGGTGGCTTAGAAACTGCCTGTCTTGAAGAATTAGGAACTACACTCATGAAAATACAGACTTTGGCTTGGTGTGGCTATTTTTTCCTTTTGAAATTGATTTGGCTTTCTGTAACTGCAGTCATTGCATTTTTCGTGTTACTTCTAACATTTTTTTTCCTGGAAAATTTAGTGTTTTCTGTATGTAAGATCTTGTCATCAGCAAATAGCAACAGTTGAACTTCTTTCAGTTCTATTTGGTTGCCTTTTATTTCTTTTTCTGCTCTGATTGCGCTGGGAACAATGCTACAGTGAATAGAAGCAGAAAAGCAGGGTGTGCTTGTCTTGAATGCATCTTAGAGGAAAGAGTTTCAATTTCCACCACTGAGTATAATATAGGCTTATCTATATGCTCCTTATTGCATTGCATTTCATGCTTTCTATCCCTAACTTGTTGAATCTATTTTCAAAATGATCGGTTATTTGAATTTTGTCAAATGGTTTTGCTGTATCTCATCAGACAATCAGGTGGGTTTTGTCCTTCCTTGTATTTATGTAAAGTATTACATGTTTTGATTTGCATACTTTAAGGCATTCTTGTATCCCACAGATAAATCCCACTTGATGGCAGTAAGTAATCCTTTCCATTTGTGGTTGAATTTGCATTTTGGATTTTCCATGTGTCTGATTTGTCTATTATCTTCTTGAAGATTTTATTATTTTATCTTGCATTATTAGTAACTGGACCCAGGGCTCTCTACCAGTTGAACCACACTTTTGGCCTCACTTTTTGCCTTGATTGTTTTCATTTTAGGGTCTGTCTTTCTGCCTAGGCTGTTTTCATCCTACTTGTTCTTCTCCACATTGTAATGACAGGCACACACCACTGTATCCCACTGTTGGTTAAAAGGGACTCTCGAGAACTTCTTTTGGTCCTGGCTGGCTTTGAACTATGATCCTCCAATCTCTGCCTCTCAAGAAATTAGGACTATAAACTTAGGCCAACATACCTTGCTTTTGATGAAAATTTTATTTCGCTTTCATTTCCTTTCATTCATTTCAGTACGTATTATTTTAGATGATCAGAGACACACAGGCATTATGTTTTTGTGTTCCTCCCCTAAGAGTAAGCTTCTTTGGTCTTGCTGTGTGTGAACGTCTGGTGTGATGGAGACTCATCACTCTATCCACATTCGTCAAGGATATACGCATTCATCAAGGATATTGATCTTTAAGTTTTATTTCTTATAATGTCCTCATGTGGCTTTGTATCCAGTGTTACGGGCTTCAAACAAACACCTTAAAAGTATTTCTTCCTCTTCAACTGTTTAGAGAAGCTTGTAAAAGAATTGTTTAAATATGTGGTAGAACTCAGAAGTGGTAGAGCTGGATGGCTCAAGTGGTAGAGTGCCTATCTAGCAAGCCCTGAGTTCAAACCACAGTATTGCGAAATAACAACAACAACAATAATAATAAAATTATAAGGCCATTGTTTCTTGGCTGTTTCTTTGATGGAAGACTTTTTATTACTGATTCAGTCTCCTTGCTCATAATCAGACTTCATGATTCTACCTAAATTCCTTAATTCAGTCTAGGCATTTATCCATCTCTTTTAGGTTATCCAATTTTGGCCATTTAGTTGTTTATAATATTCCCTTATGATCCTTTTGTGGTTTGGGCTGTCATGTCTTTTCTTTCATTTCTGATTATATGTGTTTGAGTTTTCTCTTTTTATCTTAGTCAAGCAAGGGATCTGTCTATTTATCTTTTTAAGAAATCATCTCCGTTTTGTTGATTCATTTGTTTTGTTTTCAGTCTCTCTTTCATTAGACTTTGCTCAGATCTTTATTATTTCATTACTTCTGTTGACATTGAGCTTAGCTTGTTCTTTTTATCTCCTTTCTTTCCTTGAAGCACAACATTAAGTTGTTTATTTTGAAAACTTCAATTTAGGCATTTATTGTTATTATTTTTGCCAGTCTTGGGGCTTGAACTCTGGGCCTGGGCATTGTCCCTGACCTCTTCAGCTCAAGGCTACCACCCTACCTCTTGAGCCACAGTGCCACTTCCAGTTTTCTAGTGGTTAATTGGAGATAAGAGTTTCACGGACTTTAGTACCCATACTGGCTTTGAACTGTGACCCTGAGATCTCAGCCTCCTGAATAGCTAGTATTACAGGCATGAGCTACAGGCACCAGGCTCCAATGTCATTTTTTTTTTGCCAGTCCTGGGGCTTGAACTCAGGGCCTGAGCACTGTCTTTGGGCTTTCTCAAGGCTAGAGCTCTTCCACTTGAACCACAGCACCACTTTTGGCTTTTTTCTACATATGTGGTACCAAGGAATCGAACCCAGGTCTTCGTGCATGCTAGGCAAGCACTCTACCACTAGGCCAAACTCCCAGCCCTTCCAATATATTTTTTTAGAGAAGCAGATAAGGCAACCCTAAAACTAATAGTAACCCAAAGAAGAAAAACTAATTGCCAACCATGAGCCAAAAAGAATGAAGCCAGTTGCCATACACTGGCTAATTTTAAACTATACAGCAAAGCAGTAGTAATTAAAACATTATTATGATAATATGAGAGTAAATTTAACAACTGGTGGAACAGATTTGTGAGCTCATACATGTACACATGGCTGATTGAGCTTCAACAACAAAAATTCACACACTTAAAATAAGGTATCACTTCAAGAAAGGCTGCTGGGGAAACAAGAAATTGTGTGCTGCAGAGAAGTGGAAATGAATGAATATCTCATACTCTCTATAAAAGTAATTTAGAATGGATCAAAGATTCAATGACGTAAAATTGTAAAAGTATTAGACGAAAACATACAGAGACATATACACTACACTGGTGTAGGCAATGATTTTTTTTTTAGATTCAATCACAAAGAACAAAAGC
Organism: Megascapheus bottae; assembly: GCF_031878675.1. Taxonomy (NCBI): domain Eukaryota; kingdom Metazoa; phylum Chordata; class Mammalia; order Rodentia; family Geomyidae; genus Megascapheus; species Megascapheus bottae. The sequence continues at coordinate 63,594,517 of NC_143514.1, forward strand.
AAAATCAGATAAATGAGATTAGACACAAATAGCATCTTTATAATAAAGGAAATACCAGGGTGAAGAGACAGCCTATGGACCTGGAAAACATCTTTGCAAACCACAGACCTAGTAAAGAAGATAGGTAAGGAGTTCAACTCTCTAGAAAGAAAGCAAATGTTTTCATGTTAAAATGAGCAAGAACTTAAACAGATTTTGTTTCCTGAAAGAAGATATACAAATGGTTAAAATTCATGTGACAGCCTGTGTACAACGACTCTTCTCATTAGGGAAATGCAAATTCAAGCTACCATGAGGCAGCATCTCTCTCCTGGTAGAATGACTATGATAAAAAAAAATAGTGGAATATATCAAGTGTTGGTAAAGATGTGGAACAAGGCAACCCTCAAACACCATTGGTAGAAATCAATCATTCACATTATGTACAACTGTGATCATTTACTGGTGAATCACTGTTACAGAAATCCATGTGGGGGGACAGGTAATCAAAAATAGCATTACCATATGATCCAGCAATCCCACTTCTAGACCTGTTGGGATGATTATGTTAAAGTGATACCTACTCTCTCATACCCTTGTAGTACTTTTCGTAAGACGTGGACTGAATCTATCAACAGATAAAGAAAAACTGCGACATATGCATCATAGGATATGATTTGGTCTTTAAAAAGCCAGAAAGTGGGGCGGGGAGTTTGGCCTAGTGGTAGAGTGCTTGCCTAGCATGCACAAAGACCCGGGTTCAACTCCTTGGTACCACATACATAGAAAAAAGCTGGAAGTGGTGCTGAGGCTCAAGTGGTAGAGCTCTAGCCTTGAGAAAGTCCAAGGATAGTGCTCAGGCCCTGAGCTCAAGCCCAGGACTGGCAAAAAAAAAAGCCAGAAAGTCTGTCATTTATGACAACATGGTTGAAATTTGAAAATTGAAATTGGCAGACAGAGAAAGATCAATGAATATATGTTCCCATTTTTATGTAGAATCCAAAACAATCAAACTCAAAGAACCAGAGGATAGATGGTAATTACAGAGGCATGGCTAGAGGGAGTGATGCATTACTGAGCACAGGTTTCAATGACTCAATATGACAAGAGGCATAAGATCTCTTTACTTTGAGATCTATTATACAGCATAAATATAATAAATGATAATATATTGTGTATTTGAAATAACCACAAATTCCAAATGTTCTCGCTATAAAAAATGAGAAGTATTTGTGGTAATGGGTATATAATTTACTTTATTTATTTATCCTACATTATATTCATTATAGCATCATTTTCTTTTCTACCTCAGAAGTATATATGAGTTTACAATATCTTTATTGTTCTGAGGACTAAACTCAGGGTTTTCTGCTTGCTAGGCAAGCTCTACCCCTGGAGTTATGCACCAAGCCTTAATTTTTGTATTTATAATTTAAAAACAAAAATTATCCAAAAGTAAAAATAAAGCTGAGTGCCAGTAGTTCACATCTGTAATTCTAACTACTCAGGAAGTTGGGATCGAGAAGCCTGGTCTGAAGTCAGCCTGAGGAGGAAAGTCTATGAGACTCATCTCCAATTTACCATCAATAAACTGATAGTAGAATTATGGCTTGAATGACAGAGATGCCAGCCCTGAGCAAAGAAGTTCAAGGATAGCACCCACGCCCTAAATTCAAGCCCTAGAACAAACAAAACAAACAAACTTAATTTAAAAATAAACTAAATATAGATTCCAACTGAGAAGGCTTTCCAACTAACCATATTCCAATCCATGTTGAATAAACAGTTAAGTGAGATAGTGTGGGATGAAGCTAAGGATAGAAGGAAGTTGGCCAAGAGCAGAAATCTACACTGGTTGTCTGGGCCCCAGCCTTACAGAATGTGTGTGTGTGTGTGTGTGTGTGTGTGTGTGTGTGTGTGTGTGTGTGTTCCATCTATTTCAATACTGTTGTTCAGTCTGTCCCATCTCCAAAGTGATAACTCTCATTGTTCCTGTGGGACACTTTCACCACGTTAAATGATGGGCTAGATGAACCACGTTTACCCAGTGGTACCATGAGGCCTCCTGCAAAATGACAGCTGACTCTGCAACTGAACTTTCCAATCCATTTGTCAATTTGTTCCTGGTGAATGGTGCCCCAAGAGCACCCAGCCAGCTTCCTGCCCATTCTTCCAAGGACAGTTTGAAGTGAAAGAATCACATTGTGGTGCTTGGTACCTCTACAGTGCCAAGGCTTGAAAGGGCCCTTTATTCCATTCACATAAAGACCAGGTGATTCCTTCCTTCAGAGTTGCATGTTCATTGTTCAAAATAGAAAGTCAGCTGTGTGCAGTGGCTTAAACTAATCCTACAAGATACATTTAGCCAAAATAAGCATGTGCAAATGCAGGAATCGGCGTTTGGAGCTGGAACATCTGAAGGACAGGATGTGCCTGCACATTTAGTACATTTGACTCTGTGGAATGAGCCAGGCACTTTACTAAGATGATGCATTGCTAAAAAAACTGTCTAGAAACAAAAATCTGAACCTGAGCCAGGGGCAGGCTCCTTCAGCTGCAACGGACAAACACCTTAAAGCAAATGGGTTGAATTGGAATGATCTTAATCATTTCGACTCCAAGAGGAAATTCATTTCTAGGGAGAAAGAAAAATTGGGATTTTCTTTTTTTAGAAATTGAGACTGTTTTAGAAACATGAGACTATCTGGACATCTCAAGTTCAATAATGGTGAAAAAATGATCATATACATCATCCTAGTTCATTCATTCAAGCAGAGATTGTATAACCCTATCTTATCTCCTGTACTATGCTGGGTATGGAGGTGTAGAAACAACAGGGTTCTATTTCCTAACCGTCTCCCAGTCTAGGAGAGGACAGCCAGCCATAGACTTCATCAAGTCTGTAGAAAATGGTCCAGATTAGATCCTGATTCCTGATCTATCGACTCAGAAGCAGAAGGCAGGCAGCACTTCGTGTTGCAAAATTTTACTGTACAAGCACTTTGGGGCGGTGGCGGGAGGGAGTTGGGGGGAGTTGGAGAAAGATTATTTCACACATAGATACACTACTTTTAAAGAAGAGAGGATCAAGTTCTGATTAACACAAAGGAAATTCAGTTAAAAGCATTTATGATTCCGAGAGATCTGCCATGGTGCATTTCCCTGGTTGATAGATATTACAACTATACTCCTGAGGGTCCAGGACTGCTGCAGCCCATTGTACTAACCACGGGGTGTTGGTCACTGTTCCCAGGGGTAATCTCTAACCCCTGATCATGCATGACCAAAGATTTCTTCCCCTTGAGGCCTGCCCACCACCCTGTCATCCCTCCCTGGGGATGTCAGTCTTCCAATGACTCCTTTCTTTTCAATGAAGATTTTTGTGAGCACATATTGGTTGTATTAGGGGAATTTCACTGTGACGTGTCCACACCTGTGTACAATGTATGCCATGCACATCAGTCTTTCTTATTTTCCCCTCTTCAAACAATTTCAACAGGGGAGGGAAATGTGGCTTAGTGGTAAGAGTGCTCACCTAGCATGCATGAAGTCCTGAGTTCAATTCTTCAGTGCCACATACCCAGAAAAAGCTGGAAGTGGTGCTGTGGCTCAGGTGCTAGAGTGCTAGCCTTGAGCAAAAGAAGTTCAATGGCAGTGCCCAGTTCAAGCCCCTAAGTTCAAGCCCCAGGACTGCCAAAAAAACCAACTTCAATGGGTTTCATTGTTTTGTTTTCATCTATGCATACTCACCATCATACAACCTCTTCATTCACCCTTCCTCTTCATTCACCCTTCCTTCTGCTGATATGCTTCCCACAACAGACTTACTCTCCTATCATTTATTTTTAGTGCATATTAATTGGATCAGAGGATTTCACTGTGATTTATTGCATGTGCATATGTCATATTTTTAGAATAATAAATCTCTATTTCTTTTCCCCATCCCTTAGCCTCTAGTCATTAACCTTCTGTGAGATTCCCAGTGCTTTCTTCATGGATTTCAATATTATTCTCTTTCTCTCTCTCTCTCTCTCTCTCTCTCTCTCTCTCTCTCTCTCTCTCTCTCTCTCTCTCTCTCTGTCTCTCTCTCTCTCTCTCTCTCTGTCTCTCTCTCTCTCTTTCTCTCTCTCTTTCTCTCTCTCTCTTTCTCTCTCTCCCCTCACATATGTAAACAGTCCTATAGTTACAATCAAGTTTTCTGTTTATATGTATAAGCATTTCTTTAGATTCCAAAAATGGTATTTTGAACTTGGTTCGTCTCATTCAATATGATCATCTCCAGGTCCATTCCCTTTCCTGAAAATGACATAATGACATTTCATATTCCTCAACATATAGATGTATAAGTTCATATATGAACATATATGCATGTGTACATATCTATCTATCTATCTATCTATCTATCTATCTATCTATCTATCTATCTATCATCTATCAGTGTTGAGCACTTCGGCTGTTCCACCAGTTGGCTACTGTGAACAGAGCTGTGATTAACAAGGTTGTACTGGTGTCTTGTGTTTCCTTTTCGGATACCTTCAGCCTCTCTCTCTGGAGAACACCTTGGCTATTATATGAAGAGAGTCTTTGGAAAGGCAAAGGAGAAAGCCAAAGATGAGTCCCCATGATATATGATGAAGGTGTAGACAGTGGTTAAGGAGGAGATAAAGATAGATTTGAGATATAGTGGAAACCGGAACCAATAGAATAATTTGGTGCTGAATTTCCTGGAGGAGAATGATAGCAACGGGAGAATCCGGAATATTCTTCAAAATTTGGCCCGAGTGACTGGGGAGGTGTTGATTTCGCTCACTGAGCATTGGGGAACTCACTGCTTGTATCTACTGACTACCTTGCATTTCTGGCTCTTTATAGGCAATGATTTGTTAGAAGAATGAGAGTGTGGAGGGCTTGAGAGGAAGTAAACTGAGAAAAGTACCCAAGTATGGAAAAGATCAAGGAGCTGGGCCTATAAGAGGCATTGGAAAAGTTGTCTCCTTACAGATGAGCTTGAAAAATTACCTTGGTAATCCGTTGACACCAACATAGATTTCTCTCTGTATATCACCTCTTCTTGCTTTATCCTTTTCCCTACTCAGTCCTAATACCATTTCATTCCACTTCAACCTCTGTCTTACCCCTGGCTCAATATTCCCCCAGTATAACTTCTGGCAAAATGTCAAATTTGGATAAATCTCATTATCACTCATCTCTGGTTGCTAAGCACTGCTGGAAGTCCACACAGGTTGGTGTCCCTATCAATCATTGGTGCCGCTCTTAAGTTTTGGTCTCTGACTTCAAATGTACCCCAATACTGCCTGATAATCCATCTCCATTTTCCTTGTCAGCTATCTCCCATTCTTTACTGCAAATCCTGTAAGATTTTTACCCTCTCTTAATTCCTACTTTTTCTTCTTTCTGAGCTGGTGAATTCACTCTATCCACAGACACAACAGAAGCTACCAGAAAGGGAAACATCCTCAGCCTTCTCTCATCACCCCCACCAACTCAAATCTCTTGTGCTGCTCTCCAATTCCATGTCTCTTCTGTTCACAAGTCAAACTTCAGCCTAGATTCCATTCCTTCCCACATGTGTGGAATATTCTATTTATTCTTTCTTCTTTAAATTGCGCAGCCACCCCTCTATCCGAGGCTCTACACCTGCATTGAAACTTGCTTGGGTTTTCCTGTTGTAAATGAAACCAAAAGACACCAAGAGGGAACATCATTCTCACCACTCCTCCTAAAAGATGTCCCTCCTTTTTTCTCCTGCACATAGTCTGAAAATCAGGGTGTTTTGGCTTCAGTTCTCAGGGGCCCCTCCTCACCAGTCACCACTGTCTTGCTCTCCTCACCAGCCTGTCTTCACTAACACTGCCACCACCCTTCGTGTGGCACTCAGTCATCATCCTTTAGTCACCACATCCCTTAGTGCTCAGAAACGTGGGTGCTGTTAACCACACCTGTGAGAAGCTTTTGCATTGGATGCTTTGATATCCTCCTAGTCCTGTGATTCTCCCACATTTCTTAGTCTTTCTTTCCTTGACCTTGAATGGCAGAGTCAATAAATGTGCTGGGCTCTTTGCTCTCTCCCTTCCCTATCCTGATATTGGACAGGTTTTAGGGTTAGACAACTAGTTTAAAAGAATGGCCTCAAGATTATATACTCTTCCTTCTATCCATGCTTCTAGAATGTAACTTTGCAACTCTTCCTCTTGGGAGGTGAGGTACATTTACCCACATCTTGCCTGTGGACTACCCTGGACTTGCTTTGGCCTGTAGAATAGAACAAAGCAACATGGTACCTGCTCCTAGTCGGAGCCTCTCCACAATGGGAGAAAACTTATGCTAGCCTCCTGAATATTGAGAATCCACTCCCCCACCCTGTCCCACAGGCAACCAAACAGTTGGTAAGTGAGACCATCAGAGACCACCAGCGGACCACTAGAACATGTGAATAAAACCACCGGTGATCAGAACCACTTGACCCAGTTCAAAGAACCTATAAACTCATGAACAGTAACGTAGGGTTGCTCTAAGCCACTATTTTGGAATGATTTGCTTTGCTGCAAATGCTATTACACTTTTATGCCATCTTAGGCTCTTAGTGGTTGTTGGTACCGATCTTTAGTCGTTGTCTTTACTGATTTCCTAAACTACATGTCTAGCATAGATTTGCCTTCTTAAAGTTTAATACCACTTTGATATTTATCTACTTGGAAATAACTTGGTTCAGACATAGTGTGTCTCTTGGTTCAGTCATGTGTATCTCTTCACCTCTTTTCTTGTCTTCTTCTTTTTTGTGCCAGTACTGAGGTTTGAATTCAGGGCCTGGGTTCTGTCCCTGGACTTTTTTGGTCAAGGGTGACACTCTGCCATATGAACCACCCATAGCTCTAATTCTGGCTTTTTGCTGGTTAACTGGGGAGAAGAGCCTCACAGATGTACTTGCCTTGGCTGGTTTCAAACTATAATTCTCAGATCTCAGCCTCCTGAGTAACCAAGATTATAGGCATGAGTCATTGGTAGTACCCAGCTCATTTCCCTTTCTTACAGAGGAAAAGAACTGCAGCAAAGAAAAGTTAATGCCAGAACAACAACTGCTCAGGAGAAATGGGAGGATCTAGGTTTGAACCCAGCTTTTTCAGACTTCACATCTTGGTTAGTCATTCTGATATTGACGTTCCCCCCATGACTCACAGTTCCAAGTACGTACTATGTTTTCACATCTCTAATTTTACTCATGTGACTTTTCTTCATGATATATGCTGTCCTTCTGCTCTCCCCACCTAACTCCTACTCACCCTTTGCAGCTTGGCTTGGTTATTACCTCCTTGAGAGGTTTCTCTGATGTCCCATCCTTCCTCCATGGATAGGAAGCAGGCCCATCCTCTCGGATACCCTAACATCTCCTACAGACTTCTATCACCTACGGCCACACACTATAATGAGGTCGCCCTTCCTAGAACCAGTGGTTCTGGCACTATGTTCATTTCCCCCTGACAAGCACTATAATCCAACATAATCTAAAGAGTATTTGCTGAAGTATCACTGGAGCATAGCCCAAGGTCAGATAAATAGAACCCAAGTACGCAAATGGCTCAGATCACCAGCTATACATATAGGAATGTGAACTTCAGCATATTTGGCAATTTCCAAGGCAGTGAGTCTTCAAATGAAATTTTCACAGACAGTTTGCAAAGCCATTTACCCTATACTCCAATGCATAGGCTGCTTACACTCCAGTATGTAGGACTGGAGAGAGACTGGAAGAGGTCAGAGGGTTACTGCCCTTCGTCATTGCATCGTACACATTTTTCTCGTGAAAACAGACTCAAAAACATGTTAGAAATGAGAAATGGAAGGACAGAACTGGTTGCCTTGGCCATACCTCAGGCCATGTAAGATTTAAATGGTTTCAAAAGGTTGCCTGCCTTAGATATGTGGGATATGCAGGGCTTTCCTGGGCCCTCGTCTCAGAAGCTGCTGCCATTCCACTGGAGAGAGAAGTTTGGCACATATAGTCCTGGGCCACTGGCTTCACTTCAGACACCTTTGCTGTGATGAGATATTGAAGAAGAAGGCCACCTTTAAGGAAAGGAATGTCTCCGGAGAACAGAATGTCAGATTCCAGAAGATGCCCCAATAATGTTTTTCAACTGTAAAGTATTCCAGGAGCAAACACTGATCCAATATTTAACTTGTTAACTTGTCCAGAATATATTTTGAAAAGCTTTTCAGAGAAACATCAGGGAACCTTTATCCATCTACACACACACACACACACACACACACACACACACACACACACATTTTTAAGAAATGTCTCTAAGATCTTGAATCTAAATTGAAGAGCATCAACTAAGAGGCTATGAGTTAGTTTGACTGAGCTTGTGAGCTGAGGTATTTGCATTGTATAAATGACTTAATATTAACTTGACATGTAAATACTGTAGGATTTATGTATGATAAGAATTAATAGATTCTCGACAAAATTCCCCTAATTTCCTCTTTTTGGGGGCCTAGCCACGCTATGTCTCCTAGTCTCCCTTGCAGTTCAGTATGCCCCCTTGGACTACATTATAGCCATAGCAACACAAAACGAAGCGCTGGGAGCTGCTTCTGGGCTCCATCCTTTAACACTCTGTTAGACAGACTTGCTGAATGAAAAAAGTTCTGATGTGAGTGGGAATGTGCTTGATGGCCCCGTATTGTGGCACTTGAATGTTAAGAATATTTCATCACAAGTTTAAAGTCCAACCATCATTTAGCTAAATCCCATATATGTTTCTCTTTCATTCCAGAGGGCTGAAATGAAGCTAATTCCAAATCCATCTTGGAAGCTCTGGAAAAGGTTGACTGTGACAATCTCTATGAACATAGTTCCAATGACAGGGAGTCCATCTCCATTGTATCTAAGCCATTATACCTACTACAGTTTACGTTCAGCATCCATTACTTGCTAAATTAATTAGCTATTACTGCATAATATATTGCTTCAAGTCTTCTGTCTTCAACCAGCACTTATCATCTCACCATTTGTATGGGTCAAGAACCCAGGTGTGGCTTCACTTGGTCCTTTACTTGAAGGTCTTTGTCAAGCAGCAATTAAGGTGCTAGGTGTTAGTCGGGACCACAATTATCCAAGGCTTGACTGAGGAAGGAAGTAACTGCTTCCAACACTCAAGAGATTGTTGGCAAGATTTAGTTTCTCATGGGCTGTCTGCCACAGCAGTCCTTAGTTCCCAGCTACACAGGCCTCTCCACGGAGGAGCTCACACATGGCAGCCTGCTTCATCACAGAAAGCAAGACGTCAGGGTGCCTGCAGGAGCAAGGTGGAATTCATGGTCTTGGTAACTGGATCTCAGAAGTGACATTCCTTCTTTTGTGTCACATTTAATTAATCAGGAAAAGGCATTCATTGGGTCTCACCTGCCCTTAAAGTCTAATGAGAGAGAGAGAGAGAGAGAGAGAGAGAGAGAGAGAGAGAGAGAGAGAGAGAGAGAGAGAGAGAGAGAGAGAGAGAGAGAGAAGGAGGGAGAGGGAACATTATACAAGAGTAGGACAGCTAGGAGACAGATCCTTGGAAGCTCCAAGGTCTATTTGTTACAGCAGCTATCCTCCTTAACCATTTTGATAAGTTAAATGAAGTGGCTTTCAGCTTTGGTGCTGGCAAAGTTCTGGTGCTTTTTGGTTGGTTTGGTCGATTGTAGGGCTTGAACTACAGGCCTAGGTGCTGTCCCTGCGCTCTTTTGCTGAAAGCTAGCACCCTACCATTCTGAGTCACAGTTCTAGTTCTGGTTTGCTGGTGGTTAATTGGACAAAATAGTCTCATGAACTTTCCTGCCCAGGCTGGTTTTGAACCATGATCCTCAGATCTCAGCCTCCTGAGTAGCTAGGATTATTAGCACGATCCACCAGCACCTGGCAGTATTTTTTAACATTGCCCTATGAGTCCTATCTGTTGCTGGCAAGAGGGGCAGGAATCCCCAGTTTCAGATTATTTGTAACTGAAAAAGTAGAGATGATGTTCCAAAGAGAGCTAAGTATTCTGTCATATCCCACATCAGCATCATAATGACAACTGACCAATTCCAAGACCAAATAGGGAACTCATTTCCTTTTACCGACAAATGTTTTTACCTCTTTCCCTAGGGACCAAAAGCCACAACAGCAAGATGGGGCACCCTCCCAGTAGTGGCATTACTACCACTTCCTGGTACTTTTGAAGATGACAGAAGAATATGAAGCCTCAACTGGAAAGGGGCTGGTCTGACAGCTGTCAGATGCAGTGATCGCTATGTGTGTAACTCAACTTAATTGCTCATCTGGCAAATCCCCATTCCTCTCCAGATGTTGCATCGAAGCACTGCTGGAATTACTGCTTTCAGCCCCTTCTCATCACCCTAATTAAGCCAAAATAATAGGGCAACATGTTAGACACGACGATCAAGTTTTAATTAGACTTTGATAAACCCAATGTGAGTTTGGTCTCCTCAGTGCATCATTTCTGATGAGCAGTGAGACCAGTGAATCACAAGGTGGTGTTGGTATAAACAGCAAGTTATGGTCTCAATTTCACCTGTGTGGGGAGCCAGGGGACTGGATATGTGTGCAATTCCAAGATCCCTTTCCATATAGGGAGCACTTGACAGTTTGCAAAGTCTTTTCAGGCCATGGCTACATGGAGTGCGTGAGCTGGGGCTGATTTGGCACCAAGCATGCAAGCCCAGATGGTGCGAAGAGGGAGAAGCTAACATTTAGTCAGTTCCTAAGACACGCCAGGCACTGTGCTAGAAGCATCATATTCGGGATAGATGTCAAATGCCTCATCAAAAGTCTCAGTACTTAAAAGGTGTCAGAACGAGAACTCCCACTTAGGTCTGTTCACTTCCTTTATAGGCTCGCTTCAGCACCTCCTGGGGGGAATCTCCCAAAGCCACCCTGAAAGATGACGGCCGCCCTGCCACAGAACAGAAGCTGGAAGTTCCTCTAGAGGTAGACTCTGCCTCCTCACCAAGCCAATGGAGAGACTAAGGCACGGAAAGGGGAAGGGTGTACATCCTGAGCATGCTGATGGGGTGACAGAACAAGAATAAACCGAATCTCAAACTCATTTACTGGCTCAGTGGGTTTCCACACAGGAAGAAAGAAAATGAGGTGGAAGGAGGGAGACAGAGACATCAAGACCAGAGAGAGCAAGAGAGACTGATTGAAAGAGCAAGAGAGACAAGAGAGAGAGAGAAGAGAAGGCAAGGAGAGAACATATAAGACAAGGGAAATTGGGAGTGACAGAGCTGGGTGAGATTAAATTTGAAATGATTAGGATTCAAATTTAAACAGTTTCACATCAGGCAAGACAAAGAAAACTTCCTGGAGGTCAAGGTTGTCATTCATCCACTTCTCCAGTCTTTGAGATTTTCGTGAACACCACCTGGGTTCAATCTTTGGATGGAGGTAGGAAAAGAGGCCAACATAATCAGCTGCCATCTCTGCTGAGTTCCCAGACTCTGCTTCTCCTTGTAACACAAGGCATTCCTCAAGTTCATGGCCAGCCATGTGGCTCCAAAGCTACTAGGAATTTCTATGTCACACAAAACATCTGGTTACAAGAGGGAACATGCAATAGCCAGGTGGTGGCTATCTGGGCAGAGGTGAGAAGGTAGAAATAGCTTGTCACACTGAAGAATAGGTGTCTCTCTGCAGAAGCCTTCCTGTGCTCTCACTTCCTGTCCACACAGGGCCCACAGATCCTCCTAGAAAATGTCCCATCAAACCCTTACCCTTCATAATTCACCTAGATTACATCAAACCCCACCATCAAAACCGTTTTGAAACCCACAGATGTCAAGTAGATACAGTGCAAGCTAAATGTCTGTGGCCTCCTGCATCTTTCCCAGGCTTCTGAGCCTGTAGACCCCAGATCATGTGTTCTCTCCCTCCTCTAATTTGTTGAAGTAGCATTCCAGAGAAGAAAGAAAGTAAAAAAGAAAGGAAGAGAGAGAGAGAGAGGGACAGAGACAGAGACAGAGAGAGACAAAGAGAGACACAGAGAGACAGAGAGAGACAGACACAGAGAGAGAGAGAGAAGAGAAGGAGGGAAGGAGGAGGGAAGGAGGAGGGGGGAGGGGGTGGGAGGAAGGAAGGAAAGGAGGAAGGAAGGAAGGAAGGAAGGAAGGAAGGAAGGAAGGAAGGAAGGAAGGAAACCGAGAGTTCTTTTGGTTAACATTTAACTGTTCATGAGTTAGAAGCTAATATTCCCAGTTAGCTTTCCCAAACCCATTCTGTTCAGTGCAATATGAAACAGCTCTTTTGGAAACTCAAACCCAGAGAAATCCAGCTGATGGCACTGCACATGGACACAAGGGCAAAGACCTGACACAGGTGAACGAGTGGAGCAGGAGGTAGACAACCACAGTGGGGCAAATGGTTCCTGGCTCAGGAGAGCCACTGCCACCCGAGCGACAACTGACACAGAGAGAAGCTGGAGGCAGCTCTGGGTTCTGCTCCAAGCATAGGAAATAAGACTGGAGCCCTGTGTGGTCGCTCTGGCTGCCGCTGTACCTAAACCCCATGCCTTGCCTCTGGTTAAAGTGGTTGAAGGGTTGGAGTGTCATAGCAAATAGTTCTCATAGTCTCTACCATGTACAAGACACTGCTTGATCCCTGGGGCTGTCACATTCTCTAGCCTTGCGGGACTTACATTCCCACCGATGAAAGATGGAGTTTCGCGTTGCTCTGAGACCCACATGGAGATAGAAGTATGATGGGGACACTGCTTGGTTGGGCTTCTTTCTCTTTAGATATGCAAGCTGGCAAGGAAGGAGGGAATCATTCTGACAGAGAAGAGAGACCCACTGTGACCCACTGTGACACAGATGATTCTTAAACTTGGTGACTGCAAGTGGTCAGTCTCCTGAAGACACTAGAAGCTGGGTCTCCAGGGTGCCAGATTGGAGCAAGAAGGAATCTTTAAGAGCTGAAGTCTAGGGAAAGGTGGTTGGGTTCTGGGTTATGGGGCATCACCCATCAAAGGGATCAATAGGTACTGATCTGTCCGGCCTGTGCGCTGACTGTCCTGCTACCCAATGGGGTATGATGTAGCAGGGGTGTCGGTGGGCCTGCACCAGAGGCTGAACAATGGAACCACCTGATCTGGGATGGTTTGTCTTGATGAAGTCCACAGTATTCGGTGTTGTATTAGGGCCATCCAAAAATGGACTAAGACTCATAAAAAAAATCAAAAGCATGAGGTTGGTTGGTCATGGGTCAATGTAAAGCGGAGAGAAGAGACAGCCCTGGGACAGAAAAATTGGTGAGACTGAGCTCCTGAGGGAGTCAGAATTGACCTTGCCTTGAAATACACATAAATTCTGGGGAGGAAAAGGAAATGGGCTGGGAGAGTTGACCCTGCTTATATTTCACACATATAAATAAAACCATTCTTCCCAAATTGTACTTGCCCTTCAAGACCCAGCTTAGAAAGAGCACCTGCTTTACATGATCACCCTGTAAAAATGTAATAACCAAGTCTTCCTGCCTTTCTCTTGCCAGCTTGCCCTGCATCCAGCTTAGGGTTCCTGTGACCATCACAGAACCTGGGTCACGTGTTGAGTGAGGGGACAGATGGAGGAATGATAGGATGAAGTCCACCTGGGTATGTTTTTTTTCTTGGACCAGCTCATTGATTCTTTGGTCCATGCGTGTGGGTGCGGGAAGCCAGCAGGAAAGGTCTGAGACTGATTAATTAGTCTCTCTTTTCTCTCGATGGCACCCAGGCTGTGGTCTTGTACATAATAAAAGTTCAACAAATGTATGCTGAATGAAAGAAGATAAGCTTTGACCAGAAATATGAGTCCAAGGGTTCAGTTTTTTTCCCATGAAACTTTAATGCCAGAAAGGATTTCTGCATATGAAATTCACCCTTCTCCGCTCACCTTTACATAATTCAAGCAGCATGTGGTCCTTTGGGGATTTCTTTGGACATTAAGTTCTCTCTCAACAGTCTGAGAATTGAACAGCTGCACTTAAGCAATTACCATCGATTTGTCATTACGAGGAGGATATGGGAAGTGGAGGGAGGAAAGACATAGAGATAAGAGACAGAGAGGCAGAAGACCCTAGAGACAGAGGGACCCAGGAGCCAAGAGTCACAGGGGTGGGGGAGGGGGGATGTCTGAGACATAGGGAGTTTGGAGAACTCGCGTTGCAGGTCATGCCCATGAATACAACCCAGAGACACAGGAGGGCCTTTAAGCGGATGCCTGATTTACCTATTCCCTCCTCCAGCAGCATCTCATTCGTGCCCCTCAACATGAGTTTTGACAAGCACATCTCAACAAGGAGAGTCAGGAAAGAGAAGAGGTCAGAGAGGCTGTCTTTGTTTTGTAGTGAAAACCCAGGAGATGATGAGGAAAGGCATCAAGAAGTTCTTTGAAGACAGGAGTCCCTCAGGAGCTGTCAGGAGAGTGGAAGGTTTACTGACTCCGTAGCCCTCAGCTTCCAGAAACATCTGCATTGATAACTTGGAGGGTCTAGGCTGAGATACTTCAGGGGAGGCAGAGAGGGAGAAGAAACCCTTCCCATGCCTCCTCCCATTTCATTGTGAGTTAGGGGTGTTAACTCCTCTAAAAAATAAAGACACCTGGGGCTGGAGATGTGGGGAAGTAGAGAAATATTTTACATCCACCCCACTCTGATGTTGGCATCTTCCCAAACCTATGCAGCAACTCCTAGAAACAAATTCCATGGTTCTCATTCATGTAGGCCGAATTGTTGTCACTCTCAAAGGCATGACTTGGAACCTGCCAGGGTGATCGCATTTACAGATATAATCGAGAGAAGGATTTTAAGATGGAACCCATCCTAGATTATCCAGATGGACACTAAATTGAATGGTAAGTGTCCTTATAAGGCACAGAAGACAGACATGGGGGAGAGAAGAGGAGGCCACACAAAGATGGAGGGTGCACCACAAGCAAGGAATGACTCCAACCAACAGAAGCCACAAGAAGCAAGGAAGGACTTCATCTCTGGCGTGCAGCAAGAGGTAGGGTCCTGCCCACACTTTGATTTCGGATTTTGGCCTCTACAACTGTGAGAAAATAAGAAGTTCTGTTCTTTAAGCCACCAAAAACCATGGTCATATTTGTCACAGAACCAGTAGAAATCAAAGCTACCATTTCATAGACTAGAAAAAATGATGCTCAAGCTGGGTGCAGTGACTCACGCCTGTAATCCTAGCTACACAGAAGGCTGAGATCTGAGGGTCGTGGTTCAAAGCCACGAGACTCTAATCTCTAATTAACCACTAGAAAATGGGAAGTAAGGCTGTAGCTCAAGGGGTAGAATGGTAGTCTTCAGCTAAAGAGCTCAGAGACAATGCCCAGGTCCAGGGGTAAGGTGGTAGCCTTGAGCTGAAGAGCTCAGGAACAGCTCCCAGGGCCAGAGTTCAAGCCCCACTACTGGAAAATGAAAGAAAGGAAGGAAGGAAGGAAGGAAGGAAGAAAGAAAGAAAGAAAGAAAGAAAGAAAGAAAGAAAGAAAGAAAGAAAGAAAAAGAAAAACAAGGCTCAGAGAGCTCAGTCCTCTTGCTCCTGTGAGACAGAGCAGGGTTGTAGACTTCAGTGTAAATGTAAAATGTGAGCATTTCCCAAAGATTGTTCTGTAGGAATGGGCCCAAAAGGCCAACAGCAAAGCAAAGTTCTCAAGCCAGACAGTTGGGGAAGTGCTGTGCCTTGACAGTCTCCAGGGGTAATGTGCACGTCATCCTCAAACAAATCCTTTCTCATGAAGGGAAGGGAAGGGAAAGGAAGGGACTCGGCCAGTGACTCCTTATCTTTATATCTTTGCTGGACTCCTCACCTTGGCAGCTAAAGTCACTAAAGTTAGCAAAAGGTATCTAAAGCCCATGTAAATACATGTATGTTTGACATTTGTTTGGGTTAACATCTTCCTGACTAGACCATGCGCCCCTGAGACCCAGAACACCATCTGATTTCTTCCACAAGTATTCCTGGTATGGCATACCAGTCTTGGTATATAGCAGGTATCTATTCATTTCTGTAGGGTTTTCCAAATGTAGTTAATCACTGAATCCTTTCCACTGAGACACCAGAGATGTCCAAGCTGGGCATTCTCTGCCAACAAGGTGGTTGTGGCCATTCTGCTTTTCAAACTTGAATGAAGAGGCTGGGAGTTTGGCTTAGTGCTAGAGTCCTTGCTTAGCATGATGTATGAAGACTCAGGTTCAAGTCCTTGGTACCACATACATAGAAAAAAGCTGGAAGTGGTGCTATGGCTCAAGTGGTAGAGCTCTACCCTTAAGAAAGCCCAAGGACAGTGTTCAGGCTCTGAATTCAAGCCCCAGGACTGGCAAAGAAAAAAAAAAGTATCAAACTTAAATGAAAACCTCTATCTAGATGCTCTCTTCTCTCCCAGAGAAATTCAGGGAAATTGTGGGGCCATTTAATCACCATGAACATATCTGCAGGATTTGTGAAGGTGGGGAAACAGAAGAAGTAGTTTCAAGTCTATCAGGAAAACAAACATGGGGTATTAGCTGGGGGGGGAGGGGAAACAAAAATAAAATATACTTAAATAAAATTTAAAATACAGGATGAAGAAAAATTACGAGACTTGCCAGACACAATAAAATCTATAATACTTAAAACGGTCTGAGAGAAGTCAGCTGAATAAAGAAAAATAGACTCCTGATAGAAATCCAAGAACCACTGGAATTTAGCATAGAATGAACGTGACATTTCAAATCAGTTAGACAAAAAAGGATTATTCAGTAAGGTATGTTGAGACAAGATACTTTCCCTCTGGAAAAAACAAGCCTGGATTTCATCTTCCATCTCACACTAAAACTAATTTCAGATGGAGCGAGGATTTTAATACACAGACACAGACACAGACATGCACACGCACGCACACAGTTACACACACACACACACACACACACACACACAAAATAAAGTCACAAAAGTGCTGAAAAGAAACACAAAGTATTTTTTTAATGATTATGAAGTAGAAGTAGACATAGCCTTTCTAAGGAAGACAGAAACCAGACTGGGAAAGGAAAGAATTGATTCATTGAAGTAGAAAAAATGAACTTTTCTCAACTTCAAAGGTTTCTATAAATAAACTCAAAAGTCAACAAAGGCACTGGGAATAAGTATCTGTAACTCATATGACAAAGGCCTAGTTTACTTAATATATGAAAAGCTTCTCTTGATTGATACAAAAATGACAAATAACATAACACAGGGAGTGGGAGGTGAAGTAAACAAACCAAACACAAATCAACATGCAGAGGACTCAAAGAAAGACTTGCAGATGACTATATTTTTAATATTTAAGTCACCTTTGTTTGTGATGGAAGAGGTAGACATTATAAATGAGATTATTTTCAACTGGGGCTTTAACAAAACACAGCAGAAGCCGAGGGCAGGAGATGGGCACCCTTGTGCAATTTCCTGGACACTACTTGTTACAGGCCTTTTGCTGGAATACTTGGCAACATCTGTCAGATGGGAAGAGAAGACCAGATGCTCAGTGAATGAAGTCCGTGCTCCTGCAGTGCTTGAGTAGAACTAGCCCTCTCCTTCAATCCCTCAGGTACCAAGTTCATCCATTCTCAGCCACCTGCCAGGATCCCAAGTACCTCTTAGACTCTATTCCTTATTTCCCTCCATGCCAGATCACTCTACCTCCTCGCTCTTTGCCTAAGACTTACCCTGTGGGTTACAAATAATGTGATTGTGAACAACTTTTCCGGGTGTCTTCTTTAAGAGAAGAAGCAAGCTGAGGGTGGGAAGAAACAGGGTATGAGTGGCCAATCTTCCCTCTGAACATTGAGAACACCAACATGGTCCAGGAAAGGTCTGAAGGGAGCAAAGTAGGTATTACGTGAGTGTAAATTGCTCACGGTAGACATTGCACCAACTAGTGACTGGTGTAACTGGCCCCCATGTTGAGGGGAATCCTCGTTGAGGATTCTCTGAGCTCCATCTACTGTGAGGAACAGATGGAACCTACCAGAGGATGGAGGCCTAGTGGTGTTTCTCCACCCTGGAAACCAACTGAGGAACCAGGATGATGGTCTGACGGAGGGTCTATTTTGCTTTTGTGCTAGTTCTGTGGCTTGAACTCAGGGTCTGAGTGCTATCTTGAAGCTTTTTTGCTTTAAGGCTAGTGCTCTACCACTTGAGCCACAGCTCTACTTTTGGCTTTTTGCTGGAGGTGAGAGTCTCACGGATTTTCACTGCTTGGGCTGGCTCTGAACAGCAATCCTCAGGTCTCAGCCTCCTGAGTAGCTAGGATTATAGGTGTGAGCCACCAGTGCCCACCAGGGCCTAGCTGGTAGGAGGTCGTTTGACAAGAATATCTTGGGAGAATGACAGTGACGGCTAAGCCCTGGACTGGTTTCCTTGTGACCACAGGAGTAGGTTTTGAGGGCAGTATGCATACCTTTAGATAACCTCTATCCTCCCCATTAGCTCTGCATAAATATCCACTACATTTTCTTTGTATATGTCTACCATTCCTTCCAGGAAGGAAGTTTGTTTTCCTCCTCAAAGACATGTTCAAACAGCATATACATTTTAACTCAGCAATCTGTCTTCTAGGAACTTAGCTTTCAGATGTGCTCATGTACATGCCAAAGCCCTGTAAGATTACAGGATCGGTAGTAATCATGAAAGATGGGAAATAATTGAAATGCCAATCAATAGAAAACTAGTTAGATAAATTACAGAACAGCCTGCAACGGAAAATTAGGCAGCCATGAAAAGAAATAAGACAGCTGATACAGTCTCATCAAAGAGATATTAATTTTTTTAAAAAGCACGGTACCAAGTGTTCCAACATTGATGCCGAAAACAGATAATGTATGCATGAACTATTTCCAGAAAGAAAAGGGGGGGGGGAACTGACAACACAAGAGGTAGAGAGTCATAAGGATCTCTCTCTCCATCCTGCTGTGAACGAGTTCCAGCCTAAGTCTAAAGGAAGGAATATGAATTCCCTGGTGTGCTGGTGTTCCCACGTAGACATCTTCCCGACCCAGTAGTCCAGAGCATGGAGCTGGGCCCTTGTTTAGGTTTATCTTCTGAAGTAGTCTTGACCACCCAGGCCCTCAGCAAAGAGGAGAGCGAGGCTGCTCCTTTCTGGCTGGGCCACTAACAGCTGTGCACAGCTTTGCAGACAAGAGGCCAGAGCCCATTCCTAGGATGGATGCCCCATCACCAGTTGTTCTGGAAGTGTAGGAAACCCAGTGTCATTATCTGGAGCCTGAGGTATGCCTCCTCGAGGAGCAGTAGATTACCAAGTCTTCAGAACTGTGCCTGGAGGATGGGCTCTCACACACACACACACACACACACACACACACACACACACACACTCTCCTGCACACCATAAAATCTGGCTCTGGTGGCCCCAGGGCTGCCCTCCAGAGTCCTGTGTGCTGCCCAGAGAAGACAGGGCCAGGCTGTACAGAGCACTGGACTTCACACAGGCTCAATCCCAAGCACTCTCAACCTGCTGGACCACTGCACCGTTCCACACACAAGGGTTGAGTGTGCACTGTTAGAGTGTGCACGTGCCTTGTGTCACTGGAGGCCTCCCCCACCAACAGCCCTACTCATTTGTAGACTACCAATTGTTGACAGCATCTAAGACTGGGTGCTTTTCCTTCCTTCTCACCTGACCTCCTGTTCGACATCTTCACTTGAGAGTTCACCCTTACAACAAGAAGTAATAATACCTACTGTGTGCTGTGTACAGCAATAGCCTTGACTCCTACTGTGTGCTAGACATTGTAGTTTCCTTGACCACTGCTATATGTTGGACAGATAATATTTCATAACATCTTACTATATGTTGGAAAGATAATATTTTGATAACTAATTGTACTGGGGGCAGTAGTTACTTTGATATGCACTTGTGTGTTGGGCACAGTGGCAGCTTTGACACCTACTGTGTGTTGTGCACGTTGGTAACTTTGATACCTACTGTGTTGGTATGGTGATAGCCTTGATCCCTCCTGTGTGCTGGCAGGTGCCTTGCCATGTTTTTGTGCTGGGTACAGAGGTATTCCAGTCTGTTGGTAGCACTACTGCATGCAGGGTGGTCTGGTAGTTTTCTGAGCTTCTCAAAGTGAGTTTAGCAGTTAGCATATAGATCTTGGTTGGCGAAGCTCCCAGAATGCTGAGGGCAAGAAAGATGGATTGACTTCATTTCAGAAGAGGCCAAGAGATCTGAGATTGCATGTGAATACTGATATATTGGATGCCAAAATACACCCAGTTAGTCCTAAGTGGGAATCTGGGTGCTCCACATGTATACTGGATCAGGGGCTAGACTGAGAAGCCCAGGCATTGCCATGGCACCTAAGAACCTGTTCCCCCCTATCTTGAACTCTGCCATTCACTCCTTCCCCCTCCACCCCGGTTAGACCACAATTGTAATAAAAATCCCTCAGAGTCCCAGGGCAGATTCCTTTGGTCAAGTGCTACTTGGCAATAGTGCCAGCAGTTGCTGTGCCCCTAGGATGAGAGCCTGGGCATACAGTCATTGACTGCTGGGCAGTAAATCTCTTGCCAGGGGTCACTTTTCCCCCTTTCTCTCCCATGCTAATCTATATTGCCAGGGCTGGTTCAAGCTTTGTGGGGAAAGATGGGTCTGCACGAGATACATGGCAAATTCTAATACAGTTCAACAGCTCCTATCCTGTGTGACACTCCATGCTGTGAATAAACGCATGAGCCTCTGGCTACAAATCTTAGACCCAAGCCAGTCACGTATCAGCTCTCCATGGCTTAGTTTTCACGGGTCCAAGAAGCAGAGGGGGAGGGGTGGAATTCAGTATCTATTTTATAGGGTTGTTGTGAAGATTAACCGAATTAATATATCTCAAAGTGGTTTGACACAGTGCCTGGCATGGTCTAAGTGTTCATCATCTATTAGCTAACATCACTACAGCTAACAGTGATAGACTGCAGACTGAGCTCCAGCCATCCCCTCTGCTGTCTAATTTTCTCCCGTGGCTCCAGGAAGGAGCTATCATTTGGCTAATAAGGAAATTGAGTCACACAGAGACAAAGACACCAAATGTAGGAATGCTAGAGCTGAGATATGGAGCCAGGAATTCAGGCCCAGAGCTCACTGTGACTCTAACCATTGGCTCAAACTGCTTCTCCAAAGCAGCCTCTGAGGAAGGTTTTGCTAGAAGCTTCTTTGGACCCACATGACCTCAGAAAGACTCCTGAGCATCCCTTTCAGAAATGCTAGTGATTATGCCTAGGAGGTTACCTGGACCCCGGTGCCTATAGGAGTGGCCCATGGCTCTCGTGAGCTGGATCTTGTGTGTATAGGGAAGTTGGGATGGAAGGAATAATAGTTAACCCTAACCTAACTCTGAGTTAAAACGCTTTACCCTCATTTAAGCTTTAAACTGCTCTATGATCTCATTTTGTAGATTATGTGAAGCTGAGGCATGCACATGTAATTTGCCTAGGATCACACAATGAGGAAGTGGCCAAAGCAGGATTTGAACCACAGATGGCCTAACTCCAGGGATCATGTTCTGGCCTAAATCACAGAAGCTGGCCTGCTTGGCACATTGCCAGTGCAGAACACATATGCACAGAGGGCTGAGGCTGGCTTCCAGGATTGCCTGTCCTTCAGCAAAGAATCTCAGCATCCAAAGAGCAGGTACATATGGAGCTTCTCTGGGGGTACAGGATGCTGTCACCCTGCACATCAGACTGGAGGATGCAGGGAGGAGGCTACCCAGATAGATAAGAGGAGCATGCCATGAGAAGCCAGGGAAACTGAGCTGTGGATTCAGATTTAGGGTCTGCAGAGCAACAGTCCCCTCCCCCAGGCACCAGTCTGTTTATCTGGCAGTTAAGGTGATCAGTTTTGATGAACTTAGTGCTAAAGTTCTTTTGTCCCTATCTTCTCTGTTCTATCAAGAGTATTAAGATTCATTCTAAGGCTAGAAAACCTTGTAATGAACTGATCTGAGACGGACACATTACAGAGAGTCAGGGCTTACCCCGTATCTTATCTCAGGATACAGAAAACATTACTCATATTGGCAGATACTGAGGAACCCAAGAGGTAGAATGAACCCTATACAGCCTTCCAGGCCAGAGCTTGCTTGAGCCAGTGAGTGGAAGAAGGCCAGAGCTCAGCTCTGCCTGAGAGACTGAGTAGGGGAAGTTGTCACATGAAAGAGAGCCCTGCTAACCTTCTTCCTGGGCTCAGAGTGTGCACTTCTTTGTTGACCCATCCATTGAGAAGCCAACAAATATTTAATAAGCACCTACAATGAGTCTGACACGGGGCTAGGAACACTTAAACTCATCGATGAACAAGACACCACTTTGGTTGTGTAGCTGAGTGGTAGAGCATTTTCCTGGCATATGTGAAGCCCTATGATCAATTCCCAGTACAATAAATAATTCATGCCAAAGATGATGGCTCATGCCTATAATCTTAGTTACTCAGGAGGCTAAGATCTAAGGATCATGGTTCAAAGTTGGCAGGAGAGCCTATGAGAATCTTATCTCCAATGAACTAACAACAGCAATAAAAGGCCAGAAGTGGTGATGTGACTCAAATGGTAGCTCATTCATGTTGAGTGTGAAAGCTCAAGGATAGTGCCCAGGCCTTGATTTCAAACCCCAGGACCAGCACACAAAAAGGAAGGAAGGAAGGAAGGAAGGAAGGAAGGAAGGAAGGAAGGAAAGAAGGAAGGAAAGAAGGAAGGAAGAGGGTGAGAGGGAGGAAGGGGAAAAGAAAGGTAATTCACCCATTTTGTTGTGACATTTTGGCAGATCATGGATTATTTAAAGCTATTTAAGTTCTGAAGGCCTCAGATAAATAAAAACTTTTGTCCTGACATCCATCTGTTCATCCTATGAGCCCCATATTCACATAGCTGAGCAGGAGTTGCTGGGTGGACATGGGGAGATGGTAAGTACATCCAGGGACTAGGAGAGGAGTCAGAGCTAGTAAGGATGTGGAGCAACAGCAGACAGAGCTAGTGTCAAGCAAAGTCAGTCATGACCATGGAAGCCCATATCTAAGAGAGCATTCACAGACCTGCCCCATTGCTTCGAGCTCCACTGGCAGAATGACTGTGGAAAACCATTTCTGAAATGCAGAGAGGGAGCTGGGAGAAAACAATATCCCAAGTCAGGACTTCCGGGGGAATTCTAAGAGAACATGAAGACAGAGCCCATGGCCGAGGTGGGCCAGTGGGAGTTGGGCTGGAGACACAAGCAGAAAGCAGAACCCCCTCTGTGCCTTGGGAACTTGATGGAGGAAGGAGCAAGTGGGGAAACACAAGAAAAGCCAGGCAGAAACCTCATGTCCAACCAAGACCTCTGCTTGTGATCTGCAGAGGCTTTCGAAGTGTATGCACAAATCCTCGGTTGTTTCCAGGAACAAACCTCTTGCTAGGAGTTAGGGTTGAGCTCAGGTTAGCACTTCCCCTTGCTGGGCTCTCAGTATCCATGATTCAAGTCCCTGCTCTTGTTGTAAAGTCCTCCGGAGCAGAGGTACCTCATCTCCATCCACTCTTCCAATTACTGAAGGACAGAGTACAGGGCCTCCCTCTCCCTACAGGCTAGGCCCTTGGAACACTTTGCAGATGTATCTCCCGTACACTTCCAGTGATCGTCGTCTTCTATTAGCCAGGAGGAAAAGAAATAGCATTTTGGAGAGTTTGCATGGACTTCCAACATTAAACATTAGCCAGTGGACTGGAATTTAGACCCAGGTACATCCAGAGGTTGCATCGCTGAATGATGTCAGTCCTTGGATGCATGTGCTGGCTTGGCATGGGCTGTGACTCCACAGAGGTGTCTTGTTTTATGGCCTTTTATGAGGCATTTCCATAATCACAACACTCATACTACTTGAGGACAGGGATCAGCTCTCCCCCCCTCTCTTTCTCCCTACCTCCACCATGAGCTCCAGGCAGCTGAAACACATTTCCACCTTTGCTCTGGCTTCCTCCATGTGGCAACTAGAACCCCCCAAGGCATTGATTCTTATTGCCAGTCTCCTCCTCTGGTAATACGTTTTTCCAAACTTTGCAAAGGTGATATCCTCCTACCCAGTCCTCACTCACATTTCAGCCCACCCACAGCTCTACCAACTACCTACCCCAGAAGCAGGCTGGCTGGATCTCCTACCATGTGGACTGCCTGCCCTTGCCACAATCTCTCCCTAAGAATCTTGAGATGATGTCACAGGCTTTGAGCTCAGGCCTTGTCCACATTTAGTACAGCTTTCCCCGCCACAGAAAAAAATCAAAATAGGGTCTGCCAGCTGAGATTTTCTGTCCTCAAATGGTCTAGCTGGGAACGTCTGAAAACCTGTCTTTGAGTTAACTGGAACCAGCTATGGTGCACCCAGCCTGGCACAGATCTGGATGGTTAGCAGACACAAGGAAAGCCAGCCCCCCCCCTCCATCGGGCATGTCCCTGAAGGAGCCTAGGCATTTGGGCCTTTAGCAAATGTCACTGCAAGCTATGGATTAGCTGTTTCTTGTCTTTTCTCCACAACTAGACTATAGTGTCTTAAAGTTAAGTTCATTTAATGCATCCAGAATAGTTAATTGGACCCGTAATTGGAGGAGAAGGAGAAGGGAACTCTCATTTATCAAACATCTACTTTGAAAAGGGCACTAGAAGCCTACTGTGGCTGAATTGAGGACTCCACTTCACCCCAATTCATATGTCAGAGCCCCAAGCCCTAATATGATGGTGGGGAGCGAAGCCTTTGAAGTTAATTAGGGTTATGTGAGGTCATGGGGGGGCCTAGGGTGAGATCAGTGTCTTTACTAGAGAAAACGCTAGAGAGCACTCATGTGCTTGTGCTCAGGCTCTCTCACACGTGCACACACATACCCACATGGACACATACATGTACACACACATACACACACATGCACACACATACACACGCATGCATGCACAAGGAGGTTGTATGAGATGGGGGCCATCCATAGGCGAGCAGAACAAACAGCACCTTAAAACAAATTTAGCAGGCCGGGAGTTTGGCCTAGTGGTTAAAGTGCTTGCCTAGCATGCATGAAGACCCGGGTTCGATTCCTCGGTACCACATACATAGAAAAAAGCTGGAAGTGGTGCTGAGGCTCAAGTGGTAGAGCTCTAGCCTTGAGAAAGTCCAAGGACAGTGGCTCAAGCCCTGAGCTCAAGCCCAGGACTGGCAAAAAAAAAATTTAGCTTGATCTCAGACTTTTCATCCTGCAGAACTGTTGAGATGCAAATGCAACCAACATCAGCCAGTCTCTGGCATTTTGCCACCCAGACTAAGACAGGGCATTCTATCTTTGAACTTAGTTTATGGGTTTTCAGTTTGACGTGTCCCTTCAGTTTGGGTGAGTCTCCTCTAATTATAGACCTAAACTCTGTAGTTGATCTACCTGGGTTCAAAACTCAGTACTGTTACTTCTTGAGTAGCTTTGGAAAAGTTGCTTTAACCTGTCTATAACCTAGAAATAGCACCTGTTACTGGGAATTACCATATTATGCTAATCGATGTAAAGTAGATGGAAAAAGAAGTGACCAATAAGCGTTATTATTATTGTTGTTGTTGCTATGAGCTATAAAAGGGGACTCTCTTTGCTGCTTCTTGAGAGGAAAAAGTATGTTCTTTGACAGACAAGTGAGGGAAGAGCTGGTGACAAGGAAAGCTGCCTCGTTTTTTCTGCCTTGAAGTTGACTATAATGTGATTTGATGTCTGCAGCTGCCATGTTGGGGTTTTGAGACTATAGCCTAAGAACAACATAAACATGCTTGTGTGACAAAGGTAAAGCTTGGAGCAAGCCTGTCTCAGAAGTTTTCCTTATAAGCAGTAATGCCAGCCACTTTATGCCACAATTTGCCCCACTGTACCAATGAGGAAACAGACAGAGGGAGGAGAAGGCTAGATGGTAGACCTAGGATTCAACCCTATAGAAGGTAGACCTCGGCTTCAGACCAACAGCCCAGATTCTTCCCATGGAACCAACAGAGCTGGAGCCTTTGGAGACAAGAACATGTGGCTTGAAGAGGAGGTGAATGAGGGGTTCACTGAGCCTGGCTCCACGCTTCCTCAGGAAGAGGTGTGCAGAGCAGGTGCCTGCCTGCCTCCAGCTCCTCAGCTGTCAATAAAACCCCCAGCCTGGCTGTAGCAAGCTGCAGATTCATGCAAATTCAGGACCTATATTTAGCAGTAATTTAGCTGTCATCAGTCAGAGAGAGAAGAAAAAACCCTCCCCAGCGTAATGCTTATTCATATCGACTACCTACTCCTCGGGTGCCTTCTAAATCCAAAGGGATGTGGCTCTAAGTCATGGTAGCTCACAGCAGGCCTGGCTGGCTTGGATTATCTGACCCCCCCACCCCGGGAAGAGATAATAGTCTGAGAACACAGGAAAGGAGGGCTCATTTTTCATGAGTGATGATAGAAGAGAGAAATGGAGAAAGATGAGTCAACGGAGGGGATCTAATAAAATCTGGAGGTAATTCGAGTGCCAATGATTCAGAGGATGTCAGAACTGGAAGGGTCTCAGAAATCAAGAAGCCCTCTCTCTAGGGAAACTGAGGCCAGGGAGGATGCCTTCAGAATACCAGCTCTCACAGTGATCATTAACTGACTTTTCAATCTCGGTGTCAGTCAGCACTTGCCCTGGCTTATGGTGATTGGGTCCTGCCAGTACCAGCACAAGAGCAAAATGACTGTCCCCATGTTACAGGTCAGACACTGCAAATGCAGAGATTCAGTCACTTACTCTAGACGTGATGGAGCCAGGAGGCAACCCCAGTCTATCCCACACCATGGCGGCTGCCCAGAGCCATTATTAACACTATGAGTTTATCTACAGTGTCACCATTTAATATACATTGGAGCTAGACTGGACCTTGGCTTGACAATTCTTGGTGTATGTCCTTTCTCTTGTATCTCCCTACCCTCCATGGTGGACAAAAGTGATGTCTGTTGAGAAAAGAAAAAAGAAAGGAAAGGAAAGGAGAATGGTGGGAGAAGAGGGGAGGGAGTTTGTGCTTGAGGTGGCTGGGGAAAATGCCAAACGCATAAGTAGCATAACGGTAGCCATTGTGAGGGTAGAGACCCCTGGGTGTAGAAAGGATGGAGTTAATTCTGCCTACTCTTGCAAAAAAAAAAAAAAAAAAAAAAGATGTACTCTTTTGACTAAAGTAGACCGAACACCTCTGCACAAGGACATCCCCACCCCCACAACCCAAGAAGAAGGAAGTAATATTCAGTCAACACATCCCCTCTCAATAGCTAGTCCAGGAAGCTGCTAGGGCCTGCCCTCTGCCCACAGAACCTAACCACAGAGCTGGACAGTGCTCAGCCACTACCTCTGAGTTGATGCCAGGCTCCGTCCATGCAGCCCCTCACAGGGGTGAGGAACCTTCTCTCTGAGAAGGGCCTTTGGGATATTTATAACGCCATTCATGAGTCTTACAAAATCATCAATATAGCAGACGGCCAAAGGCAGTCCACAGGAGACATCCATCATGTCCTAAATGATGCCATGGGCTTTATCCCATCTTCAGGACTCCCCATTCCTGCCAGGACTAAGAATGTGAGTCCTCCAACTACAGGCCTATGGGCTGTGAAACCTTAGGCAAGTCACTTAACCTTTTTGAACCCCAGTTGACTCCTCCATCTAATATGGGAACAATGAAGTCCCAAGCAGGGGACCTGGGGATGGGAAAGTGGGAGCAAGCAGGGGAGGGGAGGAGGCCAAGGGATTCAAGTACTGTATGAGAAAATGAGAAACACCACGGTGAAATCCCTTTAAACAACTAGGCTTAACAAGGAATAACAAGGCTGGCTGCTCTTGGCTCTGGCCTGTGATCCTAGCTACTCAGGAGGCTGCTGTCTGAGGATTTCCATTCAGAGCCAGCCCAAATAGACACTCATTTCCAACTAACTAGCAAAAAGCCACAAGTGGAGGTATAGATAAGGTGGTAGAGTATGTTTAAGCCCCAGTACTGGCACACGCAGGAGGGAAGGAAGGAAGGAAGGAAGGAAGGAGGGAAGGGGAGGAAGGAATATAAAGTAAGTCCATCCTGGTAAGTGGAGGCACTAATAGGACAGGGAAGGGAGAGGATGAAGGAAGGTGAGTGTAATCAAAATACTTTATATATGTAAAATTGAAACAATGAAGTGGTTGAAATTAGTATTGGAAGAGGGGAGGAGGAAGAGGAAAAAGATAGGAGAGCTGAATCTGATCCAGGTACATTGTACACATAACATATGTACATTGCTGCTGATTACATAAATAGATAAATAAATAAATAAATAAATAAATAAATAAATAAATAAATAGACATGATCTGGGAACTGGTGGTTCATGCCTATAATCCTAGCTACTCAGGAGACTAAGACCGAGGTCACAGTTCAAAAGATGCCCAGGGAAGGAATATTCATGTGATTCTTATCTCCAATAAACTATGTACTCAGAAAAAGCTGGAAATGGTGCTGCAGCTCAAGTGGTAAAGCACTAGCCTTGAGCCAAAGAGCTCAGGGATGGTGCCCAGGCCAAAAATATCATCATCATCATCATCTTCACAATGACCCTCCCGCAGCACCCTGGTGTAAGAATGAAGAGTCAGTATGTGTAAGGTGTGTGGTATTGGTGCCTGGTCCCATCATGGCTCTACTTCAGTTATGGTGATGGCTTCTGTTAATGCTTCTGAGAGGCCCTTGGTCTACTAGTGCAGGTCTCTGGGGCCTTTCCCCTGTCAACCCACAGGAGTTCAATTATGTCCAGCAGGCTACAGACCAAGATGGCCTTGATTCAGACAACAGGCTAAACCAGATCCTACCCCCACCCCCTCACCTCTCCATATCTGCATTTATCTGAGTAATAATAATAGAGAAAAGAGCTTCTGCTTTGTCCTCAAACTGCTCAAGCATCTTAAAGCCAGCTGGCTTCACTTGGGACATTTGGGCTCTGGGTGACTGGCTGTTTCTCTTCTACTCACGCTGCTCCCCCCACTGTTACTACATCTTATTGTCCACCCCTTGCCTCTTGCTGATCTGGTCAACCTAGCCAGCTCTGTCCCATCCCTCCCCTCTGTCTGGGATGTTTAACCATCGTCCACAGCTCCACAGTCAGCACTTTGTATCTCAAGCAGCCAGGAAGAGAAATTGCCACAAATAACTGCACTAATGGAGGGACTGGAAGGAGGGAGACTGATATCCCCAGCTCAAGAGCAAGCTGGAGGCACAGCAACTGGATGCAACTGGATGGCTGTCCTTGTAAGAGTCTGCCTGTAATGTCAGTTTCAGGAAAAGTGTCTCCATTCCCAGAACTAAGAGGATGTTCTGTCCATTCTCTGGCCTCAAAAAGAACAAACAAACAACAACAACAAACAACCTGCTCCACCTTCCTCTTTTCCAAGGGCTTCACCTGGATACCAGGGCACAGAAAACCGGATGTTACCCCTTGGGTGGCTCTCAGTGTGGGGACCCTAAGGATAGCTGCATCAGCAGGGGAAATGAATAAGATTGCTAGCTCTCAGCGCCCCACATCTACTGTGAGCTCTCCAAGAGGGTCCTGCAACCTGGTTATAGTCGGCAGGAAATTCAGCAGCAAGCCCAGGCCTGAGGCCCACCACACTCATCAATACTCAGTTTCCTCACTACGAGAAAGCCCTGGGAGATTTCCCACAATCCCAGTGGCCAGCCCAAAATCCAGCCCAATTAAATCAGAGTCCCTTAGGATGGGACTCAGAATCTCAACGTTTCCCTGGGTAATTCTTGACACACATTGAGGGCTGCAGATCATTAACCTAAATATTTAATAGGCAAATCCACAAATACCCACTCTCCAATAGGGCTGCACTTCGCAAAAGCCATAAAGATGTTTCACCTCAGTGCAAGAAGAAAGGATGTGAGGCTTGTGCCACAGAGATGGTGAGGCTCACTGGGTCTATTCTACTAAGGAATCAATAAAGGCCTGGAGTTGTTAAGGAGCTTGATCAAAGTCCAAAGCAAAGCTGCTAGAAGTCTAGCTATACAAGTTCTAACCTAGGGTCTCAGGCTAGATCTTGAGTCTGGAGCTAAGCTATGATACCACATTTCACACACAACATGTACAACATCTCTGTCTCCACAAGAGCAGTTGATTTAAGTCAATTTCAACTCTTAGGTGATAGCATCTGGTGACAAACCTCAAGTAAAGAAATTAAGATGAGAAACAGGAAGGCTAAGTTCACACTCCAGAGAGAGAGAACAAGGGGGGGGAGAGAGGGGGGGGGAGAGACAGAGGAGAGAGGAGAGAGAGAGGAGAGAGAGAGGAGAGAGAGAGAGAGGAGAGAGAGGAGAGAGAAGAGAGAGAGAAGAGAGAGAGAAGAGAGAGAGAAGAGAGAGGAGAGAGGAGAGAGAGAAGAGAGAGAAGAGAGAGAGGAGAGAGAAGAGAGAAAAGAGAGAGAGGAGAGAGAAGAGAGAAAAGAGAGAGAGAAAGGAGAGAGAGAGAGAGAGAGAGAAGAGAGAGAAGAGAGAGAGAAGAGAGAGAGAAGAGAGAGAGAAGAGAGAGGAGAGAGGAGAGAGAGAAGAGAGAGAAGAGAGAGAGGAGAGAGGAGAGAGAAGAGAGAGAAGAGAGAGAGAAAGGAGAGAGAGAGAGAGAGAGAGAGAGAGAGAGAGAGAGAGAGAGAGAGAGAGAGAGAAGAAAGGACACTGCAACCAAAGAGGGCGTGGTACAGTATGCTCTAAGGAACATCATAATCCATCACCTCTAGTTACTACCTAGAACATCAAAAGTTTGTTTCTTTTTTAAATGACTATAAGTGTAACATCTGACTTTGGTTCCTCATCCAGTGTTTCTTTTTAACCCCACAAGATTCTCAACTCTTCTCTGTCTGACCCTAAAACTATTTTCAGTAAGTCCAGCTCACATTGATAGCCATGGTCTTCATATGTCTGGGAAATGGTATGCCCATGCCATGGGGTATTCACATTATTAAGTTCAATAAAGGAAGCAGACAGAGAACATATCTGATGAAATAATAAGTAAAAGAAGCAGATTGTCGCATAGTGGGAATACCATGCTCTTCGTTCGATTTCACTGTATCTGCTAAGGCTTGGGTGATATTTGTCCCTTCAAAAACTCATGCTGAAATATGCCACAATGTAACAATGTCAGGAGGTGATGGGGACCTTCAGAGGTTGTTAGGTCATCGATAAGGATGAATACTCAATGCTGGTGACACACACCTGTCATCCTAGATACTTAGGAGGCTGGCATATGAACAACTGAGGTTCAAAGAAATTCTGGACAGAGAAATCTGGGAGACTCCATCTTCAATTAACCAACAAAAATGCCTGACTTGAGGCATGGAAAATATTAGAATGCCAGCCCCAAGCAAGAGAGCTAAGTGAGAGCTCAAAAGGCCTCACATTCCCCAGTAGCCACTACCTGGTACCAGAGTAGAAAAGAAAAAGAAAAGTAAGGAGGGAGGTTAATGAAGCTGTTTGGGAGACAGAGATTAGGGGACTCCTAATTTGAGATTAGCCTACAGACTTCATCTCAACCAATGTCTGGGCCCAGTGATACATGCCTTGTCATCCCAGCTACAGGAGGAACAGACGTAAGAACATCAGAACCCAGGCTGTGAGACAGCATCTTCAACATAAAGCAAAAGGCTGGAGGAATGGCTCCAATGAAGAATGCCTGCCTGTTACATGTGAGGCCCTGACTTCAAGCCACAGTAACACACACACACACACACACACACACACACACACACACACACACACACACACACACACACACACAGGTCAGTGCAGGTTCCCTTGGGACTAGAGTAGCTGCTGAGAAAGTAGGTTGTTAGAAATCAAGTTTTCCCTTGATGCCCACACTTGCATGTTGCTTTTCTGCCACGTTAGGACGTAGCATGAGCTCCTCATCAGAAGTTGAATGGCTGTCCATGCTCTGCTCTGGTACTTCTCAGCTTCTTGAAATGTGAGCCCAAACAAACCTGCTTTCTTCATAAACTACCCAGTCTCTGGCATGGTTTTATAGCCCCAGCACATTGACTGACAAGCGCCTAGGATAAATTAAACCAGGAAAGAACTATGCAAAAGTAGAAATGACTGTTGTGCTGTAATACTGGGATCGTGTGAGACAGTCGTTGAGTTTCTCCAGTGTTACTTCGTGACTTTTTCATTAATAAAACAAATCAATCTTCTTCCCCAAATGCCTACATCTGCACAATGTCAAGCACGTGGGTGAAGGTAAAAATGCACCATCCGTCAGCGTGGCACGTCTTCTCGCTCAGCACCGACATCTGGAAAATCTAAATGAGCCACACAACTGAATTTTTCATGCTTCACTGAAGGCTGGGGAGTGGGGAGGACAGAGCTCTCAGAATAGCTGGTGAACTTCGTGAGAAAGTCATGTTGGGTAGCATTGCTGTGGAAAGCAGGGCCCTGGGAGAAAAACTTGAAGAGGGAGCAGCTAGTCTCTCAAACAAAGTAGATTTCAGACACTTCCATGAGGCGGCCATCTCTGCCTCACATCCTGAGGAGTGGATTGTTCACTGACAACATGTTGAAATCATGGGACTGGTACCTCTAGCCATGCCTACCGGACCTCACTCCTGAAGATATGGGAACCCTGAGACCTGTTTCCACCCTCTGAAGAAACAAGGATAGTGTATATGGTCCTCAAAAGGCTGGACGGGTACAGCCCCAGAACTCCCAGCATTCCCACTGCTTTCTTACACTGAAATCCATCCTCAGAGGTTGGCATGAAGTGCCCACCCCATTGAGATGCTTGCTTGGCCTGGTCAGAAAGCTCTACACACTAAAGGACCAGTCAGACTTGCTAATTGGAATGTGAACCCGAGGGGAGGGAAGAGAGAAAGAAGGAGAAGGAGCAAGAAAAAGAGGTGGGGAGGGGATAGGAGAGTAAGGCAGGGAAGATTGGGCAGTGGATCCAATGGAATCATTAAGATGCACTCAGATAAAACTGTGTCCCTGCCACCTCTTTGGCGGAGTACTGGACATCCTTTGTTTCTGGAAGTGGCTGAGTAGTCCTAAGTGGACTAAGGGCCACACTCCAGTCTTGAGTCCCATGGTGGGGCTCTTCTGGGGTACTTGATTTTGGGTCATTTCTTCACCCAAGTGCCTGATGTAGCAGGCCGAAGCCACAAACGAGGAAGACAAAGGTGACCACAGGTTCCACAGACTCTTTTCCAGCATGAATCGGTTGGGCCAGTAGTCGATAACTATATTCTATAAACATAACCCCTTTCAGCTTTGAGGACTAAATAGTCCCTGTTGTGGTGACTCTGGTCTACTGCTGTGACTAGAGAGCAGTCCCCAATGCTGGGGGCAAGGGAACTGTGCGATGCAGTCCCATCTTCAGAATCAGGGAGCCGATGAGCTTGGCCCTTGAGCTATAATCTGTTGCTGCCTCTAAATTGCTCAAGCTTCCATGACTGGATCCACACGTACCTCAAGGAAGTTGTGACCACATCTAGTTGGCGTGGATCATGGCAGGGGAAGTTTCTCTGGGGAAGCCATGGTGTTAGTCATTGCCCTCATCAATTAACTACTGGCCTGGATATCTAGCAGCTCCTGAATTTCAGGGACAGCCTCATGATGAGGTGATAGAGGGTGATGGAGAACCAGCTCCAGAGTCCTGACTCTCCTCCTAACTCCTCTGCCTTCTGGGTAGAAACAGCTTTCCAAAGGTGCGGGAAGACAGCGACTATTTCAAGAAAACAACACACCATCTATGAAAACAAGAACTTATTTTATGACTCTACTTGTCCTTAAACAAAGGTGGCCCAGCTACTTCTGCATGGTACCCAGTTGTCTCAAAGCTTTCTCACAAACCTCTGGGTATAGGTAGACAACTGATCCCCATTCACTATGGGCCCCAAGCTTGTTCTTCCCTCAGCCTTTCCAAATCACCCAGTGTCACCTTCAAGCCCAAATCCAAGGAATCACCACCTGCACACTCCTCAGTCTGAGCATTCCCATCTTCAAGGTTGGACTTAGGTTTCCTTCCAAAGGCTCTTCCTGGTCAGCCCCTCCCTCCCAGCAGCGTCTTCGTGCTCTCTCTGCTCCTCCTGTCTCCCTCCATCGGCTTTGCATTCACCAGTTGGAGTGATGTGTGTGCGCATGCGCGTGCGCCCTACTATTTGGAGCTTGAACAAAGGGCCTAGGCTCTGTCTCCAAACTTTTCCTGCTCAAGACTGGTGCTCTACCAATTAAGTCACAGCTCTACTTCTGGAATCTTGGTGGCTCATTGGAGGTAAGAGTCTCGAGCATTTTCCTTCCCTGGTTGACCTGAACCTCCATCCTCAGATTTCAGTTTCCTGATTATAGCTAGAGTTATAGGCCATGAACCCACCAGCACCTGGCTGCAATGATCATGTTTTAAAACAGAATGGGTGGGTGGGATCTACCCCTGCATAAGATCCTTCCTTTGCTCCCCATCGTGCATAGAATACAGCGGGTGTGCTGTGTAGTGCCTATGAGATCTGGAATGGGCTGACCTCTTCTTCAGCCCCATCTGGCAACACTCTCCTTACTTATGGCCATATAACAAGTCTGCCCCCAACCTCCTAGTCTCTCTGCTTGCATTCTGTGTGAAGGGTCTCCTTCCTCCATACTTTGTGTAGTTTCCGTATTCAACCCTCCCCAGGTCTCAGTTCAAGTGGAATCATTCTCTAGAAGCTGAGTCTGAGTCTGAAGCCCAGCCCTGCACAACCCTCCAAGTGCTGTTTTTGGCCTGAAATGTCTTTCTCTTCTATTTGTTCAGATTTTTTTTTATTTGTTGTTGCCTCTTCCCCTTCTCTCCAATCCCATGTTTATGAAGGCATCATGCTCAACTGCTCTGCTGTTGTTTCTCCATTATCTGAAAAGCTACATGTGTTGAGTAGTGCTTGTTCACGGAATGAGCAACCTCACCCCACAATACATGAGGGAAACCCACAGAGCCTTCTGTGCCTCTCCCTACTCAGGACACAGGAGAAAAGGAACAAGTCAGGGTAGAGCTATCAGAACATGATGAGATCTGATCGCTCAGCAAATCGTCATGTAGAAACCCTGCAGCCTGGCGCTGTTCTGTCTGAGCATAGTGTTGTACTACACATGTCCACGATGTCATCTCACAGAGCTGAAACTTCATCTGCTGAGCAGCAGCTCCCTTCCTTCAGTCTTGGGCAACTACCACTCTCCTTTTTTTGTTGTTATTGCCATTCCTGGGGCTTGAACTCAGGGCCTGGGCACTGTCCTTGGATATTTTTTTGCTCAAAGCTAGCACTCTGCCATTTATGCCATAGCTTTACTTCCAGCTTTTTCTGTGTATGTGGTTCCAGGGAATCGAACTCAGGGCCTCGTGCATGCCAGGTGAGCATGCTACCACTAGGCCATACTCCCAGCCCCAACCACTCTCCTTTCTGTCTCTATATATTTGACTATGTTAGGTAGCTCACGTCAGTGGAATCAGTGCATGACTGGCTCATCCCACTAAACATAATGTCCTTGGAACTCATTCGTGTCATCTCAAAAGGTGGGATTTAAGACGGGAGTCCTTTTGAAGTATGTGAGAAACTCACATTGACCGCGGCTTCCTGCCAAGCACAGGAGACAGATGAGTGAAAATG
The DNA here is from genome assembly GCF_031878675.1 of Megascapheus bottae. Taxonomy (NCBI): domain Eukaryota; kingdom Metazoa; phylum Chordata; class Mammalia; order Rodentia; family Geomyidae; genus Megascapheus; species Megascapheus bottae. The sequence goes on from NC_143514.1 coordinate 63,630,181, forward strand.
TGGGAAACACACAAGGGCACAGAACAGCAGTGGTCCCCATTGGCCTGTGACCCTTTGACTCTGCGTCAGACCAGAATCTGACCCAAGAGGCAATCAGCAACACCCACCTTTATGGTTATTGTCAAAATCTAGTTTGAGCTAGTAGCTCATTCCTATAATCCTAGCTACTCAGGAAGCTGCGATCTGAGGACGGCAGTTCAAAGCCAGCCCAGGCAGGGAAGTCTATGACACTTATCTTCAATTAGCCACCAGAAAACCAGAAGTGGTACTGTGGTTCAAAGTGGTAGAGCCCTAGCAAAAGAGCTTAGGGACAGCACCTAGGTCCTAAATTCAAGCCCCATAACACACACTCTCCCCAACCCCCCCCCTCACACCCACCCACACACACAGTATCTAGTGTGAGAACACCCATGATGGCAAGTTGGTACAAAGGAAACCCAGAAACTTGGGGTGGTTGTGGATCCAAGGGTATGTTGACCAATGCCACTTAAAAGGAGAGGGCTTCTGAAGACTCTAGAATAGACACTGTGAATCAGAGACTGCTTCATCACTTGGTCCCCAGAGCTTAGAACAGTTGCTGAGACACAGCAGGCTCCCAGGACTCTAGGGAAATTAACCAGGGAAAGTCACAGGTTCTTATCCCTTATTAGTCAAGTATAACACAGACAGGAATCAGGCAAATTAGTCTGGGTGAACACTCTGAAATCCTCTGGCTTAGTTACAACTAAATAAATAAACCAACAGAAGAGCAGATAAATCTACATGTAACTTGAGTATGGGATCGTGCAGTATCTTGGACCCATTCGGGAGTCAACTATAGGATTTAACACCCAGAAACCTTGTTCTTCTGAACTGTTATTTTGCCCCTTTCTCATCTCGTTCCTATTTGGAGTCAATACATTTCCTAGTGGCAAGTCTTCCATAGTGCTTTTCTCCATGCTTCACTTACCCTAGACAGACTCTGGGATTAACTTGGGCAATCCATTCTGTTCCAGTGAGGGAACTCTTCATTTGGTCTGATGAATGTGGAAACACAAGTAAATTACTTGCTCAGAGTCCGTCATTCTCTGCCGATCATGATGGGGCTCAGTCTCGAGCCTCACCACCCCCAGCCCTGGTGTCCAGCCCTGATGGGAGCAAAGCCTTTCCAAACTGGTTCAGTCCCAACAGCTGCCACTCTTTTGCTAGATCAGTCCTCAACAAAGCAATTCAGTCATCACATGAGTGTCTAGATAGAGTCCAAAGCACATGCAAATGGCCACTGGGGGCTAGTGGTAATTCAGTGTGTGTGTGTGTGTGTGTGTGTGTGTGTGTGTGTGTGTGTGTGTGTGTGTAAGTTTCAATAGAGAGAGAGACAGACGAGTAAGGAGGATCTTAGAAGCAACTGGTCCCAGCCTTGCTATAAGCAACCCTCAGTTTGAATGTCACCTTTTTCTTTTTTTTTTTTTTTTGTCATATGTGGAGCTTGAACTCAGGGCCTAGACATTGTTGCTGAGCTCTTTTTTGCTCAAGTCTAGTGCTCTACCACTTAGCCATAGCACCACTTCTTGTTTTCTGGTGGTTCATTGGAGATCAGAGGCATACAGACTTCCCTGCTCGGGCTGGCTTTGAATCACAACCCTTAGATCTCAGCTTCCTATGCTGCTAGGATTACAGGGATGTGCCACAGGCATCCAGCACCCAGATCCCCACTGTTTTTGTTTTGTTTTGCTTTGTTTTTGGTCCTGGCTTCTTTGTCTTTCGAGATTTAGCATGCTCACTTCCTAGAAGTACCCACATTGAAGAAAGACTTTAAGGAAGTCTTCCTGGTCTCACTGACAGGCCCCTAACATAGTCTTGAACTCATCGCCACACTGTACCGCACTGAGAATTCCCTCTGCGACAACTTAGCTGGCCGTTCCTTGGTCACCATTTTCCATCCTAAACACCAACTGATGTAATGAGATTATGCAGATCACACAACCCAGAAGTGGCCAATCCATGTGTATCTGTCAACTTTGAAGTATTACAAACAACTCCCAATTCTCAAGGCCTTGTACCATGTGCATTTAGTGAAACTTGTGTTCACGTGGAAATTAGGTGTTCCACACAACTTCTCACACTTGGACCCATCTCACCTGTTTGTTAGATGTGCTTTTTCTCTGAGTTGAAGGGAAGAGCCACTGGTAGGCACAAACCACACATTTAAAGCTTTTGCTTGGATGTCAAGTCACTTAACTTCCACTGGCCAAGAAAGAGACCTGGCAAAGTGAGGTGATTTTCTCTGAAGTCAGGTATCACAGTAGGAGATCTGTCCATCTGTTCTTTGCACCCATCTTCTAGCTTAAAATATTCCTATCTAGGGCCTGAACCTTTGGAGGTAAGACAGAGAAGCTGCCCGAGACAGAGGGGCTGATGCAGGACAATTATTGGCCATCCTGTGAGAAAAGCTGTGTTTGCTTCCCATCTTGACAAGAAACTTTGTGTCCACATCACTGCTCAAGTAGAGCCACAACTTACAGACATCATAGGAAACACACAAAAACACCATCTCCAGCCTTTTCCCAGACATTTGTGCGCTCAAAACATCAAGTGCCAGAAGAAAGAATGGCCCTCAGCCAGAACCCGTAAACTCACACCAAGATTGCTGCCATTACCCACTCCCCACGGAGAGACACCACGTGGCCTCTGAAATGCGAGCCTGGTGCTGCCTCCTGGCTCTCTTCCTATGTTGCCTGCCTGTGGCCTGTGTGGTATCTGGGTACCATTCTAAGCCCCTAAGGAATTGGAAAGGACAAAGATTGTCATCAAGAAACTGATAGCTATTTGCAAAGGACATCTTAACTAGTGACAGGAAACGTCTATAGAGAGTTATCGATCCCAAAACAAAACAAAATAAAATCCCAGCTTTCTGGGCCCTACCGAAGCAAGAAGATGAAACAGGGTTAGCATGGTTTGCAGCACGGTCTCTATGGCCAGCACTGAATGTGGAGCCAAGGTGAGAGCTGCACTGATGCTGGACATGGTACCTGACTGTCAAATGTACCTGGCGAGAGGGCTTCACTCCTTAACAGTGTCACTTAGCCCCATTTCTTCTGCTTATTTACTAAATGCCCATTGTGTTCTAGGTGCTTCCCCTTGTCTTTATGCAGAGACTTTCCTCCAGAAAAATGTAGAAGACAGTCCCTTTGTTTCCAGACTCAGCTACCCAAAAGCTTTGAAACCAGATTGACTGGAACCTCCAAAGGCCCTGGGACTCTGACATCATTCACTTCTGGAACATTCCCTAATGGTTTGTGTCCTTGTTGGCTCTCATTGTTCATATCCAAGATGGTGATCCATGAAAAGAAAGGGATTCTTGGACAACCTCGACCTGGACTTCTATGCTAGCAGCTCCAAATCCATCTGATTCCGCAAACCTCAGCCCCCTTCTTGATAAAGTTAGTGTATGAATTCAACATTGTTGTGTTGCTATACAGAGGTAATAAAGGTCATATGTGTAAAATGTGGGCTACACATTGTAAACTATTCGACAAATGCCAGCTTTCTTTAAGAATCCCTGCATAGCCTCACAATATGGGTATAATTACACAGCAAGAAAAGTAGCAGAGGGGCAAGCATGCAAGAGCAGGTTAGCAGTCTCTCTAGAGGATACTGAAAAAGCAGGATGAATGCCTCTCCTGTATTAAGAAGGAAATATGCTAGTGACCATGATCACCATGCCCTGTGACATAGCTTTCTGTGGACAGGCTAGTTTTAATTGGAGCTGGGAAGGTATTTTCTTAGTTTCTTGTTCATACTTCTGTTTCTTACCATTTCACGATGCTTTGTTAACACATTCACCTCACAGAGGCAGAACACAAGACCCAGGCATTCTAGCAGCGTTTTTGCTTGCTGAACCTCGAAGGGATAGAAACTGGTAAGCTGGGAATTCAGACTGCATTTTTCTTGCAACAGCTTTCATTCTCTCTCATCTGTTCTCCCTGATTATTTGGTTTGTGATTAGCCTAACATGATCAAGAGCCTGACACTATCCCCATGTCCTTTTTAAATTAGAGGTGACCATGAACTCTCAGTATTGCATAGCCCAAAGTTGGGGTTTGTGCTGGAATCAGAGGCTCTTGTTTGCTGCTGGGAAGATGATGAGAAGTAGAAGATATAAGATCAGACACTGCGGTTGTTTCTGTGAGACTTTTCCTGCCTTCTGGCTATTCTTCATAATAGAATAGAAGAGAGGCAATATTTTCCAACTTTGAAACAGGAATATATTAACATGTGGGTAAATCCAAATAAATATCAGCTGTACAAATAAAAATATCTAATTTGAGATATTGAAGAAAACACTGAGCAATAATAGTCTTTAGTTAGGAAGAGAATATTTGTAGTTATCTTCTGTGAATTGCTTGGGTGAAAAGAATACACTTTTATTTATTCTGTTAAACATGCATAGTAAAAAAAATCCCTGAGGTAACATTAATATAACAAGAGTAAGATGTGTAATTTCCATATTACGTGAAGGATAATAAATAAGTTTAAGGAGAAAAAACAATCAATCTGAAAGAAGAAAAAATGCAGTCTTTGAACAGAGTAAAGTGCAATGGCAATAAGATGCACAAAATAAAATGGTAGAATGAAGTCCAGTTCTACAAGCAATCCCAATAAATATAAGAAGAATAAATTTCCCAATCAAAATAAAAGGATTATCAGAATAAAAGCATGTCATTTCTATGCAGTATGCATAAGGCAGAAGGTAACAGAAGTAAGCAGATTGACGTAGGAGGTTGGAAAAGATATGTCAATTAGATACTAACAAAGGTTGACATGTCCTTATTAGTATTATCTGATTAAGAAGATTTTAAGGCACCAAGTCTTATCAGAGATAAGTATAGTCACTACAAATTGATAAGTTTTGTTCCCTAGGAAGATTTAACAATTCTAAACTTGCATGCATGTAATGATATTACCTCAAAATATACAGGACATAAACAGATAAAACCACAAGGAAAAACTGATAAATCTGGGTTCACAGTAGGAGGGTTTTTTAAACATTCTCAGAGTACATAATATATTTGATATATAAACATATTAAACAAAAATATGCTACAAAATTAAGAAAATTGGAGGAAGAGGTGGGGTGGGGAGGATGGAGAAGAATGATAAAAGGGGAAACATTGATCACAAGACATTGTATTCCTAAACTGCTTTGTTGAATGGAAATTCCTCTGTATAACTACTATAATCATTGTCATCATCATCACCATCATCAATAGGAGTCCAAATATATTTATGTGTGTATATGTGTGTGTATTGTAGTAAGTATTGAAACCAAGCCCTTGCCCATTGAATATAAAATTTTTAAAGATGGATCTAGTGAGGTAGTTGCATTGTTCATGTCTAGAATCCCAGCTACTTGAATGACTGGGAAGATTGTGGCTTGAGGCCAGCATGGGCAAATAGTTATGCTATCCCTTATCTCAACAGAGAGTGGAGCTGTCCCACACTTGCAATCCCTGCTATGGAGTAGGCCTTATGCAGAAGGAACACTAGTCAAGATGGACTCCAGGCAAAAACTCCAGACCCCATTTGAGAAAAGAACTAAAGCAAAATAGGGCATGTTTTCAGTGGTAGAGGACCTGCCTCGCAAGCAAGAGGCCCTGAGTTCAAACCGAAATATCACCAAGTAGAAAACAAAACATGATCTGATGGAATGCCAAAACATCAGTAACTAGAGTATAGGCATCATTCTGGTGATAATGTAGAATATGAAGTAAAGTCCGAGCAAATTTCCAATAATTTATTATGCAGACTACATTTAATGTAGATATCAATAATACATAAGTAGCTACAAAAACTATTTGAAAATTTAAAATCAGACATATGTAGTTTGTATGTTAGGAAATGAGAATGTAATGGGAAATAGAAAATGCTTAAAATTAAACAATATCAAAACAAAACACTGAGTGCAAGAAGGGTGTGTGGGGGGGAGACACTGTCCAAAAAAGAAATGAACTCATTACCTGACTTATAAAATGGCAACCCCTCTGTACATCACCTTTATAGAACAATTTTTTTTGCCAGTCCTGGGGCTTGAACTCAGAGTCTGGGCACTGTCCTTGAGCTTTCTCAAGACTAGTGCTTTTCCACTTGAGCCACAGCATCACTTCCAGCTTTTTCTGTGTATGTGGTACCTGGGAGTCGAACCCAGGGCTTTGTGCATGCTAAGCAAGTATTCTATCACTAGGCCATGCTCCCAGCCTGATAATGCTTGAAAGAAAACACAAAAACTACTGTGGCACTATTTACCATAGCAAAGATATGGAACCAAACCAGATGCCCCTCAAGAAATGATTGGATCAAGAAGATGTGGTACATATACACAATGGAATTCTATGCTGCCATCAGGAAGAATGACACTGCCCCATTTGTTAGGAAATGGAAGACTTGGGGAAAAAAAAAACCATTTTAAGTGAAGTAAGCCAGACCCAAAGGAACATAGGCTCAATGTTTTGCCTCATTTGTAATAATTAGTACACATCTAAGTCTCTCCTAGTTCAGGATTACAATAGTTCAAAACCTAGGTACATAAGGTCATATAGGATGAGACTAAATGAAATGAACTCCAGGATATGGAAACCTGAGCTTTATCTTGTGTGATTGCTGTTCTTAATGTACTATGTTATTTCTCTTCTCTTTTGTTGCCTTTTGGTTAATCTCATATTGTTACTATATCTGACTTTGTTACCTGGTATACTGTATATACATTTATTTGTGTATTTGAAATAGGAAAAGGAAGGAGGGAAAACAAGATGATTGGGGACAAAAACATGAGAGGGGGTACGAATGTTTGAGAAGTAATGCACTTACTACCTGGCAAATGTAGCTGTAACCCCTCTGTACATTATCCCAACAATAAAAAGAAAAAGAAACAGAAAAAAACTGCTGTGGTACGGTAGTTCACGCCTGTAATCCTAGCTACTCAGAAGGCTGAGACTTGAGGATCACGGTTCAAAGCCAGCCAGAGCAGGAAAGTCTGTGAGATTTTTATCTCCAATTAACCACTAAAAAGGGCTCAACGTGGTAGAGCAAAAGAGCTCAGGGAAAGTGCCCAGGCCAGGAATTCAAGTCCCATGACCACTAAGAAAATAAACAACAACAACACACAAAAGCTGATATTCAGCTAAAATGATGATGTGGGGAAAATGTCTAGATTGAACTATCTATATACATTTATAAAGAAAATTTCAAATTAATGAGCTAACTTTATCACAAATTTTAAGTAGGGAACAATGGAATAAACCTAATGACAATAAAGGAAAGAACTAAGAAAAATATAAAGCTGAGAAGAGGGTTTGGAAGAAGTGGTACTTTACCTGAGACTTGGAAGAATGGTAAAGGGGTTAGAGGTAGAAATCCATCTAACCTGAGAATGGACAGGGCTGGATCTTACAATTTAAATATTCCCATGAACCAGTTTAAAAAAAAAAACAGAGATTCAATAGGAAAAAAATAGACCAAAGATGTGAAAAGTCAGATACTATACAGGTGTAGAAAGAAAAAAGATGAATGGATCACAAAAATATACTATATACACACAATGGAATTTTATTCATCTACTAGAAAGAATGATATTGCGGCATTTGCAAAGATATGAAAGGATCTGGAAAAATTATGTTAGGTAAAGTAAGTCAGGACCAGAGAGACAGAGGTTACATGGTTTCCCTCACATGTGGGAGCTAGATTGGCTTATGAGTAAAAATATAAGTAAATGTCTTGGGTGATATGGAAGTGTATATGCATGTATTACTCGCAATATGGTAGGCTTAGGGGGAAAACACAGTGTAATTCCTTAGAAAGGCAAAATAGTGATTCAACAAAAAAGACACCAGGAAACTGGTTCTTGAAAGTGGTGGGGTGGTGTTAGAGGGAGGGGTGACAAATGATGAGAAAAAGGAGGGAAGGCAGTCAAAATTCAATATATATCCTCCAGTATTTAAGGAAAGTAAGGGAGAGGTGCCTTGGGAGGGGTGCATGAGAATATCGAAAGGGGTGATCAAACCTCAGTTGTCTAATAACAACTCCCTTGTACTACTACTCAAAAATAATAAAAATATGTTTAAAACTTAAATTAAAAAACTAGTATAAAAAACAGATGCTCAGTATCAAAAGAATTAGATAAAAATCTATTTAGACTCATAATGAAGTATATCATGAGGTTATTATTTGAGATCTTTCTGATTTTCACTAAAGGCCCTCATAGCTATGAACTTGCCTTCAGAGCCAGTTTGGCTATGCCTAGAGAAGCTAGTACATAAAGAGCAACATAGAGAAAACACCGAAATAAACCCAGGCAGCTAGAGTCATCTGATTTTCAACAAAGATGTCAAAGAATAGATTAAGTAAAAAGATGGGGTCTGAGAGTTTGGACTAGTGGTAGAGTGCTTGCCTAGCATGCATGAAGACCTGGGTTCGATTCCTCAGTACCACATATATAGAAAAAAGCCAGAAATGGTGCTCTGACTCAAATGGCAGAGTGCTAGCCTTGAAGGAAAAAAGCCCAATGACAGTGCTCAGGCCCTGAGTTCAAGCCCCAGGACCGGCAAAAAAAAAAAAAAAAAAAAAAAGATGGCCTCTCAACAAACAAGCAAAAGGCAAACTGGGTATCTACATGTAGCAATCAAAACTTGTACAAGATGACTTCAATGAATGCCAGTCCTGAATCTGTGAGACTATTTGATGAAAATATAGGAGAAACAGTTAAAGACCAAGGGATAGACCAAGGCTTTCTTAATCTGACTTTTAAAAGTCCGGGAATAATAATTGACAGGAATTACATCAAATTTAAAAGTTCCACTCCAGGAGGTATGGATGGCTCATGCCTGTACATCTTACTACTCAGGAAGCTGAGACCTGAAAAACTGTGGCTCAAAGCCAATGCCAGTAGAAAAATCTGAGACTCCATCTCCAGTTTACTAGCAAAACACTAGACTAGGAATGTGGCTCAAATGGTAGAGTACTAGCCACTAACAACAAAGCCCAGCAAGTACAAGACCCTGTGTTTAAGCCCCAGTACTAGTACAAAATACACACACACACACACACAAATAATAATAATAATAATAATAATTACCAGAGAGTGAGTGAAGACACAGCCTATACAATGGGAGGTAAATGTTTGCCAACAATTCATACAACAAGAATAATATTCAGAATATATAAAGAATATCAAAAGAACAAACAAACCAATCGATAAATGGACAAGTGAACTGAACAGATAATTCTTGAAAGAATAAATGCAAAGAATCAATAAATACATGGAAAATATTCAGCCTCTTTAGTCATCAGGGAAATGCAAGGACAGCTGTCAGCAAGTAAAAAACAATGCTGGTAAAGATGTGGAGAAACAGGAACACTTACTCATTGTGAGAGGGAATGGAAAATAGTCCAGCCACAATAGAAGTCATTGTGGAGGCTCCTCGAAAATCTCATTCATCTGGGCACAAGTGGCTCACACCTGTAATCTTAACTATTCAGGGGACTGAGATCTGAGTCTGGAGGTTCAAAGCCAACCTGGGCAGGGAAGTTATTGAGATTCTTCTCTCCAATTAACCACCAAAAAGCCAAAAGTGGAGCTATGACTCAAGTGGTAAGCACTAGTCTTGAGCACAAAAGCTCAGGGACAGTTCCTCGGTCCTGAGTTCAAGCCTCAGGACCTGTACGCATCCATACACACACACACACACACACACACACACACACACACACACACACACACACACACACACACACACACATTAATTCAGTTATCCCACTTTTGTGTAAATACCAGAAGGAATCAAAGTCACCATGCAATCAAGACACCTGCACTTGTGTTTATTGTAACACTATTGACAATAACCAAGTCATGGAATGACTCTACATGTCTAGCAACAGATTGTATAAAGAAAATGTGGTCTGTATACACACAGGAACATTATTTGACATTTTCTTTGCAGGAAAATGGGTGGAACTGGAAATCATTAAGCCAAAAAAGTCAGAGTCATAAAGACATAGAAGCTGAAGAAATTTTCATTCATCTTCCAGTGACAGACACTGGTGAACCTGCATCAGGAGTTGAATCTCACCAATTAAAAGAATAACTTGATGTCTCAATTCTGAACATCTTCTGGTCCTGATGCTGGAACTGTATCTACCAGACTTCCTGCCAACTGATTTTCCCAGGTTATCTCCTAAATTAGATAGGCTCCATTTTTCCAGGTAAGTCTAAATGTCCGCTCTCAGCATGAAGCAGCTGTAGAAAATGAACCATTCCCTCTGCATGGAACCAAAGTGATTTAGGGGGAAAAGAGGGAGGATAGATGATGATCAGAAACTATGATATTTTAAACAAAGATGATGATCAGAAACTATGATATTTTAAATAAATATCATTCACAAGGAAATGGAAAGTAGAAGCAAAGGCTGCATGGCTTCCCTCATTTGTGGTAGACAGAATGTACCTGTGAATCTATAAGTAAATACTTTGGGTGGTATGTAAGTGGTTACAAATTAATGGTATAATAGACTCTAATGAGACCGTCTAAGTAAAAAAAAAAGGAAGTCAGCATCAGGAGATGGGTACAAGCAAGAAGGATGGGGTCAACGGTGAGATGAAGACAAATGAAGGAGTGGGGGGGGGAAGAATGCAGTCAAGAACTCATTACAAACCACAGAATTAAGAAAAGGAAGGGAAGGAGGTCAAAATGTTGAAGAGGTGACAGAGATCAAGATGTACCGTATTCATAACCACTTGGTTAAATGACACTTCCTTTGTAAACAACAGATAATAAAAATAATTTTAAAAGAAGAAAAACAAATATCAAAACACCAGACCCAAAAGTTAAAACTAGGAAATAAACAGAAAAAGCAGATAAGAACATACTTCCTTTCAAATGTAAGCCTGCCTTGTAGAACTCTTCCTGGATGGATAGAGACAAAAAGGATGAAAGGACTTGTTTGGCAAAAGGAAGTCCTGAAGGACTTACCCACCCCAAACCACAGTCTAAGGCTTAGACTAGGCTAACATAGCCAATCGGATCCACTCACCTCAGAAAGTATAAGAGCTACAGATAAGAACCACTGTTTTCACGCCTGTAATCCTAGCTACTTAGGAGGCTGAGATCTGAGGATCAAGGTTCAAAGCCAGTCCAGGCACAAAAGGACCTGAGACTCTTATCTCCAATTACCCTCTAAAAAATGGAAGTGGGGCTTGGCTCAAGGGTAGGGCAGTAGCCTCGAGCTGAAGAGCTCAGGGACAATACTCAAGCCCAGGGGTAGGGTAGTAGCCTCGAGCTGAAGAGCTGAGGGACAGCCCCCAGGCCAAGTGCAAGCCCCATGACCCCCCCCAACACACACAAAAAGAACCACTGTTTGGAGTCTTTACCTTCCATTTGCTACAGGAGAGGCCCAAAGTGTTTCTCTCTCTTTTCTTTCTCCTTTCTCTAACTCTGCTTTACTAAAATAAACCCTTGCGAAACTTAAAAATAAAAAAGTAAGTCAGTGTTGGAAAAGGCACTCGCATGAGGGCAGTTCAAAGGCAAAAGGAGATTTCCAGTTTCCAGGTAAAACCAACACCTAACAGGAGAAAGTTCTATTAAATTTTGTAACTTTAGAAGTCACAGCGTCCTTGATTAACATTCTACCTTCTAGAACCCCTGGGAAGAAGGTTCAGTCCCTTTGGTTCTGTCTGCATTTGTCCTCCATATTATCAGTTCATTTTCACTTATTAGTTATGTGGGGAACAGTATTATTTTTCTAAGGCAAAGAGTTTTAGGTCTCAGTATAACAACAACCACAAAAAAAAGAAAACCAGAAATCCATGTGTATTCAATAGTAAATAGGTCACTTGAAGAGTCACTTTTTGCATTGAAGTTTACAAATAATGGCTTTAAATTCTGTCCTTTTTTTTTCAGAATGATAAAAAAAAAGCCACCTTGGTGAAACACAATAGCATCGTGTGACCTGCCTGTAGGACAGTGAGATGTCAGCACTCGTACCCAATATCTGGCCCCAGTCTAGGAGAACAAGTACCCATCAGCAAGGAATCTGTATTTTGGTGCATCGTCCACTGCAACTAGTGAGCCAAGAGACTGACACAAATGAAGTGTGTGCGTGGACTGTTTCTAAAAGTCACCATCACAGTAGAACTTAAGATCTTACTGCATTCTTGTTTTATAGATAGATAGACTAAGGGACAGACTAACATGTATAGATAGACAGACAGACAGACAGACAGATAGATAGAAGACATTATACATTTAATTTAGTATCTAATAGAATTTAGAATCCTCTCATTTACTTGGGGAACATAGACGTAAAATAATGACGATAATCATGATCATGATCATGGTGTCAGCTGCCAGCTGCTCACACCTACAATTCTAGTTACTCAGGACCTTGGGATCCAGAGGGTCCTGGTTTCAAGGCAGCCTGGGAAGAGAAACCTGTGAGATTCTTATCAAAATAGCCAGAAAGAAAGCAGGACTGGGAATATGGCCCAAATGACAAAGCACCAGCCAAGCAAGCAAGGCAAGCAAGCATAAGGTCCTGAGGTCAAGCTCATGTACTAGAAAAATATATTATTAAGAATAATAGCAATGCTGGGCATGGTGGTTCATGCCTATAATCCTAGCTACTCAGGAGGCTGAGACCTGAGGATCAAGGTTCAAAGCCAGCCCAGGCACCAAAGACCAAGAGACTTATTTCCAATTAATCCCTAGAAAGTGGGAAGTGGCGCTGTGGCTCCAGTCATAGGGCAGTAGCCTTGAGCTGAAGAGCTCAGGGACAACACCCAGGCCTAGAGTTCAAGCCCCATGATGCATAAAATAAAAAGAAAAAAAGAATAATAGCAACAACAACAATAATAATGAAGACAAATGTAAATTTGATACAGAAGAGAGGAAAGGAAAAGAAAACTGAAAGGTAAAGAGGATTAAAGTTCTATATGTATCTATTATAGATATATACATACATGCAACTATATCTTGTATCTATATTCATATCTATACTTATATATAAAGATATATATCACTATCTGTCTCTATCTATCTAGAGAGTAGGTATCTGTAGATTAGATATAAATTAGATATATAGATATAGATACACATATAGAGAGAAAGCACAAAGTCCATCAAAAACTATTGAAAAATAAGAGGGAGAGGAAGATGAGAGAAAAATAATGGAGATAAAATTGTTCAGAATACCCTATGCCCATGTATAGTATTATCTAAATGAATCTCCCTGTTCTGCTAGGGGTAATGGATGCTAATTCCAATTTATTTTTAAAATATGTATTTTATGAAAAAAGACCTTTAATGTAAAATGACCCAAATGATGATTTCCATAAAGATAATTATAATAGTTGTACATTTTTGCTATTAAATATCCCTTAATAATGACTTCTTCCTATTTTTTAAGAAAGGAAGCCAACTTCTCAGCTCAACATCTGTACTCACAGCTTGCCAGGTCTCCCTTCTCTCCAGAAGAAAGCCATCGCGCATGTCCTAGGATACCTTGCCACAAGGAGCTTAGTGGAGGTTTCTTTCATTTCTGTCTGAAACTCCACTGGCAGCGGCATTCACATTCTCACTTCAGCCACATTCCGCTTGTGAAGACGTATGTGTTCTCAAAGATGACGAGGGCATCTCTCTAATGGTCTCCATCCTTCCTGAGCCCTTGTCTAAAACCTTCCTTCACATCCATATCCCCATCATCCATGTAGAAGGTCAGCCCGTACTACTGCCAGAATGCCGTATATTATGAATTATTTAAAACAATCTTAAGAACTCACGGGAGCATGTTGTATATCCCAAGGCAAACACTTAAAAAGTAAATAAAAAGGGAAGTACAGTTAATATGGTGTGAAATAAAGTGCTTTATCAAAACAAGAACACAAGGAGGAGGGAAAAGAAAGAAGAATGGAAAGGGATATGCAGGACAGAAAGGAGGGGGAAAAGGGAGAAGTAGAGGAGGAAGAGGAAGAGGAAAAGAACAAGGAGGAGGGAGGAAGAGAAGGAGGAGGAAGCGGAGAAGGAAGTGGGGAAAGATGAAGAACAAGTGGGATAAGTAGAAAGCACATGACAAGATGGTAAATTTAAACACTACCCTACTGATAACTGTGCTATGCACAAATACTCTAGGCACTCTAATTAAGACAGAGATTGTCCCTAGATAGTCACAAACCAGCTCAATATAGTCAGTCTAGAAGAAAACATATTCTATATGATCATGGAGGCACATTTCTGTAATCCTAGCACCCAGGAGGCAAAAGATCATGAGTTTGAGACCAGCATGGACTACATAGTAAAGGCCTAGTCACAAACAAAACAGAACAAACAATTGAAAAATGCATTTTAAATACAATGTCATAGGTATATTTAAAAAAACACAGAGAGAGAAGCCAAGTGTTGGTGGTGCATGCTTATGATCCTAGATACTTGGGAGGCTAAAAATGGGGGAATCATGGTTCAAGTCTATCTCAGGTACACAGAGGAGATCCCTTCTCAACCAACCGCTAAGCCCCTGTGACAAGTGCTTGTCTCTGCTGTAGGGGAGGCTGAGATCAGAACGATTTTAGTTTCAAGCTAGCACAGGCACAAAAGCCTATGAGACTCCAGCCCAGTAGAAGGAACTGAACATGGTGACATGTGCTTGTCACCCAGCTATGATAGAAAGCCTGGAATAAGTGGACTGAAGCCCAGGTATGGGCCATGGTAAAAAATAAACAGTCCAAAAACTCAGCTGGAGGAGTGGCTGTTACAGGGCCTGCCTCTACAGCACAGAGACTCCAAATTCAAAGTGGAGTCATTCAAAAAGAAGAAAGAAAAAGACAGGAGACAGAAACACACATAAGCACTATCCAATAGGAAGCTTGATGAAATGATCAAGACATGAGACAAAGTCGGCCATCATACAAAAGAAATGTAAGATGGTTGAATAAAACTGAAAGTTTCATTAGTCAAAGAGACATGGAGCACACAAGTGTGTGCATACCTGATAAAAGAATTTCAGACTACAAAAGGTGACAGGAGAGGAGAGAGACCACAACTGTCATCGTCATTATCATCATCATCACCATCATCAATAACAAATAAATAACAGGAAATAGACTGAATATTAATATTAATAGACTAAAAATTAATTAAAAATTAAAAACTCACAATACTAGTAATGGCAATAATCCATAAATGTAAAAGGGGAATTTTCTAGAAAGGATGAGTGAAGGGGTTAAGAGAAGTAAGAAAGCGACATATATCCATATGTATAAGTATTACCTATATAAATGTGGGTTTCAACATAATGCAAACCACCAAATGCTTTTTGAAATAGGTGGAGGGGAGGAACAGGGACATTTTATAGGGGCTGAGTCTGTTCCATGTCCCCTGTGTCCTGTCTGGATGTATCACAATGGAAACCCTCTCCTCACACTATAAATGTATCTTAACTCATAAGAAAAATAAGATGGATGGCCGGGAGTTTGGCCTAGTGGTTAAAGTGCTTGCCTAGCATGCATGAAGACCCGGGTTCGATTCCTTGGTACCACATACATACAAAAAAGCCGGAAGTGGTGCTGAGGCTCAAGTGGTAGAGCTCTAGCCTTGAGAAAGTCCAAGGACAGTGCTCAGGCCCTGAGCTGAAGCCCAGGACT
This sequence comes from Megascapheus bottae, assembly GCF_031878675.1. Taxonomy (NCBI): domain Eukaryota; kingdom Metazoa; phylum Chordata; class Mammalia; order Rodentia; family Geomyidae; genus Megascapheus; species Megascapheus bottae. Next base: position 63,645,842 of record NC_143514.1, read on the forward strand.
GGCAAAAAAAAAAAAAAAAAAAGAAAAGAAAAATAAGATGGAAGTGTTAATATGAACAAAATCATCTCAATTTTGCAAAAGCACACACCATTTACCTCACAGACTTTAGGGTGAGGGAGCTTGGTGGAAAAATGAAGAAGCAAAAATAACCAACATCAAGGGGTCAAAGGCGTCACCGCCACCTCCTGTCCAGGCTGGCTCAGGATGACTTCCTACAGCGGACGCTTATCTTTGGCAAAATGGGGAAAATCCTGGTAAGACAAAAGCTACTAAGAGCTCACTCAGAAAGAAACAAGGAATATGTATAGCCCTGTACCCATTAAGGAAATTGCATTCTTTATTTTTTAATGGCTAGCTCCAGACTGAATGAGAAAAGTCAAGCTCAGAAAGACAGCTCTCATGTGTTTGCTCACATGTAGAACCATGACTACGTGCAAGTCTGTTTGGGGAGAGCTAAAGGGAGAGAGGGAGAAGGGATAGGGGGACAGGGTAAATATGAATGAAGTGCATTACACCTACATAGGAAAATGACATAATGAAACCGCAAACCACTGTTTTTAAAAGGAGGAGAGAAGACTAAGGAGAGTAACAGACGAGTGAATTTGATCAAAGTCCATTATATGAATTATATGGGACTGCCACAACGAAGCCCCTCGGCACAATTATCTGATACTAATATAAACAGATTAAATAAAACCTTCGTGAAGAAACCCATGGTGCAGAAATCTATGCTAGAGAAGTCTATAAAATATTTAAAGAAAAAGAAAAATAGCCGTTTCATAAAAACATCTTTCAGAAAATAGAAGAGAACATCTTCTCAAAGAATTCTATGAGACCAGAATTATTGTGATATTAAAACCAGACAAACCCATGACAAGAAAAGTCATCCACAGGCTAAATATCCTTTGTGGATACAGACATGAAATCCTTAACCGAATATTAGCAAATGGGATACAGTAGTATAAAAGAAAATGAAAGAGGGGCCAGGAGTTTGGCCTAGTGGTAGCGTGCTTGCCTAGCATGCACGAAGGCCTGAGTTTGATTCCTCGGTACCACATACATAGAAAAAAGCCGGAAGTGGTGCTAAGGCTCAAGTGGTAGAGCTCTAGCCTTGAGAAAGTCCAAGGACAGTGCTCAGGCCCTAAGCTCAAGCCCAGGACTGGAAAAATAATAATAATAATAATAATAATAATAATAATAATAATAAAAGAGTAAAGAGAGAGAAAGAGAAAGAGAGAGAGAGAGAGAGAGAGAGAGAGGAAGAGAGAGAGAGAGGTGGTGACGCCTTTGGCCCCTTGATGCCAGTTATTTGTGCTTCTCCATTTCTCCACCAAGCTCCCTCACTACAGTCTATAAGGCAAGTGACATGTACTTTTGCAAAATTGAGATGATTTTGTTCATATTAACACTCCCATCTTATTTTTCTTATGAATTAACATGCACTTGTAATATGTGGGGAGGTGGGTCTCCATTGTGATACATCTAGACAGGACACAGAGAAAATGGAACAGACTCAGCCCCTTATTGGGAAAGCAATATTAGTTTAACCTTCGGAAATCAATTAATGTAATTCAGTATAGAAGCAGAACAAAAGAGGAGTCTATGATCACTTCAAGAGAGACTGGAAAAGTACTTGAAATCTATTCATGGTATAATTTCTCAGCAAAGTAGGAATAAAAGAGAACTTTTGCAACATGATAATGGACATCCAAAAAATAAAAAGAAAACCCAACTAAAGCTAGCATTATATTTAGTGATAAAAGGATAAATGCTCTGCCCTGAAATTCAGAACAGGACAAAGATGTCCATAACACAACACTTCTGCTCCACTGTTCTCCATTGTACTCCATGTCCCTGAGTACAGAATGACAAGACAAAGATATAAAAGGTATAAGTTGACATGATCTCTATGTAGAAAACCTGAAACCACGTACAAAGGAACAGAAACGGGGACTCATATGTGGGTAGAGGAAGGTCAATATACACAATAGATTGCACCCTACAAACTGCCTGTATTTAACCGAGATAAGAAAACCACGCCATTTACAAGCTATCAACCTGAAACACTGGATACATTTAACGAGGTTTGTTATAGTCCTGTATAACAAAAACTACCAAAAAATGTAAGAACTAATAAACATAAATAGGCATCATGCTTAGCAACCAACCAGGATATCATACATTGGTTAACTGATCTAGAGAGTCAAAGCCTCACAGTCAATACTGTTGAAGAACTTTTATGTAGAACTTTCAAAGGTGATTCTAAAATTTACATAGATGAGCAAAGAAATAGGAATTATAGAGAATATTTTCCAAACAGGAGAACAGGCCTGGTGCTGGGGTTTCACATCTGTGATTCTCAGGAAGCTGAGATCCTGAGGATAACAGTTTAAAGCCAGCCAGGGCAGGAAAGTCCAATTAAACACTTAAGAATGCCGGAAGTGGAGCTGTGGCTCCAACCTTGAGCAAACCAACTCAGAGACCTGAGTTCAAGCCTCAGGACCAACACACACACACACACACACACACACACACACACACACCTCAAAAATCTACAATATCTCCAATGTGTTCATGTGAAAAGGAGAATTGCAACTCTCACTTTAAATCAAAGGCCAAAAATTAAACGCAGGCCAGAAACGAGGTATCTTGTGTCCAACAGTTAGGTAAGTTCTGCATGCAAAGGAAAAGTTCTTGAAGGAAACTCAGTGTCACTCCATGATCCATGAGAGAGAAGAAAGGATCACAACCTATTGACTTGCTGCAATGGAGAAAGCTTTGGTGGGCTGAAGAGATGATCAGATCAGCCACATAAGCCAAGCTTAAACAGGAAAAGTCCTCACTCTCTTAAGTCTAGAAAGGCTGGGAGATGAGAATATGGCTGTTCCAATGTGCTAGGGCAGCAGCCACAACACACTGTACCCATCTACCCAAGACAGCCAGTACAGAAGTTACTAGATGCAACAGCCTTGTAGTAGGAGAGTATGACAGGTAGCACTTTCAGAGCAACAGGAGAGAACTCGCTGCCTGTCTTTAAGTCTTCTGAGATCCCCCCCCCCTCTCTCGTTAGGAACTAATGTAACTAGGAGCTTGGAACTGGAGTCAGGGTTCACCTACCTCCTAAACTTCCTCGGACCCTTAAGACTGAGACACAGTTTGCACAGCCTGTGCTTCATAAGTAAAGAACCAATCCAGATTGCTACTCTGGATAGCCTGGCTGCTGGAGGCCTAATTCTCAGGAAGAAAGTACTGGTTGCAAAATATCACAGCTCCCTCCCTGACTGTGTGTGTGGATCACCCATGTGCTCTGGGGGAGACGAGCGCAAACTGCATGTGGTTTTCCCGTGGTGAACACACTGACCGTAGAGCCCCCACAAATCAAGGAATAATGTTGGACTTTCAAGTCTTATTGAAGAATTCCATTTGGTAAGGCTGCAGGGACTGGAGAAAGAGTCCCTTCTCCGGCAGTTCTCCACAACATGAATGGAAAGCCTTCTGGAAAGAATTCATCGTTCTTGATGCCATTATAAGCATATGTCATGGGGTGAACATCAAAATAACAACACTAATCTGGAGTCAGGCACAGTGTTTTAAGACTATAATCCCAATCTATTTGGGAGGCAGAGATTGGGGAATTGCAGTTCAAAGCCACCCTGGACATAAAAGTTCAATGAGACCCCATCTCACTCGATGGCTGGGCCTGGTGGCATAAGCCTATCACTCCAGCTGAGCATAGTTGTTTATGCCTGTCATCTCAGTTACAAGGAGAAACACAAGTAGGAAGACCAAAGCTCAGGCCAGCTGTGCACAAAGTGAGACCTTGCCTTAAAAATAACCAGAGCAAGCTGGGAATGTGGCTCAGAAGTGGAGTGCTTGCCTGGCATTCGAAGTCCTGGGTTTGATTCCTCAGTACCACATAAACAGAAAAAGCCAGAAGTGGCATGTGGCTCAAGTGGTAGAGCGCTAGCCTTGAGCAAATGAAGCTGAAGCTCAAGGACAGTGCGTAGGCCCTGAGTTCAAGCTCCAGGACTGGCAAAAAAAAAAAACAAAAACAAAACAGGGCAAAAAGTGGCTGGAGATATGGGTCAAATGGTAGAGTGCCTACCTAGCTAGCGTGAGGCTCTGACTTCAATCCCCAGTATTGCCCAAAACAGAACTCCCACAAAAACCCAACAGATTTGGAAGAAGTTACTTCCAAGGCTCATGAGCTGCAGAACTGAGTGGAAGAAGTAACTTTAGGTATGGTGGAAACAACATGAAAGTGGATAGAGGTAGAGGCAGAAGATGTGTAGCTGATTCACTGTGGTCTCAGAATAAAATTTAGACAGTTGCTCTTTATGGATAATGAGCCACAAATGTGATTTCCTAAGTTGGAATCGACTCTTGATGAGGCTGCTGTATGCATTGTGGATATGCCAGTGAGGTGTTAAATGAGATAATATACAAAGTTGGTAAATAAATGGTTGAAAGAATTGCCTTCAATTTTGAAGGAAGTTCTACGATGGGCAAAATACCACGAAACAGTATCACATACTACAGAGAAGTCTTTCCTGAAAGGAAGGGTCAATCCATGTGGCAAACTTCATTGTAGCTAAAGCCGTACTAATGTTCACCAGCCTTGAACATAGAGGCAAGACCCTTCCCTAGTAGAAGGAATCGAACCACCAATTTAGTGCCTTAAAAACAACACAAATGCATTCTTCTACCAGTTTGGTAAGTGAGCAGTCTATCACGGGTTTTACTGAGGTGAAGCCTAAGCATTATCCTCCTTCTAGAGGCTCTGGATGAGGATTTGTTTCCATGCCTTTTCCAACAACTAGAAACTTGTTTCCAATCCTTAGCTTTGTGGATCCCCCTTTCCTCTCCAAGTTCACCAAGTCCTTCTCACATTGCGTCACACTAACTTCTAGTCGGCTCTTCTATATTTCAGGACCTCCAGGACTACATTGGTCCTTCTGAGATAATTTAGGGTAATCTATTCAAAGACGAAGAAGAATCAGGTCTGGTTGTGAGGCTAGCCTGGGGGAAAAAGTTATCAAATCTCCCTCTGTCCCTGTCTTTACAAACAGGCCAGGAGTAACAGCACACACATGTAATCCTAGCTACCAGGAGGCTCCTAGTCAGATGGTAGCCCCAAGGAAAACGTACAAGACCGAAAGCAAAAGAAATCTGGAAGCGTACATCTAGTGATCGGGAGTCTGCCAAGCAAGCACGAAGGAAACCCTGAGTTCAAACCCTAGTGCCACTAAAACAAACAGAAAAGCAAAACAAACCAGAAGATCAGGATATGAGCATTCCGAATTCCATCTGCTTCCCCTTTCCTATGCTGTCTGCTCCAGTAGCCCATGGGAAAGATGATCATTTTTTTCAATAAATTGTACTTGAACAACTGAGTAGCATGTGGAAAAATGAACCTTGGTCATAAGCTTTCCCTATCCATGAAAATTATCTTGCAGAGAATTATTTATGTAAATATGTAACAAGCCACCATACTTGTAGAAAATTCTTATGACCTAAAGGAAGACAAAGATGTCTTAGAACACACACACACACACACAAAACCATGAAAGAATATGGTAAATTGCTCTTGCTCTCTTGTTCTCTCTCTCTCTCTCTCTCTCTCTCTATATATATATATATATATATATACACATATAATATTTCAACATGAAACTGTTTTACTCTTTGAAAGATATTATTTTATTGTATTTTATTGTTGGGGTAATACATAGAGAGGTTAGTTACATTCATCAGGTAGTGGGTACATTACTTCTTGAACACTGATATCCTTTCTCATGTTTCTCTCTCACGTTCCCTCCTCTTACCCCTCCCAATCATCTTGTTTTCTCCCTTCCTTTCCCTCTCTCAAGTAAACAGATTAGTGTATATATAATATACCAGGTACCAAAGTCAGATACAGTAACAATGTGAGATAAACTTTAAGGGGGGAAAAAAGAGAAAAGAAATAACTTCACTTAGTACATTAAGAACAACAATCACAAAGATAAGCCTCTTGCTTCCATATCCTGGAAAAAAGATGCTATTTTTGAATTAGAAAGACCAGTCTCAGACCAGGTTCATGTGCCTGACAAAGGATTTATTTCCAGAACATAGAAAGGTAATTCTTATAATTCTATAACAGAGAGATATTTAAAGCCAAGTGAAAAGTGAGCAAACAAAACAGTTGAACAGATACTTTGCCAAAGGTGTTACACAAACAAAATATAAATAAATACATGAGAAAAGGCTTTGTTCCCTATGTCCTCAGGAAGAGGGAGATGAGTGTAACAAGATACTGTATAAACTAATTGGAATGGCTCAAATGACCGCTTGATAATAGGAAGTGTTGGCAAGGATATGAAGCAACTGGCATTCTCATTGACAATGATGAGAATGTAAAAATGGTAAAAGCACTTTGAAAAGAGTATGGGAATTTTTTTTTCTTATAGTGCTAAGCTTCACTGGCCTTATAAGCCAGCAATTCTATTTCCAGCTACCTACTTAAGAGACATAAACAAACTTGCCCACACCGAGGCTGGCACTTAAATACTCATTGGCATCCTTAACTAAACACAAAACCATAATTTGACTTCAGGAAGTATATCTATATAATAGAATATTACACAATGGTGAAAAGGAATGATTTTGAATCACATCCATATGAATGAATTTTATAAATTTGTATATCAAAATGCTATATAAATGTATAATTTTGACTTCAAAAACAAGGATACAGACAGATGAAAGTCCATATGTAAAATTCATAATCATTTTCAATTGTGGAGGTGGAGAAACTAAAATGAAAAGTAAAGACAAGGGCAAACATATATGCAAGACTATGGTGGCAGGCAGGAGGGAGGGAGTTACTGGGAGTTTAAGAAGGAATATGAGATTGGTTCTCAATGAGAGTGGTTCTCAACAGTGATCCTAGCTACCCAAGAGCCAGCAATCAGAAGGATCAAGGTTCAAACTAGCCTGGACAAAAGTGCTTGAGATTCTATTTCAACCAATAAAAATTGATGATGGTGCCATGTCCCTGTCACCCCCAGCTACACAAGAAAAGTAACAAGGACCATCACAGTTCAGGCTAGCCTGGGCACAAACTCAAGTCTGAACACCCAAAAGGAATAAGAATATGCTTCAAGTGGTAGAGTACTTGCCTAGAAAACATCAAGTCCTGAGTTCAAAGCCCTGTTCCTTTTTTTTTAAAGAAAAAAAAAGGAATGTGGGTCTACTGTATAGAGGAGGCATCAAAGGTATAAATGGAAGTTGGGGGTGTGGCTCAAGTGGTAGAATGCTTGCCTAACAAGCAGGAGGTCCTGAGTTCAAACCCTACTATTGCCAAGAAAACAAAAGCAATATCCTGTTTCTTGGGCTAAATTATGATAGGTATACATATTTATCTTCTTTTTATAAGTACTCAATGTGATTCTTTTATATAAATATAATACAGTTAGACATTTTCTTTTGCCAGTCCTGGGGTTTGAACTCAAGGCCTAAGCACTATCCTCTAGGCTAGCACTCTACCACTTTAGCCACAGCACCACTTCTGGCTTTCCTATGTATGTGGTAGTGAGCAATCGAACCCAGGTCTTTGTGCATGCTAGGCAAGCACTCTACCACTAGGCCATACTCCTAGCTGACATTTTTAATCTCAGAGTATTTCAAAATGGAACTGGGACTCAAACCTAGAACTCTTGATTTCTGAGACACTTGGCTTTTATGACTATGAACGGGGTAGGGAATCAGGTTCCCCCCCATCCCCCAGCTGCAGGCTGAAGCTGGATATTCAAGGACATGAATCATGTAGCTGCTGGTGGGGATGCGGCCTGCACCCTGTTACCCGCACCTTCCACAGGCATAGTTGGCTCTGCCTTCCTCTTCTCTCCACCAAATAGTACCTCTCCTATCAGGACATTGGGTTACAGATTCAATCACCAACTACGTACAGGCTGACTCAGGTCACCGGATGGGAGGTGTCTTTCCTGATAACAGTGGTAGGGAGCAGATGCTGGCTGCCAGTGTCGTTCAATGTTTCCTGGGCAAATGGGACGTCAGGGCCAAGGAGAAATGACTATGGGGCTCCCCTTCCTAACCACAGCAAGGTAGAAAGCCACTTGATACCAAAGGAGGAGGGGTGCAGGCACCAGTGGCTCACGCCTGTAATCCTAACTCCTCAGGAGGCTGAGAGCTGAGGATCAGGGTTCCAAGCCAGCCCAGGCAGAAAAATCCATGAGACTCTAATCTCCAATAAACGACTCAGGAAAAAAAGCCAGAAGTGGTGCTGTGGCTGAAGTGGTAGAGTGCTAGCTAGCTGTGAACAAAAAGAAACTCAGGTACAGTGCCCAGGCCTTGAGTTCAAGCTCCAGGATTAGTTTTTTTTTTTTCTTTAAAAAGGAGAGGGCTTATTAGAGTCCCTGGAAAGACTGCCTAGAACCAAACCCCTTCCTGGTTGACAGGGAGGGCCTAGCCTTAGCTCCTCTGCAAGGAACATATGAAAATTCACACTCTTTACTTTCAACAATCTGCAGATCCTCTTCTAGTTAACACATCAAATCTGTTTAGAGACTTCCTTCATTCACTCATAACCCTCCACATTTACTAAGTGTATACCAGTCACACTGTCTGACTGGATGCTGTGTAAGGGTGATTCATCAATCAGGGTGGCTTTGCATGAGAAGCTTTTAAAAGGAGAAAAATATATACACAGTCACAGATGTACATAGATGACATCGACAGTGTCATTGACATTGACGTGTAACCGCAATCTTAGTTTTGCTGCCAGTTGAGTGTTGCAGAGGAGAGAAGCATCAGAAAGAAGTGGGGCTACAGAAAGAAGGTAAAGATAGATGCTCCCGAAAGGTGTGTCAGGCTCTGGGATTCTCTGAAGAAACAAAAGGAGACCGCCATGGCTGGAGCCTGGATCTGTATGAGAAGGTGATGTCCTGAGAGTTTCTGTAGTACTGGGGGTATGGCACACAAGAAGTACAGAGTGGATGTTCTAGGTCAATTATTCTCACTCTATAAATTCCCAAAGACCTTCCTGTGTTCATGAAGTCATTTAAAAAAAGAAGTTCTCAAATACTTATGTGTATTGAGCATTTCCCACTGAATGAATAAATATTGCAAAGATAGCCTACTACTGAGTATAAATAAATATTTTAAATGATTTTTTTAAAATTCAGAGGCATTTCACAATCATAGTAATTTCTTTGTGTGTGTGTGTGTGTGTGTGTGTGTGTGTGTGTGTGTGTGTGTGTGTGTGATCATGCATTTTTCCAGCTGACAGTTAACTGAATGCCTGGCTGGTATCGTGGTCAGGTTCAGGGATGCGTCTGGAAATGGTTGTAATATTAAAGGCAGGGGGAGTAACGGTCCTCACAACTGAAGTCTGGATACTCGTGTGGGCAGTGAGGAAAATGAGGTAATTATGAGTAGGGTCAGGACAGTCGTGTTTCTGTTCTGGAAAGGTCATATTGGCTATGAGGGGGCAGGATGAATGACAGAAGGAAGAGGCACCAGTCTGGGGACTCCTGCAATGATGGAAGGGAAAAGAGAGAGAGAGAGAGGCAGACTGTACTGACAGGTGGCAGTTTTGATAGGATACAGGGAGCATATTCAGGAAGCTGGGCATGTAGCTCACTTGTCGGGTATGCACGTGGCCCTGGGTTCCATTCCCAGCAACATAAGAAAACTTAAAAAGAAGAAAAGGTAGAGCTGATGGCAACTTCTTCATCTCCTACAATCATTTGTAGGAGATGAGGAAGACAAAAGGATCTGAATGGGTGACTGCGCCTCTCGCTTTGACGGCTGCTGAGATGTTTCATGAAGGCTATCTGTAATCAGGTTCTGCCATTCTCACAGCCACCCAGGCTGCCCTTTCTGGAGATGGCCTGGACTCTTACATTCACCCAAGTGAGGAATAGGAGGTGAAAGTCAAAGGTTATAGCTCTTGATGGCTTAGCTATCAATTTTCTTGTGTGCTTCTGGTAGCCATTACTGCAGCACTGGGACAAGGAGAGTAGTTTTGATACCAGAGCTTAGAGTAAACCACATGTACAAGGCCCCACAGCTGGGAAATGGTAGAGAAAGGATTCTAGTAATAATCACATCTAGCCCTTAAGGAGCACTCACTACCTGTCAGTTCACAACACACACAAATTCACTTCTGACACCTCTGAGCCACACATGGCAGGAAGTATTAGCATGCCCAATTCACAGATGAGAAAACTGGGGTCCTCAAAAGTTAAATAACCTAGCCAAGAGAGAACACGTGGTTAAGGAGGGGAACTGGGAATGAGATCCCAGCCACCTAGCACCAAAGCGGCCTGCTGCCTTAGCCATTACCCAGTACCTAGGTCCAACCTTTCCAGAGACTGTGGATACAGAGCCACACACCTCCCTGACACAGGAGGGAGTCAAGGGAGATGGCAAAGATAGTCCAAGCCAGGACTCCTTTTTTCAGCAAGATAGACTTGTAAAGGGCTCAGGAACCAGGAAGCCTGGGCTTAAAATAGATGGGCAGCAGCAGAAAGGATGGCTCCAGCTTGTTTTGGACAGAGGTAGGTGAGGGACTCAAGGGATGGGGAATCCCCTTGGGGCTGAGGTGAAGGCAGGGAGGTGGGAGGGGCTAAGAAACTTGTGTGTAGTTTGTTGGGATTCCATAGAGGCCCTTTTACAAGAAGAGTCAGGCTTTCTGGGCCTTGTGAAATTGATTTTATCCTCCTGTCTTAAGTTTGTGCCAGGATGTTATTTCTCAGTTGAATTCCTTTGACTACTTCTATTTTCAAATTACACTCTCATCTTCCTCCCATAGCTGTGCATTCATTCCCTCTTGCAAACAGGATCTGCAAGCAGACAAGCCTCGTTTCCTGTAGGCTAAACATGCTGTCGGCCTCTTGGCCAAGACCCAGAAAACGAAAACTCTTCTGGCTCCAGCAACCTGTGTTAAGTCAGACCTTTTCCCTTAACCAGTCAACCCCAGCTTTGTTTTCCTTAATTTTCTCTCACCTCATTAATTCTTTACTCCAGAGTCCCAACTTTTTTTTTCTTCAAACTGTCGGAATTTAAGTGTTCCAAGAGCTCTTAGCTCTGCTTCCTGTCTTTGCCCTCAGCTACCAGGTGCTATCTCAACTTCAGTGCCCTTGGGCAAGGCTCCGTCCTACTTAAGACTGCTCCTCCCCTCCCCCAACCTCCTAGCTTTGAGAACTTCCTTCTGATGGAGGCAGTCTCTGGAACAAGCAGAAGGAAAGAGAAGGGCATTTACATTTACAGAAGCCCAATTCTGTAGTCTGTGAAATGTTCAGCTTCCTCCAATTTAGTACGCACATTTCCTAGGTGCCCAATGTCCAAGTGAAGTGTTTTCTGTAAGTGTTACATCTGCCCAGGAGAAGAGCTCCTCTCCCCTTCCTCTTCACCTGCCAGAAACCAGTGAGTGAGCAAAGGACCCCAGACTCTGAGGTCACTTCCTTGTCTGCTCTGAGGTCACATCCTGGACTGGCCTGGTCACGCCTCCCTTGGACAGTGAGAAGTTCCCCAGGTTCTGAAATTACTTCCACATCTGCTGTGGTTCTTCCTCCTGCCTTTCCCTATATAATCCAGCTCAACACCAGTCCCCTCTGCTCTTTCTATTTTTCCTACTCCTCTGTCTCTGAGTGCCTCCATCTTGCGTGGGCCAGCAGTTTTCTCTCCCCTCAGTAAACTCTTGTCTGCCTAAACCATGTGGTGAGTTTCCTTTCCTTTCTGGTGAACCTTACAATAAGCAAAACTAAACTAGATATATCCTGATCTTAAAAAAAATAAATATATTTCAGAAGCCAGGTGCTGTTGGCTCATTACTGTAACTCCAGCTATTGAGGAGGCTGACATTTGAGGACTGAAGTTTAAAACCAGCTCAGGTAGAAAACTGTGAGACCCTTATCTTTAATTAACTGCCAAAAAGCTTGAAGTAGAGCTGTGACTCAACTGGCGGAGCACTAGCCTTGAGCATAAACAGCTAAGGGAGAGTGCCCAGGCCCTGGGTTCAAGCCCAGAAGTGGCACACACACGCACGCACAAGGAAGAAGGAGGAAGAGGAAGAAAGGAGTGAGAAAGAAACAGAGAAACAGAAGGAAATTAAGTGTTCTCTATTGCTTTTTAGAGGGATATCTTCTCATGGTCTACAGGTTGCTATGTGTTCTGGTGTCTGGCTATATTGTAATCTCATCACATGTCCCCGTTCCTTATCCTCCTTCCAACTTAATTTCTGATATTTATCTTCAGATCTCAACTCAAAAACAGGAGCATGCAGGAGGAAGGAAAGCACAGTGATTTCCTCATGTAAACTTAAGGCAAAATTGAGTTTAAATCTCAGCTATACTTGATTGGTTCCATTTGGATTAGATGCTCATTCACAAGCTAATCACTGGCTAAGCTGATGGGATGCACTAATTGGCTTATCCAGACTCCCTGCTGCCCCCTAGAGCTGGGGAAGGAAACAGATTTCTTTGGGAGCAGATAGGGGAAGAGACATTCTACCAGAACATTGCCCTACAACAGAAGCTCATATGTAGCAGTAACCATTATGTAATATCTTCCAGACTTCAGGTGCTTGTTCATGTACTAATGTGTAGCATTATCAATTAGCATTTTTTCAATGCTTCTTTTCTGTAGAGTTTTACTGTCAACTACATTTATTTCTAACACAGCCATAAATGAAAAACTAATGTTACTTGTCGTAAGTAGGAAGGAACCTTCTTTTATTTTTAAACAGAGAAAAAAGAATCCATGTCATTAAAACCACGTTAGAGACTATGGCTTGTTTTTTTTTTTAAAAAACAACAACAACAACAACAAAAATGACACCTTGAGGTTCTGGGCCTTGTTCTCTCTCTGTTAAAAGAAAGATTATCAAAAGTTAGAGAGGTGTAAAGACATCCTAACACCAAATGGAGCCTTTCTACCTGATGTAATCAGAAGGCCTCAGAAAGAATTGAAAAGGAAATTGCTTTCTCACCGTGTGATTCAATGTGATGTGATATCATATTCATAATGCATAGAGAAGCCTTCGCACAGGCCTCTCACAGCTGGCTGGCCTACCACCCAAGCTACCTGATCAACACCTTAAAGAAGGCTCTCTCAGAGGGTCAAAGTTGTTGAACAAATGGCCAAAGATAAGGAAACCGAGGACCAGTTGGTTATGAAAGTGGATGAAGCCAAACAGCAAGCACAATTTGTCAAGGTTTTTTTTTTTCTGTCTAACACACCTTTCAAGTGAAAGCTGACATCATCTGGATTCACTCCCTATCTTCCCACAGGCCTGTGCCCCTCTGTGTTAGCCCCAGTGCTTCTCATCGGCCATCAGACATTGCCTTGCTACCGACACCTTGTCATCCAGGATGACCCCCACCTTCTACCCAACCCGGTTGCTATCCTGACTGTTCAATTTTTGTTCAGCTCCTTCACTGGGATGCTTTCCCTACATGCAGTCATTTCCACTTCTTAACTGTGTTCTCTAATTGGTCCACTTCTGTTCCAGTTCACTGCAACCAGCGTCCTTCATCTCGGTTATCTCCCTGTTGGACCACTGCAACCTCCTCTTCTCATCATCCTGTTTTCCCTTTTGTCTGCTTTCCCAGGCGGCTTTCTGCCTATCATCCAGCATCATCTGTTTAGAAAGTGAATGGGAATCATCAGCTGCCCCCATTAAAATGTAAGTGATTCATGAACATGAAGATAAATAAACCACATCAAGGTCCACACGCCTGGGTCATCTGGGCCCACTTTGGTTCCCCACACTTCCTTCACCTCTGGGCTAGAGAGCAACCTTTTCTGACTCATTAATACCTTGCCTGGCCCCAAAGGCAAAGTACATTCCCTTATTATGGCACCACCAGATAGAACGTTTTGTGTGTGTGTGTGTGTGTGTGTGTGTGTGTGTGTGTGTGTGTGTGTGTGTGTCTGTCTGTCTGTCTGTCTGTCTGTCTGTCTGTGCCTCTTTGCTTATGTCATTCTTTCCAATAAGACTAAAAGCTCCTGGAGAGGCGGTAAAGGGACCTCTCTTATTTAGTGACATAGTCTCAATGGATAATTCAGGACTGACACTCCTTGATGAATGTTTAAAAGCTTAAATGAATATTTTTCATGAAGTAAATAATGTCCTCAATGTCTAAATTTGGCTAAGAGGAAAACATGTTGCCTTAGAAGAAGAGAAATAGTAAGTTAAGCATTAAGTGTATTTGGCAAGAGATTCAGTAGTGGATATGGTTTAATTATGTGGCTAAAATATGTTTAAGGATGATTGGAATTTTAAGCTCAGATGGTAGAATTAAGAACTTTTAAGCTGGGAAATTCAAGAAAACATGAAGAGTTTGCTAAGTCATGGGAAGAAAGAGGTGAGATACCTCAACGATGTATCTTCTACGAACCACGGGGATGAGGTGAGCAATAAATCTTGCTGGATCCCAAATTAAAAAACAAACAAACACAAAAAGCACTCCACTAAGGATGAATCATGTGGCCACATTCCCCTTGTGTTGTTGCTCCTGCTAATTATGTCAGCTACAGAAGCCCACCTGTAAGTAGGGCCTATGGAAAATAGACTAAGGTACTCCAACTCAGACAGAAATTGAGTGGAACAAGGAGAGGTCCTGGAGTTGGTTACAATGTCAGCCTCATGGAAATGACACTCTGGGGAAACTGGTAAAAAACAGACCGCAGCTCATGCTTGAGAATATCTTGAACAAGTATCTTACTGCATGCTTCTTCAGTAAGCACATGGCAATCTGTGCCAATCAAGTAAGGATCTGTGATCTACATTTCCTCCCCTGTTTTTAATGTAATTTAATTTAATTTTGGGGGGAATTACAGAAGGGTTACAGTTACCTTCGTCAGGTAGTGAGTGCATTACTTCTTCCATACGGATACACTTCTCGTGTTTTTGTCCTCTTTTCCCTCCCCCAACCCCTCCTAATCATCTTGTTTTCCCCCCTTCCTCATTTCAAATAAACATATACAATATACCAGGTAACAAAGTCAGATACAGTAACCACATGAGATTAACCATAAGGGGAAAAAAGAAAAAAGAAATAACATAGTACATTAAGAACAACAATCGCAGAGATAAACTTCTTGTTTCCATATCCTTGAGTTCATTTTGTTCAGTCGCATCCTATATCCTCCGCTGTTTTACTCACTGCTATGGCCCCCTGTAGGAAAAGCCCACAGAGAGAAGGCAAGAGGAGTATCAGTAGTCTCGACCAGATTTTCTTCCCATTACATTGACATGGTCAATAAGATCGACATGTAGACATGGGTAGGCCCTTAAGGAATCAGTTGATGCATCCTAGAGTGCATTGCATATGTGTGTGTGTGTGTGTGTGTGTGTGTGTGTGTGTGTGTTTGGTACACAGTCCCAAAACTTACAAGTTACATAACTCTTTGACAATGGGTCAAAAATGTCAACCAGAGAGTAAGTTTAAACATTAGCATAAGAACAGTGCCCAACTGGGTAAGCCAGGGTTATGCTGGACCCAATTTATAATGGCTTACAAAAGTTAAGTTATTGACAGATACTTGTGGTTTAAGCCTATAGTCCTAGCTACCCAGGAGGCTGAGATCTGAGGATGTGATTCAAAGCCAGATTGGGCAGGAAAGTCCATGAGACTCTTTTTTATTTAGTTATTTTTTGCCAGTCCTGGCCTTCGCTCACGGCCTGAGCACTGTCCTTGGACTTTCTCAAGGCTAGAGCTCTACCACTTGAGCTACAGACACCACTTCTGGCTTTTTTCTGTGTATGTGGGTACCGAGGAATCGAACCTGGGTCTTCGTGCATGCTAGGCAAGCACTCTACCACTAGGCCAAACTCCCGGCCTGTCCATGAGATTCTTATCTCCAATTAACTACCAAAAAGTCAGAAGTGGAGCTGTGATACAAATGGTAGAACACTAGCCTTCAACATTTATACCCATGCCTTGAGTTCAAGCCCCAAGATGGGCATATACACACACACACACACACACACACACACACACACACACACACACACACAAATAAAATAAGTTATTATATCTTCCAGGATTTTGTGAACTGCTTATTATTGCTGAGAATCAATTCATCACATCCCAATTGTTCTGCAGTTGACTATGTTCCATAGCCATGAGGTGATTTCCACCTATGTCTGTTCTGGAAGATGCCACTCAGCTCTTTCCACTCAGTGTCCAGTGATGTCATATCGATAGCGAGAAGTCAGTGCAATATCGTATTTGCAGCATGGAAATCTGAAAACTCTAGAAATCAAGGCTTGATTTATTGTTTTGTTGATTGCCTAGATGCAAGAAAGTGATGAAGAAAAAGTTAATAATCCAGGTTAAAATTAGGAGCTTGTCATGACTGTAAATGTTATCTGGTGGATGACACAAAAGTAGAGGAAATAGGGGCTGGGAGTTTGGCGTAGTGGTAGAGTGCTTGCCTAGCATGCACGAAGACCCGGGTTCGATTCCTCGGAACCACACACATAGAAAAAAAAAAGCCGGAAGTGGTGCTGAGGCTCAAATGGTAGAGTGCTAGCCTTGAGAAAGTCCAAAGACAGTGCTCAGGCCCTAAGCCCAAGCCCAGGACTAGCAAAAAAAAAAGAAAGTAGAGGAAATATTCTTCTAATATCAGTCATCAAGCATGCCTGGACTGCCCTTTTTCCCCTTTGGCTTCCATACACTGGCAACAGATAGGAGATAGCAGCAAAAATATCAGTGATGGTTTCCAAGATAACCACTTGACTACAAATAATGTGGCAATACACCATGATGTGTATTTCATAATTGGCCATCTATATGCACAATATCCTTTCTTCCAGTGACATTTTAACAAATGTAGATACAAATGTACAATATATGCATCTTTTTTAGAGTTTTGATGAACATTGACCGCACTCTCTACTTGATTCTTCTCATAACAAAAGCAGGGATTGAGCATAAGTAATCAATGGGCTCTAACCAAACACATAAATAATTTTTTTTTTTGGTTGTGGGGCTTGAACTCTGGGCCTGGGTGCTGTTCTTGCACTCTTCAGCTCAAAGCTTGTGCTCTTACCATTTAAGCCACAGCACCACTTCCAGTTTTCTGGTGGTTAGTTGGATATAAGTATGTCATAGACTTTTGTGCCTGGGCTAGTGTTATCGGTGATCCTCAGATCTCACCTTCCTGAGTAGCTAGGATTGCAGACATGAGCTACCAGAACCCAGCCAACATATCAATAATTTTGGTTTTTGTTTTTTTTTTAAGTGTCAGCCAGGTGTGGTAGCTCACGCCTATAATCCTAGCTACTCAGGAGGATGAGATCTGAGGATCTCAGTTCAAAGCCAGCCCATACACTAAAGAATTAATCAATTAATCAATCACTAGAAAACAGGAAGTGGGGCTTGGCTCAAGGGTAGGGTGGTAGCCCTGAGCTGAAGAGCTCAGGGACAATGCCCAGGCCCAGAGGTAGGGTGAAATTCCATCTCCAAAAGAACCAGCAAAAAGCCAGTGGCCAAGAGCCAGCCAAAGGCAAGCAAGCCATATAAGCTTGTAAACAGCTGTTTCTCAAGCTGGGAACTATTTTGAACCAGATGACTCTTCGTTGTGAAACATGGTCCTGTCTATGGCAGGATATTTAACAGCATCCTTGATCTCTGCCCAGTTGATGCCAGTAGCACCTTGTAGCTGTGGCAACCCAAAGTGCACGAAGACATTGCCTCAGGGGGTCAAAATTACGCTTACTGAAAAATTACTGGTTCAGATGAGCCACTGCTCCAGCTCTGTGTGTTGAGGTGCTGTTCCAATCGGTCTGACCCCTAAGTCAACAAAGAAGAGGCCTCCTCTCAGAGCTGCTGTTCTCCTGCCTTTGATGACCCACTTTGCAAATGTCTTCCACCAGAGTGTGAGCTCACGGAGAAGGGAAATCGATTCTTGTTTATCTCTGGGATGCCAGCCCATTTGGGCAAGGTCCCCTGCCTGGTCCACAGGTTCTCAGTAAATGCGTTACACTGAATACACCTCATCACCACCACCACCACTATTACCATACAGGTTGAGTACTCTGCCTTGCCTGACTTCCGTGCCCCAGATCCACTAGATTCAGCCAGCCTAAATGTCTCTTTCACTTTAGGATCTTTCTTAATGCTGTTGCTTGGGCGCATTCATTTTCTATCGAAGCATGACAAGACACTAGAAATTCTGCAGCCTACAGTGGCATCAATCTATTATCTGACAGTCTGTAGATCTATGATTTCCGATCTGCAGATTGGAGATTTCAGGTACCATGTAGCAGAGTTCTGTGCTGGGGGTGAAGCCATTTTGAATTCAGACTCCATTTTACTAAAAGACTTGTTTACCAGAAATATAAGTTCCTGGAAAAACCAGAGTGTCTTAATAATGTTTTTCCCGAAACTACCTCACCAACAACTAGTCACCAGGTGACAAACACCAGAGCCCCGGACATAAGAGAGCACTGTACTCTTTTATTGTTTCAACTTGCGCCCATTGTCAATAAGATCGTGATTTGATTAGCTTAAATGTTAACCAATCATGTAGTAACTCAGCGGGAAATGCCCAAACCTGACTTTGTGTAAAAACCCTGCTAACAAGAGGGCCGGGGCTCACAACTCAGACCCACTGCACCCGTGTCAGTTGTGAGTCCAGGCTTGAGCTTGCAATAAAGATTCTTGTGCTCTTACATCAGATTCAGCTCCTTGGTGGTCTTTGGGGACCCTGAATTTTGGGCACAACACTCACAAATTGAACTTCAACACACCGACTCTGTTCTCTATAGTTCAAGGTCATCTTCTCAGCTCATTTAAGATGCTGGGAAAATCCAATTCTTTGACTGTTGAATTGAATGGTGCTTGGCTTTGGAAGGCCACCATCCTATCCTTATCATGTTAAGTCCATGTTCAAAGCTAGCAGTAAAGAACTTCACACATCTAAGATGCCCCATGCTTTTAACCTATGTTGAGTTTCTTTCTGCATCAAGGTCTTGTCCCTCTGCAGGATTCCTGTGGTTTGGCCTTATAATATTCCATATAATATAGTCAAATTACAGGGGTGATATATGATTATATCTGTTGTTTCCTCTTCTACCTTAAGAGGGAGAAGAAGGTCTTTGTGGGTCATCTTAGAATTTTACCTACTGTTCTTCTACTCTTACAACCCATATTTAATTTCATTTTCCTAGCTTTCCTGTCTTTCAGATGTCTTTCACAGATGTTTCGACTTAAAAATTATAGTTTACTTCTATTATTTCTGGAAGCAGTACACCATGCATTACATATAGTCATGTATTTATTTACTCTGTGTGTGTGTGTGTGTGTGTGTGTGTGTGTGTGTGTGTGTGCACTAGGGCTTGAACTCAGCACCTGGGCACTGTCCTTGAGCTTTTTTGTTCAATGCTACAGCTCCACTTCCAGTCCTTTGCTGGCTTATTGAAGATAAGAGTCTCACAAACTTTCCTGTTGGAGTTAGCTTTGAACCAGTATCCTGAGATTCCAGCTTCTCTAGTAGCTAGAATTATAGAATTATAGGGATGAGCCACTAGTGCCTGACATGTATTTCCTTTTCATAACAGCCTTATGAAGTGTTTGTTATACTTAAGAGTTTCCTTTGCCTAGAACTCTCCCCCCAGATAATTCCCTAACTGTTTTCTGGCCTCCACTCAAATGTCATCTCTTCAGAGAAGCCTTCCCTGATGGCCCTGTCTAAGCATAGCTCACAGTGGAATGCCAATTAATAAATTCAGAAGGGATGGTGATGGAATCTTAAAATCACCACTTAGCAATCATTGTACTAGTAATTTTTTAGATGAGAATCAATACATGCTAAAATTGTCTGGTGAGTTTGATGGGTAATGAGAAAATTATTTGGGCTCAAAGCACTCAGCCCCTCCCAGTAGTACCTATTCACTATAAATGTCTTAAAAAGTGGCTTTATGCTGGAGAAAGCCAGCAAACATCACCTTAAGTAAATGGTCAGAGTTAATATCACCAGTAATGGTTCAAAGCCCCCTGGTGGGCCTGTTAATACCATGTTCTGATAAGGACATATCTCTCTAGCCATTTCCCTGTCACATCAGATAGGGTACCTTGAGAGGTCACTCTACAAAATAACTAGTCTGCTTTTCAAAAAAATATTCAAGGTTATGAAAGCCAAAAAGCTGAGCAACTATTCCAGATTAAAGAGATATGAAAACAGAATGGAATGTGTGATCCCAGATAGATCATGGGGGAAAAAAGCTTTTCTTATTCT
Organism: Megascapheus bottae; assembly: GCF_031878675.1. Taxonomy (NCBI): domain Eukaryota; kingdom Metazoa; phylum Chordata; class Mammalia; order Rodentia; family Geomyidae; genus Megascapheus; species Megascapheus bottae. Next base: position 63,666,095 of record NC_143514.1, read on the forward strand.
TTCTTTTCATTTTTGAATAAAGGACATTATTGGTAGAATAGTTAGCATTTCAGTAAGGTTTATATGCTGGCCAATAATAGTAATGCTAATTTCCTGATTTGTTTAGAATATCAGATAACTTTATTAGTGTGTATTAGTTGTACAAAATAATTATGTTGTGGGATTCATATCCAGGATATATTCAAAAATTTAAAAGATTTAATAAAATAAGTAATCTAATAAATAAATGGACAAATGAACTGAATAAATACTTTTCAATGATAAAATTAAATAGAAATACATTTATGAAAATAAAATGTTCAAAATCTTTACCTATCCAGGAAATGGGATTTGAAACTCATTGAGATCACATCCCAGTGAGAATGGCTGGATCAAGAAAACAGAACTAGGCAAGACCACAGAGTAGAAGTGCTCTCTGTCCAACTCTGTGAATAAGAGCCCATAACACAGGAGAAATTATCTTCATAAAAGCAAAATTGAGAAAGAACACCCAGATGTGCTAGAGAAAAAGAATAGTTGAAAAGTGTGGCGAGGGCCGGGAGTTTGGCCTAGTGGTTAAAGTGTTTGCCTAGCATACATGAAGACCCGGGTTCGATTCCTCGGTACCACATACATAGAAAAAAGCCGGAAGTGGTGCTGAGGCTCAAGTGGTAGAGCTCTAGCCTTGAGAAAGTCCAAGGACAGTGCTCAGGCCCTGAGCTCAAGCCCAGGACTGGCAAAAAAAAAAAAAAAAAAAGAAAAGTGTGGCGAAACAGAAGGGGACAGAGAGAATCAGGAAACCTTTGCAGCTCCAGCCCCAGTGACTCAGAGGGGGAAGAGAACCGAGAGCCTCCAGGGGCTTAGATATGGGAAAACAGAATTCAAAGCACCAATCATAGCTCTGGCAGTAAAGCTCATGGAGGCTGGCAACCCTGCCTTTCTTGGCAAGAATAAGACCCAGTGCCTGAGGATTACAACAGAAACGATGTTGAGAGTGTTTAGCTACCTGGAAGTTTTGCCAGCCAGGGATGAGAGCCCCTGACACCATACCATCCAGCTTCAGCCTTCCCACAGTGTGAAAAACTGCTGGGAAGAATCTGAAAAAAAAGACCTGATGATAGAGTATCTAAGTCCCTCACATACACCCCCATGCAGAACTCAGTGTGTTATTTGTTTCTCCCACTGTCAGGGACGTAAGGAGGACACTCTGCAATAGCCTGTATTTGACCCCCAAGGGACATAAGTAAGGTGAATTAGCTCATGGATTGAATATGTTGGGTGACTAGTAATGGCTTTGAGAACACAAAGGAAGGGAGCTTCTGAGATACAAACAGCACAGAAGAGGATGACTGACTCTTGACCAGCCCCATCCTCAATTTACCTAGAATACCTGAAATTGGGAGTGGGGATCTTAGGTCCTAAGCTATCCCCTAATGCAGTAAGGAATATCTACAATGCAAATCTCAGACTATATAATCCTGCCTAAAGATTGTGAATGCTTCAGCTGCAAAATTTACTGGTGATCAATGCATCCAACCAATAAACTGGCTTCCAATGTGTAAATCTCAACACGGGGACATAAAAACAGAAAAAGGTGAGCAGCATGACACTTCCAAAGTTCAACTGCCTCACTGTAATAGCTACTAAGGGTTAGAAAAAGAAATCTCAGATCCAGAACTCTAAAGTATGACTGTATAAAATGATCAAGGAAGTAAAAGGAGGCATGTATGAAAAGCTGAATAAATTCAAAGAGACTATAAATAAATAGATGAACAAAGAGAGAAAGACAATGGAAAGTATGAAAGAAGACTCCAGTAAAACTATAAGTATCATGAAAAAGAATCAAATTGAGGCTAGAATGTCAGGGCTTGAGGGCAAGGCATATGTATAAAAGCAGCCAAATGAAAAAATAAGAAAATAATGAAGTATGAGTATACAATGTAGTACTAGCTCTGGAACACTGTTAAAAGACCAAACAGAAAAATCATGGACATAAAGGAAGGAGAAGAGACATAGCAGAAGGAATAGAACAAAAATTATATATTCATCTCAATTAATGGTGGGTGTGAATTTGTTCTTAATATAAATGTATGTTAACTCAAAAACAAAGCAAAAGAAGGGGCAATTTGATCAAAGGACATTATGCAGACATATGAACGTTATAGATATTTTATCTGAAAGCCTCTTGTACAAGTACAATATGCTAATAAAAATAAAGAAGGGATGTTGGTTGCCCTTTCAAAAGGAAAATAAACAACAACAAATGCTGAGGAGCATTTTTTTAATTTTTATTTTATTATTTTTTTTGCTAGTCCTGGGCTTGGGCTAAGGGCCTGAGCACTGTCCTTGGACTTTCTCAAAGCTAGCACTCTACCACTTGAGCCTCAGCACCACTTCTGGCTTTTTCTATGTATGTGGTACCAAGGAATCGAACCTGGGTCTTCGTGCATGCTAGGCAAGCACTCTACCACTAGGCCAAACTCCCAGCCCCAAAAGAGAAGAGATTCATTTTTTTTTTTTTGCCAGTCGTGGGCTTAAGCTCAGAGCCTGAGTACTGTCCTTGGACTTTCTCAAGGTTAGAGCTCTACCACTTGAGGCTGAGGAGCATTTGAAAAGGAAAAAATATTATTGTACACTTGGTGAGAATGTAAATAAGTGCAGCTGTCACCTGATGCAGGTGAAGTTATGTGAAACTTCCTTCTAAAAGTGGGGACTCTTTACATAGGGTCATTGACTTAGATCACAGCATAAGAATGTCTAGACAAGTCACAAACTAAGTGGAGCTTTATTGAGTAAGTAAGCAGGCAAGCTGACAAAAAGAAGGAAAACAGAGACAGTCTAACACAGAGTATGGGTGCTCTAAAGGAGACACAAAGAGACACAGCTCTTTGACCTCAAGTCCCAATTTTTATATAGTAAAGGCAGAGAGTCTGACTTCAAAGTTATGCAAAGACAGGTGTTTTATCTTTGCTTTAATTACTCCTGGTATAATACATTCTGAGTTCCTGGATATTTGGGACATATCTTTCCAGGTAAGAATTCATTCTGCCATAAAACAGGGGCTTACCCTTGAAATAAGAAAGGCTTCCTATTGTCTGCATTTTAGATAGGAGGTTGCTTAAGTTTGGGGGAAACATTTTTCTCAGGAAGGCATACATGACCCAATTCTTGGTGGTAAGAAGTGCATCTCTTGGGAAGGAATGCATTCTGTTGTCTCTCTTTGAAGCAAAGATGGTGCTTCTGTTTTTCTAAATACCATGTTTCTGAGTTGCTGTCACCATGCCCCATTTTCCTCAATTTATCCTGCCTCATTTTCCCCTAAATGACTTTGGTACCTTAATCTTAAGAGAAGTAAATGAATGAATATCTCCTGTAGTTGCTGTAAGCTTATCATACCTTATTTTCCCTGGTCTAACCTGCCTCATTTTCCCCTAAAATGACTTTGCTCCCTTAATTTTAAGGGGCATAGATGGATGACTATCTCCTGTATTACCATTTAAGCTTTTTTTTTTCTTTTACTAGTCTATTCTGCCTCATAGCCATTGTGGAAATCAGTATGGAGGCTCCTCAAAAGCCTAAACAGAACTCCCATATAATCATGTGTATATATATATCACTCCTGGGTATATACACAAAAAAATAAAAGGCAGCATGATACAATGAAGTTACTTGCATATCTCCCTTTATTATAGTGTCATTCACAACAGTCAGTATAGGGAATCTGTATAGGTATTTACTGGTGAATAAATGAGGGAAGAAATGAATGAAGAAATACGGCATATCTACACACTGGGATATTAATTAGCCACTAAGAAGAACAAAATCACTTCATCTGCAGGAATGTAGATGGAATTGGAGATCGTCTTGCTATGTGAAACAAGCCCAACTCACAAAGACAAATATTGTGTGGTTTCTCTCTAAAATCTTCTGATTGTTGTAATCACACTGACTGCTAAGGAAATATGTTTGCTCCTAGAAAATACATGTTAATGTATTTACAAGTAAAGAGGAAGTATATCAGCAGCTTGCTGATAACTGGCTCAGAAAATAATAATGTAAAAGAATGAATGAGGGGCCGGGAGTTTGGCCTAGTGGTTAAAGTGCTTGCCTAGCATGCATGAAGACCTGGGTTCGATTCCTCAGTACCACATACATACACAGAAAAAAAGCCGGAAGTGGTGCTGAGGCTCAAGTGGTAGAGCTCTAGCCTTGAGAAAGTCCAAGGACAGTGCTCAGGCCCTGAGCTGAAGCCCAGGACTGGCAAAAAAAAAAAAAAAGAATGAATGATAAAGCAAATAGAGAAAAAGAGATTAATTGGGGTATCAGCGCCAAAGCTATAGGGAAGCTCTTTCTTGCAGCTTACTTTTAATATAGATGCAATTGTTTCAAAATCAAATTTAACAAAAGCAAACAAAATATAGTAATAAGTCACCACTCATTTCTTCATCCCTTCTGCTATGCCTCTCTGAATAACCCTTATCAGCAATGGTTATGACATGTTTTATTTAATGTTTATGACCTCTGTGGACAGTAGGTGCTGCTCTCTTATTCCTTGTTTTTCAGCTTTTGCCACCTACAACTCTCTCTCTCTGTCTTTCTGTCTCTCTCTCTCTCTCTCTCTCTCTCTCTCTCTCTCTCTCTCTCTCAGCTTTTGCCACCTACAACTCTCTCTCTCTGTCTTTCTGTCTCTCTCTCTCTCTCTCTCTCTCTCTCTCTCTCTCTCTCTCTCTCTCAGCTTTTGCCACCTACAACTCTCTCTCTGTCTTTCTGTCTCTCTCTCTCTCTCTCTCTCTCTCTCTCTCTCTCTCTCTCTCTCTCTCTCTCTCTCTCTCCCTCTCCCTCTCCCTCTCCCTCTCCCTCTCCCTCTCCCTCTCCCTCTCCCTCTCCCTCTCCCTCTCCCTCTCCCTCTCCCTCTCCCTCTCTCTCTCGCTCTCTCTCTCGCTCTCTCCAGGTATTTGAAGGTTAATCCTTCACACTTTCTGATCTCTACTCAAATGTCATTAATTATCACAGTATTCCTTTCCTTAATGAGGGCAGGAACTTGGTTCATCACTGATTCATCAGTGTCTTCCATACTACCTGACAAATAGAAGGTACTCAAGAAATAGGTGCTGAGCAAAATACCTCCACTTTAGAAAGAGACCAAGGAATAGCCAGGTTTTAAATCAGCAATCTCTATGCTCTACTGGCTCAGTTTTCCCAATAAATTCCACAGATTGCCCCACATTAATAAAGAGACGACTGTAGCCAGGTGAGGTGGCTCAAATCTGTAATCCTAGCTCCTCAGGAGGCTGAGATCTGAGGATTGGGGTTCAAAGCCAGCCTGGGCACTAAAGTCTGTGAGACTCTTATCTCCAATTAACCACTAGAAACCATAAGTGGCATTGTAGCTCCAGGGGTAGGGTGGTAATCTTGAGCTGAAAAGCTCAGGGACAGAGCCCAGGTCCAGAGCTCAAAGCCCCACGACCAAGAGATTAAAAAAAAAGACACCTGTGTTCGACACTCTTGATCTGACTCTGGATAACCTCCACCCCTGGGATTTATGCTTTGGGGTACTCACCTTCCCTTGAATGGGTGCTAAACCTTGTTATCTCCTCATGTGTAACAAATAGAATATGGTAAAGATGATATAATACCACTCAGTTTAGTTACAAAAGACTGTCACTTGTATTTTGCAAGTAGACTCTTGCTGGCACTTTTTCTTGCCTTCTTTCTTACACATCACCACGTGCGAGATGTCCTATGGAGAGGCCCAGATGGCAAGGAATCAAGGGGGGCTGTAGTCAACAGTACGAAAAGAACTGAATCCTGCCAATAAGCATGAGCATTCATTCACTTTGGAGACAGATCTTCCTAGTCAGCTTTCTGACAAGACTGTAGTCCCAGAAGACACCTGGATTGCAGCCTGTTGAGGATCCAGCCAAGCCATACCCACATTCCCAACCTACAGAAACTGGGATAATAAATGCCTTCGTCTTAGTTCACTACATCTGGGAACAATTTGTTATGCAATAATGGTTAATTAATACTACAATTCTCTTCATCTGCACAGCACCTAGGGTTTTCTCCAGCAGGAGAAAGAAATACTGTGTTTGATTGTGTGTATGTATGTTACTCTCCCTGCAACTCATATCACAAACTTACTGGGCACAGCTGAGCACAGAAGCTCAGTAATTGCTTGTTAAAAATATTTGAGGACTCTCTCATTAGAAACCAATTGTGACCCTGGGCACCAGTGGCTCAGGCCTACAATCCTAGCTACTCAGGAGGCTGAGATTTATGATCATGGTTTGAAGCCAGCCCAGGCAGGAAAGTTCATGAAATTCTTCTCGCCAATTAATCCTCAAAAAGCCAGAAGTGAGCTGGGCATGGTGGCTCACACCTGTAAGCCTAGCTACTCAGGAGGCTGAGATCTGAGGATCTCGTTTCAAAGCCAGCCCATGCACTAAAGAATGTGAGACTCTTATCACCAATTAATCACTAGAAAATGGAAAGTGGGGCTTGGTTCAGTAGCCTTGAGCTGAAGAGCTCAGGGACAGCGCCCAGGCCGAGTTCAAGCCCTGGGACCCACCAAAAAAATAAAAATAAAATAAAAAAGTGGATCTGTAGCTCAAGTGGTAGAATGCCAACCTTGAGTGTTAAGTGAAAAGCTAAGGAACAGTGCCCAGGCTCTGAGTTCAAGCCCTAGTACCAGGACACATACACAAAAAAATCAATTATGATCAGGACTATACAATAGCCTATGAATTTGGTCAGTGCTGATGGACCTGGTAGAGTTGTTAAATTTGCAAAGCTGAGAAGCAAAACCTAAACTGTGAGTACTCCACCATGGTGCTGCTCCCCCATGAATCCCCATCTGGGTGGTCAGCTTGTGCCTTGGACAATATTCTTGGCCTAGCATCCTTAGCATCGTAACACGAAATGACATGAGAGGACAACACGACCTGTCCATCCACCTGTTCTAATTAATATGCTTTTAAACCTTTCAAGGAAAACCAATTCTCCTCCTTCATTTACACCATACAAAGATTTAGCCATAAAATTTCGGCTTAGAGTAATCACATCCTGAATCAATGACTTCTTTTTAATTTTTTTGAGGTGCTTTTTTAAAAATCCCTCTAACATGTTCATTTTAATTTTAAAAATGCTATTTTAAATGGTAGGGAGCCTTTTAATTCTCTTCTCTTGGTTATAAAAAAATAATAGATAGGCAGAAATGTGTTATTAAAGCTATTTTTCTTGGCGTTCTGGTAATTTAATAAACTGCTGAAGCTAAACCTTAAGATTTTATGATGCAGCAAGAAGAAGACTTGTCTGTTGATTAATAGCTTCTGATAGTCCCTCACCCAATCCCCCTCCTTCCTGGGGTGATTTCTGAAGGACATGGGCCATTTCTGAAGAATGAAGATGATTGGGGCAGATATTGCACGAAGGTATCATGTTCAAGGAACTTCTAACTTCAGGAACACATATACACTCTTCTCAAGACTCTAGGTATTAGTGAACGAACTGAGGTGAATCTCAGGAGACTGAGGATGGACACTTAGATTTTTTTTATATCTTCCGGGCACTTTACCAATCTTAAAATGTTTCCATATCAGGCTGGAGGTGTGACTCAAGCAGTAGAGTGCAACTGTGAGACCCTGAATTCTAGCCCCAGTAGAGTTTCAAAAATAAGTAAAAAACAAAAATAAAAGTATAGTTTCCACATCAAGTTCCTGGAGGGCACCTTACTCTGCTCAGCCCACCATGACAAAAGAGAATACACTTAGTAGATTATATAAATACATAAAAATGGAGAAATCTATTTCACACAGTTCTTTTTTTTTTTAATCTTTGCCAGTTCTGGGCTTGAACTTGGAGCCTGGGCACCATGCTTGAGCTTTCTTGAGGATAACACTCTACCACTTGACCCACAGTATCTCTTCTGGCTTTTTCTGTGTATGTGATAGGGAGGAATCAAACCCAGGGCTTTGTGCATGCTAGGCAAGCACCCTACCACGAGGCCATGCTCCCAGCCCCTTCACACAATTCTGAAGACTGGGAAAACCAAGGCTCAGGTGGGGGTGAATAGGCTTCATCCCACGTCCTGGACCTCATGGCTTGTGTGTGGCCTCCACCTTGCTCTATGCCCACAAGACCTTTGCTATGGGGAAGAGAACAAGCTGTTCAGGGTCCCCTTCTTATTCCTGTCATGACAACCCCACTCTCATGACTTCACCCAGCCATAATCACCTCCCAAAGGCCCATCTCCCAATGCTGGGTTTAGATGACTACTTAGGAATACTGGAAGACCACCAGCGTTCAGTCCATACCAGAGGGTGGTCTGGGTGCTAATTTTCCGCCTCTTTGTGGTTCAGCATCTAGGTAGTACCGTTGTTGCAAAGAAAACCTTCCCTATTAAGAAGTTTTTCTTCTTTCAGCTAGTTAGCTCTAAAAAGGAAGAAAACATGATTGTCAGTCTGTGAAATTCAATACTTCATGTATGATGCAAGGGAGATGTTCTATAAATGAATACCACACAATTAACTACAAAGAGAGATGCATAGGTGAATAGATGGAAGGATGGATGAGTGGATGGAGGAAGAGATAGATGGATGGATATTACCTTTTCTTGATAGAACTACTAGTGAGAAAGTTTCATTTAAAAAAAATGTCACTAGTATTAGGTCAGCTATGTGTAAAAGAAATCCACAGTAACTGGATTTTTTTTTTGTAGGAATCCATGTTCTTTTTATATAAACAAAACCCAGGCACTCCAGGGTTTACTCAGCACCTCCAAAATCAAAGGGGTTATAAAAGCTCATCTTCAAGCCTATTATTCCACTAACCTCATGGTGTAACTTTCACCTGAATAAATCACAGACAGTGCACTGTCCTGCATCCCACTTGGTCAAAAGTCAGTCACATTTTTTGGATGGTCATGTGTCAAGCTCAAAGTGGAATTCTGTTACCAAGGAGAAAAAGGAAAATGCATATTTCATACCAGCCAGCAAAGCCCGTCATACCAAGGAACAAATAATACATAACTTTTGAGAAGTCCTGAGGGAAGAGCTCCAAGGCTGGAAGTCAACCATCCTTTCTCTGTGGAAGGGTCCACTGCCAAGTCTCCCAGTTGCCAGTTCTCTGTCTTCTACTTCTCACAACAGAAACTTCATACTGGAAGAAAGGCTTTGAAGTCCTATTCACCTAAATCTCAAGAACTGTTACCCATGTGATATTCCAGCAGAGGTCTCTCATTAGAGGCTGGGATGCCAGAAACAGGGAAAACAAGAGTGAGAATATTGAGCTTGAGGCAGTCACCCTGTGAGGTTAAGAAGATGCTGCATCCTGGTTTGTGCCTCTGAACCAAATTGACATTTCTTACAGGGTTAGATAATCATGTTGATGGATGCCCCATGGTGTTTGATGCTTCTTAGTAGCCCTTATCATGTTGTGAAGAGTTGTTCTTACCCATAAAAACATACTGTTCCTCAACTTTGTTATTTAAACCACATTCAGGCTATCATATTTAAATGTTTGCACACAAGGTTGTCCTGAGAAAGGAGTCTGCAGGCACTGGATGAAGGGGGCTTACACCTTAAGAATAGACAGAGGGAGGATTTGATACAGAATCCAGTATGGTTAAAAAAAATGTTTAACCAAATGCCAGTGGCTCATACCTGTGATTCTAGCTACTCGGGAAGCTTCGATCTGTGGATTGCAGTTCAAAGTCAGTCCAGGCAGGAAAATCTTTGAGTCTCTTATTCTAAGAAACTACCAAATAGCCAGAAGTGGAGCTGTGGCTAACGTGGTGGAGCACTAACTCTGAGGAAAAAAAAGCTCAGGGACAGTACCCAGACCCCGAGGTTCAAGTCCCAGTACTAGTACACACACACAAAAGAGGAATGTTCAGTGCCGCTTTGCTGAAGTTTTGGGTGACACTAATATTTATCCTCATGGCTCTCAATGTGTTCCTTTAAGGACCTCCTTCCCTTCCGTAGTAACTATGACTTTCTGGCTGTGCTTTAAAATTCATGGGGCAGGCACTTCGCTTACTGCTCAGCTCAAAGAAAAAGTTGTCGGTGAGTCCTCATTCAATGATTGAGGTGGGCTAGGGCTGAACCCCAACAGGAGATGCAGGGCAATCCCTCCCAGACTTTATCACCATGAATCAGGAAAAGCCCATCTTGCCTCTTTCCATGAGTGTTTCTCTGCTTTTCCTGAACAGAGGTGGGAGAACCATGTATTAGAAAGGTGTGGAGAAATCCAAACCAGGCCCTTCCTTAGGTGAAATTTCCACTCGAGAACTTTCATTTTATTCCCTTCAATTTTTTCATGAGCATCCATTAGTTGTAGAGGTCAATTCATTGCGCATCTATGAATTGAATGTACCTAGATCAGACTGCAAAATTCCTTCACGTTTTTGGGAATCTGATTCTCACATTGTCCTCAGCTTGGCACAAGAGCTTTGGGAACTTGAAGCTTGGGTTCTGTTCAGCACATATTTTTGACCATCAGCCAAATATCCTACTAGATGGCATTCTTACATGTAATTTCTTTCTTTAAACACTTACTTTTATTAAAGTAATGCATGTTTGTAGTATCTGTAAATTAAATAGTGCCAAGTAGTACTAAGAGTCTCAACAGTGAGACAGTGATCCTGGTGTCTTTTTCCTCACCAGCCCCTCATGCCTTTCATTGGTGACCCCTTGAAGCCCCCTCCACTCTCTACACTGGCATTATCCCCAGATTTCTAATGATGTGAGCTGCATGGTCTCTAGAACCATCTATTTTAAATATTACCTCAGCTCTATTCATATCCTCCTTCCACCTCCACCTTCTTCCCACTACTGTTAATATCATTTCTGATTAAATCCATATTTGGACTTTTCTCTATTATGACCACTTAATATTGTTCACTGCCAACTTAGTAATGATTGTTTTAATTTTTATTTGAATTTATGGCTAACTCTTCCTACTTCATCACCAAACACCGTGAAGCAATTTTCCAGAGTCAACTCTGATTTTTTTTTTTACCATTTTTCCCTTCTTCAAGAACCATCCATCCATTCAACCCCTCCCAAGACACACATCTTCCTAGAAGTCACTAAGATGTACTCCAAGCTGAACTGGTGGCAGAGCCTCTCTGTAGAGAATGTGATCTGTGACTTTGAGATAAGACCTTCCTTCTTCTTCAACTCAGGGACTCTTCTAAGCCTCCCTCCTGCACTGGATTCCTGGGTAGACTTTCATCTTAATGGGGCATCAACATGCCCCCTGCTTAGCTTCCTGACAAAACAAAAGGTTTAAGGTAAACTTAAGGACTTCCTGTATCTGAAAATGTCTTTATTCCACCTTCATTGTTTAGTGTTTGGGGTTTGAATTCTAGACAGAAAATCATTCCCAAATCAAATTCCAACCCCTTCCAACCTTCTAGGTTCCATTGTTATTGTGGATTGGACTCCTGAACACTGGCATGCTTCAAACGCTTTTCTGAAACTTTCTGACACTTGTCTTTCTCCCTGATAGTCTGAAATTTCACAAGGCTGTGCCTTGAGGTAGATCATCACCATGCACTGTTTTGAGCCTTAGTTTGGCCCATTTAAGCATGGAAATCATCTTTGTTTTTGTCATCAGTGTCCCTCTCTATTTTCACTTTGAAGCCAGAAGCTACTATTATCCAGATATTGGGTTTTCTGGATACATCTTCATGTTTTCGTAGAGTTGCTATACAGAGGGTTACATGAAGCAGGTGATAACTGAGTACACTTCTTTTTGAACCATGTCTCCCCTTCTATAGCTGTCTCCTGTTTTTTCCCTCCCATCCCCGCCCACAAGATGTGCAGTTCACGTCCCACAGAGTGACCAGTTAATGAGTGTCATAGTTATGTTTGTTCATCTTCATTCCACCTTTTAGGTGTCTTCCCTTACCCTCCCAAATACAAGCAAACAAAAGGAAAACAAAAACAGCAATATTGGCATTTAAAAAGATCCCTTGTTTCCTTTACTTAGAGTTCATTTCATAGAACATTATTTTATATGATCATCTGTACATCGTTTATGCATATCCTCCTTTGGCCTCAGTCTGTGAATGACTAGAGTCCTATATAATTTACCAATTTTTGATTCTTTTATCTCCTATGATATGTTCTATGTCCTTTTGCCTTCTTTTCATGCTCTAACTCATCCATTTAAAAAATCAGTTATGACTGATTGGATTTAATTTTCCTGTTCTTTTCTAATAAACATAAAGAACAATTTTTACTCTTTTTGTCGGTTGTGGGGCTTGAACTCAGGGCCTGGGCACTGTCCCTGATCCTCTTTGTGTTCAGGCGAGTGATCTACCACCTGAATCATAGCTCCACCTCCAGTTTTTGAGTGGTTAGTTGCAGATAAGCGTCTCACAGGGGCTTTTCTTCCTGGACTGGCTTCAAACCTTGATCTTCAGATCTCAGCTTCCTGAGTAGCTAGAATTACAGATGTGAGCCACCAGTGCCCAGCTGGTCTTTACTTTTTAAAATGTCATATCTTCTCCTATCTTAGAATGCTAGTTGGTCTTTACTTTTCCTACCTTTTGTTTTCTTTCTTGCTGGAGACTGCCCAATCTATTATCAACAGCTTCTAAATGCTGATTGGAACCTCCTTGAAATACTTCCTGTTTCCTATAGAACAGACCATGGTTTCTGATTTTATGAACCTATGATAGGAGCTACCTATTACATTGGCCCATGCTTGCCTCTTATTCAGCACCTAGAACCTCCCACTTGAGATATTCAGGGCCCTGCAGAGAAACATGACTTATTTTTTATTTTTTTAAAGGAATCAGTCATCCATAGCTCTTTCCCCGCATTTCCTGGAGTTCATATCTATAAATATATGATCAGATGCACACAAGCATTGAACTTTCGTGTTCATAAGGATATCCTTCTTTGGTCTCACTGTATGTGGATGTGTAATTAACTTGCTTCTTGCATCTTTTAACCTGATCTGTTCCACTCTCATGCAATTCTGACTAGTGTACAAGTGGCTGATACATCCTAGGTTCCTTGAGGCTGGAATTTGTGTAGATTTTCCCATTCTCCTTCTTATTTGGGGATAAGTTTCATGAGAGAAAGGACAGAAACATCTATTTTATGATCTTAAAACCTCAGCTCTACCTTAAGGAGACACTAAGCCTATTATGTTAAGTGCTACCTTATCTTTTAATCCTTACAACTCTCATCACTAGCTTTAATAAAACTCAGATGTGAAGAGGTTAGGTTATCTGTCAAGGTCAAGACTAGAAAGTAAGAAAGTAGAACACTTATAATAAGCACACTTATTCTTGCTTTTATTCTGCCTCCCCACATGCAGAGATCAGAGGAGGGCAAGCTTGGGTCAATTCTGAGAAGTAAAAATTGACGATACTGTTAGGGGTAGACTTCTAATAGAGACTATCAAGGAGAAACAAGTACAAGCTGAATGAATGATTCACAGAGAACTCCAAAGAGGCCATGGAAGCGGCGAGCTGGCATTAGAACACAGGGAACTTGGAAGAGTACAAGCAGACCACCAGCAAGGTCTTCTTGAGGTGAAGGCAAATGCTCTTGTGGGCACTGGGCTTAGGCCACAAGAACTATTCAAGTTTCCCAGTCATTCTCTCTACAGGGCGTCAACTTAAAGGTGACCATGGCATTGATAAGCTAGAAAGTTAGAGCTGACAATATTGGTCCATTCTGAAAGGGCATAGTTCATCATTTTAGGCCCAAGAGCACATCTAACGTTGTCTTATTAGAGTATGTTAAAAGGTAGCACTTGACAATCACTTGAAAGAATAGATCCGATCAGTAATGGCTACTTAAGCAAGCCAGGGAAGAAGAGTCTATGGCTCTGTCCAGGCTCAGAGAAACAGAATGCCAGATGATCAGCTTGCCTGTCACAAGAATAGACTGAGTTAAAAAAAAAAAACATGTGCTGTCAAATGAAATATTATTCCGCCATAGAGAAGAATGAAATTATGTCATTGTCAGGAAAATGTATGGAACTAGAGATAATCATGTTAAGCAAAATAACCCAGGCTCATACAAGTTTCTCCTATTTTGTCTCATAGGTAGAATCCATATTTGTTTTAGAATGGCACGAATAGACGTCCTATTGGGGAGGGATGAGCAGAAGGGGATTAAAGGGAAAAGTATCAAATGGCATATATAAAACTCATTTTTTAAGTTTTTAAATAATTCTTTAAAGAGAACACATGCTATCAGGGGACTCCTATACTCTCATCTTTCCAGATATGGTCTCCATTAATGTGACCAGGATACTCTCAGTTGGATCTGAATTAGACAGGACAGATCTAAGGGAGTATTGCTAGGTGCAGTGCTGAGACTAATCTCTGGATGGGCATTGAGATACTACTTAATAGAGCCTGTCATCATCAAGATTCAGTTTGAAATTGTGTTCTAGGTCAGAATTTTCCCAGCTTTTGGTCCAAGAAATTCCACTGGGGAAGAACATGGTGGGATGCACATTCCTGAGTGGCATTTTGAGAAAGGAAGAGATGATCCCACATCAGAAAGCTGGTGCTCCTTCTAGGAACTATAGTGGCACTCTGAAAGGCTCCATCCAGACTATACACTCTCTTCTCATGGCCTGAGACAACATTGAGTCTCCTGGGGGAAATGTTTGCTGACGATTATACAGATAGTGCCAAATGCTGGTTGCTCAAGGCTGTAATCCTAGCTACTCAGGAGGCTGAGATCTGAGGATTTCGGTTCAAAGTCAACCTGGGCAGGAAAAGTCCCTGTGAGATTCTGATCTCCAATTAACCACCAAAAAAACAGAAGTGGTACTGTGGTTCAAAGTAGTAGAGTGCTAGCCTTGAGTGAAAGAGCTCAGGGACAGCACCCAGGCCCCACAACTGACCAGAAAAAAAATGATATAGCTCATTCTCAAAATAAATAGGCACATACACCATTTCAAGCAGCTCATAGTTTTATCATAAAATACAAACTTTCTAAAATTAAGTGTCTTACTTCTATTTTACCAACAACAACAAAAATAAAAATCACTCATGCTAGCTAAATACAGGTGCACATGTGGTCCAAAAGTATGAATGAGAAGGTGTGCTTTTGGTTTGTGCTGTGTGAGGGGGTTGTGCTTGAGTGTTGGTCAATAGATGATTCTGGTCTTGCTGTTTTCTGTCTTGGACTTTGGTTGGAACCTTGGCTTTCCAAACGTTATACCAAGCTGTTGCAGAACCCAGAATTCCAATGCCCTTTGCCCTGCTCCAAAGGCTTTGGGGGGTGGGAGGAAGGAAAAGAGAAGGAAATCTAAAAATTGATGCCATTCCCGCTGGAGGAAAAATAGGGGCTGTTCATCAGAGGCCCGCCGGACGTGGAGCCAAACCTAGAAGAGAAAGAATATGGATGCTGTGATGGAATTGCAGATGTTATTGGAGAGTTTGGTAGAGAGTAATACATTAATTTTGTGGCTGTCAGAGACTGTGAAGACCATGACAAGCTTGGAGGCTGGAAGCTTTAGCCGAATAAGAAAAGAGTTGGCTCTGGGAAAATAATATTAAAAATGGTACAATTAGAGAACAATAAAGAGCCGCCGCTTCTGTCATTAACTGGGATCAGTAAGATTCTCCCTCCCCCACCACACTCCACTCAGTGCTTGCAAGGATAATTTCTACAGAGCTCATGCAAACTCTATGCCAGGACCACAGAAAACAGGACGTCTCTGGATCTGAGCACCTTACCTGTATGCATATGCCTGCCCTATCTGTGTGACATAACCAGGTGTGCTCTCAGAAAGGTCTCCAACATCAGAGAATAAAGAGGCAGGTCTGAGCATTTGATTTTTTAAAGTCCAGATATTCTCACTGATTAGCACCTGACCCCATGAGCTCCTTCATTTCAAAAGCATTTGAGAAGTAACCTTATGCCCAGGGTTTTGCTCCACCCTCAGGAAAGGATGAGCCATGGAGATGTGAGCCTCAGCTTCCAAGAGTAGAAATACATACCACCTCCCTGCTTTTTCTCTTGGCACACTCCTATTCATACTTCAAAACAAAACCCCTTCCCAACCATCTCCTTGTTGAAGCCTTCCCCAGACCATGTACTTACACTTCTGGGATCTGATTGGAATTCCTTTGCCCTTTGCTAGGCTACTTTGAATGGAGCAGAGCTCAAAATAAATCCCGACAGACAAACAGTTAAATTTAGTCTAATCCAGGGGTTCTTGACTTATTTTCATTTGGGAAGATGCATATTACAGAAAAGATTCACATTGAAGGTATTCTCTTATAAATGAACAAAATTAAACACTTGAGGAGGGGGTCAGGCACTACTGGCTTAGGCCTATAATCCTGGCTTCCCAGCAGAATGAAATCTGAGATTGTGAATCCAAGCCAGCCAGCCAGTCCATGAGATTCTTATACCAATTAACCTCCAAAAAGCTAGAAATGGAGCTATGGCTCACGTGGCAGAGTGCTAGCCTTGAGCAAAAATAGCTGAAAAAGAGGGTGGGGGCGGGGGGCGAGGCAGGGGGAAAAAGGCACACACACACACACACACACACCCAGAACACTGCATTAACTTGATTCTCAGCTGATGACTGTGCTGTGGCATCTGGGAGCCAGGAAGAGGGAAAGAATCTTCTGGCCCATCCCCCCAACTGATGGCCTCAGCTGACTCTACTCCCTCCTCTCTGCTTCACCCAGGCCATTCCTACTTCCCCCTCAGAGACCAGGCCTCCAGCCTTCACTCTTACAGCTCCCAACCGGTGCTTCTCAGCACCTGACTGTTGAGACCTCAGGTCTCCCTCGCTCCTGGACAGAAAGTCCAGCACAGCAGTGTAGGGTAGGGGTGTTGCTGACCTCTAGGTCTCTGCAGCTTCCTTCAGTGACACCTCTAGGAAGGTGATAGCTGTTATATAGACACCCCCTCCCCCCAGGCTCATCTGTAGACTGTGCCTTCTCTCTCCTGTTTCTCTCTCCTCCACCCAGCACTTCACTCGGATGTGCACAACCATTGGGTCCCCAAGATGAGAAGCCAAAAGCTTTGCATAATCCAACACCACCCTTCCCTTTCCAATCCTATGTTCCACCTTTTTCAGGGATAAATCTCATACTTCAACCTGCTGCTTTTATCCCCAGGCCTCCAGCTGTCTTGTACCCTTCCATTTGGGCACTACTACTCCATTCCTTCTCACTGTGTGAGTACATACGTGTACACATACATGCATGTGCACGTAGATGCACAGGCACACACATATGCACACATGCCACCTGCAAGGCTCTGCCTCAGTGGCCCTCCACATTGTCTGGGCATGAATATGGTTGTGCTGTCTCATTTGTTCCTGGTCTCTGAAGGGAGAGAGTGAAGGGAGGCAGGACGTCCTTTTCATCTCAAGGTCCCCTGGGGGCTGAATTCAAATTAACTCCATGAATTAACAAAGCACTTTCTAGGGTGCTGGGTGCATCACACCACCCTGTCATCTAAAAAATGTAGACAGATCAGGAGAGAGGGAAGGGAAGGAAGAAGGAAAGTGGGGGGAAGCCCTAAAAGGATTTGCAGATATTATGTTCAAATAACACTATTGACCGCCTTCCTGAACGTTCCCCATGCACCCTAGGAAATTAAATGATCTGAAAATTCAAACAGTTAAAAAAAAATCTGTTAGTCTTTTCTTTCTCACAGTTTCTCCCAAATGGTTCTGACCACAGAAAAACTGCTTCCTCGTGTTTGCCCCTTTTAAGGTTAACCATCTGGTTGAGTCTAGGACTGTGGGGTAGGTATCACCTTTAGCCCAGATCCTGCTCCCCACCACACCAAGTGAGGAGAGATGGGCAGGCTGGCAGGCCAGGAAGCAATCTCAGGTTGTAGGGGGAGGGGAGGCGTTGCTTTCTAATCCTAGGGAACTGAATTTCTCAACCTGGAGCACACATTGAGCTTAGCAGCCTCAGATCATGGCATTATCAAAATTAGCTGAGGATTTGCTGCGTGCCAGTGAGTGGCTACTTATTGTGTTAAAGTAAACACAAAGTTGGTACTCAACAGCAGACAAAATTTGAGCAGAAATTTCAGCTTAAATATTGAGTTTGTGTTGGCTTTTTTTTCAGCTAAGCTCTCAGAAGATCCATGGAAGTGAGTCTCTCACTTTCTCTCTCTCTTTCTGTCTCTCTCCCTCTCTCTCTCTTTCTCTCTCTCTTGTTCTCTCTCTTTTTCTATTGAGGGGGAGGGACAAGGGGCTTTGGTGGATAAACATTGGAATGCCATTTGGCACAGCCTGTTGGGAAGTCAATGGGCTGTTTGGAAGATGAAGCCTAACCAAAACTCAGGAGGTAGCCAGTGGCCATGACAGCCTGAAAATTGCCTGGCCTTGTAGAACAAGCAAGTAGGTAATGTGTCTGCCACGCTCCATCCTTTGCCAGTGCCTGTGGAGGGAGGTATCCCTTGCTTCTGATAGGGTCCTATACTGTCTGCAAACAGACAACAGGACTGCAGTCTCAACAGACTTTCAGATGGGATCTCCCAGCCCTCCACCTCTACGCCAGAAGCCACAGAGCTTCCACAGGCACAAGGCCTCCCCACAGCACCACAGCCATGGGGCACACATACCAAGAAAGTTCTGCAAGGCACCCCTCTCCCACTCCCACCCCCTTCCTGCCCTGACTATAAATCAGACCTTCCAGGATGGGCTGAGGACTTACCCATATCCCTGCGGGAAGAGGTACTGAGGCCCATCTCCTGCCAAAGGGGAAGGGTCTCGGGGATTGGTAGACAGCTTCTGCGGTGTCCTCTGAGGGTAGGGATAGTTGGGCTGCACAAAGGGGATATAGCTCAGCAGGGGGGTATAAGAAGAGCGGAAAATCTGCTGGCCCATCTGTTGTGGGTTGTATGGTGTCATCTGCAAGTCAAGAGAAGAAGTAGGGGAAGATTATTGTTCCCCAGCCTTGACCCCAGCCCCTGCCACCACTTCTGTGCCTCTGTGTCCCTAGCCACCCAAGAACATGGAAGATAATATGTTGGGATAGAAAGGATCCAGGAATCAACTTGGGTAGGGTAAGCCTGACAAGATAATTGACCTGAGCCTTAATTTCCCCATCTGAAAATGGGAAGATACTAGAAGACAGAGAGAGAGAGAGAGAGAGAGAGAGAGAGAGAGAGAGAGAGAGAGAGAGAGAGAGAGAGAGAGAGAGAGAGAGAGAGAGTGTGTCAGTTGATACAAAGGTATGGACACATAATAAACATTATTTCCTTCCCCTTCCTTGACTCCCCATCTTTTAGTCAATAACTATCCTCAAAACCTCTTGATCTTTTTTAAGGCTTTTATTATTTTATTATCTTCCCTCCCCTCCCCAAAAGTGTTGCTGCAGTTTGATCTCAGGATCTTAACAGAGTCTAAGTCCAAGACAGCTCTGCCCAGTGGGAATTCCTGCAATAGCAGAAGTGCTCTGTATCTGAGCTACTTCATACAGCGTACATGACTATTGGACACTTGAAATCTGCGTGGATGAGCTACTGAATTATAAATTTTACTTTATCGTAATTTATTTAAATAGGCATATGAGGCTAGTGGCTAGAATACTGGACAATAGAGGAGAAAGACAGGGTTGAGTGGGGTTTCTGAAACCACCTGGAGCCAACTCATACTGAAAATTATTCCAGCCAGTGCTCTCTCTGGAACCTAGGCTCTCTCAAGGTGCTTGCTTTTATCTACACAGAAAGGCCATACAGGATATAGGCACCAAAAGTCCCAGAGGATGGGCCTGCCTGGAGGCCATGGAAGGGACATGAGTGGGTGGACACCTGTCAAGACAGACTCTGTATGGCAAACAATATCCCTGGTCTCACTAGGCAGAGTGGCTCATGCCTGTAAACCTAACTATGCAGGAGGCTGAGATTTGAGGATCAAGGTTCAAAACCAGCCTATTCAGGAAAGTCTCTGAGAATCTTATCTCCGCAAAACACACACAAAAAAGCCAGAAGTGGATCTGTGACTCAAGTGGTAGAGCACGAGCCTTGAGCAAAAAAGGTTAGCGACAGTGCCCAGGCCCATAGTTCAAGTTCCAGGACCAGCACACACACACACACACACACACACACACACACACACACACACACACACACAGTACTAATACCACCCGTAGTCTCTTTGGTGGGAGGAAATGTCTAGCTAGCTGAACCTGGATCAGAAGAAACCAGTCTTAGAGCTCATTCAAGCTGTGTTAGAAATGTTGCCATGACTCCATGGAGATGATAAAAAGCCCTCAAACAGAGCTTTGTCAACTGTTCTCCAGATCAAGCTCTCCTTTCATTAAGCAGCACAACACTGTGCTTATCTGAGTTGACATAGATAGGTTTACACAAATAGACACCACTAGAAGGATATATAAAAACCAGCAACAGTAATGGCCTCTAAGTTATTTTTTATTGCTAAGTTCTTATATGACTTCTCAACTATGCACACATTTACCTGCACATGTTGCATGCATGAGCACACACACACACACACACACACACACACACACACACACACACACACCCCTGCATAATTTCCGAAAGCTTCTGCATCTTCAGCCCGGGCCCAAAGGGAGGCACACAAGGAATAGACCTGAACCCATCTCTGCCTACCCATGAGCCATGGACCAGACTAAAGCTCTGTCACTCAAAGTCCCTTCAATATTGAGGCTCCTTGTTGCCACAGGAAACCTTAACTTGTCTGTGAACCTCCTGACTTCAAGCAATTTGATCTGAGTCTCAGTTTCCTCATCTATGACCCACTTCATAGCTGCAGATAGACGGGTCAGAAAGTACAGTCGATAACCAGAGGCCCGGGGACAAAGGGGCAGACAACCTTCTGACCCAAAGGTCTACGTAGAAGTGGGACAGAGGAAGGGTAGATGTGTCACCTACTCACCTGTCTGGAATAGCACCCCAGCTGGGGATGCATGGCTTGCTGGTAAGGCAACCTCGCCGGCAGCTGTGGGTACAGGCCCTGAGGAGGAAGGGAGAGAGGCTCGGCACTACAGAGACAGGGCTCCCATCAGACAGCCGCTGCAGGGCAAGCTCAGCCTCTGGATCTGCACATGGGCTTTGAGTCTATTGCATGCCCTGGATGGCTGGCTGGAGAGATGCATTGCCTGAGGCCAGCGGGGTTGGGTGGCTCAACTCAGCCCACATGAAGAGCTCTTCAGCAACCTTCTTGATATTTAGGGGAAACTTTTAGAGCTTATCTCAGGGATAACCAGATCTACCCCTTATTGACTACTGTGCAAGCCTTTGGCAAATCATGTTGCCTCTCTGAGCCTCCTTTTCCTCTTCTACCAAAGTGCGCGTGTGTTTGGGCCTGGACAGTTTGCAGAGCCTGCCATATTTTCTCTGTTGCTGTCTACACATCTTTTCTAAATGACTTTTTCTGGTTGCCTCCCAGCTAGTGTGTGTGCTTTATGCCATGTCTGAATGCATGCACACATGTGCTGGCATGTGTGTGTGTGTGTGTGTGTGTACAGATGTGCAACTGTGCTCCCATGTGTGTTTACCCAGGTCTCTGCTGCTGTGCTGCAATGAGGAGAAGTGAGTGGATGCATCTGAAGAGCTGGGAATGGCATAGCACACAGTAAGGGCTCTGTAAATGTTACATCTGTCCATCACCATCTCCCACTGCCCCCTCCCTTCAAAAGGCTCTCTGGCATCTCTGGTCAAAGCAGAATGGAAATTTTATTCCTAACTCTGTCTCTGGGGGGAGGAGGAGCCTTGAGTTCATACACAGACATAGATACACACACAGTGGAACTGCCACAGTTGAGTAGGCTAGCCCAGAACCAAACAAGCCTCAGGTTACATATCCACCTCCCAATCTAGGGTCCCACAGGTGAGGCTTGAGCTCTGAAGGCTCTCGTAACCCAGGACCTCTTCCTAGAGCATCTATACCTCAGGGGCTGCTTCCATGAAGGGTCCAGTGTCAAGGCCCGGAGGGTTGACACCATGCTCTTAATGACTATCTCAACTGTATGTATGTGTGGGGGGGAACCTCATGAAAGATTCAGATCCCCAACCCACTCCCACCTTTCCCAGTGTCTCCTTTCCACATCTCCAAGAGAGTACATCCTTCAGAGCCATTCCTACTTTCTGCCCCTCTCCCCCTCCTCCACTAACCCTTGTCTGAAACCAGCCTCCTGCCCCTGTTATCCCACCTGGCCCTGAACTTGGGCAGGGATGTCCTGCAGAAAGGGGTAATTTTGCTTTTTACCAGCCCTCAGGGAGCTCCAAGGCTATCGGGCAGGTTGCCAAAGGCCACTCCCTTGGGTGGCCCCTTTGGGCCCCATTAGCATTCAGTCTTTCCCTTTCTCCAGGCCAAGGAAGGGCAAGCAGACTTCTGCCCTTTCTGGAGTCAGTGGAGAAGCAGCTGGTCTACCTGCTCTAGGTTCAGAGGTACGAGCAGCCCTGGCCCACTAAAGAGGTGTTTGAACTTCATTGTGGAAAATCATGAGCATGGATAAATAAAACACCAGCAATGCTTTGCTGAAGGCCACAGCCTTTTCCTACAAGCCTCCCTACTTAATCGGGAGCTGTCTTTATGTCAGTGTATGGGAATTAGGCCTTCTTCTCTGAGACCCTCCAGTGTCTCCAGAGTTCTGAGAAAATTAAACTGGGGACCTCATCTTTATACCTGTAGCCAAGTAGAGAAGATACTAGCATAGACAAATCCCTGCTTCTCCTTTTTGTCCCCCTACCAACCCACAAGGTCTTCAGAGCTCCCCAGTCTTGTTTTCTTTAGAAGACTAGGACTGCATTATTAAATTTAAAAAATCTGTGTCACATTTTAAAGTTTAGAGCAACCTTTCCCCAGCAAAAGCTCAGTTAATCCCTACAACAAATCAATCTATGCCGCTATTGCTGCTGCTGCTGCTGCTGCAGTTATGACCCATCTTACAAACAGAGCAGTTAATGCGCTTGCCCAAGGACACCCAGCTTGGAGGCAGCAGAGACCCATTGTATTGATCCCCAATACATTGGGGATCACACATTATCTCAGGACCCTTGTTGAGCTCCCATGAAGCCAGGGAACACACGATGAAGAATGGGAGACTATGAGAAGGAAAATTATGCTGCCTATCTTATTGCCTAGAAGAGTTAACATTTTTCCGTTGACTTCATCTGAGTCCATTCAGTGCCTACCCTCCCTAGCAGAAAAACAGCGAGGACTCCCAGCCGGGGCCCTTTTGCCAGTTCTGCTAGTGAAACTGGGGCCCGGTGCCATAGCCAGCCCCATGGAGCAAACACCACCAGCCCCGAGGGCAGGGGACCGAAACTGTGGTAGGTTTAGGGCTGAGATTGTTAAACTACTTACATGAAGGAGTAGCAAGAAACGACTGAGCTAGTGAGGAAGTGAATAAATGGAGGGTATGCAAGTACAAAATTGCCAGGTTAGCTGAAAATCCACAGTCCATGAATCTCAAGTACCATTACTAATAGGAAACTTTTCCATTTCACTTTCACCTTAGGTCACCTTTTATAACAGCCTCTCACCTAGGATATGGAGTGTAAGGATTTTTTTTTTAATAACTTGGAGAGTAGGTACCTGTTTTCTTTAGCAAATAAGCTCCAGAGCTATTTCTAAACTTCTACAAAATTCAATAGCAAAGCCTGACGTTCAAGCTTATTTGCGTGCTTGTTTATGCCAGTGGTGGAGCTTGAACTCAGGGCCTGTGTGCTATCTCTGAGCTCTTTTGCTCAAGGCTAGCAACTCTACCAACTTTGAGCCACAGCTCCACTTTTGGTTTTTGAGTGGTTAACTGAAGATTAGAGTCTTACAGGGACTTTTCTTCCCAGGCTGGCTTCATACCACAATCCTCAGATCTTAGCCTACTTAGTAGTTAGGATTATAGGCCTAAGTCACTGGTGCTCATGGCTTTATTATCATTATTATCATTATTATTATTATTATTACTATTATTGTTATTCTAGGGTTTGAACTCCAGGCCTCATGTTTACTAGACAGGTGCCATACTGCTGAGCTATGCCTCCAACCACTGGGCTTCTTTTTCTCAAGGCTGTCTTACTATTTGGACCACAGTGCCACTTCTGGATAGGTTATTGGAAATAAAAGCCTCATGGATTACTGCCCAGGTTGGCTTCAAACTACTATCCTCAAATCTCAGCTTCCTGTGTAGCTAGGATTACAGATGTGAGCCACTAGCACCCACCTTTATTTTAGGCTTTTGTTGTAGCTAGTTACAAGTTGATCAGGGATGTCTTTCAAACTTTTCTACCCTGGTTGGCCTTAACAGTTTCCACATAGCTGGGATTATAGGCATGAGCAGTCAGTGCCTAGTTCAGAGTCTTTATACAAAGTTCACAGGATCCCCTTCTATGTACCATATCTAAGCCATAAAATTGTTGCTCTGTTGTAATGAAATGGATGACACAGAGGGGGGAATGAAAAGGAAAGAGACAAGAAGGAAGACAAATGGAGTATTGACTATGTTTCTTTCTGTTTTCCCTTTCCCAGATTTGCGGGGCCAGGCTGGACCAACAGAGGGCCAAAGCCGTGGATGCATAGAATTCCTACGCTTTCTCAAGCACCATCCTGATCTTCAGGAGAGGAGCAGGGAAGGGAGCCGAGCACTGAGAAATCTTAGAACGCTGAGCTCTACCCTAAAGGGACCGGTTATCTTATTGGATTGGACAAGGGTTTCAACTAGAGTGGACATTGATTTGATTCTCCCCTCCTACTACTGAGTAGGCCAGAGCTCTTAAGGGATATTAAGTCAAGTGGACAAAATAAAGAAACTACATTTTCCCTGCATAAGTAAGTTCTGTCAGGAAAGTATCAAACCTGGTTACAAGTCCTGTGCCTTCTGTTTATGTCTGACCACTAATTCCCCTTCAGCCAAGAGCTCAAGCCCCAGAGAATGTGAAAAGTCCATTAGCAGATAGATGGTAAGAAAGGCTGGCCTGGCACAGCTGGTTCACACATGCAACCTTAGCTACTCTTCTCAGGAGGCTGAGATGTGAGGTTCATGGCTCAAAGCCAGCCAGAGCAGCAAAGTCTATGGGTCTTTGAATCTCCAATTCACCAGCAAAAAGCCAGAAGTGCAGCTCCAGTGGAAGAGCACTCCCCTGAGCAAAGAAGCCACGCAAGAGCATGGGGCCCTTAGGTCAAGACCCAGTACTGGTACAAAAAAAAAGAAAATAATAATAATAGTTATGATAATAGAAGGCAGGCTCGGTGTAGTTTCAAGGACGAACAAGCTCATCATTTGTCATCCAAACCAAGTTACTAGGGAGTGAAAAAGGGTCCTGTTAATAGGGACAAAAGACCTGGGCTGGAACTGTCCCAACCAGTTTTAAAGGAAATTACAAGAAACCAGTGGGAAGCAAGGACTGGGCCATCTTTCTCATCTGGAAACCTGAAGCCAGAGCACTTGACCAGCTAAGACTCTCAAAAGAGCTGTGGAATCACTTGCTTGGTGTGAACTAGAGTTCGGGCAGCGGAAGAGTAGAACTATGTACGCATGCTTGAGTGTGGATCTACCAAGGGGCTGGTCTGATAGGATCACAATGAAAGCCTAATGGACAGGCTCACAAGTTGATAGTGCCCTACCACCATTTCCCTGATGCCTCTGGACTTAGGGCCAGAGTTCAGTTCAAGCAGAGTCTGAAGGGTCTTTGTGAAAGAGGCGCCACACCTGCCAGCCACACCTCCTCCTCCTCTTCTTCCTCCTCCTCCTCCTTCACCAGAACCCCCAAGATGGCTTCAAGGGAGCCAGAGCCTGCTCAGCTGACTCACCTGGTACTGTGGGAAGGTAGAGTGGTTTGTGAACATCGGTGCAGGTGGGCAATTCAAGTTGAGCCAGAGTGGCTGGTTCAATGTTGTTGAGGTCAAGGCTGTGGCAAAGCGTGGGGTGAACACATTCCCTGTGTACTTAAGGTTGTTCTTATCAGCAACTGGTACAGGTGGGTTCACTGAAAGCCACAGGAGAGGGACAGTGACTCAGTGACAGGGGCAGCAAGAGACCAGGGAGTCAAACTCTCAAAGGGTCAGGTCTTTTAAGCTCCAAGAAGATTTCAAAGTCCAGGTGAACTCAAGTCTGCAGAAATCCATCATTAGTTCACATCTTGACTTTATTTTTATTATTTTTTAACCAGTCCTGGGCTTGAGCTCAGAGTCTGAGCACTCTCCTTGGACTTTCTCAAGGCTAGAGCTCTACCACTTGAGCCTCAGCACCACTTCCGGCTTTTTTCTATGTATGTGGTACCAAGGAATCGAACCCGGGTCTTCGTGCATGCTAGGCAAGCACTTTAACCACTAGGCCAAACTCCCGGCCCCTACATCTTGACTTTATTAATTCACACCTTTCAGAGAGCTGGGAATCCTGGCCTGCTCTGCTCAGAGACTCTCTTGCAGTCATTCACTAGTGAATGAGGTTGTTCTGCCAAGGATACAATAAACTCAATGCCAGGGATACACTGTCTTTATGCCACTGGAGTTCATTCTTATCCAATGTGCCCACAAGTGCACTTTACAAAATTGGGGACTTGGACCATATTCTTTCTGAATGGGAATCATTTTCTTTTCTATTTTTGAAACAAGGTCTTGCTCTGTAACATAGCTGACCTCTGCAATGACTGACCTCAAACTCGTGACCCTCTGGTCTCTGCCCTCTGAGTGCTGGCATGATAGGTGTGGACTATACCATGCTCAGTGCAATCATTTTCTTTTGTTGCTGTTGGGTTTTTAAGTATTTTTATTACCTGTAAGTAGTTGCACAAAGGAGTTATGAATACAATGTGTTCTTGATCGATATCACCCTTTTCCAACATATATTATATGTATTGATTTTTGGGGGGCCACTTAACAAAGTAGTTTACGAACACGACACATCTTGATCTTGAATGAGGGGTAAAAATGTTGAAGGAGATGATCCAGAGCAAGAGACAATCTTAAATCTTTTAAAACATGAAATCATGTGGTGTGGAGTGAGTAAAGGAATAACAGTAGGTCAAGTTGTGGAAGTGAATCTTGAGTTCACTTCCTTCACAAGACGTCGTGTAGGTTTACGGAATCACAGATGGGTCCTCAGTTTTCCCCCTTACTTGTATATCTCATCTTCTTTGTGGGGGGATTGTTTATAGAAATGAGTTTTGACAGTTGCACAAGTGT
Organism: Megascapheus bottae; assembly: GCF_031878675.1. Taxonomy (NCBI): domain Eukaryota; kingdom Metazoa; phylum Chordata; class Mammalia; order Rodentia; family Geomyidae; genus Megascapheus; species Megascapheus bottae. Next base: position 63,693,209 of record NC_143514.1, read on the forward strand.
CAGAAAGAGAAAACAGGGACATGAATAACGCCAGTGTAAAACCATTCTAAAGCATGGGTTTTTCTTTGGTTTGTCTGGACAACCTGAGAAATGATAATATATTCGGAGTCAGCGTGTATTCCGTATAGACCACTGGTAACAAATGGCTCTGGAGCATCAGTTCCCTTCCCAATAGAAGACACAGAGAGAAAATCATTGTCCCCTATTCTAGGGATTTAAAACTCCTGACAACCAAGGGAAGGCAGTGGCTTCCCCGTGAAGAAGACAGCGCCGCCTCTGGGTCAGCAAGGAACTTGGGGATCCCTTCCCCTGTAGCCCCTTCCTGGGTACAGTCCACTTACATTTCAGCTCCAGTCCATCCACCTCTACTTTGCTTGAGTTCTTAGTGGCCCCAAAGAACTCATAGAGCAGGTTCTTCTCAGCTGGCCATGCAGGTTTCTTGGTGGGCAGGACCATGGGTGCAGTACCCACTGGGTCACTGCGACTTTCCTCACTGCCAGTGTCCTTCCGGCTGTGAGGCCACTGGCTGAGAAAGAGGCTCTCTTGACCCTTGGTTGGCTCCTTGGTGCCAGGGTTCCATTCTATAGCAGGAGAGAAACGGAGTCAGTGTCTCTGGAAGCCCACGTGCTGGAATGCAGGGAGCACTTTCTTTGAGTGGTCCATGGATGGTGATGGATCCTCCCTATCAGCTGGCTGAGGCTCAGGCTAGCCCAGGAAAAACTCAAGCTCAGCTAGATGCAGCACCTTTCTCCAAGGCCATTCCTCATCACTGGCCATTCCTAGCCTTTCTGTCTCATCCATCCATACGTCCAGCTTTATCTTCTTTTCTCCTTCCACCCATCCACAGTCCCGGTTGGGTACATCAAGGTAACTTGAACCCAGTTTTTGGCATCACAGACTACATGGCTTAATGGAGAGACACGCAGCCCTACACAACACACCATTTGGTCCTTCCTCATAGATTCTACCTCTGTTGTGTTGTTCACAGGCAATTCAACTCTCTCATCAGTGCCAGGCCATGCCCTGAATGCTGTAGACACAGGATGAGTCAGAGCCAGACACTGCCCTGCAGGGACTCACAAGAAAGAAGAGAGAGACATGCCCAGAAATAGCTCCAGGATAAGGCAGATGGGCACCGGGAGGTGACAGAAGGGATAAAATGGGAGAAGAAACTGGCTGAGATCACATCTTGTGTCACCACTGAACCCTGTCACCAAGGGCCCTTTCTCCCCTGGAGGAAGTAGGGCTCTGGCAAGGCCTCACACACAGGGGTGTTGGGGAGGAAGACGCTACAAGCCTGGGCAACTACAGACAAAAACTAGGAAGCATCAAAGAGATAAATCGTGTCCCTAAAAATGACTGTACCCAAGGGACACAGTGGTGCCAGACTCAGACCTCACTCCAAATAGACTTGAGTGTTCAGCCTTCCTGTGCAAGGCCATTGCACTGCCGTGGGCCCCCTTACCAGAACTTCCACCACAGAAGCACTTACCGTGGGATCTCTTTCTTAAAGCTCTACATACATGTGTCACAGAAAGGCATAATGCCTATGTGTATCTGATCATATGAAAGGGTATTTATCCATATGAACGCCAGAAAAGGAAATCAAGGTTTTCTTTACATTATGTTGAAAATGAACTATAAAACTTGTGAATAGGATGGGAGGGAAAAACTGGGAGAGAGCAAAGGAAGGGTGGCATTGTCCAAATGGAAATGCACTCTTTATCTGCCATATAACTGTAACCCCTCCCTATATCACCTTTATAACAATAAAAAACTAAAAACTCTACCTATCTATGTGCACCTGCATACTGCATGCACATATGTGTGTGTGCATCTGTGTGATGGAAAACAGTCTAATAATTACACTTGTACTAGTAGACTCTTGTCATTTTTCTCTATGCAATACTGAATAACAACTATTTACATTGCATTTACATTACATTAGGAATCATAAATAATTTGGAGTTGGGGGAGTTATATGCTATGTTTTAAATAAAAGATTTGAGCTTCTGTGGGTTTGAGTGTCAAGGAGAAGTGATTCCGAAACTAAAATATGAAGAGACAACTATATATGGACATGTGAACGTGTGGGCGTGTGTGTGTGTGTGTGTGTGTGTGTGTGTGTGCGTGCGCGCATGTGCGCGCACGTAAGCCAAGGAAGGGGTTGTTGCCCTCCCACCCTTCTTCATTCCTTCCCCAGCCTGCGGTCTCTGAAGGTTTCCACAGAGCTTCACTGGGAAGGTGGAAACCCACCTTCTGCCTAGACTAATTGCAAGTGTGTAGCTGATGGCTGCATGGTGAGGCTGGGTCAGGGGACCCATGAGTCAGTGACACCATGGGGAGTGGACATGATCACGATAGCTCTTGGATTCCCAACCCAGTAATCTTGGGGTTTTTCTGTACCAGACTGGACCTGTCCTCCTAGTGCCAGCCCAACAAAGGGAAGAGCTGCTCCAGCCTGCGCCAATTTAGACCACAATGACATTTTTAGCAAAACCTGTCCCTGGAGTCTCTTCCAAGAGTTTCTCTAGTTGCTGAGCTTAGTCCCCAGCTAGCGTGCTAAAATAACATATCCACTAATAATAGGCCTTTCCCCAGAGACCAACACACATGCAGACACACACACACACACACACACACACACACACACACACACACCTACAGCCCTTTAAACATCTACAAAGCTCCACTTCTACCCCCCCACACACACACAAGCACACTCTTCCCATTATTCCCTATGCCTCATGGCTTCACAACCATACACATGACAGACACACACACCAACATACACAGACACCTCAGATGCACCAAAGCTCCCCTTGGCACACCTCTGCTTGTACATCTGTGCACAAAGGCTCTCAAAAAAAGGACAGGTGATGTGAGTGGGCAGGATACGTCCAATCACCATGAACTACCAGTTCTCCAGGAGGAGGAAGGGCTCCTCCTAGGGGAGGGGCTCAGCCCTCTCCTAGCTCCAGTCCCATCATCCCAAGGCCCTCTGGACCTCTCCAGGAATGCCCAGCACTGGGTCCAGCCTGCTGACTAGCTGCCATTCCCTGGGCTTCCTCCAATGTTCCAGAGTTCAGAATGGTCTCACGGGTGACCTGCTCTTGTTTCCTCCAGGTACTCATGATGCCTACAGCCCTGGAGTGATGCGACTTTTGAGGGTGATCTGCTCTAGTGAGTGCAGGGAAGGCATTACTGCCATCAGCCTGCCTTCTTGGCGGCCACCTGGACTGGCTAGATCAGAGCATTCCAGGCTGGGAGGGACAAAGCTGAAGGAGAAGCCTGGATTTCAGGGAAGGAGGTTGTGCCACTCCCAGAGAACAAGTACTGAACTGCACCTGGGTAACAACTTCCACATGCACATCTTGCCTCCAGGGAGAAAAAAGACCTCGTGGCTAGAGCAGGCCCTCCAACAGAAGCCAAACGACCCCAGCTGACAACCTAATTCCTCTTGTAGACATCCTAAAAGCCCATCCCCTCTCCTGATTGTTCCCAGCCCCACTCACCCATCAAATGGTGGCCCTCCCCGGCAGGGTCGGTCTTGGAGCAGATCTTGGCAAACACAGGAAGCTGCCTCTTCTGAGCAGGAAGCTCAGCGAGCTTGTCAGGGGATGCTGGAGGAGGTGGGGGTGGCAGCAGCAGAAATGGGCCCAGTCCCGCAGACTCCCGGGGCCCTGTGCTACTGAACATATTGTTCTTTAGGAAGTCCTTGATGACCTTTGTCTCCTCCAGTACCATCTTGTTGTCTGGGGTTTTGGACATGGCGGTGGACTTCAGTGGGAACTGGGCCAGGAGTTTACTGATCTCTGTGTTGGTGGCACTCAGGCTGTGGCTCTGGTCTTTGTTCCCCTTGGTACTACTCTTGACCTTGGTGGCACGCAAGATGCCAGTGACGGTGGACATAGCAGAATCCTGCCGGCTGCCAATGACAGCCACGGCCACCTTCTGTTCCTGATGCTTGTCACCTCCTGTGGTCACAGAGGCTGCTGGACGCTCGCTACTGCCGCCACTGCTGCTGCTGCTGCTGTTACTGCTACTGCTGGCCACTAGAGGAGGAGGGAAAAGGCAGGGGGCTGGCTCTCTGGTCCCCTGGGGGACGCCACTGCCTGCTTCTCGCTCCCTGGAGCTCTCCTGGAGCAGGATGAGGTGTTCTTTGGTGAGACTCAAGAACTCCTGTTCCACCAGCAGGGAGATTTCATCCTTGCCACTGCCCAGCTCCAGCGCTCTGCAAACAGGTCAAAGACAAGGCAGTCTAAGTACCAGGCAACTCACCAAGTCTGGGAGGGGTGAGGGGAGGAGGTCGGCCTTGGCTGTGGGACATGGGACCCCTGGAAGAAGGTGTGGATTTGCACCACTTGATGAAAATACATTTCCTGGTGTGGGAGGGAAAAAGGAAACAGACACCAAGTGTCCCCAAAGGGCGCAATGCCACCTGACCAGGGCACAGAAAATGTTCATCCCTTCCTGGTACTCAGGCTTGGGATCTGAAGCAGGCAAAGACCACAGAGGTGGCTCATTGGGGAAGTATGTCCAGCAACCAAGGGATCAGAATTGAGCCAACAGCTCCAAGTGTAGGATCCAGAGTACATGCCTGGGGCTGGGGGAGCCCTGGGAGCCGTGGCAGCACAGAACTCTCTTGCAGAATGAAGGAGAGGACAGCCAAGTTCTCATGTTGGCTCTGTCTCTTACTTTCTCTAGCACTGTGACCTTGGGATGAGTTGTCCAATATCTCAGCTCCCTATGTGTCCTGGTTTAATAGAAATATCCTGGAGGCACAAAGTCCTTCAGATGGTGTGTGCCAAAGAGCTAGGGTGACATAAGGTGTTGACTATTACAGCCTGGCTTGATCCCTGGACCCTGGATTGCACAGGGGGGCCCCAGCGGATCCTGGTTCAGCCTGTGCCCAGATCATAGCTTCTGGATTAGTGTCACGTTGGCACAGGTGGCAGCAGTAGTTGAGTGGTCCTTGCACCAGTTCCTAAGGCTCTCTCTTGACCTAACCACTAGCCTGTACTGCACGTCAAACCCTGGACGCCCAGCGGGATCTTGCTGGCCAGTGGCAGATGCAACACCTGCAGTTCTACCTACAACATTTGTGCAAGGGCTGCCTTCCTCCTTGGCATTGCCAGGGAACTGGGGCTAGCCCTCCTCAGTTGCTCCTGGAAGTAAGGTATAGGTGGTCTCCCCCTGCAGTGTTCAGAAAACTTGCTGGCCTGCTCCACTGAACATTCTGGGAAGTGAAGCAGTGAAGAAGAATTCAGGGGCGGAGCTGGAGGGAGGAGGTGGAATCGGGGTGGGGGGGAGGGTGTGAATAGAGCTTGGCTACACCAGAGTAGGCTCTGCAATGGGGAAAACCAGGCCAGGACCAACCTCTCAGGGGGCCCAATGGGGCCCCAAAACAATGCCCATGGAATGCCTCCACAGGACCTATGCCATCACACACAGAACTGGGCCCAGGCTCTTAGGATCTTCCTATTGTTCCCTGCATGAATCCTTTAGTTTCTGGGTCCTGCTGAGATTCGGAGGCCCTGGGGCAGGAACTAGGGGAAGAGCTATGCACCCAAAGACATATGGGGTGCGTGACCCCCTGTAACCCTTGAACTTCAGCCTTGCTAATGCCCTTCCAAGACTGAAACACAGAGTGAAGATAGAGGCAATGCAGACTTTAGTCACACAGACCTGGCTTCCAACCCAGGTTCTTCAGAGTCCTCTGCTGTAAAATGAATATGACACCCAACAGCGTCTGCCTCATGGAAGGGCCAGGAGAATGCAGTGAGCGGCCTGGTAGATACCAGTGGGCTGAGCCTGCCAAGCTCCTGTGAGTCTGTTCTCTCCTTCTCTCCTGCCTGCCCCTCTTACCTTTCCCTTACCCCTGCTCTTTCCTCTCCTCTGCCTCTTCTCTCTCACTTATTCCCTTCCTTTTGCCTGCTTTCCATGTCTAGACTTAAGGCTATAAATTGGCCCACTCTCATGGTTGTGCCCTTGGGAACAATCAGAATAAAGAGGTTGTCAATCCATGGCCCCAAGTTTCTGATCTTCTTCCTCCTCCTCTTGCCCAAAGGGAACAGGTGAGCCTCAAGTCTCAGGCTTCGGACATTTAAAGGACTTGTTTTCCGCCTTCCCTCCCTACCCTAGTGTGTTACAAAGCAAACTGTTACGTTAGGAGCTTTTCTGAATCCTAAAGACGCACTACAATGATGTTAATTTTCAAAATCTTGATGATATTGTGATTCCATTTAAACAGCAACAGCAACAAAGAAAAAGGGAGTCCTTATCTCTCAGAGCCTCATGCTGGAGTATTTACAGATCAAATTATATCTGGAGTTTCCTTTTAAATTAATCCAGCAGGAGGAGGAACAAGAGGGGCCTAGCAGAAAGAATAAAGGTGGGGGCTACATATGATCCCTTTTATTTGTGTCTGCTTGGTTTCTGTCAATGCTGTGTGTGTGTGTTTAAATAAAACTGTTACACACACACACTTACAAAAGCTCATCATGGAACCATTTAAAGTAGTGCAAGCCTGGCATGCAGCGAACCAGCAAACATTTATGGGGTAGCCCCTTCCCAGCATGCTATTATCAGAGGTTAGATCTGTAACACTGTGCTGTACCCCTAGGGGCCTTTTGCATGAGTCCCTCCCCCTTTGCTATTGGCACGTGGGGCAACGCAGAAGGCACCTTTTCGTTTCTTTTTTTCATATATTTTTTATTGTAATTAATAGAAGGGTTACATGATATTTGCCAGATAGATGGAGAAGGCATCTTTTCTGCAGCCCTGTGGCATTGGAGTCAACGCCCACATTACACCCACATTCCTCCAAGCTGCTATCTTCCAAATTCACAAGCCAATCATGGGGGAACCACTTCTAGACAGACCTAGAATCCTCCTGATCATTATCTTCTGCTTGTGCCACAGAGGCTCATGTGGCACTTAGGAAGCTGGCATTTCTAGACAGGTCAGCACCTGTGCCAACAACCGAGCAGCTCTATGGAGAGCTCTGAGCCCTCCACAATCCTTCAGAGCCCATCCTGGACAACCTCTGTGTTGATTCCCCCACCAGGCCAGAGGGTGGAGCCAGGCATCCACACCCCTAACTGATCCTTGCCAACATGGTGACAAGGAAGAGGCTGGTGGGGATGGGGCTGGTCCAGCATCCCTCTCTGGCTCTTCTCACCTTCCCCAGCCCAAGCTACCTCTCTGGAAATTTATCCAATGACATCCCCTGGAGTCTCCACTAGGGTTCGTCCCTCCACCTAAATGCAATCAAGGCTATGTCTGCTCCCATCCTATGCCTCCCGTCCGTAAAGATCATCACAGCGGATCCTGAGCCTGTCATCCATGGCATTAGCTGTCCCTGACAGCTTTGTGTCAGCTGCATGTCTGATGAGCTTGTCTGCTGAGGCTTTTGCCAATTTGCAGATAGAAATGTTGAACAGGAAAGAGTCTGAGGCAGGACCATGGGGACTCTGCTGGAGACTCCTCCCTCCCTCACCAGCCTGATAGTAATCCTGGATCAACACTTGGTGGGGAATAAATCATCCCAGAGCTACGATCTCTTCTCTACTATGTATGTGAGAGCTCCATATCAGGTGCCTTGCTGCAATCAAGATTGGCCACATGGTTTAGACTCTGATCTTATGTCTACCTGCCTCACTCACCCCTCCTTTCACTCCCAAGAAAATCAGACTTGCACATCCTTATTTGTTCTAGAAAACTACGTGCCCACAGAGCTAAGACATGCTCAGAACTCAGATCCTACTTAAAACCCTCTCATAGAATCTCATTACACACGGGATAAAAATCCAAACTCCTGATGATCCCCCAAAGACTACACACAATGGCCCCATCTCCCCCTTCTTCCAGCCACAACCTGTCTTTCATTATCTCCTTGATAAAGCCAAGTTCATTCCAGCTTCAGGGCCTTTGCATTTTTCTATGGAATGTCCCTCCAATCCCCTACTCCCGATTCTTCTTGGACTGTCTCCTTCTCCTTCTGGCAGCTGTTCAGACATCCATTTTCCAGTGCGTTCTTCGCAGCCCACATTTTAAGATACCTCTCCCACACTTACGAGGCACACTCCGCCCCACCAACCTGTTTATTTCCTTCTGAGTGCTTACCACTATTGTACACTTCCCCCGTCCATCTTTATTCCCCACAACATCCACTCCACAAAAGGTAGGCTCTTATCTGGTTCACTCCAGAGGTCTCCAAGCCTAAAGCAGTACTTGGCTCATAACTCCAGCTCAATAAGAACTTGTTGAATAAATGAATGAGCGATCTCATTTGCCCTTGCCTTTGTCCATCTCTCAGAGCTCCTCATTCCCCTTGGAAGAATGACCTAGCTCCTTCCACAGAGGTGGTCATTGTGCCACCTCTGACCTGGCATCCAGATGACCTTAACCATCCTATTTGGTTTGATCCTGTGAACACTCAAGCTCTATGAGGTGGTCCCAGGACAGACTATGCAGAACCCACACTGACTCTGAGTGGTCCTGTGAGATTCACAGGAACATTTTGGATGCCCCAGTTTTACTGAGTTCAAAGTTCTGTCTACATTTTTCTGGAACCCACCTTTTTATTTTTTCCTTAGGGAAGTTTTGCTGGGCCTGACACCTCTCTCGTGCTTTTTGCTTTTTCCTGTGGGTTCATAAAAACAAACAAACAAACAAACAAAAAACAGCCAACAGCAACACATAAAAATCTATCAGAGATTATCAGTGAATCATTCAGTCAGGGCAGCCAAATTCTTGACTCCTCACAAAGGAAGCAAGTCAGAATGCGTGCCCAGGCTCCGTGGCTCCTTTTCCACGATGCCCCCACCCACCCCCCTGTCCCTGCCTACCTCCAAAAATGATAGGTGTCAGATTGTGGCTCTGTATTCAGATACATCGCATTATTTCTGCATTTTTAGTGTACTGAGTTGTGTGAAAATAAAGGCTATTGACTGGCTGGCACCCCTTCCCAGAATAATGACTAAGCAAGCATGTTGTTAGTTCCCCCAGCAGCAGTTCTGTGTACATGATAACACAGAGAAGAGATGAAAACTGCTATTCATCTGAGCCAAACAACAGAAAAAAATATAGGCAGAAAATTGTGAGTGCTGGAGGAGAGCACTGACACAAACATTTTCTTCCAGCGATGGCATCTTTACAACTAACCACAAACACAGTATCCAGACAAGGTGCCCAGGCCACCTAGATGATTAAAGAATGAAGCAGGTAGAGAGCACTAGAGTCACGTACAGATTGGGCTCCAATGGTGGCCTGCCTTTCTGCAGAACAATATAGCAGCGCAGTGGAGAGGTCAGTCCCCAGAGGGAGGCAGACTAGATTCAGACCCCTAACGCTTATTGAAGGCCACGCCTTTAGCAAGCAGTCTAAGTCTCAAGTCCCATTTCACACACACACACACACAAAAAAAAACAATAATAAATTAAGCACTTATTGTGGGCTAAGAAGCCAGTCACCATGCTAAGCACTTTTCATAGGAAGCTCTCATTAATCCCCAGTCTTCCCCAATGGGGTCCTGTGATAAACTCCTTAAAGATCCTCCACTTCATCGTGCTTTCCAGTACCTGCACCCTTTCATAGTTGCCTCCATTCTTGGTTCAGCAAGAAGTCAGAGAGTCCCGATGAACTTAGGCATTAGGGCTTAAGCCCTTGTTTCTCTTGGGAACAGGGACCTCTAGGTGAACAGGCCTAACTAGCCAGCTACATGATGACCCACCAGGGAGAGGAATAAGGAACCACAGTTGGCCACAGTTGGCCAAATCTACCAGCTGAAGGCAGACCCAGGAGTAAGAGTACCAGTCCAGTTCAGCCAAGCACAGTCCACACCAGAAGCACGCAGCTGAACCCGGTCTGAATCACTTCACCGGAGGCATGAGGGCGAGGGACTTAGCTGTCATTTTCAGCCACAAAGTTGCATGATGTTTTGTAATGGTCAAATGTTAACTGACACAAATGAAGAGATGATCATCCGAGTGAAGCTACAGCACAGAGAAGTAGGGCGATTTCCCCAGGGCCACAAAATTACAAAGGGACAAAAACAAGTGACGAGATGCTTAAGGATGCTCCTGGTAACTGTACAGCTGTCCTGCCTTGGAAACCAAGTGCAAAACTCTGTGTAGCATGGACTAGGGTCTACTAGGGATGTAGACCCAAATGAGGACAAGAGAGGCCTCCTCGAGGCCTAACACATCATAGTCATTCAGGCAAGTGAAGGAGGATTCTGGACCCAGGGAACAGTTTGGTTGTAAGGGGGTACTATGCTAAACGGAAGTGGAGCAGTACAAGGTGAGCTCAGATAAGAGGCAATGGCAGAATCTTCTAGTCCTTGGAGGTGATGCTAAAGAATTTGGTTCCAAAGGCCTCGTTGGGATTCAAGTTGGGAGGTTATCAAGCTCTGATTTCCAAGCCTGGGGTGGGGGGAATGACAGGAGGTAGTGATTGGGGAGCGGGAGGCAGAGACTCGAGCCCCAGTATTGGTGATGACTCTGCTAGGTGCTGGGGATTACATGCCAGGTGTCTTCCCTAGAACCACTAGACACCAAGAGGCCTTTTGTTCCCAGACAAAGACAGGAAAGCTAGAAGCACTTTTCAAGTTCACGCAGGACGATCAGAACTGGAACAGGATTAGATCCCAGGTCCATGTGGCTCTCAAACCAAAATCAAAGGACAAGCTGAAGACCGACAGAGAGTGAAGGAAGGGCAGACAAGGAGAGTTCCTTTTAGACGAGGCAGAGACTCTAGTGTCCAGCCTGTATCTTCCTCAAGGGAGCTCTACTCTGGCCTCTGGTGGAGGCTGGTATATGATTCTGGGTCTTCTTAGAGGTGGACAGGGTGATGAGAATAGAGGCAGCCTTCCTGCTACTATGTCAAGGCTGCCTTGTGTCTCCTTCTGCCTTCCCTGAGCTCCAGATCCAAGAGTTACAGTTCTTCCCCATACAGTATATCCCCCAGGAAAAATACATACATACACACACCAATACACACAAGCACATGCCAATGTACATGCCATATACAAACACCAATACATGCATCACATATATACATACATACATACATACATACATACATACATACATACATACATACACACATACACACATACACATGCCAATGCATGCACCACATACACAAACCACAAACAAATACACAGCACACACATGCATGCACATGTCAATACCCATACTACATATACACACACTGCATTACACACATCACAAACATGTACATACAAATAGACACCACATACACACATACATACATATACCAAAATATACCACATGCATACACCCACCGCATAAATACACATACCACATACCTTAACTCTATGCCCTCATGCACACATAACACACCATAGCAATCTACATGCATGCCCATGCCAAAGCACATACCAAGAGCCATAGATGCCCATGCACGTATGCAAACTACCATGGCTTTCTTGCTAGAAAAAAAAAAAAGAAAGGAAAGAAAACAGGGAGGGCAAGATGATGCCATCTCTCCCATAGCCTCTGGGCCTGGACTACTTCTCTCAGTCTGGGGGTTCAGAGGTGGGGATGGGGGGAGCGTCAGTTGAGAAAGGGTGTATATTCAGCAATCACCCAAGTAGCCAGTGTCCAAAAGATGTTCAGACTGACCTCTATGGGTGGGGATGTCTCTGGTCAGGGGGAGGGGTGTGGAAAAGCAACAGCCTCCCCCCCCCCCAACACACTTTCCAGGTCTCAGGGAGGATTAAGTAAGAAGATGAATGAAAGCGCTTGGTAAATTGTAAGGTGCCCTATGCAAATGTTAAAGGCTCTTACTAGGAGAGCCTGAGAGCCAGATCTCGCTGCAGGCTTTGGAGTTCTGCTGACCCAGTTCACAGCCCAGAGGAGCCCCTATCAACTAAGGTGTAAAGTCAGGGAAGGTCTGTGAGATCTTGGCCTCTTCCTCTGCTCGGTGAGGATGAAATGATGACACCCTCCCCGGCTCAAAGGAGACAACCCTGCAAAACCTTCAGCTCCCAGAATGCCAGGCCTGTTCATCCCATTTCCCAGCAGAGGCCTTCACACGGAGCACACCCCATTTGTCAAGTGTCTCTGGCATATACTTTGAACTCAGTAAAGGTCACCTGCCCTCCCTCCCTCCCTTCCCCTTTCTTTCTTTCTTCCTTCCTTCCTTCCTTCCTTCCTTCCTTCCTTCCTTCCTTCCTTCCTTCTTTCCTTCCTTCCTTTCTCCTTTCCATGTTTTACTTTACAAACACTTCTTTGGCAAAGCTGGACCTTTATTGTTGCCTTGGAAGCCTAAGGTTCCTCTTCTTTGACCCCCTCTAAAGTAGGAAACTTCTAGCAATGTGCATTAAGAGTGGGTCTGGGTGCAGATCCCCTGGGCCTCCTTGGAGAAAAGGCAGTTCTTGTGTGTAGAATGGGGTGATGGGGACATTGCAAAGAATTCTCCTTCCTCCAGCTGCCTTCCCTCCTCCAGCTCCCAGCTCCTGGGTGTGTACTCAGGAGACACCCTGATACCTGGGGATTTCCCTCCAGCTGCTTTGCAGCAGTCCTCAGCCTGTCAGTCAGGGCCTTAGAAATCAGTCAGCAGCCTTAGAAAGCACATTGGCATGTACAAAGGAGACAGGTTGCCTGTCTCCACAGCATCTCCCTGAGAATCTCCCTCCAGGGAGGGGAGCAGACAGGTGAGGTGGGAAATGGACCAGTTGTGGCCGGGGGGGGGGGGGGGGGGAGGCAGGGAATGAAGGATTCAGTGAGCTGGGGAATGAGACAGGAAATACTAGGGAATAAATACAGCAATAAAGGAGCTTCGGCTGGGAGCTACAGAGTGATTCTTATTGTTCAAATTATCTTTAAAACTTTTCATTTGAATCTGTTTAATAAGGGAAGGCTTACCCTAAGGAAGAGGTATTTTTTTTAATGTGACTTGGGAGCTGAGTTGGAAAGAACGTGGCAACAAAGATATTAAAATGGGGATTAAACCAAACCACTGGTGGCCCATCTCTGCAGGCTTCCACAACCTGCGACACAGCTCCTGAAATGATGAAATTAAATTATAAAGGGGGACACAGGAAGTGGGATGTTAAGCATGATTCATCTTCCTGGCCCATGTCTCTTGATGCTAAGCAGACTATACCTAAAGTCTCCTGGTGACCAGTAGAAATCAGGCCTTGAAGCTCCACAGAGCTCCCAATCTTTCTTTACTTTCTCCCCTCTGAATAACTCTGGGCAAATTGCTGAACCTTTCTGAACCTTACCTTACTATCTACAGAATGGGGGTATTCCTGCACAACTACAACTTTTGCAAAAACAATGAAACAAGGCAGAAAATTGAAATATGGAATGTAGTACACACAAGTTGCTCAAAGAATATGCTAGTTGTAGCCGGGTACAATGGCTCATGTCTGTAATCCTAGTTACTCAGGAGGCTGAGATCTCAGGATTGAGGTTCAAAGCCAGCCCAGGCATGGAAGTCTGTGAGATTCTTCCATTAACCACCAGAAAAAGGGGAAGTGGTGCTATGGTTCAAGTGGCAGAGCTCTAGCCTTGAGCTGAAGAGCTCAGGGACAACGCCCAGGCCCAGAGCTCAAGCCCCATGACTGACCAAGAGAGAGAGAGAGAGACAGAGACAGAGACAGAGAGACAGACAGACAGACAGACAGAGACAGAGAGACAGACAGAGACAGAGAGACAAAGAGGGAGGGGGGAGGAAGAGAGAGAATACTAGTTGCCTTCTACGCAGCCTAAGGTAGAAGGAGACACAAACCCTGCTATATCTTGGTTTATTGATATTCTGCCTCCACATCCCTCACTGCTTTCTCTGATTACTGTGGTCCTTTGTTCCAAGGCACACTATCCTTGGGAGTGGCATTACAATGGCTCATCCACCATTGAATTACACACACACACACACACACACACACACACACACACAGCACAATCATGGAGTCATGGAGTTCTGGGAACTTGTCTGGACATAGGGGAGAGAAAAATGAGTAAGACTGTGCCCTGGCTCTGGGCGCTCATGGTAACATGGACAGGTGTGTTTGGGGAGGGGCTGTGGACAATGGACGGCATGAGCACTAGTTTCCACCTGACTCTTGGACTGCTGTAAAAAGACCCACTATGGGCCCCTCAGAGCCAGGCAAGTGTTTGTTTCATGAGAGCTTCTGCTTTCTCTCATTAGAGAATATGAGTAATGAAAACTAACGATTATGGTATCTCTTGGCAGCCCTGGTACAAAACAAAATACTTCCCCCACTTGAGTTGTGTTTCTCTTCGCTTGCTATGTAAAGTCTCCTCTCCTCACAGCATTCTTGTCCTGTCATTTTTATCCTTCAGAATAACAGTGGTTATGATGGTGGTGATGAAGATGATGATGGTGAGGATGGTGCTGGTGATTGGATGATGATAGTGATGCTAACTATGGTGGTGGTGGTGATGACAATGGTGATAATGATGACCACAGAGTCCTTATCTACCCTTGCTGCTGTGAAAACATCCTATACATTTTATTAATTAAAAAACCCTTTCAGATAGTTTAACTTGGCTACAACCAGTTGCCAGGGGCTCATGCCTATAATCCTAGCTCCTCAGGAGGCTGGGATCTGAGGATCTCTGTTCAAAGCCAGCCCAGGCACTAAAGTCTATGAGACTCTTATATCCAATTAACCACCCAAAAAACAGAAGTGGTGCTGTGGCTCAAGGGGTAGAGTGATAGCCTTGAGCTGAAGAGCCAGGAACAACAACCAAGCCCAGAGTTCAAGCCCTACAACTGACACACACATATATAAAAAAAAGAAAAAGAGAGAGAAAAAAGAAAAGAAAAAGAGACTTGCGTACAACCAAGTTATATTGGATACCTTACAACTCTCAGGAAAAGAGGTAAGATATCAGCTTACTTAAAAAGAGAATAGTAGTATGCACCTATAGTCCTAGAACTTGGAAGGTCCATGGTGGGAAGACATTTGAGTCAGCTCCTGCTGACAGTGTGCAGCACAGAAAGATGTGCATCTAAAGGTAAAGCTGGGGCCAGCACAGAGACCCTGACGTGCCTCGGAGGATGGAGCTGGTGAAGGAAGCTTACTAGAGAAAAAAATATCCCAATGCACAGTGTGAGAGGGGGAAGGGGATGGCAGAGGACAAGCAAGGAGACAAAAGGGATCAAAACAGGGGGATGTTTGGGGACAACTAGAGGAGGGAAGGGCTGACAGCTGTCTGCCAGTACTCTCCTTACTTACTTTCAATTCACTTGAGAACCAAAGATGAGGAAGCCTGATATCAACATGATGGGTCACTGATTCCCACACTAGGGGGCTCAAGGTCTCAGAGCAAAGGATTTGAACCTGCAGCCAAGGGCAAAT
Organism: Megascapheus bottae; assembly: GCF_031878675.1. NCBI lineage: Eukaryota > Metazoa > Chordata > Mammalia > Rodentia > Geomyidae > Megascapheus > Megascapheus bottae. The sequence goes on from NC_143514.1 coordinate 63,708,573, forward strand.
CTCTGTAATTATTTCCAAAAGATGGAGAAATGTAGGATGAGTTTCTGTACAAGGGGTGGAATCTGCTTTGTTCTCACAACTCCTTGTTGCTCCCCTTTCAACCCATTTTTTTTATGCCTTCAGAGATCCTAAATGAAGGACTTACCTCTCCCCTCTTGTATGCATCCAAAGATGAAAAATGAAGGGTTGCCCCCACACACTATTTCCCAGGTGCATACAGATACCAGACAAGCCACTAAAGATAAGTGCAGACTTCCTGACTCCAGTAGGTCAATCAATCTAAGCCTGGCTGCAAACACTCTACAGTGAGCCCAGCAGAAAAGCCCCCCACCTCTCCTGACCTAGTGGCTTTTGCATTAACCTCTGCCTCCTTGCTCAGGCCTCACAAAACACAAGCTCCTGTCCCAGCTGGGACACAAAGTTTCCAAGCCTGTGGGAAGGCCATGTCCCTGGTTTCTGTCTCTCAATAAACAGACCTTGCCTGTGCAAGATGGAGTCTGACTTATTTCCTTCCTTTCTCCTGCTCCTTTTTCCTAACACATACCCCGACACTTTCCTTGGGTTTTCAAAGAGGTATCTGACTCTTGCAAGGGGAGAAGATGCTAGCCTGGAGGTTTTAAGATTAAAAAAATAAAAAATAAAAAACTTCCTCAGCACTGATTTCTGTTCTGGAACACCAGCTCAGGTTTCCATGTGTAGATCTTACTCCTTTCACTCATGCTTTTGAAAATAATAATAAAAAGACATGTGTATCTTAAGCAGCTCTTCCAGGAAAAGCAAGCTTCATTCGATTGTTTCCTGGCTTGTTGGGAGAGCAGTTCACACAAGGCAGCAGCTTGGGTTTCTGAGTCTCCTTGGCTTCACTTGGAGGTGGATAGCCGGCCTGTGTGGTTGAGCAGGGGTCAGAATGTGCTGAGGTAAGTGAAATGCCAGCTTCAACAATGTTCCTCTCTCTCTCTCTCTCTCTCTCTCTCTCTCTCTCTCTCTCTCTCTCTCTCTCTCTCTCTCTCTCTCTCTCTCTGTCTGTCTCTGTCTCTCTGTCTCTCTGTCTCTCTCTCTGTCTCTCTCTGTCTCTCTCTGTCTCTCTCTCTGTCTCTCTCTCTCTGTCTCTCTCTCTCTCTCTCTCTCTGTCTCTCTCTCTCTCTCTCTCTCTCTCTCTCTCTCTCTCTCTCTCTCTCTCTCTCTCTCTCTCTCTCTGCCAATCCTGGGACTTGAACTCAGGGCCTGGGCAGTGTCCTGGAGTTTTCTCAAGGCTACCACTGGAGATCCAGTACCACTTCCAACTTTTTCTGTGTATGTAGTGCCCAGGAATCGAACCCACGGCTTCATGCAAGCTAGGCAAGCACTCTACTACTAGGCCACACTACCAGCCCCAACATTTTCTTCTTTCTGAAAAATGTAATCCAGCTACTAAAGTCTTGCCTTGGAAAGATGGCCACCCAAGTCTTTTGACTGCAAACCAAATAAACAAACAAACAAAAAACAACTGTGTCTGACCCAAGTAGACTGGATGGTGTCAGTTATTCAACAAGGACCTAGAAGTGGTTACACAAGCTGACCACACCAAGCTAGGCTATCCTCTATGCCTATACTCGTCCTTCCCTAAACCTGCTGGTCCCTGTGAGAACTAGAGAACTTCAGAACTTTTAGGAACCATGGTGTCCCTGCTTCCCAAGGGACTGCGCCCGCTTTATCCTTCACGCTCATAGTTCGGGGGGGGGGTCTTAGTTTTAGTCCCTTTAGCTTTCTTCCTCTGCTTGGGATACATTCCTAAGTCTCCCATCTTAAGCCAGGCTTGGCCCATAGGATAATTACACTGCTTTTCCTACCCAGCATTATTATTATTTTGTGCCACTGGCTGCCTTGTACAAAACACTGAAGCTCCTCCAAGGAAGATAGAGGCTGTCTCCAGCTCTCTATCACTCTATTTTTTCCCAGGTATTGTTGGGCAAATAAGAGATACAAATAAGTGTTATGTTTACTGTCCATTCTGTTTTTAGATGAATCTCTGTTGTGTCCCACTCACTAGTTGAGAGCCCTTCCAAGGAAGGGCTTCAGTCTTATTCATCTGTAGTCCTAGAACTCACCACCTTCTGGACCCCAGAAGGTAATGGTAAATATTTGCTTGAGGAATCCACAAATGGAAGAATTAATAAATGTCCCTCCTTAATCTGAGCATTGAAGCTAACAGAAAACTCTCAACTCCCCATTCTGATACTGAAGATTTGGAGATGAAGGAATAGAGAATCCTTGAAAATAAGTCTGTAAAATGTTTTTGCCACAGTTCTCTAAAGCCCAAATTTAAGACTTATTGAGAACTGAGCAAAATCCTGAGTTTCATGGACTCTCCAAAGAACCACTGGTATCTTTCCAAAATGCATTTTTCCCACTTTTTCCCCTCCTCTATAAATGGGCATCACTGTTCACCCAAAAGCTGAAAACCTGGGTTCTACTGATTCCAGTAGATCTCCATTTGTGTGTCCCAAGCCATTGTGGGTCCTCTGGCTCCTTCTCACAAGTGCACACTGAACCTCTGATTCTCTCCATTTCTTCTGTACTCAGGTGGCTCAGTCATCACTCAGTCATCACGAGGCTACACTTAAGATTATTGCACTGAACCTACCCAGAAGATCCCAACTTCCTTACTCACACACCTTTGAGCCATATCTGCACAGAGTCTTGCTAGATCTCTGCAAGACAGTAGACTTGGCAGTATTATGCTCCCTCCTGAAAAACCTCTGTAGGTGTACACTACAACCTGTAAAGCTGAGCTTTGTACAGAGATGCCCACATCCCTCACACTTCACCACTCTTTGATGTCACCTTATGTCCCATATCCATCTCTTAGTTCCTCCAGGCTGCTCTTTCAAAACACATTTCTCCCTCAAGGTCTTTGCATTTGCTCTTCATCTTGTTTGGATGTTTTTCCTAGTTTCTGCACCTGACCATCTCACCATCTCTTTCTCAGCATCCAAGGCTCACTGAAAGAACCTGAAATGCCAGCCAAGGGGACTCACAGAACACAATTACTTTGTGTTTTATTTTCACCATTGCTATCTGAACTTGTCATTTGATTTTTTTAATGTGTTTATCCTTAATCTCTTCCAACAAAAATACTGAATTTATCATTTTTGTATCATATCTATGTACATTATTATATTATATATATTATTTTCTCTTGCCTTATTTGGCTCATAGCTCTCTTCTCCTAACTTTTTTCTTTTTTTTTTCTTCTCCTTCCTTTTTTCTATTGATTGTGTGCTTCAACTCAGGGCCTGGATTCTATCTATCCCTGAGCACTTTTGCTCAAGACCAGCGCTCTACCACTTTGAGCCACAACACCACTTCCAGTTTTCTGGTGGCTCATTGGAGATAAGAATCTCATAGACTTTGCTGTCTAGGCTGCCTTCAAACTGCAATCCTCAGATCTCAGCCTCCTGAGTAGCTAGGATTACAGCCGTGAGCCACTGGCTCCTGGCTTTTCTAACTTTTAGGGTAGTGTCACACACATGATAGAAGCTAGGTAAATATTTCAATCAATGAAGTCAGGTCCATAGAGCAAAGTCAGCATGAAAGGAAAAGTGGATGTGGTGTTAATGGCTGCTGACAGGAACACAGAACGTAGGCAGCCAGGATCTAGTCAGTGCATGCTGGAGCCATGGCTGGATTACTGAACTTGGTCCGGGACCCCAGTGTCATGAGAACCAGGAATGCAAGCAGGAAAATAACCAAATTGGCATGGGAAGGGTAACTCAGAAAACCAGAGGCATTTACTTTATAGAGACAAGAAATTCTAGGATGTGATTGCCATCTCTTACTGCCACAAGAGCTATTGAGAGGAGAGGATAGATTTGTTTTGGAGCCCCAAAGGTCAGAATCCAGATCAATGAGTATTAGTTTGATAGAGACAGACTTCAGTTACAGGCAGAAAATGACCTTATGAGAGAGTTCAGAATGAGGGTGAGGACTACCTGGGGAAATGCTATCTCCTTATCTAAGAATATGTGTAGGACCTGGGAATGTGGCTTAGTGGTACAGTGCTTGCCTAGCATGCATGAAGCCCCTACATTCAATTACTCTGTATCACATAAACAAAAAAATAGATAGAACAACTTAAAAAAAACTATATAGGGGCCAGGAGTATAACCTAGTAGTAGCGTGCTCACCTAGCATGCCTGAAGCCCTGGGTTTGATTTCTCAGTGCCACATACACAGAAAAGTCTGGAAGTGGAGCTGTGCCTCAAGTGGCAGAACACTAGCCTTAAACAGAAAGTGTCCAGGGATGGTGCCCAGGCCCTGAGTTCAAGCCACAGGACTGGCCCACAAAACTATAAAAAAGAAATTTATGCAAGTGGGCACTCACTTGGCAAGGACCCAAGTGGCAGCAATGGCTTCATAGAGTGCTGTCAAAACTTGGGATGCCTGGAGGTTATGACATATACAGAGAGTATCAAGAAAACAATTCTGGATAACAAGAATTCTAGAACTTACCTAGCTACCCCATTAGAAGAAGACATCACCAAAACCAAGTCTATCGACTAAACAGCAGAAAGATTTGTGAGCCTGGAAGCAACACGAACACATGCACGTGCTCACACGCACACATCCAGTGGACAGCTCCCTGGACTGAAATCTACGTGTAACCACTCAGAACATGGAGCTCCCGAATGGCGTGACTCTCTCAAAACATCGCTAAGATGGTCCCATCTCCCTAAAGGGTAGGACTGCAGACAAAGAAAAGAACCCCTCCCTCTACCCCCAGGGGGCAGGGAGGGAGGAACCCTCAGTTGCTTCTGTTAAAAAAAAAAGTTTTATTAAAAACTGGGGGAAGGAGTTTCACCTAGTGGTAGAGTGCTTGCCTAGCATGCATGAAGATCCGGGTTCCATTCCTGGATACCAGATACGTAGAAAAAGCTGGAAGTGGTGCTGTGGCTCAAGTGGCAGAGCTCTAGCCTTGAGAAAAGCCTAGGGACAATGCTCAGGCCCTGAGCTCAAGCCCAGGACTGGCAAAAAAAACAAACAAATAAAACAAAACAAATGGGGTAAGGGAGCTGCTGAAACCAAAATAGTACAATTGAGCCATTATGAAAACTCAGTGCTAGGCACACAGATGGTCACTCTACTGTTCTATTTCATAGGCTGAAAGTTTTATGTAATAAAAAGCCAAACAAGGGAGGTTAAAATAGTTCCTATCTCATGTGTAAACTGTACAGCTTAAGAAATAATTATAAGGATTTTTTTTTTTTACAAATCCTAATTGCCACCAGGACTGATTATCACATTTGGTGACCAACAATCCTGTGAAGTATGGTTACCATCTCCATTTGGCAGACAAAGAAAGCAAGGCTCAGATAAACAGCTGCAGATTATCCAGCTGGTGCTCAACCACTAGAGCCACTGCACCACTTCCACTTTTTCTGTAGACGTGGTACTGAGGAATTGAACCCAAGGCTTTGTGCACACTAGGCAAGTACTCTACTACTAGGCCACACTCCCAGCCCCAGCCTTTTATTTAAAAAACTTCTAATAATTCTACATGTTGATCTTTGCACCATGACAATGTTTCTTTTTTTTTTCCTGTGTAATTAGTGGTTTCCAACTCTTTTCTCAGTCGCATAATTCTTTGCAAACATAACCTCACTTAAAGCTCCAGTTGGAAACATGGAGGAAAAGCTGAACAACTCTGGCTAAAGTGGGTATCCAGGGCTAGCACCCAGTCTACAAGGCTTCAAGGGAGCTACAAAGCACCCTAGGGTCTGGGGAACACAGCGTGATGCCACAGATTAAAGCCAACAGCAGCTGGGCTGTTCACAGTGGCAGATTACAGTGGCTCACCGCCTGTAATCCTAGCTACTCAGGAGGCTGAGATCTGAGGATCTCCGTTCAAAGCCAGCCCAGGCACGGAAGTCCATGAGACTCTTACCTCCAATTAACCACCAGAAAATTAGATGTGGCACTGTGGCTCAAGTAGTAGAGGGCTAGCCTTGAGCTGCAGAGCTCAGGGACAGCACCTAGGCTCAGAGTTCAAGCCCCACGACTGACCAAAAAAATAAAAAATAAAAGCCAACAGCAGTGAGGATGCCTTGCATATCAAGGGTGGCCTCTTCTCTAATGCATCTTTCACTTCCTGTCTCCCATCACATTTGATCCTCATTATCAACTCTGAGGTGGATGAGGCCAAGCACATCATCCTCAATTTGCAGATGAGGAAATCAAGTCCAAAAGGAGTGAATCAACTAACCAGAGGTGCGCCAGTTCAACTTCCAGCCAAGTACAGACTGGAAGCAGACTCTGTCTCCATTAATTCAGTATGACCTGGCAGAGAGGGTGCCATCTACTGGAAATTGTAACTGACCTTTGGTCCACAAAGTGGACAATCAGCTCCTTGGGCCAATGAGAACTGAGTCCAGCCCCTAGGTCCCTTTGCCAAGGCCCTTGTTCCAGAGCAGATGTCACCGGGCAGGGGAGAACAGCTCAGTGCCACCAAAAGGCCTGACAGCAGGATTTTGGCTGTAGGCAGATCATTCTTGTCTGAGCCATGTCATGCTGAGCTCACGGCCAGAGGAGAAAGGGACAACCATAGTGTTTATTGCCTTCATTTGTAGCAAGTGAAAAAGCTTAAACAAGGATAGCAGGGAGTACAAGACATGAGTGATCAGGTACACCGCTTTTCTTCTTAGCTTTTTGTTTAGGTATCCTGGAAGCAGAGGCAGCTGATAAATACCTCAGCCCAGAGCATCTCTGAACATGTGTTGGAGTAAGCAAGACTTAATTAGCACTTAGCCTTTTAATTAGCACTTAATTATTAACACTTAATCCATCTGTAAAATGGGGACAGTAATACTCGATTCATGGGGACTCCAGGAAGAGTAATTAACATTTGCAGGCCACTCTGAAGGAGTTAAGGTATCAAAGAAATGCTCAGCAGTGGTACTGGTAACCCACGCTGATTTCTTTCCTTTTCCTAACAAGGTTGGTCCTTTCTTCTTCCCTGCTCCTTCCTCACTTTTCAAGGATTCAACCCCAAGAATATCTCCGCAACTTTTACCCTAGTGGAGAAATACTTCACTCTCCGTTTCCCAGACTGGGGATTTTCCCATCCAGGAAACTGGCTATTTACAACCATCTTCCCGCACTTTAATTTTCTATTATGTCCTCTGAATATGTCAATGCCTTCCCCAGTAAATATTTTGATGTGCGCTCTTGCTCAGCTTCTGTGGAGGCTGAATGGGACAGCTGGCTCCCTGTATTAGGAAATTCCAGATGTGGTTTAAAACCAGCAGGCTCATGTGCCCGCCGGCTGTGTGGGAGGGAAGAAGGATCTTCTAAGTTGGCTCTGGGGATAGTCATGAACCATCTAGCTCTCAGCTTTGGCTAGGATGTCTTATCAAGAGCTTCAGCGCCACTTCTTGGAGACTGCCTGTGTGTTTAACTCCCTTAGTGAGCCAGTAAAAGGCTGGTGTGCTATGCCAGCCATCCTGGCGGGTGCCTTCATCTGAGGGACCTTCAGGACCTTGGTCAGCTCTATACAGCTTGCCACCCAGGACTGTAGGAGTGGAGGGAGAAAGTATTCAACATTTAGAGTTGAAGCAGGCTGAACAGTGGGCCACACAACATTCCCCCAGAAGGTCAGAGTTCAATTCCTCCCCTCCTCCCTCTCTGCCAGGTAGAGGAGGTACTCACTCTTCTTGGAAGCTGAGCTCGTGGTCTCTTGGCGTCCCAACCCTGGGAGCAGAGAGCTGCTCCGTGGTGGTGCTGGGCTGCAGGGTCTCAGGCAAGCCCTGAACCCTCTTCCAGATTTCATGGCAAGTCTTGTCTAGGCTGTCTTGGGGCGTGTCCTGGTGGATCCAGACATATCTGGGGAATGGGCCCAGGGCGGAAGGGCGCTTGGCCACCAGGGCCGAAGAAGAAGGGAGTCCATTTCCACTGGCCATCCTTCTCCTTTCTTTCTGGAAGCCCCTCTGTCCACCCAGGGCTGGAAGACAGAGGGACCATCCACCACCCCTCATTCACCAGAAAGGGAGCTGAGGGTCGGGGCCTGGGAAGAGCAGGTGCGTTCTGTCCAGCCGAGCAGTTAGAGTCAAGGGCCTTTGGTTAGTGTGGGGGTGGGGGGCGGAGGGTAGCCTTCTCTGGGGCTTCTTTTGGTTGGTTTTGAGTTGCTCTGCCCTGACTTTTGCCCTCCTCCCCCTCCCCCTTAGAAGAAAATATTTAAAAGTCAACAAAAACCAGTAGCGTAGTAACCGTGGAACCCCTCGGAGCTCAGGCGCCAGGTGCCTGGGCGGGCAGAATGACATCTGGGAACAGCTGGACGGGGAGGATGGGCTCTCCCCACAAAAGCTGGCGGGCTCCCCTGGCGACACCCCGTGATACTCTGTGGTGCCTGGGGCTCAGCCCGTTCTTGCCCAGCAAGCCATACAGAGGGCGGGGTCGAGTGTCTGGCACCATGCTAGGCTCCGTGAGAGCCCGTCATGGAGGAGCCTGAGCTTGGATGCTCCCGGGATCCCCCCCACCCCCGCCCCCCCCGGAGCACACCGAGGGCTAAAGGGCCCCGGCAGGCCCACCCCGAGGTCCTGGCTTTTGTTTTCCCCTGCTGCCCACTTCTGTCCCTGTGTTCCTAAGGCCACTTGGCTGCTCGGCCTTCTGGAGAAACAGTCTCCAAGCTGCCACTGTGGTGGGCCACCCCACGGGCCTGAGACCCCCGCGGAAGACCCCTGCCCCTGCCCCTGCGATGGGCACCCCTGGGGTCCCAACCCTTATAAAGGGCGCTGGTGGGCCAGGCCGGGCAGTTTGTGTGCCAATGGCTCCCAGCCCCCTGCGGTCCGTCGAGCTCTGGAGTTCTTTCTGTAGGTTCAAACGCAACGGCTCGGGGTGCGTGCGCGGCGCGGGCCTGCGCAGGGGCGGTGGGGGCGGGGTGGGTGGGGCCCGAGGGGGGGTGCGGCCCTGCAGGACCACAAATGACAGTGACTGAGCCATGTCCCTCCCTCCACACAGGCCACGGGGCCTGCCAGGGTGGGGGGGACCTTGGGGTCTGCCAGCTTTCATTCCCAACTGCTATTCTGGAAGGAGCTCTGGCTTGGGTGCCAAGAACTGGACACATGTTCGGACTGGTGAAATGAGAGCCAACCTCTCAAACCCTCTGACAGGATGCGAGGAAACTGAGTTTCAAAGTCACACTGGGTTATTCCAGGGGCCTGTCTTTGGCCCCACCTTGGTTCTAGGCCTCACTAGGTCCTGGGATAGAGACAGGGAGGTAAAGGTGCTTGAGAGAGAAAAGCTCCTTTAGATACATATATATATATATATATATATATATATATATATATATATTATTGTTGGGATAATGTGTAGAGGGGGTTACAGTAACATTTGTCAGGTAGTGGGTACATTACTTCTTGAATATTGATGCCCCCTTCCCATGTTTCTCTCTCTCTCATATATATATATATATATATATATATATATATATATAAATGTGCTGGTACTCAGGATGTTGCACTCTTGCTTTGCCTTCAAGGTTGGCACTATCACATAAACCACTGCTCAATTTCCTGCTTTTTGCTGGTGAACTGGAGATAAGAATCTCATGGACTTTTCTGCTGGGGCTAGCTTAACCCTCTTGATCCTTAGGCCTCCCCCTCCTGAGTAGGTAGGATTACACGCATGAGCTACCATGCCCACCTGACCAGCTGCTCCATTAGTTCTTCACTGATGATACGTACCTGTTCTAGGTGAAGTTTCTCCTTTAAATACAACACCTCTGCCCCAGCTGCCTGACCCCTAAGCCTGCAGTCATTCCTCCCCTCTGGGAAGGGCCTCCAAAAGGCCGAGAAAGAAGGGAAAGATCACAGAAGATGGCAGTCTGGAGGAGTCTTCAGGGTTGATCCTGCTTTGCATTCCAGCCGTGTGGATCTGACATCTGTTTTTCCATTCCCCAAGATCCAGGGGGTCCTTCTTTTGTGCCAGGCAAGTTGCTGGGCACTGGAGCTGTAGGAGAGTGAACAAAATGGTTAAAGTTCCTGGTCTTATGTAGCCATATTCCAATGGAGGAGGATCACTTGCTAACCAGTGAGGCAAGAAGTTACAATGATGGATGAAATAAAGGTTCTGGTAAAAAAAAAAAATACACAACAATGCTAAGCAATGGAGAGGGGAGGGCGGGCATCATTAGATGGTGGCCTAGCAAGGACTCAAGATGGACTGGAAGGATGAGAGAAAATTCTCTTCTGAAAAATGATAACATTTCTGGCACCCAGTTGGCAGTCAATAAATATTGCTAGATGAATGGATGGTAGACTGTATATGCAGGGCTTGGCATACTATAGGTGCCTAATACACAGTCTTGCTCTTTACAGACAAGCTGGGTTCCTGGAAATGTTGACTCTGAGTTTTGAAATCTGAGCTTCATTCTCCTTTCATTTTCATTATAGAATTGAAGATATGTTCCTTTGGGGGAAATTCTGAGGACCTAGACTGAATAAAATTTTAGTTAAGAATGTAGAAAAAAACCTTTTAAAATAGTGTATTTAAAGGAAAAGTGATCATTTCTGATGAAATATTAATAGTTCTGAAAATGTCACTCTGTGTTTGTGCTGCTTGGCATTTGGTTGGCTAACACCCATGTTTAATGCAGAACGCCAACAACCCTGCATTGCCCAGGCCACAGGATTCAGGAAAACCAGCCAACTTGCTGTGTGCTCTCCCCCACCCCCACCTTATCAGGAAACTAGGCAGCAGGGGCTAAATCTGAAAGGACTGGATAAAAGGGAAACATAGCAGGAATAAGAAGAAAGGATAGAGGCATTTTTTTAAAGTACATAGAGAAATGAAGCTTCCCAAAGATTCTGCATGAACATTACTGCTTAGAAACTGTATATGACTTCCAACATCCAATATGGTTCACCACTACACTAGCCACATGATGTTACTCAAATTTTAATTGTGTGTGTGTGTGTGTGTGTGTGTGTGTGTGTGTGTGTGTGTGTGCCAGTACTGGGGCTTGAACTCAGGGCCTGGGCTCTATTCCTTAGCTCTTTTGCTCAAGGCTGGGGCTCCCCTATAGCTCCATTTCCAGACTTTTGGTTGTTAATTGGAGATAAGAGTATCTCATGGACATTCCTACCCAGGTTGGCTTTGACCATCAGTCTTCAGATCTCAGTCTCCTGAGTAACTGGGGTTACAGATGTGAGCCACCAGCACCTGACGTTTGAATATTATTTTAACATTAAAAATCTAAGTCTTCACCTGAACCAGCCACATGGTGCTTTAGAGCCAAATGTGCCTCATGGTTATCATTTTGGACAGCATAGAGGACATTTCAATTTTTGCAAAACACAGGGACTCTAGGATCAGGCATGGATTCAAATTCAGGGTTCAGTAGTTATTATGTACCTGGTATTTTTACCCCTGGGTCTGCCATAATGAAGTACCACAGATCATGGGTTAAACATAGTTATTTCCTTACATGTGTGGAAGTTAGAAGTTCAAGATCAAGGTGCTGGGAGGGTGAGTTTCACTTCAAGAGCCCTCTACCTAGTATACAGGTGACTTTCTTGTTCCCTTGTCTTCACCATGTCTCTTCTAATGTATGGTCTTGTTCTAATTGTGTCTCCAAGGAACACTAGTTATATTGAATTAGAGCCCTTCTCCTCTTTAAAAACCTTACTTTGGGGGCCGGGAGTTTGGCCTAGTGGTTAAAGTGCTTGCCTAGCATGCATGAAGACCCAGGTTCAATTCCTCAGTACCACATATAGAAAAAAGCCGGAAGTGGTGCTGAGGCTCAAGTGGTAGAGCTCTACCCTTGAGAAAGTCCAAGGACAGTGCTCAGGCCCTGAGCTCAAGCCCAGGACTGGCAAAAAAAAAAAAAAAAAAAAAACCCTTACTTCCAAATGCTGCCTCATTCTGAGGGCCAGAGTTGGGACTTCAGCATATGAATTCTGGGAGGGCTTAATCCAACCCATAAAACACTTGGTTTCCTCATCTATAAAAAATTAAAATGATGATAAAGAATGCTAAAGAATGCAGACTTTGTAGAACTGTCCTAGTTGTTCTATTACTAAATAATTGCTTAACACAGCTCCACTTTTGGTTATTGAGTGGTTAATCAGAGACAAGAGTCTCACAGGGACTTTTCTGCTTGATCCTCAGATCTCAGCATCCTGAGTAACTAGGGTTACAGGCATCAGCCACCAATGTTCAGCAGCTAAGCTGGTTTTGAGCATCTCTCTTGGGCTCTACTTGTGCAAAACACAGGAACCAGAGATGAGTAAGTCCACTAGCCTAGACAGAGACACGGCCTCATGAAGATTTTTGCGGAAACCTTACTGCTTAAAAACTATGAAGTTACATATAATATGGTAGCCATGAGTCACCCCATGGTGTTGTTTTAATTTTAATGAAAACCAAACAGATGTAGAGAGGACTGAGTTTATTCCATCTCCTTTCCACATGCATGAAGTTACATTAATGTTGCACATGTATCTATGCACTCAGAACTACTGGACAAAGTCACAAAGAAGAGGCTTGGCTAGGTCTTTGCCTTTCTTTTTTCTTTCTTCCTTTTTGCCTGAAGTGAAGTGGTTAATAGCCACAAATGCTATTTTATCTAAGAATTATTTTTAGCTTGAAAGGGTTCTTAAATTCCCCCTTACTACCTACCCATATAACCCTGGGCGGGTTGTTCAACCTCTTTATGCTTCAGTTAGCTTCTCTACAAAACAGAGATAATAAAATACTGACCTCATAGAGTTGTTTTGTGACAATTGAGATAATGCATGTAAAGAGCTTAGAAGGTATTCTGGCACTTACTATGTCATCTCTATCATTGTGGAGGGTTCTGGGATTTTTTTTCTCCTTTTCTGTGTGGAACCAGGAAAGCTTCAGAGGAAATAATACTCCCTACCAATCTTATAGCCAAAGACTTTATCATCTGACTCCTATCCTTACTGCAAATGTAGACTGGTTGGAAAATCTAAGAAAGTAGGCACATCATGGACCCTAAGAATCTTAATGAGGCTGAGTATGATGTTGGTGCAGGCTTGTAATCCTAACAGTGGAGAGGAGAAGGCAGGATGATCATGAGTTTGAGGCCAGCTTGAGCTACATGGTGAGTTTTAGACCAGCCTGGGTCCACAGAGGGATCCCGTGCCAACTTCCCTCTTCATTCAAGAACCAATCTTAATAAGAGGCTGGGGTTTGCTGGATAACTCAGGGTAGAATTCTTTGTTAGCATAAGCAAGGCCTTGGGTTGGATTCCTATACCTGAAGACAGAGTCCAGAGAATAAGCTTTCTGGTCAGCCTGGGTTACATGAAACCGTGACTCAAAAACAAATAAACATGCCCTGTACTGGTGGCTCATGCCTGGAATCCTAACCACACAGGAGATCTAGATCTGAGGGGCATAGCTCAAAGCCAGCAGGGGCAGGAAAGTCCTTGAGATTTTTATCCCCAATTAATCACAGAAAAAAAAAAACCCAAAAGTGGTGCTGTGGCTCAGCCTTGAGCGCTAGCCTTGAGTAAAAGGAGTCCAGGGACAGCCCCCAGTCCCAGCATTTAAGCCCCAGGACTAGCAAAAATATAAAATAATAAAAAAGCAAAATCCTTATAGGCCTCAAACTGGCTTATTTTATAAGTTTTATTTCCCATCTGGATGCATTTTGTTAAACACACCCATCTCTCACAATAAATATAACTTTGCAGCTAGAAAAGAAAATTACAAGGACTTTGGCCATTTTGGTTGTAATTTATTTAACTCACGATCAGTTATGATTGCTCACCAAACTTGATGCCTACTAGGGAAATCTTATGCAATGAGAAACTCCAACCTACAAATCGAGATCAAATGTAATGAAATTTTTATGACTACTAAATTCTACAGTTAATGAAGTTGACATAATGTTACACTTTGCATTTAATTAAATATTTACTGATTTCAATATTGCAGCTTGCTTTCTTTGTATGGAAGGGCTACTAATGAAAATGTTCAGACCTCAATATTTTTGTAGGCCCAGAAAAACCATAGAGAGATTCTTGCTTTTATTTCTAGGATGAAGAGTTTGCCTAGTGGGTCAGGCTGTTAGAGGAAGTGTCTCATTAGTTGATTAAATCTCAGGCAAATTTGTCTTATCTTTCCTCCTCCTCCTCCTTCTCTTCCTCCTCAATTATTTTTCTTCCTTTTCCTCTTCCTTCCTCCTCCTACTCTTCTTTTTTCCTCTTTCTTTCTCTTCCTTCTTTCTCCTCCTTCTTTCTCCCCTTCCTCCTCTCTTTATGCTTATGCTCTTACTTGGATTTTTCACTCAAGGCTGGTACCCTACCATTTGAGCTACATTTTTACTTTCTACTTATTGCTGGAGATAAGATTCACAAACTTTCCTGCTGGGGCCGGCTTTGAACCATGATCTCAGCCTCTTCAGTAGCTAGAACTCAGCACCCAGCTCAGAAAAACTTCCTAAGGAACAAACTATGAGAACCTGAGAAAACAGAAGTTACACCATGTTTTATGGGAATGGCTTCCCTGGATGTTGTCTTAGCAACAGGGCTGCAGAGAAGCCAGCCATCTCCAAGCCTTTGAAAAGGAACTTCCAGTGTTTTAGAAGCAAAGATGTGACTCAGTGACATCTCTCTCCTGGTAAAATCATCAACAATGTCTTGTCATTTCCGGGGGCGGGGATTAGCTCTTGTTTTTGTCTCTTTGCTTGCTCACATAGGAAGGAGTTCTCAATCCAGTGCGGGGCTCATAATATGCTCTCAATTAAAGAAACATCCACTTATTATAGCAACTTGTAATGTAGAAATGGCTGCCTAAGAGTTCTTTACCTAGAGCTGGGGTAAAGGGAGGCCATAGTTAATGGAAGAAGAGAAGGTGGCTTGTAGAGGTAGCAACAGGAAGGCAGTAAAAAAGCCAGAATTTATTTGGCCCATCCCTTCCTGCTTTGATCTTGCTGTCAGCTCCCAGTTATGATGGATATTCCAGGTATTCCTGGAAAGGCATTTATGGGGTTCATGTCAATTAGAAGCTTGGTATTTTGTCCTTCCTTCCTTGACTTCCATGCTGAGCCACTGGTCATGAAGATGCATGTGTTTAAGACCTCTACTAGCTTACTACTGAGTTGATTTGAAGTACCTTTCAGATTAAAAAGTACAAAATATGGCACCGAAGAATAAAGCTAGAATAGACTGCCTCTAAAAAAAGGCAGAAAGAGTTGCTACTTTCAGGTACCTGAATTGGTCAGACTGCATGGAGGTAATAAGGTAATAAAACTGGGTATCCTTATTTGTCAGCTAAAGCAAAAATGGAAACACGTCGGGTGGCAGAGTTTTTATTTTCTGACAGCAGAAAATACACATCTTCATCTGCAGAGACAAAATGTTTCCTGGAAATAACCCCAAGCATGAATTTATCATGAGTCCTTGTATAAAGGACACTGAGTGACATAGTAGGCAATATATTCAATTCTGTTTTTATAAAAGACAGAAATGCCATTAAGTTGGTCAGTTTCTCACACAGGGTTCTCTGAAGACAGGGAGCATAATGTTAAATCATAACTCAGTGAGGGCATTTCTTCAAGGAATTCAGATAATGAAGTTGAGAAGAGAGATACCTTTGGGTCCCTTCCATAAACATTACTGAGAAACTACTGAAGCATCCATTCATTCAGTTATCCATTCATTTCTCCATCTACCCATCTATCTACCCATTCATCCAAAAATCCATCTATCTACTATTTATTCACTCACTTATCTAATTCATCTGTTCATCTGTCCATCAGGTCCATCCATCCAGCAGAGCTTACTTGTAAGAACTGACACTGTGTTGAATTTTGAGGGAAAAGTAGTAAAAGGTCAGACACAGGAAGAGGAGAGCATTCCAGGCAGAGAAAATGGCACCCTTGAGGAGAGGGTGAGAGAAAGCGTGGCTCCTGGCAGGAGTGTGAGAGCCTCAGATTTTCAGAATGAGGAAGACTTGAGTCTGACCAGAAAGCAAGGCAACAGTGGAGGCTCTTGCAGGAAAGGTCAAGTAGGAGCACTGGATTTCACTCTGTAGGCCATGTAGACAGTCCTGGGATGGCAGAAGAGCACTATGAAGTCAGATTGGTGTTTTCTTAAAGTCTCTGGTGTTAAAGAGGAAAATATATTGGAATGACAGATGTGGTACGCATGTTGCTTTGCTGTTTTAAGGAACTTGCTTAGGATCTGAGAGTGTCAGGGTCTGAGAGCTGAGTGGGAGGGGAATATAGGGTGTATCCATAAGGTCTCTGGCTCAATAACCTACATAGATGTGGAAACCATTTCCTAATGAGACGAGGAAAGAAGCAGAGAGTAGATAGGATGGATTGCTCCATTCTGAGCAGGCTGGAAGGGAGGGAGGACCCTGTAGGTCAGTCAGGAGTATAGACTGCTGGGCACAATGCAGACAGTGGGGACGAAGGAGGCACTGCAAGGTTTTGACTGCATTAGGAGCTGTCAGTCTACTAGGTGGGAGGGAATGAGAAAGCTGACAATTACAGAGCCTGGAGAGCCATTGAACAGAAGTTGGTTTCTTCCTTGTGGCCTTCCTCTTTGCCCCAGGCTTCTGGGCTGCTGGGGATTCCTCATGCTGTACCCTCCCTCACCCATCAGCTCGCTGCATGTCTTCTTTCTGGAAAGGGCTACTTCTCATACCTGCCTCTCTCTCTCTAGTCTGTACTGCTTGTTTCCACCACACCCTGCTTCTCTTCTAGCATAATTAATTGTGCTTTGCCATTGAACTTTTCTCAATAAACCACCGGCATTCTCAGAGGCCAAGGACCAGTGGTAATGTCTATTTTTTTTCATATTCATCTTCTCAATGTCAACTTTTGTGGCATGAATGAATGAATGAAGAATTAGTGAATGACTACACAGAGTACCATGGGGAAAAATGAGGAAACATGTATAAGGGCACTGCTAGCTGTTACAATAACCTTCTAATACCTCAAAGGTTATACTGCCAATGGGAATTTCTCATGTACTGGTCCCGTGCTGGTGTTTCTGATTGGTGGGTGACTTTCATGTCTGCAAGGACTGGAAAGCCAGGCTTTTTCCATCACGTGGCTCTGCTATCCCTAATTTCTTGGTATCCAGTCCACTCTTGTTTCCATTATACCCAAATGCAAAGGTGGCTGGGAGACCTGGTAGTCCTGGCTCGGCATTCATGTCTCAGTGACAGCTCAGCTTCTTTGAGGTGAAGGGATCTTCCCTATGCAATTGGAGAATGCATAACAGTAACCCTCGTCTCTGTTTCCAGATGTCCCTGGGGAGGCATTGAGAATCTCTGGTCTATCCCATGAAGGGGGCATTGGTGTTTGGGATATCTATTGGCTTTCTGCAGGGAGTAGAAGTGGGGTCAGGGAAGGTTACCTGAGGGAGATGACAATGTGAGAGAGAAGGGGGGAGAGTACTGTAGGAAGAAGAAGCAGTAGAAAGGTACACACCTTATCAACTGGAGAAACTTCCAGGAGAGATGATTAGTTGGGTAGCTTCTTTGTTATAGTTTATGGTCTTGGCACACATCAGAAAAGATTGTCCTGTCTGGTTACTGGTATAAGTGCTGTCCCTTTCCTCATTTCTTTTGCAAGATTTTTGTGCTGGAAGAGTAGCACCAGCTGTGGCCCTGTCGGCTTTCCTTTCTGATTGTGAAAGTCCGCAGGGTCACCTTGGTGTCTCCTGGTTTGTTCCTCCACGAACTGCTCTGCCATCTGTCCTTGGGAAGAAAATCACTGGCATCACTACAGTGACAATCTCCCCACTGGAAACCCTGAGCTTGGGCTGATCATACTCAAACTAGAAGTCCTTTCACTACCACTGCGTCCCATCTAGGAACTCTAGCCTTGCCCTGCAATATAGTTTGCCCTTGGCATCCATGTTTCCCATCACAGAGCTGAAGAAGCCATTTGTGCGCTCTCTCTCTCTCTCTCTCTCTCTCTCTCTCTCTCTCTCTCTCTCTCTCTCTCTCTCTCTCTCTCTCTGCTTCAGAGGATTCTTTGATTTTCTTCTTAGGTCAGAATGAAAATTTCAGGGCATTGAATCTACAGTCCTTACTTGAATCAGGCTGAATTCTCCAGAGCATCAGGCTTTATTTTCTTTCTAAAACAAACTCTGATCTTATCTAGATATTAGGCTTATCTTGGCAAGTCACTACACTGCATTGGGCTTTTTTTTTTTTGCAATGTGATATTGTGAAGAAATCTCGACCCATGGTTGCCTATTATTGCTCATCTGGAGAAGGGAAGAGGAAGGCAGGGAGCTGGCTCTGGGGGCTGGGCTGAGTCAGACTGTCCTAGGCTGTACTGGGGGAGCATTAGTGGGGGCATAAACCTCTTACTCTTGCTTCTCTGTTGGCTTGTAGCCATTCCCAGGGCCATTTCCTTTGCCCATATCACTCAGACTGATGGAGTTCAGACTACTAGAGTAGCCTCCCAAGTGGCTATCTTTTTTTCTTTTACTATTCCTTCTCTTCCTTTCAATTTGCCATTAAGAAGCTAGAGAACATGCCACACTGCACCACTTGGCTCCATTACCTAGGAAACAAAATACACTTTTTTTATTTTTATTTTATTTTAGAAAATACATTTTTGGGCCCAGAGTTTGGCCTAGTGGTAGAGTGCTTGCCTAGCCTGCACGAAGACTCGGGTTCCATTCCTCGGTCCCACATACGTAGAAAAAAAGCCAAAAATGCTGCTGAGGGTCAAATGGTAGAGCTCTAGCCTTGAGAAAGTCCAAGGACAGAGCTCAGGCCCTGAGTTCAAGCCCAGGACTAGCAAAAAAAAAAAAAAAAAGAAAATGCATTTTTAAAAAATGTTTTTGTGCTTGGTACAGAGGCTTGAACTCAGGGCCTGGGAGCTCTCCCTTAGATTTTTCCACACAAGGTTTACACTTTTCTACTTGAACCACCACATTTCCATCTCTGGCTCTTTGGTGAGTTAGTGGAGGTAAGAGTCTTATGGACTTTCTTATCCAGGCTAGCTTCAAACCTGTATCTTCAGCACTCAGCCTTCTGAGAACCTAGGATGGTAGGTGTGAACCACTGGGGCCTGGCAAACATGTACTTCTTAGACCAGTACCATGTCCATCTGCTAAGACAGTTTTGCTTCCACAGCCCTGACAGAGCCTTCTGCATGCATTAGCTACAAATGACCACAAAGACATCCTCAGTTCCAACAGATAATTTTCTGCATTGTATGTTCTGTCTTGCATCTGCTCACTCTCCTCTTTCTCTCCTTATTAAGAGCCAAGTTGTACCTCTCCTTCATTTTCATATATTGAAGTTCTAATCTTCAGTACCCTTAGTATGAGACTGTAGAGTGATTGGTAGCCTGTAAGGAGAGGGCATTAGGACATGAATGTGTCCATAGAAGAGTATATGAAGCTAGCTAACTACTAGCCCAAGCAAAAGTGTGTGTGCATGCAGGAGCACAAATACTAGGGCTTGAACTCAGAGTCTCAAGTTCTTGCTTGTTGTTTTGGCTGTCCTCTGCCATTTGAGCCATACTTCTACCTCCAGCTTTTTGTTGGTTAAGTGGAGAGAAGAGGTTCAAGGATTCATCTGCCCATGCTGGCTTCAAGCCATGATCCGCAGATCTCAACCTCTTGAGTAGTTAGGATTATAGGTGTGAATCATGGACACTAGACAGACAGGAACCAACTTTGTGGACACCTGATTTGGAAACCTCCAAAACAGTGAAGGAATAAATGTCTGCTGTGTAAGCTATAAGGTCTGTGGCACTTGGTCGCAGCAGTCTTAAGTAATACATTTTCCATTTCCCATTGTCTCAGAATAAAAACTCACATTCCTTCCCATCTTCTACGACAACACTAGCCTCAGCCCCTCCATTATCTCCGAGGCATTTCTCCCTTGCTCACCTTCATTTGGTACCACTACTCTTTTCCACCTGGAGCCCTTCCCTGTTTAAGGCCTCACCCCTGCTCAGTACCTAGCAAGGCCCTTTTAAATCGTTTTTCAGGGCTGTCTTGCTTCATTTTTGATCCCACCTTCAAGGTCACCTCATCAAAGATCTTCCCAGAACATCCTGTTAAGATGGTTTCATACTCTTTCATTGCATATGAACTTTTCCTTCATTAACATCCTTAATTAGATATTTATGCATTTTTTTTACTTAATGCCTGCCTTCATGAAGTCAAGGACTGTTCACTACACTGTTACTACTTATCTAGCAAAGCACCTGGACACATAATGATGCTCAATAAATATTTATTGAGTAAATGAATCTTCACCTGGTTTAAGTCTTAATCTGGGGTGTCAGAGTCCAGCCCAAATCCTACTTGTCTCCTTAAATTGGCCTTCTGAACCTATTAGGTGCAAGAAAAAGCTTTGTGGCTCTATGTGGTATGCCATGGTGTTTATGGCTATTTGGGGAAGGTGGGTTTTTCCACCTGTGCCCAGCCTCCTTCCTTCCAAAATCAGGCCTACACACTGCTTCTCTGCGTGGCGCACAGCACAGCACAGCACAGAGCAGCACAGAGCAGCATAGCGCAGCTCAGGGCCCAGAGCACAGGATGGGGTCCATAACCATGTGTGGACCCAAATAGATCAGAAAGAGAACCAGCAGTGGAGGATGTGAGGAACTGGGTCGTTTGCAGGTATGAAAAGGGTGGCCCTGCCCTTCATAAAGAGTATTAGGGTAAACCTGATCTGCCAGTTGTACTCACAGAGCTGATTTCTGGATAGGGGAAAATCCATTGGCTTCTTGCCCCAGACTTACAGACTCTCTTCTGCCTAGCTGTGAGCATCGCTGTCAGTTCCTTTCTCTGGAGGAGAACCTGGCCCTCAAGAGAGGGGGAAGGTCCAAGGTTCAGAGCCAGGAGCCCACCCCCAAACCGAGCAAGGTCCAAGCAACAGCCCCTTAGGCTAACTCCCACTCTTGGTTGTACTCTCTCCTCTTCAGGGCTGATGGGCAGGCCTAGCCAGTGGCTGCTGGCTGAGCTGTCTTTCAGGGGCTGGGGCTGGACAATGGAAAGAAAAAGCCCTCTCCCCACTGCCCCAGCAATATAAAGCAGGCCTTTCACGGAGGCTTTCTGGCTGCTTGGGTTGGTTGGTTCTTGGCATCCAGCTAGGCCGTGTTGGGAGGAGCATGAAAGCAAATGTGCTGGGGGTGGGGATGGGGCCTGCAAAAGCCTGTTCGGGGGGACACCGGGGCGAGTGGACTCCCCAGCTGTGAGATGAGCTCATGCTGGGAAACCGGAACAACTTGGGGTAGGGAGGAGGGAGCAAGCACACGGTGGCGAGCGAAGGCCTGGAGAGCAAGTTTTGAGGGGAGGATGGAGGCGAGGTCCACTCCTCTGGCCCTGCCCCCACTGCTCCAACCTGGGTCGCCAACCCTGGTCCCCGAGGGCTACCGAGGCGTGCCACCTCTCAGCACGTCCGTCCCTCCAGATAAATTCTCAAGGATCTCCAGCCCACCTGGGTCTCCCCTCCCCCACGAACCCAGGTTCGCCACCCCCAAAGTCTCTCTCTTCGCCCTTCCTGGGGAAAATATGCTGGTCCCGCTGCCCGCTACTGTTCACGGAGCCTTTGAAGATGCCAGAGCTCGGATTTTGGCCAAATCGCGAGGCCTCGGCTCTCTGGGTCCCCAAAACACCTTTCCTGGGTGCCCCTGGGCCAAGGGGGGTGCGAGCGCCCCTGCGCAGATGCCTTTCCGCGGCGCGCGCGCTCCAGCCACCAACGGGGGCCTCCTCCGCGGGCCTTGCAGCTCGTGGTCCCCTCCCTCGTCCCCCCACCTCCCCCAGCGTCTCTCCGCGCTGCCGGGGAGTTTGGCGTAGACAGCGCAGGAGCCATCGTGACTGGCGGAGGAGCCGAGCGAGGGGAGAGACCAGACAGAGACGGCGGCCGAGGCGGGGAGGGGGATGGGGTGGGGACCTGGGCCGAGCTCCGGGGCCTGGAGGCAGTCACAGCTTGGAAGGTGTGGGGAGGGGGGGGGGAGAAGGGAGGGCTCAGCTCTTTGGGGAGAAACTCGCTTGATTTTGGAGCCTGGGCTGAGGGAGGATGGAGAGAGGATCAGAGGGTCTGGTTATTTAATTTGAGGATAAATTGTACAAGTAACTCACGCACAGCCCTCCCACCAGCCTCATTCCCCACCCCACCCCGTCAACCTCTCTTCTCCCACCAGAGATAATTTGTCTTAAACTAGGCAGGGGCCCCCTGGGTCCAAGGAACAGGTGCCCCCACCTCTCCTCCAAATTCCTAACACACACCCCTCTCCTGGACAGGAGTAAGATAGACCATGGTGTAGGGGGCTCTTAGGCGTCGCCTCCAGCCCAAGGTTGCAAGTTCAAAGCCACCACCGCCGCTGCCACCACCACCACCACCACCACCTATCGTCAGCTTTGAAAAGCCACGACTTGGAGAGGAAACGCGTCTTTTAAAAAAATTATTATTTTTTTGGATTACCGTTCCCAGACAGTATTTCAATTTCCAAACGTGGAAGAGGCATGTGTGTCTGTGCGTATGTGCGTGAGTGTATGAGTGCGTGCGCGTGTGTGTGTGTCCACTGTGTTTGTGTGTGCATGGGGGGGGGTGTATTCGTGATGATCTTATAAGAAAACCCGAGGACTGAACTTAAGAGAAGAAACCGGTCAATTGTAAAATAAGCAGGAATAAACAACCTTTTAGATGTAATTTGTGGTTTATCTGGAGGTGGAGGTGGCGCTGAAGAGGAGCCCCCCACCCCCACCCCAATATTTTTTTTCCCCCTTGGTTTACACCTCCACCCCCAGCATTTGGAGCGGCGGAGAAGCGGCTCCGGAGTGATTAATCCGGGGATAATTCACCCCCCCCCCCGCCCCCCGGCGCGAACCCCGCGAAGCGGGATTGGAGCGAGTCATTTCCGAGAGCGCAGCGCGCCTCTCCCCGGCCGGGCGGACACTTGGTTCATTCCAGCCGCAGAAGCTCAGGGCTCCCGCGTACCGGGATTTTTTTTTTTTTTTTTTTTCTGAGCAAGGGAAAAAAAAAAAAAAAAAAAAAAAAAAAGCACCAGAGCTCTCCTGACCTCCTTTCTCCTCGGCGGTGAGCGGAGCCTCTCCCTCGGGCTGCCGGCCGCGCCATGCCGCGCTCGCGGGGACGGGAGCTGGGGCGCTGCGGCTGCCCCGCGGGGAGGGCTCTCGGCGAAGCCGGGATTTCGGCACTTGTGCCGGGCGCGGGGAGCCGCTGGGGCCGCCCAACACCGTCACCGCCGCCGCTGCTGCTGCTACTGGGCTGGGGGCTCCTGAGCGCCTCGGCCGCCGCGGGTAAGTCCGACCGTGCCGGGGAGCTGAGGAGCCGGGGAGCCCGCAGCCGCCGCGCGCCCCACCCGAGCCCCGAGCCCACCCAGTTCCGACGCGGTCCCAGTCCCTTCCCCCGCCTTCACCCCCCCCCCCCCAGTTGCCAAGCCTCCTCATCCTCGCTCACGTCTGCCCGGATCCACCGTCCCTCCCCGCCTCCACCGGGTCCTCGCCCCCCACCCCTCGGCTCTCCCCAACCCCGGCCGCAACTTGGCCGGATCTGGCCGGTGTGAGGGGCCTGGGAGACTGACATCCTCAGCCGGGGTTGCGGGGCGCCTGGATCTGGGCTTCAGTTCCTCCAGCCTCCCAGGCCACCAAGGTGCCCGGCTTTTCCCCGATAAACTTTCCGGGAGCCCTCCCCCCCCAGCTCCCCATTCTGCTTGGCACGCCCGCCCTGGGGGCTGGCGCGGAGCGGCGCGCCCCTCCGGCGTACCCGCGTCTGCGGGGGTCTGTCGTCCTAAGCCCCCGCCCATCTTCTCTGTCGGAAGCCCTTGCCCCCCTCCGCAGCCGCCGGGAGACTGCGGCCGTCACCCTCCTCCCCAAGTGTCCCCCGCCCTCCGAGCTCCGAACTGGGGGCGGGAGGGGGGGCGAGAGAGGAGGCGCAGGTGGGCGCGCGCGCCCAGGTCGGGGGTCCCGCGCAGTCTTTGCAGGAGGGCACAGGTGGGGCTGGAGAGGGTGGGCGGACTGGGGATGGGGGTTATGCCCTGGGGCGGAGGAGGGAGTGTCGCCGCCAGGCTCCGCGCCGCCACCTTCCTCTCGGCTCCCACTCCGCGCCAAAGTGCCCTTTCCCGCGCCCTGCTGCAGCCGGGCGCCCGGGGCTGCGGCAGCGGTGGCGCGGGCGGCGGGACCCGCTCCGGGCAACCGAGTCCGGGAGGAGAGCAGACCTGGCGGGCTCGGAGCGTCCCGGAACTTCCCGATGTATGGCCGCGGAGTACGGATGGCTGGCGAGGGAGGCTCGCAAACCTCTACTCAGCCCTCACTGGAGGCTACTGGCCTTAACTGGTTCCCTACCAGTTGACTCGCAGCATCCTTCGTGGCTTAGCCGTAGCCACAGCCTAGAAAGTTCCGTGTGCCCAGGTGGAGACGGGTCCAAACCTGTGCCCAGAGCCGCATTTCCATCTAAGCCAGAAGCTGGCAAGGGAAGACAATTCCAAACACCTGCTGCCGGAGCCTGGACCCTGCGGCCTTGCACAGCTCCCTGGCTGTTTTGTTAGTTACTATTATTTTTATTTAAGCCACGGATGGAATCTCTGAAGGCTTGGCCTCGGCCACCCCGAGAGCCTCCGAGGCCCATCTTGGAACGTGTACCTCCTCTCTGGGGAGACAGTGCGTGGCGAGTTTTCGGGACCCACTGTGGGTTGTGACATCTTGTGAGCTGGTTAGCCCAGAGTGTGCAGCTCCCTCGGGAGGCGCGGAATGTTGGGGGTTGCAGCTCAGAAAGGGTACCCCACGCCAGCTCCAGTCTCTCTCAGCCCTTACTTGATCGGACTTTCTCAGGTTCTAAGAGTCATAGCCACCGACACCCAGAGAGGGGCGCCCGTGGTGCACGTGCTGGCCTTACGCACACCCACACTCACCCAGGGCTGCCTCAGCCATTGCTGGATGCCGCTGGGAACCCAGACTTGCCACATGGTGGGTGGGGAGCTCGGCACCTCCTCATGGTTAACTCTATATCCAGGCCTTTTGGAGGGTTAATTGGGTAAGGGCTCCTTTCCTGGCTTAGCTAGCTCAAGAACTGCTCTGGATCTGAAAATTATTATTTTTTCTGGCTAAGATTTGTCTCTGCTCCCTAAGTATATAGCATGTCTCTGGGGAGAGAAAAGACCAACTCACTGCCTACCTGCTCAGTGGTGCCTGAATCCTGCCTTCTAGAGATCCACATGCCAATAGCTCCTTGGTGGGTACAGAAGTTTGTGTGTGTGTGTGTGTGTGTGTGTGTGTGTGTGTGTGTGTGTGTGTAAGAGAGAGAGAGAGAGAGAGAGAGAGAGAGAGAGAGAGAGAGAGAGAGAGAGAGAGAGAGAGAGATTGAGAGACAGGCAGACAGACAGACAGAGACAGAGAGACAGAGAGAATCTGAGATGGGGTGGCGGCTCCCTGGCAGATCCTGCTCAAGCTTCTAGTACCTTCATTCTTTTAAAAGCTTTCCTACATTAAGATTTGCTGTCTGGCCTTACAGGCAGCAGGATTATAGAAAGGGACTTGGTGACAGGAAAGCCTCAGGACAGTACTTGAGGGTGTGTGTACATATGGGGAAGGGAGCGCATTCATTCTGTGTTCATTTTATGAGCTATCTCCCTTCCTTGCTTAGGTGACCACTGGCTAGAGTGAATATAAGGATTTGGTAGGGGAGGCTCCTCAGATACCTTTGCCTGCTCCCCTTAACTCCTTCCTGCCATGCCTCACACATTTCCTTGTAAGAGGTTTTTCCTGGGCCTGTAAGTAGGAATATCTTAGTATGAAACAAGCCAAAGAGACTTCTTGGCTTTCCTGACCTCTTGTGGCCATTAGCTCATCCCTGATAGTGTCAGCTATCCTCAAAGGGCTCTTCTCCCACCTTTCTATTACCAGTCACTCCTGCAGTCTTGGACTGTGCTGGAATGTTCTAGATGAGATTACAGGTAACCATCTTCACAACAAAATCCACCATCTTCATGATGAAATTCACCATGCTCTCCCTGTTTCCTTCTTCCTTTCTCCACTTATGATTTCTTCTCTTCCTTGGCTTTGGGGACACTGTATTTCACTGGTTCCCCTCACCCCACCTCTTGAGTGATCTTCCTCATCTTCTAAATCCAGCACTTACTCCCTCCCTGAAGTAGGGTGTCTTCAGCATTCTGTTCCCTGCTCTTCTCTCCACTCCCTGGGTGAGCTCATCCCTGTCCATCCTTCTACTACTCTCTCTGAAGCTTCCAGACAGATCTGTCCTGCCAAGATGTTGCCTAATAAATGTCTATTGGCTTTCTAGTCCATAGAAATGCTGGATCCAGACAGTACATACATCTGGCTGGCTCTGGATATCTCACCTTCCTCTCAAGGCAAACACATTAGCTTCCACCCATCAAGGTTCCCCAGTTCTCCAGCCCAGAACATTGAGGGAAAAAAACCCAGCTCTTTTCTCATCAGGTAGCCACCAAGGTCTGAAGTGTTCTGCCTTCAACTATTCTCAAGCGCAGCTACTTTTGTTTGAATCAAGAGGCTCTGAGCATTGAATAACATCCCATTAGTAATTACAAATAGAAGCAGCATTAACCTGTCAGTAGAAAGAATTCCCACACAGTTCTGCTTTCCCACCCCATGCAATCACCTTCCTTCATGCCGTACCAAAAAAAAAATCACATTCATTTTGCTTAAATGTCTCTTTGTCACCTGAGGGCTTGCTTGTAGACTGCCTCATGGAGGATCAACTGTGCCACGATCCAGTATAGCAAAATGGAATGGCATTGAAAGTATTTTGTTCATTTGCCTCATCTGTTCAACAGTTAGCTACCTGAAGGCAGAGTCAGTGCTTGACTTCTCTGATATCCCTAGTATCCTCTTCAGGACCTCACATAGAGCTGGTGTTTGATGGACAGCTGTTAAGTCAGCAGGTGATTTTTACATGTTCTTGGATATTTGTCCAGGGACTGATGAAACTAAATCGCTAGTGTTATTGGTCAAAGATAGCCAGTTGGTTTTGCAAGGGTGACATGATAACAAGGACACCTGTTCCTTGTGACCTCCTTTCCAACCATGAAATGGCACAGATTGGTAAGACAGCTCTCTGGGTTCTAGAACCAAATGCAGCAAGTCCTGGGCACTTTTGCTTCTCAACACTAACATGCCAAGGAAAGGCATTTAACGGCTCGATGTGGTTCTGGATGTGAATTTCCATTTGCAATCGAGCTGTGTGTGGCTTATGGTTTGTTTGTTTGTTTCTTCTTTAGCTGACTACATTGCAGCAGACTGATCCTGCATCTCTAGATTGCTAACTGTGTGGAACTGGAGAATGAAGTTATGGGGTTTTGTTCACTTCCAAGCTTATCTTTGTCCAGAAGAGTCCAGCAAATGGCTTCCTCAGTACTATCGTGATTGGTGGTGTCTGTCCTATGGCTCCATCTTCACTGTAACACTTGCAGGGGTCAGACAATCTATTCAGCAGAGTCCAGGCTCCTTATTGGAGCCCTGGCTGACACAGTGACCTCTGTAAGTCACAGGCTCCCCATCAGCACAGGGAAAGTAATTCCTATCCTAGGGAAGGATTCTTAAGTCATAAGGAAGGCAGCCCTGTGCCCATTCCAGCCTTGTAGAATGGGTCCATTCAACAGGGAGTGGGGCTGAACAGCATCCCTGGGGACAAAGGAATCTACCTGTGCTCACAAGGTTGTCTGAGCACCGAGGTCAGTGGCTCACTAAGAGCCACTGGTGAGGTCTCCAGCTCTTGTATGGATTGCCGTGGTCCTTGCTGCCACCCAGGTGGCTGGCAGTGTTGTTCCCACATGATAGACTAGGAAATAGGCCTGGAGGTATACCTAGCTCTGGATCTAGGTCTACCTAACTTCACATCCCTTACTGTGACCATATTGCTATCAGACTTCTCAGGGGACTCAGCCTGTGTCACTCCCTTAGAATTCTTCTGCCCTGTGCCTCTTTGCTCTTTGAGGCCTGGACTGTACACTTCTAATCCTCAAACAGTGTCCATTTTTGTCTTTATCCCAAGCTCTTTGGAATGACTTCAAAAACACCCTTGGTTTCCAGCTCCCCAAATCCATCAAGGGGGAACTCACTGGGGAATCTTTTAACTACCCATGTTACATTATTGTAGCACCTTTGTCTTCCGTCCCAGGACACCTGAAGTGTTGGATAGTTTCCTCCTCACCTGAGCTATGAAATCTCTAGCAGATAGAAAGTCCCTGTCTAGTGCTGTGACTCATACTTGTCATCTTACCTACTCAGGAGACTGAGAAGCCAGTCAAAGTAGGGCAGCCCTATGCCCATTCAAAGCCAGCTCAAACAGGAAAGTCCTTGAGACTTACTTACAATTAGTTAGAAAAAAGCTGGAAGTAGAGCTGTGACTCAAGTGGTAGAGCACTAGCCTTGATCAGAAAAAAAAAAAGCTCCATGATAGTGCCTAGGTCCTGACTTCAAGCCCTAGGACTGGTACACAGAGAGAGACAGACAGACAGCCTCCCACCTCCACCTACCACGTTCATCAGCCTTATGTCCTACACGTCATGGACTTTAATATGCTGGTGCCTCCCCTGTCTATCGGTATTGGGTCATTTCCTCAGGGAGAGGCTGGGCATCCTGTGTGGCTACTGTCAAGGAAGCATATCCAGCTCAAGCCAGGATCCTGACAGTGACTCCAGTTCATGTCCAAGATTAGCACAAGGCACTGGTCCTACTGTAGAGCGAGTGGGGTGGCTGTACCAACCAGAACCTAATAAAGAGGGACTCCCCTGCTTTTGGAGAGTCTCCCCCTTTGGATTACTACCTTGTCCTGCTCTTCCTATTTGCTTTGGTATCGTTGGAGAATTTCAAACCAAATTGATCTCTAAGGGAAGGTTGGCCCTGTCCTTGAAAAATATCATCCCGGTAAACTTTTGTGATGCTGAAAATAATGTATGTGTAGTTAAATTACTGAGCATACCAAATAACTCTTAGCAATGTATCCGAGACTCTCCTGTGTGGTCTAGAGCAGAAAATAATAGCTCAGAATGCTGCTCAAATAGCTTCCCCCCTCAGCTACTGTCTCATTTATACTCAATTAAGTGCAATTATAATCTAGAAACTTCCCAAAAGAAATTTGTGTCCAGCTTCTAGGTTTTCAAATAGAAAATAGAATGAGCTCCCTTATTAAGTAGCTACATCTATGTATTGATTGGAAAGTAAGCAAGTGTGACGGTTGTAACTTTCCAGGGAAAAAGGAGAGACTCTGAAACTTCAGCCATTGGAAATAGAAGTGTATCATCAGCGAATGCCAAGGCATTTGATTGATGGCCCTTTCTGAGACAAGCGAGTGTGGTAGAGTTGACTCAGGTCTCAGGAGGTTTGTACTTGGGTTGTTGCCTGCCTCCCACCCTCCCCTACCCACTTACTGCCTACTCATCGCTTCCTTTCTGCCACACTCTTTCCTGAGTGGGTGCAGGTTGGTGGCAATGTAGTGTCTGACACACTGCTTGACAAAAATGGAGTTCAATGGTTCCTTCTTAAGCCATGTTAACATTTACCTAGCATGAAAATAACCTCTTTCATGGATAGCACCTCCCCTCCCTTCCCAAGGATTTTGTTGTCCTATCATCTTGGTCCTTGTTATGTGTCATACCAGAAGGGTAACCTCTGGAGTGACCAGGATGAAGGCAAACTCCCATTTGGCCCAAGAGTCAGGAAGTCAAGCCTTCCAGCCTTGGTCTGGCCTCTAACAACCTATGTGACCCTGAGTGAGTCATCTCTTCTCTCTTTCTGGCTTTCCAGTTCCAAATATAAAATGGGGAAAATATTACCTCTCCTGTCCATGTCATAAGGGACTTGGAAAACCCTTTTGTCAATAAAACAGAAACTAAGAGTTATTAGACTAGGGCCCCAAAAGTTACTAATATAAGCCCCATCCAGTGGGAGATCCTGCCCTGTGGCCAGGTTGACATGGCTTTTCAAAGGACAGGGAGCCCACACCTCTGCTCATATCTGGCCTGTCTAGAGCTTGGGGCTCAAGGGAGCAGATGAGGGAGGGAAGACTTGTGGTCATTCCAGCCCTGACCCATCCTTAGCCACTAGTGGCCTTTATGACTGGTTCTCATAAAAGGCAAGAGAAGAATAAGCAGTCTCCACTCCATCCACAGCCTACCAGAGATCTTGCTGTGTCCCTAACATTGTAAGTTCAGTTGGCAAGAGGTCACTCCTTGGGCTTCATAGTCATATTCATATTCTCTCTCTCTCTCTCTCTCTCTCTCTCTCTCTCTCTCTCTCTCTCTCTCTCTCTCTCTCTCTCTCTCTCCCTTCTTTTCTTTCTTTCTTTTCTTCTCTCTCCTTCTCTCCCTCCCTCCCTCTCTGTCACCTGTCCTGGGGACAAGACCTAAACTGAGGTTTTAACTCTAACAGGATAAATATTCCATGATCAGAGCAAATCATTATATGTCATTTTCTCCAGTCATGTGGGATGTACAGTTGATACTTTGTGTTTTCTTCTCCCTTTCCCCTCCCCTAACATACCCCCATCTCAGGAGCATAACTTTAAATGACTCCTATCTTTATTCCATCATGCTTTATGATTACCTATATGTACAAGATCTTCTTTTTTTGTCCTTGGGCTTGAACTTAAGGCCTGAGTATTGTCTTTGAGCTCTTTTGCTCAAGGCTAGCACTCTACCACTTTGTGCCCACTCCATTTCCAGTCTTCTGGTGGTTCATTGGAGATAAGTGTCTCTCACTTCCTGGACTAACTTCAAACTGTGATCCTCAGATTTCAGTCTCTTGAGTAGCTAGGATTATAGATATGAACCACTGGCACCTGGCTAGGATCCTCTCTTACTTTAAACTTTTCTGCATTCTGTTTTCCTATTCCCAGTCCCAAAGCCAATGTCACCCTTCCAGTCTGGTTTTCATAGTTTTGTTGTTGTTGTTGTTGTTGTTTTTTCTGTGCCAGGAGGGGGGCTTGAACATTAGGCCTCACACTCCCACTTGACTTAGTTTTGTTGTTGTTGTTTTTTTTTATTTTGCTGGTTAATTGGAGATCAGAGTCTCTCAGCTGTGTCTGCCTGGGCTGGCTTTGAACCTTAGTCCTCAGATTTCAGCTTTGAGTAGATATGATTCCATGTGTGAGCCATCAATACCTGGTTTTGTCTTGATATATTTGTTGATTCTTATAAAGTATGGTGGGTCTTTTTTATGTGTATGTCTTTTTAACAGCTGTCAATGACACTGAGCTGTATATGTCATTAGTTTTCTATTTTATTTAGTCATCTTCATATTTTAAAGGTTCAGTCATGTTCCTTGAGTTTATCCAGCCTGGGGTTTCTCACTTCTGTGCTATGTTAAGAGTTAGATACCTGTCACCTTTTATGCATTGAAGTTCCCCTAAGAATAGACTCCTGACATATTGGTCCAGTCCTGTTACAAGTTCTGAAGTATATTCTTGTACCTTTTTTTTAAGGACCCTCTGGTAAATAACTTACTCTGTCCTATACAAATGAAGAATTGGGATCTCTGAGTTAATGAGTTATTTTTCTGTATTTTGTCATTTAGCTTTCTAGAACACTAGATCAGTTCTTTGTTCTATTGAGTACTTACACTTTGTCTTTCTACAGCCTCATACCTAGTATAACCCGTCTTTCTAATTTATCCATTCGTACAAGTTTAAAGTGATTTTTTTCATTGTTTAAATGCACATTGCTCTGATGACTTGTAAAGTTATATACCTATTTCATGTGTTTCTCATCATGTGAATAGCTTATGCCAAGTTCTTTGTTCATTATTCTTGTTCTTAATTTTAAAATCTTTTGCTTGACCACTCACTAGTGACTCATACCTATAATCATAGCCACTCAAGAAGCTGAGACCCGCAGGACTGAGGTTGAAGGCAAGCGTGGGTAGAGAAGTTATGAGATTACATCTCCAATTACAGAGCAAAATATTGAACTGGAAGCATGGCTCAAGTGGTAGAGTCCCAGAGTTTAAGCCTGATACAAGTTTATTTTTCAGATAGTGCCCTTTGTCTGTGAGGATACAAATAACATCTCTTAGTCTTTCATGTGTCCCTTGATTATGGTATCTTTCTTTGATAGTGTTGATGCAGGCAGATAGAAACCATCAGTACTTTTCTAGAAGGTAGAAGTTGAGAACTATGAGAATGCTGATAAGGTGGGTTGCAGGCTAGGTTTCTTAGTCCAGCTGAGACCACTCTGTTGCAGGGTGCTGTCTATGTGTTGTTATTTTCCAGCCACTCAGACGGGATTCCGGCTTGCATAATAAAGTCACCAGCACTCAGTGAACCTAACGAAGAATCATTTTAATAGCAGCACAGCGACTGCTCTCCATCTTCAGGCCGATAGAAAGCAGGCCTGAGCTTCCGTGGGGCTGAGCTTTTTTAAAGGAAAACACCACACGCAGGTGATCATAACTACACGCAGGTGGTCATCACCACATGATGTCACCTTATGATGATACCCACAGTCAATACCCACAGGATGAAGCCACACGCAGGTGGTCGTAACCACACGCAGGTGGTCGAGCAGGTTAAACAATTTTACAAAAACAAACCAGAATCTGGTGGCTTGACAGGTTATTACAGTGTCGGGCTTGGAAGAGTCCATTCCCTTCCTGCCCAACCCCCAGGCAAATCTTACTTCTTACAGGAGGTCTCTCTTCAGCTTCCAGTTTTCCTGAAGGCCCCAGTTAAATTATAAATTAATGAACCAATGGATGTTACTCTTAGAGGATGTGAGGGACCACTCAGCCTTCAGTGGGTGTTTATTAAAGACGTGTGTTGTATCTGAACTCTCAGAGGCATGAGGAACAGAGATGAGTTTCAGTGAAGAGTGTACAGAAGATTGACAACCTCCACATGTTCTTTGCATTATTAATCACAAGCCCAACAGGTGAAGCCAGGCAGCAGGATTTAGCCCCACAGTGGGAGCTCCAGTTTCAAGGGCTGGGAGGTCAGTGATGGCAGAGCACTGCCACATGGGATCTGGAAGCATTTGGGCAGTACAGTGGTAGGCTGGCTCTATCTTAGAAGGAACAGGAACACTGAGGGAAGATGAGATTTGGTGTGAGAACTTGGAGCATCCTGGGGAAAGATAAGCCAGAAAAGGCCCTTACTGGAACACTCCTGTATATGTGTGTGAAGAGCTTCACATCTTTCTACACCTTACAGCCCTCCAACGAAGTCTTCATTTGTAGCTCATTTTGCCATTATGAAAACCACAGCTTAAGTCACACAGCTTGGGAGGGGAGGGTCTGGACTGAAACCTTCACTGACTAGTTATCCAGGTCTCTGGTTAAGGTAACCAACCATTCCTGGGCCCTCCCTTGATCTTCTGAACTGGAATGTCTTTGACCAGGGTGGGGGAAACCTATGTCTTCTAAGTCCTCCCTGCCCTTATCCACTTTTCACCAGTGTAGGAACCCCTCAGGTACACAGTTACCAGCACCAAAGGTGAAGCTCACTGGAAATCGTCTCCAATCATCCCTTGTTCTCTGTTTAATTTTTTCCTTTCTTTCTTTTTTGTGGGTTATGGGGCTTTTTTTTTTCTTTTTGTCGGTTGTGGGGCTTGAACTCTGGGCCTGGGCACTGTTCCTGAGCTCTTCAGCTCATACCTATCACCCTACTCCTGGGCCTGGGCATTGTCCCTCCGCTCTTCAGCTCTAGGCTCCTGCCCTACCCCTTGAGCCACAGCACCACTTCCAGTTTTTCTAGTGGTTACTTTAGTGCCGGGACTGGTTTTGAACCTTGATCATCAGATCTCAGCCACCGTGCCTGGTTTCTCTGTTTAGTTTCTGATGACCCTAACCAGGGTGCACAAAGGAAGGGAATGAGTCTTGGGTGGAGCCAGGATTGTTCCTTTACCTGCCAGCCCACACCTGGGTGATATTTGGCGTACTCTTCCTCACTTTTCCCTCTGCCCTTCCATTATTATCAGCCTTCAGGACTTGTCCTGTTCCCCTTCTCACACACCCAGGCTGTACCTCAGAAGTGGTTACTAGGGCGACAACTTTGTGTTGGTGACAAGAGAAGTCTGGGCAAGTAGTCGTATTCCTAAACTGCTTAGCACACTTCACAAAAGGCCTGAGGGTGAGGGTCTGTCCACAGAGACAGCTTGGAGCTTCTGAATCACTGAAGTCTTTCTTCTAGTCTGGATTGTTATATGAGAACTCAGGACACCTGTGAGTGGGTCTTTTCCACCTCTTCCTCTTGTGTCCTGATTCCATGATTCTACATTTAATACTCACTGAAGAGCAGATACAAAGCACCCACATGCCGTTTTGCCATTTCCCTTCAGCCTGCTTGTAGTTTAGAATGCAAGAGGCAAAGAGGCAGAGGTATGTCAGCCAGCCTGGGGCCATGAGCCTCCAAGAGGAAGCTCTGGGGTGGGGGCTGTAACTAAATACCCAGGCTCTAGATCTTTTCTTGCTCTTGGCTGGGACAGGACCCAGACCCCAAAAAGGGAGTCATTACAGGAGCAGGGGCCCAGTGAGAATCATTTAGAGTCTACAGACCTAATGAGGAGCCAGGAACTCAGCGGGGAAATGGAGGCAAATGGCCAGTTATGCAAATAAGGACACAAGGACAGGAAGCACAGAGACATTAGGAGATCTAGGG
The DNA here is from genome assembly GCF_031878675.1 of Megascapheus bottae. Taxonomy (NCBI): domain Eukaryota; kingdom Metazoa; phylum Chordata; class Mammalia; order Rodentia; family Geomyidae; genus Megascapheus; species Megascapheus bottae. The sequence continues at coordinate 63,743,156 of NC_143514.1, forward strand.
TGGCATCTATTCATCTACCCATTCAAACATCCATCCACCCATCCATTGGGTGAAGTATGGATTATTAAATAGTACCCAGAACAAGGGTTTCATGGACAGATGAGTTTTTGAAATACTGGCTAGTCCCTGGTTTTTCAGTCTGTCCCAGGGCGTCTCCATGAAGCTTCTTAGAAATGCAGCCTCCAGGGCCTTGGCTCTTACTTATGGAATCTGATCTGTATTTTAACAACATCTATGATAATATAGATGTCCGAGAGAGTAGGCAAGCATGAGTCCATATGCTCTTTGAGAACAAAGGTGGAAAAAAGGTCAGGTGGGGGCAAATCTTGGCTCTAGCTTATTCTGGGTCTCAGTTGCTATGTTAGTGAAATGAAGCCAAGCCCTGTCCTTGCAGCCATGTTGAGGAAGTCCCACACTTGCAAAGCTGTCTTAGTTCTTCTTGGTCCCTATGAGATAGACATCTGTGCGTCAGTGAAGGAGGTGGTGTGGCCCTTTTGTCTAAGAGCTGTTCCTGGCACCAAGAACAGGGAGTCCTTTAGCCCATTTCTTCTAACCCATGAACAAGCATACTTGCTCTTAAAAATAGACCACCAACACCCCTTCCCTGACTCTGCACCCCGTTCTGGCTCTCACCCTGTCTCTCTCCTTCCCATCCCAGCCCTGCTTCCTGTGAGAGTGTCTGCCAAGTCATTTCTCAGCGCCTGTCATCTGCCTTCCACCCTCCCCACCCCAGGGGAAGTGCTCCAGCCTAGGGTACCACATGACTTCCTATTTACCAACTCCCAGCCGCTCTCTTGGCTTCTGGACCTTCTCAGGTCTGGCCACAGCCTGCCTCTTGACCTTCTGCCCGTCCTTCCTCTTGAGTGCCCCGAGAGACATCTGATGTGGCTTACCGCTCCTTCTCACTTCAGCTTTCCTGTCCTCGTAGTTCTGCTTCATTGTTGGCTGCAGTTCTCGCTCTCTCTCATTTTGATTTTATTTTAGCCCTCTTTTTATTCTCCACTCATTCCTGTGGCTTGCATACCACTGTCCAAGTGCTGATAATCTCTTTATTAGGTGTCCAGGGAGGCTGGGGACCCCAAGACTTAGGTACCACATGGATGGTTCACACCTAGCATGCCACTCAACTTTCTAAACAGGAATTGAGGCTCATCCTTGACTTCCCCCCTCCCCCTCTATCTCCACTCACTGCACCTATGGATGTTACCTCCCTAATAATTCCCCCAGGCTTTGCTGGTACAGCCAGGAATTCCTCTTCTGCCCTCTCTCCTAGAAAGTCACAGCACCATGGGATCCCACGTTTGTCTTCTTCTAGTTGCTTTCTGTGACAGGAAGATATAGAGGAGGGAGCAGCATGGCACTTTGGGTTGGAAGACAAGAGCAATGAAAAGCTGGCGCCCCTTGAGGAAATGGCAAAGAACTGGAAGGTCTTAGGTTAAGAGTAGCCTTGGAAGATGTTTCAACTAACAGGCTATGAACACTCCTTGCAGTGGAGGGCTCTGAGTGATTGGGGTAAGGATGAAGAGTGATATAACCAGATGGATTTATTTAATAAAAGCTGGGCATATGCTCTAAGCTCCTTAAACAGGTCTGTTGGTGCATTGTGTTGGGAGAACAGGGATCCCTGGGGAACAGATGCCTCCCCACCTCCATCTCCTAAATCTTAGGAACTATGTACTTAGAACTTCTGCAGACATGGGATAGGATTACTCTCTAGCATATACCCAGCGTGTGCTTTCCCAGGGAGCCCTCAGCATAAGAATGACAGACTTCTCCCTCTCTCCCTCCCCTAGAAGGTATAGATAAAACTGGTCTTGGGGGAGAGGGCATCTATCCTCCTGAGCATGTACAGAAGGAAAGGAGATCCCTGTCTGTGTACTGAGGTTGACATGAGCACAGAGTAGCTCTCTTTCCCAATCTCATCTACCCTGCAACATTACAGGGGGAGCCTCTGCCAAAGGGTGAGCAGAGGTTTATTAGAACTCCCAGAGGGTCAGCAGGTTTGTTAGAGGCAGCTGGAGGGCTAAGGTATGTCCATGAGAGCAAGAGCCGCATAAACAGTCAGCTGAAAGGCTATTATTTCATTCTTTCCACCTTCCTGCTGTTCTGACACTGAGCCCTGCCCCTTCTGCTTCCCCATCATGGTCTCTGCCTCCTCTGTCCCCTGTACATCTTCTGATTTGAGGCAGTGAATCTCTCCCTTTCCTCCCATGGCTGGTTCTGTTCTTCAACCCTGGGAAAGGTACCTTCTAGGCAGGGGTGGGGTGATGGGGTAGGGGGGATGCTATTCCTTTTCTCTAAGATGAGGCTACCCCATTCATCCCTCCCAATAGACTTCATTTCAATTCCTCTTTTAAGCAGTAAGCAGCCCTGCCAAGGGGCTAAAGTTTCTCATGCAGTCAAGCAGAGGGGCTGGGGGAAACCAACATCCCGTAATTGTCTTCCTTCTGGGGTCCCTAGAGGGCCATGGCTCAGTCCCACCAATCAGAATGGACAAAGGGCCATGTGACCTCACTGATTGGGATGTGTTCCAGCCCAAAGCAGACTCTTGGCATTTATTTGTCCTGTGCATTTGATCGTGGCTAAATGCAGGTTTTGTGAGGCTCTCTTAAACATTGGAAATAGCTCCCGAACTCTCATTACTACCTTTGAAGACCCACAGGGGTCTGGAAACCCCTGGCAGGGAACACCAATCTTGTTTAATTCCTCCTCTTCATCTTCTTCTCAAGCAGGCCTTTCTTCCCCTCTTAAGTTGGGAACCGAGTAAGTGAAAAACACAAGAGTCAAATGGAAAGACTGAAGCACCAGCTTTCTCACTGATAAAGTTGATTTATGCATGTGGTCACATTATCTTCTTAATGCATTATTCTTGCCAGGTGCTTGTTTCTCACATTTGTAAGAGGCTGAGATGGGAGGGTTGTAGTTTGAAGCCAGCCTGGATAGCAAAAGTTCTTGAGATTATTTTTTTTAACTCCAGTTTAACCAGCAAATGAACTGGAAGCAGAGGTGTAGTTAAAGTGGCAGGCCAGCATGCACCTCTTAAATGGCAAAGCTTTCTACACTTGTTTTCCAGGAAAGGTGACTTCCCCAGGCTTTGCTTCTGGGACAATGGTTGCTAGGTCCAGTGCAGGGAAGTAAGAGACAAACTGGGTTTGAGTTTTGCCCATATTTGTGGCTCTCAAACACTGTTTGGACAAGTTGGTGCTCCTCCAGACTGGGGAAAAAATAGAGGATGTGTGTGCGACTGGGACCCTGCCCTCTGGGACATGCAGTGTCCCATGTTACAGGGTGGAAGTGAGTCCAAGCACATGACTGGCCACCTGTAGCCACAGAGTATCTGGGGCAGGCAGGACTTGTCCCCTACTCCTCCCTGCCTGCTGGGAGGGAAGAGAAGGGCCCCCATCCACGTCTCAGTATGGAGGTTCCTCAAAGCTCGTATCTAGACTAAAAAGCGATGTTGACTAAGACGTTGATCTCACTTATCTCTGTGACATGTTGAAATAAGAAAATAAATTGATCATTTTTCTTCTTCTCTTCATTGTCCCCGGAAGAGTAGCTGGAGAGGGTGCTTCATCCAGGTGAATTGTGAGAGAATAGGACCACTGTTTCACAGGCGCTAGTGCCGGAGTCAGACCTGATTCTCCTTGGTTAGCTCCTTGATAGAAACTGATGTAGGATTAGAGCCAGGCACCATACATTTGCTTTGCAGATGAAGGGCTGGAATTGAGTGGAGTCACAGGTCCAATGCAAGAAGAGCCAGCAGGGGGGAGGACAAAGAAAGTGACTAACTAGCATAAGACGGAGCCATGCCAAGGCTTTTCCTTCCTTCTTGGCTTCCCTCCCTCCCTTCTTTCCCCTTTTCTCCTTTCTGTGCATTCAGCCATCCATGCCTCCACTTAACCAGGTTTTATGGAGCTCATACTTTTGTGCCAGGAACTGTGCTGAGTCCTGGGCTCTATAGACAGTTGATGGTTTATGGTTATCTGTTCTCCACCCCTAAGTTTTTGTTCATTTCAATATATCACCTCTGGGTGGACAGACAATAAAACAGGTAATTAAATTCAGTGCAATGAGCATTGCAATGGAGCTGAATACAAGAATAGGAGGAGCAGAGAGAATGGCAGAAAACCAGCCCAGGATCAGGAATGACTTCCTGAGAGCTGCTGTGTGCCTGAGACCTGAGATTCCAGCCCAGGAGTTAGGGCAAGAAAAGCATGACCCAAGGCTTCTTTCCCTGGCAGCTGTTGTTGCTAATGACTCAGAAAGCTGCTGCTTTGGGATGAGCATATGCTGGGATCTGTAGGGCACCTGTCCCATTTTAACTCCTGACATGCTGAATGTCTGATATCCAGGATCCCAGGGAAGGATCTCCAGACCCTGCTGGGGGCAGCTGTGGAGTCACTCCCACATTGCAGACCCAGGAACTAAGGTTTGAAGATATGCGGTAGGGAAGAGGTGAAATTAGGACTGTTGATCCTACCCACGAAGAGCCTTTGAATGGTATTTGTATAGCTGTTTCTACCACAACACACAGTCTGGGCACCTAGCACTGGGACTGGTCTCACTGGATGGGATGGTGTTACTTTTATCCTAATGGCGGTTTACCTTAGGCAAATGGAGTGATAACGTCATACCACCCTGTGCATGTTCCTGACATTCCTCATCTCTCATTGCTGGGTTCATTCGCATTCTGGTGCCAAGGACCCTGTGCCTGCTGGGCATTCACTGCTCTAGGCAATAAGCCCTTCATCCCCCCATCCTAGGGAGGGAACAGACATTCTTGCTGCCTTGAGCAGAGGTGGTAGCAGGTTCATCAGAGCCTTGCAAAGACAGATTCCACTGGACTTGTACTTGTGCTGGAGGCTCCACTTGAAGGCTACCATGTCCTGAGGGGTAGGAAGTTGTCTCAAGAGAGACTGAGGGAGTCCCCAAGATCACCCACTCCATGGCCTCAGCCCCAAAGACAAGCTGACCAATCCACTTGTGCGAATCCTTGGTTTGTCAGATGTGTCATGTCACTGGTCACAGTCCCCAGATGGAGAAAGACAAGTCTGAGGGACTGGAAGGACAGGATGACACCCCTGTCTCTTCCCTGAAGGCCACAGTGGCAAGGGAAGGCTCAGAAACACTGCATGACTGAGGCACTTAGCAAACAACACTGGCCTGGCTCTGTGCAAGTTGCTGAGGTAGACAGAATGGTCTGTGCCTAGAGAAGCTCATATCAGGTGGTGCTGGTGGTGGTGGTGTGTGGAGATGCACATTGAGATGGTCATTGTGTAGTACAGGGCCCAGGGCCCAGGACCCAGGCACTGTCCTATCCCACCTCTTTCTTTCTCTCATTCCTCTCTTCCTACATGAGCAAATCCTGTTAGCTCTGCTACTTTCAGAATAAATCTAGACTCTCCCAAACCCTGACCCTCCCTGTACCATGTGTTGTATGCCTGGAGTTCAAGACACTACCGCTTACTTAAATCCCCACAGGAGCCCTCCCCTGTGGTCCTCTTTTGCCTCTTGCCTTTTGTGTGTGTGTGTGTGTGTGTGTGTGTGTGTGTGTGTGTGTGTGTGTGTGTGAGTTGTGGGGCTTAAACTCAGGGCCTAAGTACTGTTCTTGGATTTTCCTCAAGGCTAGAGTTTTATCACTTGAGCCACAGTACCACTTCCAGCTTTTTTTCTATGTATGTGGTACCAAGGAATCGAACCTGGGTCTTCGTGCATGCTAGGCAAGCACTTTAACCACTAGGCCAAACTCCCGGCCGGCCTCTTGATATTTTTGACCTGTCCTTGGGGTTGGAGAACTTCCAACACCTTTAGGCCAGATAACCCTTCCTTCACTCCAAAGTGGCTTTTGTCACCTTTGAGTCAGTTAAAGTTGTTCCCAATGTTTTCAACCCTGGCTTTCTTCCTGACCTCCCTCCCTAAGACTTGTCCCAGCTTCCTCAGCATTCTCCAAGGGATTTCCTGCCATTACGCTCTCATTGTCCCCTGAATGACCACAGGGCTCCTCAACTTTATTCCCATGGATTTTACCTCCTCTGGCAGAACTGCCAGATGCTTAATCTGTAGTAGCTCCCTCTTTCCTTTCTTAGTCCTTTGGTCTGCTATTTTTCTGTTTGGAGTCAGGTCTGGGCTATATAGCCCAGGTTAGCCTTGAACTCACCATTCTCCTGCCTCTACCTTCTGAGTAGCAGGATTGCAGGACTGAGCTACCAAGTTTGCTTCTCCTTTTAACTTTTAGCAAATCATATGTACATTTCTTTCTCATTTATTATCTTTTCCTTCAAGTCAGCCCTACAAGATCAAAGAATTTGTCTGTCTTATTTGCTGGTCAGTCCAACTTCTCTTGAAGTGTCTTTCACTCTATGGTAGAATATTTATGGGATGTTGTATGAAGGGAGAGAACCAAGACTCCTGGAAGGACCTATGAGAGAACAGTGAGCGTGTGTATGTGTATGTATGTGTGTGTGTGTGAGAGAGAGAGAGAGAGAGAGAGAGAGAGAGAGAGAGAGAGAGAGAGAGAGACAGACAGACAGACAGACAGACAGACAGACAGACAGACAGACAGACAGTCATTGTTGAAGGAAGGACTTTAGAAATGGAAGTTCAGGATGTAAGGGAGGAAAGGAGTAGAAGGTTTTCCAAGTGCCTGCTGTTTACAAGAATAAATGAAGAGTCTCATGGGCTCAAACTGTACCTGTTTGTGTTGTGCTAGAGCCCAGGATGACTCTGGTGAGGGGAAGCCATGAGGAGGAGGAGGAGGAGGAGGAAGAGGAGGAGGAAGAGGAAAAGGAGGAGGAAGAAGAAGGGAAGAATGTGGGCACTTATTGGGAAGTAATATTTGAGACCCAGCCACAACAAAACCTTGTGAGTCACCACTGGAGGTGGCTGATACAGCCTTGATGAGGACCTGGGGAGTAAAGTGAGGTGTCCACAGAAGCATGGGTGATAGACTAGGCCCACATTCCAGCCCTGCTCGACTAGCCTGTGTAAGAGACTTCATGTCTCTTTAGGCCTCCCTTCCTTGACTGTAATCCGTAATTCACAAAGTCTTTGTACTAATACAGCCAGATGATGTGCACAAAGCACTTACCTAACTGTGGCCTGGTCCTTGCTCATGGTTGCCAAGGTGACGGGGCCTGCTGAATTCAGTGGGATCAGTGACATTGGGCGGAAACTTGTTTCCTAAGCTCTTGGTGCGGCAGCAGGTGGTCTCCGCCCTGGCCTGTGAAGGGCTGTGGCATTGCTCAAGGACATGCACTCAATCCCCTGCCTTCCTTCAGGCCCAGAGACAGCCATGCTTCTTCCTGATTGCTTCTGAGCTTTTGCGTATGCTGATTCCTCTGTCTGGAAGATTCTTGTCCCTTTTACTTCATTAACAATGGCTCAACTTCTCCTTAGACAAGCCCTGTAGGGGAAACCACCGTAACCCTAGGTCTAGATCATCCTTGTTGGCTTGGGACCCTTGCCATAGGACAGTTTATGTCAGTTGGTGGTCACACTTTGATCAAGGTCCTTCGTCTGCTATTGTAGATGTCCATCTCTAGACAATAAGCTTCAGGAGGACAGGGACAATGTCTGGCTTTGCTCAACTATCCTATCTCTAGGCAACAGTCCTTGGCAAATGGTATGTGCTTTTAGACAATACAAAGAATGAGTCAGGGAAGATGGAAGCGATCCACCGGGCTGAGTGACCTTGCCACTTCCTGTCCCTTTCAGACAAGACAGACAGGACAAAAGGGGTCACCTTGGCTATGAACCTTCCAGTGGTGGGAGGGATGCCAGCTCACTCTTGCTTTGAAACAGCAGTGATAAATAACAGGTACTCAGAACTCCAGTCACCATGCTAAGTACTCCATAGACATGACTTCAGTTAGCTGAACTGTTATTATTATTGAGTGGAGAAAAGCAAGATGCTGAGAGGTATATATGATATGATCTAATTTTAAAAAGATAAACAACACAAAGCCCCTACTAGATATGTAAATGTGGAGTATGGAAATTTATGTTTGCATATGGTTTTATGAGCAAGAATAAAAATACAGGAAGCTGCAAAATAGACTTTAATTTGGGCACCTAGGAGTGTGTATTGGTTAGTGGGAAGCGTGGGTGAGGGAGGGAGGGAGAGAAAGCCAAATGTAAAGGGGAAAAAAATCAACGGCAAATTTGCATGAAAGTCGTTGTTTACACGAAGTCATACTTAGGCTTTCATATAAGAGTATATATGAGTGTGCATGTAGAAAGACATATAGAAATTGTTCTAGAATAAAAGGACTCCTGCTGAGATGAGCACTCTCATACATTGCCTGTAGGAGTCTAAATTGTCACAAACTTTCTGGAAAATAACTTGGCAATGTGTTATCAACAGCCCTTCAAACATTCGTGTATTTGGACCCCGAATTCCATTTCAAAAGAATTTACCCTAAAGAAATAAACCAGAGGTACAGTCAACCATATATAGCACTGAGCATCCTTTATAAGAGAGGGAAAAATAGAAAACTAAATAGCCAACTGTAAGAAGAAGACTAAATAAACGGTGCCATCAAATAATAAGGTCCAGATATGGACATTTACATCTGTGATTCCACCAACTTGGGAGGTGGAGATACGAGGATGAAACGAACTCTAGGATATGGAAACAGGAGGTTTCTTTTTGTGATTATTGTTCTTAATGTACTATGTGAAGTTATTTCTTTTGTCTTTTTCCCCTTATAGTTAACCTTATGTATATACCGTATCTGACTTTGTTATCTGGTACACTGCATATGAAATTATTTGTTTATTTGAAACATGGACAGGAAGGGGGAAAACAAGATACTTGGGAGGTGATGGGGAGAAGGAAAGGGGCCCCAAAACATGGGGTAGCAAGATGCGAGAAGTATTGAACCCACTACCTGACAAATTTAACTGTAATGCCCTCTATACATTATCCTGACAATAAAATACAATTTAAAGAGAAAAAAAAAGATCAGCATGGACCAAAAGTTAAGCAGACCCTGTCTCAAAAACAGGCTGGGTATGATAGCTCATATTTGTGGTCTCAGCTACTTCAGAGGTGGAGATATGAAGGTCGCTGTCTAAGGCTGGCCCCAGGAAAAGCATGAGACCTTATCTGATTAAACTAAAAGCAAAAGGGCTAGAGATGTGGCTCAAATGGTATAGCACTGGCCTGGCAAGCCTGAAGTCCTGAGTTTAAATTCCAGGTACTTTTAATGACTGAATGATGGAGTCTGTGATTGTCCTGTTGCTGTAGGGCTTCTTACTGGGGCAGAGAGGTTAAATTGGCCACAGAACACCAGCGAATAAGTGAAACAGGAATTGACCCTTAGTATTATTCACCAAGACTTGAGGATCCTGTCTTACTGTTAACCTTGTGGTCAAGGTTCATCTGTGGTCCAGTTCCATCTTGGGGGAAACCTTATCAGTTTAGATAAGGTCTAGATACAAGGTCTATGCCCCAAACTCTTTGATTGGGAATTTTCTTCTCCTCTGGTGTGTAGAGAGACAGCCCTGGGAGGGAAATTAATGAAATAATATGGAGAGAGCCTTCAACCAGCACTTGACGCCCAGGTAGCACTTAGAAAATAATTTATAATCCACATGATCTTTTTTTTTTTGAATGAGGAAAATGAAGTGTTTCCTTCCTTCCATTTTTATTTTCTTCTTCCTGGAAATTGTCTTCCTCACCGCAACTTGTTGGAATCAGATCTGGGTTTAGAGTTGGAACTCTCTCAGTTGTTATGTGATGCTACACAGATTACTTAACCTCTCTGTTTTCTTCCCAGTGTTTTCCCTTTTTTTCCTAAGGGAGAGAATTTAAGAGTAAAGATGAACTTGGATGTCAAATGGAAACCACTCAATATGGCCCCTGCCTCATTGCATTTATGACAACACTTGAGCTTCACTGCCAGCTTTTTGGTGGTTAGAGGGAAGAGTTTCATGGACTTCGCTGTCATAAGCTGGCTTTGAACTGTGATTCTCAGATCTCAGTCTCTTGAGTTGTTAGAATTATAGTTATGTGCCACCAGCACCCAGATTTTTTTTTTCTTGAACTCTGGGACTGGGCACTGACCCTGAGCTCTTCAGCTCAAGGCTACCGCTCTACCACATTGAACCACAATGGCACTTCCAGTTTTCTGGTGGTTAATTGAAGATAAGAGTCTCATGGACTTTGGTGCCTAGGCTGGCTTTGAACCACAATCCTCAGATCTCAGCCTCCTGAATAGCTAGTATTACAGATGTGAGCCAATGCTGCCAGATCTTGATGTCTCTGGTCTATTCACCCCTAGTGGCAGACTCTAGTTTGTGCTATAGAGTGGGATGAAGAGATGTGATTGGTACATATATGGCTAGACAGGTAAGTGGGTAGATGGATGGGTGGATAGGAAGAGTGGAAGGGAGGATGGGTAGATAAACAGGATTGATAGAGTTTGGAACAGATGAGTACTGTAGATGGATGGCTGTGATATAGGAGATGGTTGAATCCTTGGATGACAGAAATAAGAGGATATGGCTGGCTGAGGAATTAGTAAAATGGAAGGTTGATGGAATAGGAAGGGTGGATGCATGGAATGGATTTATAAATGGAAAGAGAAGTACAGAGTGAATGATCGGATGGCAGAGAAGCTTGAGGAGATGAGCTGTGATGGTCATTAATGGAAAGATGAATGCAGTGGACAATGAATAGACCTATGGGGAAGACACTCAGGTGTTGGAACAGAACTTATGAATGGGAGGATTAAAGGATGATTGGATAATAGATGGGTCAGGTTTTTTTTTTTAATGTTTTTCTCAAGCAAACTTATTTGAAGACTGGCTAGTCTAAAGTGGTGAGGCTGAAGTAGAGAATAAAGTATTTGACTCCTTAAAGGGACTTCCTGGGGACAGGAGCTTGGATTCATGTGCATCATTCTCTTAGCAATTCCCATGATGCCTTTAGTAGAAACCTGGTAGACCAGATCAGGAACAGCTACCCTGGCTCCTATCCACATCTCTCAGTGAAAACGGACCTGTGTATTACAGTGCACAAGCTCAGTCGTTACTGGTCAGCAGACACAATGTAGGATGTGACCACAACTGGGTGTATGTAAGTAATAGAGACCACCTGTTCATACTCTGGAACCAAGTGAGACCCCATGGTGGCAAGTCCTGTGCCATTTACCTTCTGTTTGCGGTAACAAAATATTTTGGCTCAGGATTTCAGAAGTTTCATTCCATGGTAGCTGGTCCCCTCGCTGTGGCCCTGTGTGAGCCAAGCATCACACTGGGGAGGATTTGTGGAGTACAGCTGCACATTTCTTGGTGGCCGGGAAGTGGGCAGGAGCGGGAGTGGGAGAGAAAAGGGAGCGAGAGAAGGGGAATAGAGGGGCGGAGGGAGAGGAAGAAGGATAATGAGAGGAGAGAAAGAGAACAGGGAGAGGGAGAGCAAGAGAGACCATTCAGTTATGAATCCATCAGTGTCTCATGGTCCAACCACCTTTCAAGACTTCGTGTCTGAACACTGCTGCATTGGGGACAAAGGCTTCAATACACAAGATTTATTTTTGGTGGGGAGGAGAGGAGAACATGTTTCAGATCCAAACTGCACAGCATCCTGGATGTGGTGAGCTAAGTGAACAACGAATGACATTGCGGGACTCGGGGGCTCTTGCTGTGCTGAGTTTTGTGTATATGGGGGAGAGTTCCTTCTGTGAAAAAGAGTGAATTTATTTTGGAAACCACCAATCCAGTGGGATGGCATTTAGTTTTCCTTTACCAAAGCCATGTGTGTGCCTGGAGATGGAACACACAGAGGGACCTGCTCTGGCCAAATAGCTTCCAAGTTGAGTTACGCAGATGACCTGATTTTCCTCCCCTCCCAGCCATGCGTCTATCTCTTACTTGCTCTTTCTCTTTCCTGTAACTTTAACTAGTTATAACTACTTTTTAATTACTATAAAAGTGATACATGCTCAGGGCAAAAATTCAGACAGCAAAGAAGAGCAGATGGTGAAAAAAAATCCTGTCTCCTCCCCACCCCCGCTGACCCCCAGTCCTACTTATTAATAGCTCCTTCTGAATTACTCCAGAAGATTCTAGAACATGTAAGAAAGTAGGATTATAACAATCTTCTCATTTCACCAAATAGGATCATTCTAGATTTATCATGCATACTGTTCTGTAACATGATTTTTTTTCTTAGTTAAGTGCCTCATATATCTGAGTTTATATAGAGAAATTTGATTTCTCTCCCATCTTCCTTCTTTCCTTCCTTCCTTCCTCTTTCCCTCCTTTCCTCCCTCCCTCCTTCCCTCTTTTCTTCTTTCCTCCCTTCCTTCTTTTTGTGCCAGTCATGGAGGTTGTATTCTGGGCATTTCAGGTTTTGGAGTCGATTGGAGATAAGACTCTCACAGACCTTCTTGCCTGGGCTGGCTTTGAACTGCAATCCTCTGATCTTAGCCTCCTGAGTATCTTAGATTACAGGCATGAGTCATCAGCATCCAGCTTTTTTTGTTTGTTTGTTTATTTGATGTTGTACTTGTGCTAGCACTTTACCACTGAGCTACATTGCAGCTCTAGCTTACTTTATGTTTTAAGAAGAGTTTCTCTATATGTCCAGACACATCTCAAATTTACAATTCTCCTTCTTCAGCTTCCCAAGTGTTGGGATTACAGACATGTATAACTACACCCAGCTTGGATTCATCTCATTCTTTGTAATGGCTATATAATGTTCATAAATTACCATAAACTAGGCCATCAGTTCTTTATTATTTAGGCATTATCTAGTTTTGGCTACACCAAACAATGCCACAGCAAAATAATTGTGTATGCACCTGTGCAGTTGCAACATGAAGGAATATGACTTCACAATGGATTTGTTGCCTCACAAGGTATGAGCATTTATGCCAATGAACAGACCATAGTGCTTTAATTTGAGCACTGGCAGTTATAATTGAGAATGTACAGCACAACCTCCAGGAGGCTTGGTAAAATCTCCATCCAAGAGCTTCAGGTTCAGTAGACCTGAGGCTGGGTAGGTCTTCAGTAGACTAGGGATTGGATCTGAACATCTCTCTTTTCCCTTCCCCTACTCTCCCCTTCCTTCCCTTTCAATTTGCATTTCTAACAAGTTCTGGGGTGGGGGGGTCTGATAAGTGAGCTCTAGAAACACTATTTTATTTCTTTTTAGTAGTGTTTTAGAAGCTTGTCAATTGGATAAGCATCAGAAAGGTGTTCACATTGTTGTGTTTCTCCCCTCCCACCCCCTGCCAGTCCTGGGGATTCAACTCAGGTCCTGAGCACTGTCCTTGGGCTAGCACTCTACCACTTGAGCCACAACACCACTTCTGGCTTTTGCCTTGTATGTGGTATAGAGGAATCTTCATGCATGCCAGGCACGAAGGCCAAACTCCTGGCCCCCACATTGTTTTTGTTTTTATTGTTGTTGTTATAACAGATTCTTAGCATCTGTGTACCATGGAAGAGCTCTACAACTTGAGCCATTTCACTTGCATTATCTTTTGAACTTGGTCTAGAATTTATGCCTAGGCCAGCTTGGACTGTAATTCTTTTCACACTTCCTGTATATTTGGGATAACAAGCACAAACCACCACATTCACCGTTTTTACTGGTTGAGTTGAGGAGCTGGGAACTTTTCCTGGGCTAGCTTTGAACTATAATCTCAGTCTTCTGAGTAGTTAGAATTGTAGGCATGAACCACTGTGTCTAACATGTCTGTGTGTGTGTGTGTGTGTGTGTATGTATGTGTGTGTTTTAAATTGCTTGAGTAACTTGATTGTTTTCTTGTTGATTTATAACAACTCTTTGCATCTGGAACACATATTGTCTGTATTAGTGTGTAAAATCCTTTTTCTCACTTTAGCTGTTGCCTTTAGATACTGTGGCATCTATTTTACTATATATATATATATATATATATATTAAGAAGGAAAGAGAGAGGCTGATTTATACAATCACATTTGCCAATATTTGGCTTTCTAGTGTTGTGCCAAACAAAAAGATTTCTTTTTTTTTTTACTTTAAAATTACATAAAAATCAACAATGACAGTGTCTTGATACCTTTTTAAAAAAATTTTGTGTTAGTATTGGGGCTTAAGTCAGCATTATCCCTTAACATTTTTGCTCAAGGCCAATGCTCTACTTGAGCCAAGCCTATACTTCTAGTCTTTTACTAGTTAACTGGAGATAAGATTCTTACATATTTTTTTTTTAATCAGTCATGGACTTGAACTCTGGGCCTGAGTGCTGTCCTGAGCTCTTCAGCTCTAGGCTAGCACTCTACCACTTGAGCCACAGCACTACTTTTAGTATTCCTGTAGTTAGTTGGAGATAAGAGTCTCACAGACTTCTGTGCCCAGGCTGGCTTCGAACCATGATCCTCAGATCTCAGCCTCCTGAGTAGCTAGGATTACAGGCATGAGTCATCAATGCCTGGCTCTTACAGATTTTTCTGTTCAGGCTGGCTTTGAATTGTGATCCTCAGCTCTTAGTATCCTGATTATAAACATGAGCCACTGGCAACCTTTTTTGATACTGTGCGTGCATGTGTCTGCACGTGTGTGTGTGTGTGTGCTGAAAAAGAGCAGCTAATGTTACTGTGGCAGTAGAGTAATTACTTAATTGAAAATGAAAATATGAAGTTTTCACGTTTCTAAATTAACCCAAAGGGATCTCTGCAGCCTCTTTATCCCTTGGGCCTGTAAGAGAGAAAAAGAAATTTCCATTTGATATTTCCTCCTTTTCAGGCTGTAGCTGTGATGAATGGAGATTTTCAAAGGAAAAGCATGAAGTTTGAGGGCAGAGTGTGTCAAAGTATGGAGGATGATAAGACAAACGGATGCTCTGGCAGACTAGAGCCACAGGGAGGAATGGTGGAGGCCCCAGGCCTGGGGAAGCCTCACCCACAGAGGCTCCCTGGACCCTTCATGCAAAGTCAGGCTGTTCCGACAGTCTTTGTTTCCAAGCCTGTGATTTTTGAGCTGCAAGGCTTCTCTTGAGCAGGAGGCCTGGCCAGGCCTGGGGAATGATGGTACATGGCTTTCTGCATACACCAAGACAGTTGGCTATGGGAATTGTGGGGTTTTTGTGTTGTTGTTGTTGTTTGTTTTGGGTTTTTTTTTTTTTTTTTGCGGAGCTTGCCTGCCCATTACTCACACAATGCCAGGTTCAGATCAGATATAAATGAGTTCTCACCTGGTACTTCTGTTAGTGAGCTGTCCACCTGGGCAGGTTATTTTAGCACTCTGCCCTTCCATTTTCCTGGAAAGGTGAAATGAGAACAGGGACCTGAAAGGACCTGGCACAGGACAGGTGCTTAGTACTGAACAAAAGTGTAGCATCCTTTGAAGCCGAGGGAAGTGGGAGAAGGGCAGGTGAGTGTTTTAAACCTTCCCCTTTCTCTGGCCTGGACCTTCCTGATTCCCCCATTCTTGACTGCCATGCAGTCATCTGACTCATGCACCCCTTCCACCTCTGTATACATAGGTAAAAACACTGGAATCTAATCTAACCTTCACACCTCCCTCCTCTACTTCATCTCCCACTTTTTTACCTCTTCTCCAAAGGGCTTGACCTTGTTATTAGCCTGAGCACAAGATTATTCCCCTCTCGAGACATGCTGTCTGATGTTGCCTCTTCCTCTAGAATTTCCCAATGGCTCACTCTTACTCAGCCTGCGAGCTCTGCCCAGTGAGGTCATGGCCACACCTCCTTTATAGCTCTGGTCACACTGGTTATTTTATTTGCCTGTTATTTACTTGTTTGTGTCTGTCCCCCTCATTAGAAAACAAGCTGCAGGAAGATGAGGACAGGGACTTTGCACCACCTATGGCAGCCTTGACACTCAGTTCACACCCCATAAATATTTATCAGTTGTGTGAATGGAAGGCATAGGGGTGGGTGGAAAGAGAGAAGGAGTGGTAATTAGTGTTTATTGAGCTCCCTAGGGCCTGGAGTTTCACATCCATAATCTTATTTAATCTTCCCAGCATGCCTGTAAAGGAGGTTGTGTCATGCTTTCCTTAAAGATGGGGGTGCAAAGGCTCAGAGAGGGTGAGATGGGTGCCCAAGGTCACGCAGCCAGCAAGTGGCTGAGTGAGTCTGTGAATTAAGGTATGATTCTTCTGCCCGATGTGCGGTGCAGTGGCTTACTGGTGTGTGTGTGTGTGTGTGTGTGTGTGAATCTGCATGCCAACCCTTTGCTTTCAGGAGCATCTTACTAGCCTAGATCTCAGCTTTTCACTCCATTTCCCTGGCCCTAGGGGTTAGATTAGCTGTTCTCTGACCTAACAGAGTCTGGGGTCTAGACCTCTATCTGAGGGCACTCCAGGGTCTCTGTGGGGTCCCAGATGGGTCCAGGCTTTCCTGGGAATAAATGCTAGACCTACCATTTCTTCCTGTTCCATATCCCAGGGCTTTCAGAAGACCCAGAATTAATGTCTGAGTCTATGCTTGGCAACCAGACCTGGCCACAGCTGGGAACTAACAAAGCTGGCAGCACCCTGGTGAAGGTGGGGGCTGGATGCCATGTTGTGGACATGGGCAGAACTGGAGTCAGGGAGCTTCATGCCAGACCCTTAGACTTTTTGTCACTCTGACAAATTAAACATAAGGAAGAGAAATTTTGTTTTGGTTCATGGTTCCAGAGATTTCAGTCCCTGGGCAGCTGGCTCCATTGCGTTGGGTCTGGGCTGGTGTAACACCATGATGGGGGCTGGCGGGGGGGGGGGGGGGGGAGTGTGTGGCAGAGCTACTCGCCTCATGGAGGCCAGGAAGCAGAGGGAAATACCAGGCAGGGCTGAGACACCTTTCTAGCGACCTGCTCCCTCCAACTAGGCCCACACCCTGCTTTCTGTTGCTTCCCAAACACCATCATGTTCTGAATCACCCAACAATGTGTTACTCCATTGATGAGGGCAAAGCCCACATGGCCAGTCACTCACAATAACTGGATCTAATAACTGGGACCAAGTTTTCCAGCACAGGAGCCTTTTTAGGGAAACACTGCAAAGTTCCCCATATCTCTGAATGCCACCGCTGTGGCCTTCCTATAACCTTGGCCCTAAAGGGTCTCAGACCAGCTAAGTATTCCTGGGTTATGCCTCCCTCAGTAGATGGGCAGATGGTTAAAAGGTCTGAGATAGGGACTTGGGTTAAATTTGGAGATGGGCCTGGAAACACCAGTTGAGGAGTAAGGGCAGCAAGAGCTTCAGGAAAAGTGTGTTTTAAGCAGGTAATGATTATGGGAAACTTGGGCTCTGCGCTAGATCCTGGGCTAGGATGGACTCTTGGTCTTCCTGTGTCTGTAGTGATGTGTTTTGGGATTTATGTGGAGCTAGAAAAGAGTGCTAATCCCTCCATCCTGTGATTGTCGCAGGGTATTGAGCCAATGCATGGGATTAGTCAGGAGATCTCCCAGTGAGCCAAACAGCCTGTCCTGGAACCTGGACAGAAGTGCCAAAATGAGGATATTCTGGGGTCAAGTATGGTAGCCCAGCTCTAGGAGATGTCCTCCAGGCAGCAGTGGAGTGGGAAAAGAACTTGTCTCTGGTTGGATCCATGGAGGTGTGCAGGCAGCAGGGGCCTGGAGCGCCTCCGGTTAGTGTGATTAGGTTCCCCCTGCTGATAGTTCCCACCATGCTCTCAATTGGATGTGACATTCTTTTTTTCTTTTTCTTTTTTTTGCCAGTCCTGGGCTTGAGCTCAGGGCCTGAGCACTGTCCTTGGACTTTCTCAAGGCTGGAGCTCTACCACTTGAGCCTCAGCACCACTTCCGGCTTTTTTCTATGTATGTGGTACCAAGGAATCGAACCCAGTGCATGTGAGGCAAGCACTTTAACCACTAGGCCAAACTCCCGGCCCTGGATGTGACATTCTTATTAAATAACCTCACCAATAACTAGTAATAATAACATAGCCTTTATTCTTGACCTAAATTATTTGACGCTATTTTAGTAAGTAGCAAAGATTGACTCAGGTTTCTACTGAAAGGCCCTCCAGATCAACCTTCCCCCACTCTTCCCCCCCTCCCCCCTGCCCCAGGGAATGCTCACATGCATGCACACACATGCCTAGCTGAGGCTGATGGGATGTGTGCTATTTGTGTGTACCACGGAACATATATGAAACATATATGAAGGCAGCACTTAAGTCTCCAAAATGGGAGTCCTGGGAGCCGGATGGCTGGGCAAGGTTATATGGCTGGGCTGGCTATTGTACAGCATTGAGGTTTGATTTCTAAGTATCCCTCGGTCCCTGTCTCTCCTTGCATCAATTTCTCTGCACTGATATCTGCTTTTTGTTTCTTTCTCTTCCTTTCCTATGGTGAAATTTTATTCGCTTTCCAACACCCAATGCAATGTTAATTCTGTGAGAGCCATGCTTGCTTCCACCTTCCTGGGGTTAGCCACTCTGGGTTGTCTCTGGGTTCTAATCTTTGTTGAGACTATACCTCCTCATTCCCATTGTACTGCTTCCTGGGTGTTTTCTACTTGAAGTAGACATAGGTTTGTGGACAGGGGGCATTCCTAGCCCTGAGGCTTGGGGTGAGTGATGGTGGACTTTTTCATGGAGATGAAATGCTTCCAAGGCCCTGCGTTTGTATTGGTTTTTATTTTTCATTGTGACACACACACACACACACACACACACACACACACACACACACACACGCACTGCGAGATGCTCCATCTCACAGAACAAATAGAACTGTGACTTTGATTTCACAATTTATGTGGCTGGTTTTGTCTGCTTTTGACAGTTCTGTCATGTTCCTGACAGTCACAATTTGGTTTCTCTCTAGGACCTTGGGATGCTAGCCTTGCACCGATCCACTGGGAAGCATGTGGCCCCAGCTTGTTAGTCTCCAAGCTATACTTAGGAACCAGGAGTTCTGAACAAGCCAGGGAGGGGAGGGATGGGAAGAGCATTCCTCACGAAGGCGTTTGAGTGAATGAGTGCCAGGGCCATCTGACACAGGTGATGAGTGACGGCATGAGCAGTACTTGATTAGGGTTCCCCAGGCCCCCCATATCTGCTCAGTTCCCCAGAGAAAAGTAGATAGGATCCTGTCTTCCTGTGCTTTCTACCCTCTACTTCTTCCTTAGTCCATGCACAACTCCCAATATGCTGCCTCCAATTGATATAACTATCAAAGTAGAGGGGACATAACTGATTTCTTTCAGGATCCTCAACATCTAGGCCTAGTTCACAAGACTGTGTCTGTACATGTGTGTGTGTATTGATTGCGTGATGAATGAATGGATAGATAGTTTGACAGAGAATGGATGGTAGGATGGACAGATGGAAGATGGATGAATAGGTTGGATGGATAAAGCATGAACAGATGGATAGATGGATGGTAGAGGAGAGAGAAGAAGAGAGGGAGAGGGAGAAGGGATGGGAAGAGAAGAGAGGATAGGGGGAAGGGAAGGGAAGAGAAGCTTGGTAGTGACAGAAACTGTGCTCCTAGCTTTCAACTCTAGCACCCTTCCCTCAGCCCTTCTGCCATTTGGGCTGGACTCTTAGGGAGCTCTGGCTGTGCGTGTGGAATGTTTAGCAGAATCTACCCACCAGTTACTGGTAACGCATCATTTTCCACCCCCTCCCCCCAGGTTGTGACAATCAAAAATGTCAGCAGACACTGCCAAATGTTCCCTGGGAGCAAATTCACTTCCCCAGTTGCAAAGAGTAGTTGTACTAGACAGGAAGGGGATAATGACTCTACCAGATGGAAAGGGAAATGAGAGGTAGAAAGCAGGAAGCAGAAAAGACAGCAACGTTCCTTCCCACTGCCTGAGTCTTAACATTCTTACATCCTGAGACCAGGGCAGGCTCTCAAATAGCCCTCAGTAGCAATAGTGGCATGTGGGCAGTGCAGGGGTTGTTGAGGAAGGACACAGTGACTGGGTGAGGACTGCTGGGCCCCCCAGACAATGGCTGTGTGTGTGTGTTAGCATGCACCAGGAGAGCCTTTTCATGTTGGCACTCAGTGTTAGCCACACTGCTTGCTGAGATCCCATTGCCAGAGGGACTAATATAATTGGTTTGGAGTGGGGAACTGGGCACTGTGATTTTTGCCAAACTTCCCAGGTACCACAGGGTTGAGAAGCAGCCACCGTGGGCAAGGTTTGTTGGCAGGATCACCTGGAGGTGTCTAAATTCAATGCACCTCTGGTGATTTTTATGTACAGTAAAATTTGAGACGCTCTGGACTAGGATATTTCTAAAAAGTAGGAAGATCTGAAGCCCTTTCAGCCTGACAGGTAGAGTTTATTAACTTCAGTATTCTTAATGTAAAACAGTTACATCAGCCTGACATATTCCATATCTTTTTGCTGAGCCCAAAGGGAGCAGGGACAGTGACAACATAGGGGCTATGCCCTCTTTTGTCCTTGAGCTTCCAAAGTTGGTGTAGCTGCTTTTACCAACTCAATGAAAAGATATCAGATAGGCTGGGCCTGGTGACTCATGCATATAATTCCAGTTACTTGGGAGGCAGAAGTAGGAAGATCACTCTCTGTGGACTGGGCATTCTGAAAAGGGCTGAGAACATGGCTCAGATGGTAGATCATTTGCTTAGTAAGTGCAAGTGCCCAAGTTCAAATTCTAATACTCTCCTCTTATACTCTTATCCTATTGCTCCTCTTAGTCAGTTACTTAGCTTCCTCTTTCTTCTCTTTGTCACCTGTATCAGGAAGACTAAAGAATGCAGAAAAGAAGTCCCAGGCTCCAGACACCCCCTCCCATAATCATATTTACCTATCAATACCTGGCAATATTCCTCTATACGCCACTCTCAACAACTAGGCAGAAATTAAGCAGATTCTGGTCCTCAGGGAGTCTGCAGACAATAAGTGGATAAACAAGTAAACATATAATGCATTGGTGGGTTGTAATAATTGCTTGGGTAAACAACATGCAGAAAGAGAGGGAGAGAGTGCTTGGAAAGGCTTCTCTGGGTGAATGCAAAGATGGGAACATGTGCCCCTCCTCCACCACAAGATGACAGAAGTGAAATTAAAATCACCAGCTGACACTTGTCTTAGTACTCATCTTACTCAAAATCTCAAGCTCTTCTCTTGCTTATGACGGTAATATATATATATATATATACCATATGTGTGTGTGTGTGTGTGTCTATATTATGATGGACTATTCTAACTGAAGAATGAAGGGAAGGGCAGTTGTGTTAACTTTGTTGTCAACAAATCTCTAGCACATTTTTATCTTCAGGTCTGAGGCACGATTCACAAGGACCACTTCCCTTCTCTGCCTTTCCAGAGCCCCTTAACCACCACCATTTTACTTTTCTATTTCTCTGAGTCTATTTGAGATAGCTCCTGTCGTGGGAACCATGCAGTATTGTCTTCTGTGACTGGTCTATGGCACTTAGCATAATGCCCTCAAGGCTTGTCCATGCAGTAGCTATGAAAGGATTACTTTGTTTTTAAAAGCATATCATTGTGTATACAGACCATATTTTCTTTCCAGTCACACAACTGTGCACGTTAATGATCCCTTCACTTCTTATCTGTTGCAAATAATACTGCAGCAAACATTGCTATGCAGACCATCTCTTAAAGATCTCCTTTTCAACATATAACCAGAATTAGGTTTGCAATTCTAGCTAAAATATCTAAAGAAACTTCCATTGCCTTCAGAGCAGCTGTGTCCTTTTACATTCTTACTGGCACACCAGGGTCCCAGTTTCTCCACTTCTCCACCAACATGTGATGTTGTGTGTGTTTTGGATAATGAATAATGGTTTTGATTTGTGTTTCCTTCATGATTATTAATGAGAAGCAGCAATTAATTTGCATGCTGGTTGGAGGGTTGAGGGGGTCGAAGGGATTTGGGGCAGATGAATGGTAAAAGGAAAGGTAGATGAGTATTATATTCAATGTACATATGAGAAAATGAGGCCATGTAACTTGTGTCTATGGACGGGTCTGGGAAAGAAGGGGGAAAATGAAGGAAGGGGTGATATTAAACAAGATGGACTGTACTGAAATTGATTTATTGAACTGAAACCCGTTTGTACAGCTACTGAAAGATAATTCTTAAAATGTCAAATCCAGTCTTTTGTTGTTGTTGTTGTTACCAGTCCTGGGCCTTGAACTCAGGGCCTGAGCACTATCCTTGGGCTTTTTCAGGGCTAGAGCTCTACCACTTGAGCCACAGCACCACTTCTCGCCTTTTTCCATGTATATAGTACCGAGGAATTGAACCCGAGTCTTCATACATGCTAGGCAAGCACTTTACCACTAGTCCAAACTCCTGGACCCAATCTTTTGCTTTTAAAAAAAATCCATTGTAAAAGTATTTTTGTTACTGAATTGTAGTTCTTTATATATTCTGGACACTGGTTTTCTTTTTTGTTGTTGTTGTTTTAATTTTTTTTTTTTTTGGCCAGGCCTGGGGCTTGATCTCAGGGCCTGAGCATTGTCCTTGGGCTTTTTGAAGGCTAGCTCTCTGCCGCTTGAGCCACAGTACCACTTCTGGCTTTTCTATGTATGTGGTACCAATAAATCGAACTTGGGCCTTTGTGGATGCTGGGCAAATACTCTACCACTAGGCCAAACTCCGGGTCCCCGGACACTGATTCTTTATCCCATATACGGTTTACAGATTGCCTCTTCACTCTTTCCTTTAGATGTGCAGGTTTAAAGTTTGATATAGTTCCTTTTGCCTATCATGCCTCTGTTGTTTGTTGTTATGTTTTTTTATATCTAAGAAATTATTGCCAGATAAGAATTTCAGGAAGCTTTTCTAGTGATTTCTTCCAGGAGTTTTAAAATTCTGTGTTTTACTTTTGCATTTTTAATCCATTTGGAATTAATTTCTTTTGTATATGTCGGGCAAGGGTCCAATTAAGTTATTTTGTATGTGACTATCCAGGTTTGCCAATATCATTTGTAGAGAAACGTTGCCTTCTCTATTGTGTTGGCACACCTATCAAAGTCTATTAGGCTCTCGTGTGTGTGTGTGTGTGTGTGTGTGTGTGTGTGTGTGTGTGTGTGTATGAGAATTAATTCCCAGGCTCTGTTGTTCTGTCCAGTTGTTTCTATTTTGTGTCTTTCTAAATTTCAGTATCATGGCATTTTGATGATTGTAACTTTGCCATTCATTCTGAAATCAGGAAGTGTGAGGCTTTGGTTTTGTTTGTTTTGCTTTGCCCCTCTCCCCAATTGTTTTGGTATTCAGTTTCCTTCCATATAAACACAAGATTAGTTTTTCTTCTTTTTCCTATTTCTGAAAAATATGCCATTAGATTTGGATATAGATCGCTTTGACTCATCAATTGCTTTGGGTTATGTAATCTATAACATTATGTCTTTTTTTGCTTGATTATCTTGGGGCTTGAAGTCAAGTGCTGGTCACTGTCTGAGTTATTTTGCTCAAGGATAGTGCTTTACCATTTGAGTCACAGCTCTGCTTCTGGCTTTTTGTTGCTTATTTGGAGATGAGTCTCATGGGCTTTGATGCCTGGGCTAATTTTGAACACCCATCCTCAGTTTTCTGAGTACTTAGGATTATAGGCATGAGCCACAGGCTCATGAGCCCAGTTTCATAGCATGATTTTTAACATTAAAACTTAACAGTAGGTCTTCCCATTTATGTGGATAGGATGCCTTTTCACCTATTTGTATTTTAATTTCCTTCAGCAATACTTTATAGTTTCTTGTTCAAGTTTTTTTGCTTTCTTTAGTAAGTTTATAAGTATTTCATTCTTTTGATGCTATTAGATGGTTGTTGTTTTTTTAATTCTCTTTTCAGTCCAATATAAAAACAACTGATTTTGTTTGTTGCTTTTGTTTCCAGAAATCTTGCTGGATTTGTTTAGGCCTAATAGCGTGTGTGTGTGTGTGTGTGTGTGTGTGTGTGTGTGTGTGTGTGTGTGTAATATGTAGGGTTTCTTGGTTTCTTACATAGGTCGTGTCTGCAAATAGAATTAGTTATTTTCCCTTTACTGATTTGGGTGGTTTTTATGTCTTTCCTTGTTTCCTTGTCCTCTGGGCAGGATTTCCAAGATGATATTGAATGAGGCAGTGGGACTGTACATACTTGGCTTATTCTTGGTCTTAGTAGGTCAGTTCATACCATGTTAGGTGTGATCATTCCATATGCAGTTTTGATTAATATATTATATTGAGATTGAGTTTCATATGGCAAACCATCTTTGCATTCCAACACTAACTCCTATTTGGTGGTGATAATTAATCCTTTTAATGTATTGCAGAAGTCAATTCAAATTGATTCACTAGAGTTCTGTTTATCAAGAGCATTAGTCTTTAGTTTTCTTTCCTTATAGTGTCTTTGCCTAATTTGATATAAGACTAATACTAACTTCATAAGATGATTTGGAAGTTTTCCTTCCAATTTTTTGGAAGAGTTTGAAAAGGATTACTGTTAATTCTTCTTTAAATGTTTGGTAGAATTCTCCAGTGAAGCCATCTGGTCTTGGGCTTTTCCTTGTGGTAAGGTTTTTGATTAGCGATTCAATCTCCTAACCAGTTGTAAGTCTGTTCAGACTTTTATTTCTTGATGAGTTCTTGGTTGTGTGTTTCAGGGATCATCCATTTCTTCTAGGTTATCCAATTTGGCACTTGTAATTATTCACAGTCATTTCTTGATTCTTTTACTTTATAAAGCAATATGTCACATGGTATCTTTTACTGATGATTTTTGAGGCTTCTTTCTTATTTCTTAGGGAGTCTAGTTAACAGCTTGTTGATTATATGGGTCTTTCATAAAAACAATTCTTAGGTTTGTTGACTCTATTGTTTTTCTGTCTTCTGTTTCCTTGGTTTCTGCTTTAATCTTTTTTTTTTTTGTCAGTTGTGGGGCTTGAACTCAGGGCCTGGGTGCTATCTCAGAGCTTCTTTGTGTTCAAAGCTAGCACTCTACTACTTGAGCCACAGCATCACTTTCTGTATTAATATTGACTTGATGCTTTTAATTCTGGAGTCAGTTTGTATTTCTTTTTCTGTCTTTGAAATCAAAGGCTAATTGATTGTTAGTTGAAATTTTTTCAAATATGCATAAAACTGTCATAAGCTTCCCTCCTAATAATGCTTTTGCTATGTTCTGTACAATTTTGCATGTTGTATTTCATTTCAGTTGTCTCGAGATATTTTTAAATTTCTCTTGGAATTTCTTCTTTGAACTATCTTTGTTTCAAAAATACAGTGTTCAATTGTTGTAAAGTTGTGAATTTTCCAGTTTTTATTTTGTTATCTCTTGTAACTGGAGATGATTTTAGTCTTCTTGAATTTTTTAAGACTTATTTTGTGGTCTAACATGTGATCTAGTCAGAAAACATGCACGTGTTTGAGGAGAAAAAATAGGTATGCTGAGGTTGTTGAATGGAGTGTTCCATATATGTCTATTAGGTCTATTTGGTCTTTAGTGTTGTTCATATCCTTTTTTTCTTATTGATCTTCTGTACACTTGATCTATCCATTATTGAAAGCACCGTAGTGAAGTCTCTTCTCATTGTGTCAGTGTCAGTTTCTCCTCTCAATTCTGCAATTCTGTCAGTGGTTGCTTCATGTATTTGGAGGCTTTGTTGGTAGGCTCTCTCTTCTCTCTCTCTCTCTCTCTCTCTCTCTCTCTCTCTCTCTCTCTCTCTCTTTCTCTCTCTCTCTGTCTCTCACTCTCTCTCTCTCTCACACACACACACAGCATTCTAATTGAATTGACCCTCATTGTTTTACATCAAGTCCTTTGTCTCTCACCACTGTTTGTGACCTAATATCTAGTTATAAATAGAGTGACCGTGATCTCCTCCATTCCATTAAGATGGACAATCTTTG
The DNA here is from genome assembly GCF_031878675.1 of Megascapheus bottae. Taxonomy (NCBI): domain Eukaryota; kingdom Metazoa; phylum Chordata; class Mammalia; order Rodentia; family Geomyidae; genus Megascapheus; species Megascapheus bottae. Next base: position 63,768,969 of record NC_143514.1, read on the forward strand.
TATGGTTCTCTCACTTTCAGCTCATATGTGTTCTTGTATATAAAGTGAATCTCTTATAGAGAGCATATAATTTTATCTTAGATTTTAATCTAGTTAGCTATTCTATGTTGATTCTTGAGTTGATCCATTGGTATTGAAAATAACTATTGATGAAATGCATTAATACTATCCTTTTTCCAAATGTTTTCGTTATGTCTTGCAGGTATTTCTCTCTCTGGTCCCCTCTTGCTGCCTTCTTTGTGTGTGAGGAGGGGAGATGGGGGGGTGGTGAGTCATGGGGCTTGAACTCTGGACCTGGGCACTGTCCCTGAGCTCTTCAGCTCAGGGCTACTGCCCTACTCTGGGCCTGGGCATTGTCCCTGAGTTCTTCAGCTCAAGGCTACCGCCTTAACCGTGGTTAATTGGAGATGAATCTCATGAACTTTAGTGGATGGGCTGGCTTTGAACAGCAATCCTCAGATCTCAGCCTCCTGAGTTAACTAGGATTATAGCATGAGACACCGTGCCCAGCCTTCTTTGTGTTTTGTTGTGACAGGCTTTGGTTCCTTTCTTACATTTTCTATTGCATATCTTCTATAGGTGTTTTCTTTACCATTAATAAAGCATCTTGTAACAATCATTTCAGCAGATAACAATTAAACGTCCACCATATACAAGAACTCTACTTCTTTATATCACACTACACTTTGTTATTACTGTCATATGTCATACCAGTGAGCATTTCACACAATTAAATACTATACCAAAAGCAAAATATAATTATTACAGATAATATTTACAGAATGAAAAACTATGATTGCAGTTTTACAAGAGCCTGTGTTTACCTATTGATCTTCACAGAGAGCTCTGTACTTTTTGTATGAGTCGTGTTTTTGGTGAGTGTGTTCTTTCAACTTGAAGGAATCTCTTTGGCAGTTCTTGGGGCAGCTCTCCCTGCTTTAGTATTGGTTTATCTTCATTTTTGAAGGACAGTTTTACCAGCTAAAATACTTTTCCTTAAAAAAATTTTCCCCTTCTGTATTTTGAACCTTATCATTTATCTCTCTCAGGTCTATACTGTTTCTGCTGGGAAATCTACTGCAAATATTACGGATGCTTCCAACTATATGACAAATCACTTTTACTTTGTCTTAAAAGATCCTTTGGATATATTTCCTTCTTTAGATTTGGGAAATTTTCCTCCATTATTTTTTCAGCTAAGATCTTTGTTCATATATCTGTATCTATATCTATATCTGTCTGTCTACCTGTTTATGGATTTCTATGATGTATGTTTGCCTGTTCAATGGTTTTCTTAAAGTCCCTTAGGCTTTATTGACTCTTTAGTCCATTTTCTATGTGTTTTCTCTGACTTGATAATTTCACAGATGTCTCTGAGTTCATAGATTCTTCTCTTTGATCCAGTCTGATGCTGAATCCCTCTAATGAATTTTTAAATGTAGTTTCCATACTTTTCAGCTCCAGAATTTCTGTGGGTTGCTTTTTATGGTTTCTGCCTTTTCATTGATCTTCTCATTTTGTTCATGCATCGTCTTCCTGATTGTATGTCATTCCTTCTCTATGTGCTTTTGTAGAATGTGAGCCCCTTTCAGATGATTATTTTGCATTCTTTGATAATTCATAGATCTCTTAGAGTTACTTTAAGGTTAGTTTCTGGAGAATTAAGTTCCTTTAATTGAGCCATGGGGTGTGTGTGTGTGTGTGTGTGTGTGTGTGTGTGTGTGTGTGTGTGTGTGTGTGTAAGGAGAGAGAGAGACGGGGGGATGAGAAAGAGAAAGAGAATCTAACTTGAAAAGAAAATCTCTTCTATTCTGAGTTATAACATCTTCGTCTGTTCTTCTGGATATAGAAAGAGGAGGACAGGGTTGTAATGCAGTTGTGTCCAGCTAAGGAAACACTTTTAGTTCTTTTTAATACATGTAACATTTGGGTAGCCTTGTCATTCCTTCCTCCCTTTCTTCTTCCCTTGCTTGCTCCCTCCTTCCTTTCTCCCTTTTCTCTCTCCCTTCCTTCTTCCCTTCTTTCTTTCCTTTGTCCTTTCCTCCCTTCCCTTCTCTCTCCCATTTCCTCCTACTTCTCTTCTCTTTTTCTCCCTCTTCCCTTTTATTCTTTTCTTTTCTTCCTTTTCCTTTCCTTCTCTGTCACCTCAGTGCAGTGGTAGAGCATGTATGTTAAGGTCTCAATCAAAGCCAGGCACCAGTGGCTCACATTTGTAGTCCTAGCTACTCCAGAGGCTGAGTTCTGAGGATTACCATTTGAAGCCAGCCTATGCAGGAAGGTCTATGAGACTGTTATTTCTAAATAATCACAGGAAAAGCCAGAAGTGGAACTGTGGCTCAAGTGTTAGAGTGCTAGCCTTGAACAAAAAGAGCTCAAGGACAACACCCAGGCCCAGAGTTCAAGTCTCAAGATTGGCAAAACCAAGCAGAATTCCCCCCCCCCAAAAAAAACTCAGAAAACTCAATCTGAAGATTTAGACAGACCTGTATTTGAACTTTAGCTTTGTCAACTGTCAGTATATGTATAAATTTGGGGTGTTATCTTAAACTTCATTGGTTAAATAGAGTTAACCCTTAATACTTTCTTCTTTGTGACAGCACAATGTTTAGAAGAAATGATGCAAGTTACAGGATTCAGCCTTATGTGGGGCACACAGTCAGGCTTGAGAAATGATGGCTGAGATTTCATTACTTCCTGCTTACTGGCATGTGTGTCCTCTGCTGGGCCTCAGAGATGGTGTGGTAGAGAGGCAGGCAGTGCTGTGGTATATCAGGGGCCAGTGGATGACAGATGGCTGTGGGAGCCATGGCCAGGGGTATCCAGGTTTCCTCCCTTCTTGGTTCTAATTCCACTATGTGCTGGGGCTTTTCCATCCTAAACTGCTTTCAGAGAAAGCCACACAAAGTGGTTTGGCTTCCTGTGTTTTTTGGAAGTTGGCTTCCTATGCATTGTGCTTTTTGTCTGTACACTGGATGGTGGGTTATGCACCAGATTTGTTTATCCATCCCACAGTTGCTTACTGAACGCCTCCACGTACTAGGCACTGTGCTAGGTGTTAGGGATGCATCTGTGGATGTAATGAAGACATTGATCTTGTAAAGGGTGATGTTTGGATGGGCGATGGCGAGGATAGATAGCAGGAGGAAACAAACACAATATGTAAGTAAATCACCCAGGGAACCATAGGGTGATATAGGATATTGAATAAAGAAAAAACTAGAGTGGGAAGAGGGCATTAGAGGTTCCAGGGATGGGTTGGGGTCGGTTGGATATTTTATGGAGGGCAGTCAGGTTGACCTTATAGAAAGCGATGCTGAGCAAGGATCGAAAGGAAGAAGAATATTCCATGTGTGGGAGAAATAACTTGTGGGAAGAAGAGAAAGCACACACAAAGGCTTTAGAGAGAGAGAGAGAGAGTACTACCAATCTGTTGTGGCAGACGCAGGAGGCACAAGTGGCTGTGGGGAGCAATGAGGAAGGCGGGGGCCGAGTCTGTGTCCTTTCTGTGGCTGGCATGTGGCAGAACCACAGCAGATGTCCACACTGGGTGATGAATCTTTGTTGGCGCCTATACTGGTCTGAGCTGAGTCAGGGCAGGACTGACCCAGTCGCTAATTAGCTTGAGCTCTCCCTTTTGATAGGGGCAATTTTCAGATCAGGACAGAGCTCATATGAAATTCAAATGAGCAGTTAGGGGCATTGAGACACAAAGCTCTTCCCTTGGCTTGTGAAAAAAAAAAGGGCAACACATCTGCTGAAGTCTGAGAAAAACAGAGTGAAATTTCAGATGACCTTTGAATGCTTTCATTTAAAGGAATATCTAGGCTGAGCTGGCACCCTTGGATGCTGTGAATGCCGTCTGAGTAGGCCTTTGGGATTCCTAGCAGATGTTCAGTCTGAAGCTGCTAGAAGAATGGTGCTGGACCATCATGGAGGAGGAAGAGGCTGTGTCTAGCTGCTGGTGACCACATGTCATATCCTCCTTGACTCTGGCCATCACGTGTTAGATCCCTCAGCCCCAGAGAGCTAGCTGCCTTCTGTTCTCCTTTCTGTCATTGGCTTCTGAGGGTTAAGGCCAGATATATTGTGAATGTACCTCTGAGGGACCACCATCTTCTTTCACTCCTATCCCACAGGCTTCCTGGGGCAGACTATCTCTGTTGGTTCCATCTGGCTCAAGGTTGGAGGACAGCATCATAGAGACTCAGGATCATACATGGAACCTCAATGCTCCCTACTCTTTACTCAACAGTCTTTCTCTTCTCTCCCTTTTTTCTCCCTCCTCCTCTCCCCTCCCTTCTCTTTGCTTTTACTCTCCCTTCCTATTCTCCTCTCACTTCTCTCCTCTCTCCCCTCCTCCTCCTCTTCCTCTACCCTTCTTCATGTCATTGAGGCTATTCTCATTTCTCTCTTTGGGCACACATCCCGGGAGACATCTCTAGCAGCTCAGAGAGGTAACTCCCTTCAGGCCTTTAGTGTTTCAGGACCATGGACAGGACCTCAGGTTTAGGCAGGCTTTCACCAGTCACAAGAACCAGCTAGCTACCAAATCAGCTCTGAGACGGTGGCTTTGAGAGCTCCATTTTATAGATGGAAAGTCAGGACTTTCGGTAGCTGAAGAGCACAAAACCTAGCAAAGAACTTGCCACTGTGTTAGGGTTTTTACCATTTTAAAGTTAACTTTCAGATGTGTATTACATGAGGGCAAAGACCTTGAAAAGGTTTATTCCCTCCGGCATGAGGCCACTTCCTCTGTAAATGTATGTACCACACAAAGCAGCATATATGCAGTTTTAGTGGATATAAAGAAATAAATGAGAAAGCCAAAATAAATAAGTTTCAGGTGACATCTGCACATAGCATATTAACCTATTTATTCAACAAACATAAACTGAGCATCCTTGAAATGCCACCCCCTGTGCTGGGATTTAGTAGTAAATCAAGTGCGTTTTCACATGCTTCGGAGAATTTGTGTCTATTTGCCAAGTCATTATTTGGCTTGTTTCATTTTTGCCTCTAGGAAATCCAATGGTCACAGCTGCCCCATATGCTTTCCCTTTGCATGCTACACCGCATCCTGTCATTGGTGAGCTTGGGCCCCAGACCTAAGTAGGCCATAGGAACAAAGTGTGGGAGTTCAAGCTGAGATGGCTGACACTTGAGGAAAGAGATCCCTAAGCAAGTTGTTCTATGAGCGTGCTCTAGAAAGAGCCTCGGCTTCCTATGCTGCACAGAATTAGTTATCCATTCCCCCTCTCATCCCTTCCTCCCTTCCTCCCTTGTTCCTTCCATCTAGTCCTCCCTCTCTCCATTTTTCCTTCCCTTCTTCCCTACCTCGATTTACACTCCCTCCCACCCATCTCTCTCTATTCATTCTTCTTCCATTCCTTAATCCTTCCATCTCTCCATCCATTCATCCCTCCCTCCTTCCCTTATCCGTTGATCCTTCCTTCCCTCTACCTCCATCCATTCATTTCTCCTTCCTTTCTTCCCTTCCTTCTCTCTCTCTTTTCCTCCCTCCTTCCCTCCTGTCATTCATCTCACTTTTCTAACAGTACATGTCTAATACAATTATGAGAGTGAAGTGAATTCATTTTATGCACAGTACATAAGACAACAGCATTTGGTGCAGAGAAAAGATTAGTTATCTGACATTAGTTTGTAAGTCTATGAGGGAAGTTCATGCCTAGGACTCGGTGGGTGACCAGTATTCAAAGATCCATTTTGGTGGTAAATTGGAGATAAGAGTTTCATGGACTATCCTGTCTGGGCTGGCTGCAAAATGCAATCCTCAGAGCTTAACATCCTGAGCATCCAGGATTATAGGCATGAGCTGCCAGCACCCAGCTAACCAATACTATTTTTTTAAGTGAATAACTAAATGAGCCAAACATTTTCTAAGCCTTGAACTTTCAAATATCATGACCCCCCTGCTCAGCCACTGCTCCAGGAAACAAAGTCACATCTCAGACATCTCATCTAGGGCAACTTCAGTCATATTTCCCTGTTTTCATTCTGAAAAATCTAGCTTTGAGTAGGCCCAGCCAGCTTGGCAGAGACAATGTCTTCTTTTATACCTGGACCCCTTCTCTTGATTCCAGTGTAGCAACATAGCAGAACTTGACAGAGTATGCCATCAGCAAAGCAGGGATGCCTGTGCTGATCTGGGACTCCCTATGAACACAGTGACCCACCCCTGGCTGTTGGTTGACTTGAGATGATGAAAAATGAGCTGCATCAGTATTGCCGGGCAGAGAAAATCATATTTGGTCCACAGTGGTGGTTTCCGTGTTAAGCATGTCCAAGAGAATCTGAGAGCCTGGAGGAAGAATTAGGAAGCAGAGCAGCATGGGCTTATTTCCACAGAGCAATTGGCTATGGTACAGGGACAGGCTTGCTATCTTGCCATGCATTGTTTTCTGCCTTTGTCTTCTGCATCCCCAGCTTGTGAAGAAGGAGAGTCTGTTTAGTTTCGGTGTCCCTGAGGCACAGTAACTGTGCTAAGCTCTTTTCAGCAAATCCAAAGCTGTGACATAGGTGCAGTATGGACTCAGGACTAAGGGCTTTTAGAGTGCATCCTTAGATGGAGCATGAAGTCCTTGCTTCAAGGCAAAGGGAGAGGTAGTGGGGTTGGGAAAGCTGAGATTTGCTTTCAGAGAAAAGTGGGTTTGGATCCTGGCTTTTCTACTGCTATTTGGTTAACCTTGAATGTGTTGTTAGACTTCAAACTCTGGTGTCTTTACCTGCACAGGGATGGGGTATGGAAACATATCCTATCCAAGCTTACAAATTTCAAAGGGATGATGCCAGTAAAGTACCTGGAGAGATGTTGGTGTTTTCTTTTTCAGACCGCCATCAACACATCCATGTTTCTAGGTTGGTTAGTTTATGTTCGGTTCCTCTAAGATCATTTCTCAATGTTGTCTGCTTAAAACATTTATCTGAAGATAGAAAGATGGTCTAGGACTGGCTATCTTAGATACTTCACTGTCATCTTTTTATTTTTGGTAATACTTGGATTTGAACTCAGGGCTTTTGTTGGGCAAGTGCTTTATTACTTGGGCTATGCTTGTAACTGTTTTCCTCCAGTTATTTTTCAGATAGAGTCTCACTTTTTTCTGCCATAGGGCTAACCTTGGACCATAATCTTCCCTATGCCTCTTAATTATCTGGGGTTAACACACCCATGCTACCACACACAGCCCCTCCATTGTGAACCTCTTGTGGACACAGCCATATTCTACCTAATCCACCTCTTCCTGTGTTCCCAATCTCTTACTGTCTAGCATTTCTATCCCTCATATGCACATAAAGCCTTGAACGCCACATCTCTTCCCTCAGACTTGCTGAATGATAGATTGTATTTAGCTTGGGTCATTAGGATTTTCATTGGACTCAAGGGACTGCTTAATATGGATGGGGAAAACCACACCTTTATTTGAAACTTAGCATTTCCGTCAATCATGCATTTAGACCACAACGCACATGAATATTAGCAGTACCTGTGCATTTGTTGCTGAGAAGATCACAGATTTACATAGGCTATTATCGTTGTTGTAACCATCTCTACATAACATTTATGTTTCCAACTCTGCTATTCAGATGACTTGTTGGTAGATCTTGGTAATGGTACATGGATGGAGGAAAATTGATATTACTCTGTATGATGAATATTCAAAATATTTTGAAAACAGTATTTCATTATAATTGGTTTCCTTTACAATTCTATATATTTTGTTCTATACAGTTAATGACATTATTTGCCTGGAATCACCAGGCTGCCAAAGGAGCTATGTATAACAGAGATGAAGAAACTTTGGCCTGTAAATTCCCTGACATGAGTAAAAAAAGTGAGAGGGCAATTGACAGATTCCACCAGCGGGCAGAGAACGACGTGCAGGAGCTGCATCTAAGGGTGGAGACCTACACTGGGTCCAGATAAGTTATCCTAGCAGGCTTCTCACTAGGTGGACTACCTGGGGGGCAAGTGCATGTTGCAGGAGATCATGCTGTCCCTTAGAGCAATGCTTGTGGCATATTTGCGCAGTCCACATGGGTAGGATTGTTGGCAAGTTGTATCCACATGTCCTGTGGTGGGAGTTGAGGGGAAGTATTCGAGGGGTAGTTGCTTAAGGCAGATATTTAGTTATGTATTTATTTTTGTAAAGGTGATATATAGAGGGGTTACAGTTACATAGGTCAGGTAATGAGTGTATATGTCACCTCTTCCCTCATTGTCTCCCAGTTTTTTTCTTCCCAATGCCCCTCCCTCACAAGCTGTATAGTTCATTTCCTACACACTGTCTAGTGAGTATACTGATGAATTAGTTTGGCCTTTGTCCCACCATTTCTGTGTGTCTCCATTCCCTTCCTCAAAAGAGAAACTCACATACAAGACAAGAAGTAGAGAAATCAAAAACAGCAACAAAAGTGGGAAAACCCACAAAAAGTAAAATAAGACAACTCTCTTGTTTCCCTTTCTTGGCGTTCATTTCGATAAGCGTCACTGCATAGGATCCTGTGCACATCGCTGCTGAGCCTTAGTGATCCTCTGCTAAGATTATCCTCCTTGGGTCTTACTGTGTGAATGTTTAGAGTCCTGTTTAATTTATCATGTTCAACCATAATTTATTTTTGTCAGTATTGGAGCTTGAACTCAGGGCCTGGACACTGTCCTTGGGCTTTCTCAAGGCTAGCATTCTACCACTTGAGCCACAGCACCATTTCTGGCTTTTTTCTATGTATGTGGTACCAAGGAATTGAACCTAGGGTTTCGTGCATGCTAGGCAAGCACTCTACCACCACTAGGCCACACTCCTGGCCCCAAATATAATTTTTTTAGCCATCCATTGTGTTCACTTACAGATTTATAGGCACATTCTACTTGCTACAAATGAGGGAAACTACTATGCAACCGATGTTTCTTTGGGTCTGGTTTACTTCGCTTACTATAATATTTTCCACGTCTTTCCATTTCTTAGGGCAGATATTTAAACTGAACACATTGAGGAGTTGGTAAGGTGGAGAACTGGAGGTTGTGATCAGGGTGGGGAAGTTGAGACAATGTTAAATAGTAGTGTACTCCCCAGGAGTTGGCTGAATGGGGCAGAATGTGATATCTGCCCCCTTGAGATCCACATTCAAGAGAAGGTAGACAACATACAATGCCACAACATGTGCCTTGTGTTGCATAGCAGAGACCCCTGACTCTGAGAACACATCATAGGATGCACATTGGAGAAGGGAATTTCACTTTGTACCAAGGGGGATTTAGGGTAATGGTGTCAGGGGAGGTCAGGATGTCCTCCTTGGGGCAGTGAAATGCAAGCAGTGACTTAAGAGTTTGAGTGGAGTTGGTGGGAATCAGGGAAAGGCTACGCCATTCTGAGGAAAAAGGCTTGAGGTCTCAGAGTGAGCAACAACACGGCATCAGCAGGCCCTACAGAGTTACATGTGGGCTGGAACTTCCTTTAATGGAAGGCAGCAGGAAAAGCAGCCCAGGGGAAGAAGAGGGTTTGGCTACTGGAGACTCATGCACCATATTTAGAATATGCAGCTTTATCTAGAGGAGCTACTGAAGGACTAAGCAAGAGGAGCACATTGCCTTTGTTTCCTTGAAAGGCATCAGTTGAGAAGACAGATGCCTGAAATTTGGTGCACGGCACCTGCCATGGGGAGATGGAAGTGGGGAGAGAAGTGAAGGGGAGGAAAGGATAGCATACTGTGAATGTCTGGGCACAGGGAGACACATAGGTGAAGTGCTGTGTAAACTAAGAATTTGGAGCCCATAAGTTAGACTCTCCAGGGAAAGGACAGGGAAGGACATTTCAGGTAAAGAGCCGAGCTATAAAGCGTGATCATATGGGAGATGCTGAAGCCCCTGAGGTATAGAGGGGGGCATTAAGCTGAAGCTCAGGGCCAGCATCCCTCACAACAAAGTTCTTGGTCCTCTTGTAGGGGCCATTACAGACGTCAATGGTACTTCATGAGTCTGCCTTTCCCATCTGTGGACAGATGTGCTTCCAGGAGGCTTGTATAGTCTGTAACTAGCCAGTGATGGCCCGTGGCAGGTGAGACACCTCTAGCATGTGTTACTCTCCTCTGTATTTCTTCTTCAGGAAGTCTCATTAATTGCATGGTTTTGACAAATCCATCTCTCCAAATACCAGTGCTCTCAAATACCAGTCAACAGCCTAATTGCCTTCTGGCCATCTTTGTCTGGACATCCCACTGGCATCTCCAACTAAATTTGTCCCAAATTGACCTTATCAGTCAATAAATATTTGCAGAATTGAATTGAATTTTCCTGCCAAATTTCTCAAAAAGAGTTATCTTCTCGCAAATGATCATTATTTGTAGACAACATGACTGTGTACCTAAAGGGCTCAAGGGAATCAACTTGAGAAATCTTCAGAATTAATAAGAGTTCAGAAACCTGGTTGGATGTGAGATGAATATATAAAAATCAATGGGGTATTGTGTACATCAGTAATAACCAGTTCTGAAAAAGTAACAGGAAAAATGCACCAGAGCAACAAAAAGCGCATAAAGTGTCTGGAAATAATAACTTTAACAAAGATGAGATGAAAACCTCTATAAGGAATGGCATAAATCTTCCCTGAAAGAGGAGCTGGAATGTATTGATCATTTATAACATATCAAGTATAGTATACAGAGCAGTTAGCAGACACTAACGCACTAATCCATACAGACATCCTAGAAGTGAATGTTCATTGAAAGACATTGAAACTGAGGGTTAAAATGTTTAAATACACAGGGCAGAGAGTGGGACACAAATGGTAGAAAAATCATCGGACACACATGAGGTCTTGGGTTTAAATCCCCCATATCACCACCACCACCAACAACAACACAAAAGAATTGAAATAGCTGGCAAATAATAAGTGGCAAACTTGAAATTTGAACCCAAGGTGTTCACTTCTAAGACATTTTGCTTCTGAAGTCATTTCTTAGACAAGGCATAAACCTACAGACAAGTGAAGGTGATGGGTGTTTTCTGAATGTTACAATGAGATTAGTTTGTTTTACTGTGCTGTTCATTAAAAAATAAAAAAGTACCAGATGTTTCCTTAGGGCAAGAATTGTGCTAGGTACTAGAGAGAAGAAAAATCTAGATAAAATCTTCAGGGGTCTTCCTTATATAATGTTGCCATTGTTGATATTCACAGGCAATGATGAGCTAGTGATGGGAGGATACTTGAGCTTGTCTTGAAAATTGGAGAGGATTTGCTGGAGGAGGCAATGAGTCTTTAGTGCAAGAAAAGCTTGGTGAAGGAGTAATGCTACACAGTGTGCTGGTGGACATGAAATATGCATGCATTTATTCCACCTTCTACTGTGCGTGTCTGTGCAGGGCTAGGAGAAGGCTGCAGGGAAGGTAGAGAATGAATGGCACTCCTGATTTTATAGAGGTTCGTAGGCCGGGTTTCACCTAAGGTGATGTAGAGAGATGTGATACTACCTCAACCCCTAAAAGAAGTGAGGGAGTGAGAATTTTCTGGGTTGAAGGACCAGCAAGGGCTGGGCTGCCAAGGTGGGTGAATGATGGGCTTACAGAACAGGATGCAGAGCAGCAGGATCTCAGGGATGAGGGTTGGAGTTAAGAGAGGAGATAGACAAGACATAGTGGTGTTCCATGCACTTAGGGGTCTGGGGTCATGGGAAAGAATCTGGCTTCTCATTTGTGACGAGATGTCAAGCGATCCTTGGTTGAAGAGATTTTCCGAATGTAAATAAAGGGAAAATAGTACCCAGGAAAAGAGAGATAAATGTGGCTGCCTGTGAAAGCCAAACATTTTGATCTACAGGTGGAATCTAAACAAAACTAAAACAGCACACAACCAAGCAGAAAACAATATCAGAAACAACAATAATAAGTTAAAAAAAATCACCTGGTTCTATAGACATACAGACAGACAATAAGCCAGTAAGATCTGATAGGAGATTTGAATACACAAAATTTAAAGACTTCTGCACATCAAACTTAATAAAATGAAAAGTCTCAAGCAACCACCAAACATACATGTAGCGCAAGGATGTACAGGAGAATTTGCATATTGCATGCATAATATACGACTATGTAAATCACCAGGACAAAAATACCACCATGAAAAATGAGCAGAGATCTCATCAGATAGCTAGTTCCCAAAAGGAAGAATTAAAAATTATTGAGAAAAGTTGAAAGATGTGGAATCTGAGTCCTAAAGAAATGCCAGCTGAAATCTGATAGCAGTTATTTTGCAGCTATTAGGCAGAAAAAGGGTTTCTCACTAACATAATTCAAAATTCTGGTAATTGGGTTGAGGTAGATGTTCCAGACATGACTGTTAAGAGTGGAATTGGTGCATTTTTTTAAGCAAGTATTTTGGTGATTTAGAACCAGTCTCAGAAGTGGTCATACCATTTGGTTTGGTAGCCCGCACTTTGGAAAATCTGCCCTAAGGAAATCATCCAAGAAACAAACAAAAAACAACCTCAAAGAGTGCCATTTTCTGGGATTGTTCTTGAGTCTTGGCCTTGGTCTTGCTTGGCAGCTCCATTGACAAGAGGCCAAAGACAAAGCAGACTCTTCTAGGTAATGGGAAAGAAATGCCAGCTGTCCCTCTGACAGAAGTCAGTAGAAGCATTTGCATGTATGAGGCAGATCATCAATGACTAGAAATGAGAGACAGGCAACCATTTTCGTGAAAGAAGTGCTTTTTTTTCATATACATGGAAGTATCCCTGGACATTTCAGCCCTAGTGCCTCTCTGTTAGTATTGCAGTCTGGAGGAGCTGTACTGGGTTGTAACTCCCACCATACATACTATTATCATTGACTACAGGGAGATTTCTTAACCTACCCTAACCATCACCAACAAAGGCCTATCACAGAGGTCAATCCAGTCTAATACAGCATTAGCCTTCAGGAAGTAAAGTGGAGCACAGCTACGGCATAAGTGAACACCCGTTCCAATGTCTGGCCACAGAAATGTGTTTACCTCTGTACCAGCCAGCATCCTGTCACCAGTCCTTGCTATGGATTCAGATCTTATTTATAGCAGAGTAATAAAAAAAATAAGAAAGAACCTAGAAACAATTTAACTGTTTGACAATAGGAGAATGGTTGAATAAATTCCAATATAACTATACATTGGGATGTCACACATTCTTCCAAAAGACTGCCTATGAACAGATTCACTATCTTGAGGGAAAACTCATGTTATAATGTTTACTGAATTGTTGCAAAAAGAAAACCAAGAAATGACCTGAATAGCCGTCCACAGAGGAGTGGTAGAATAAATTGAGATACATTCATGCCAGGAAATACTATGCATTTATAGAAAAAGGAAGTTTGATCACCATCCACTGACCCAGAAGGTATCATCTCCAATGCATTGTTGAATAGGAAAACAAGCTGCAGAGAAATAAGCTAAACTGCAATCTCATTTTTAAAACAAAATAATGAAAAAGTCTCCCAGATTGTGTCCATATGATTGCATGAGAGGCGAGAAGGTAGAGGAGGGGATTATAAGCCTAGACTTTCACTTCAATAACTTTGTATTGAGTGTCAGAAAGAAGATAAAAATACACTTATCTTTGTACGTGCATCGCATGCGTGAGCATCTATGTGTAGGCCAGTGTATTCTGCCTTTTAGATAATTTACCGTCAAAAGAACACCCCCTATCAGTGTTTTCTGAACATTGTGAAATATGTATAGAAACACAGAAAGAGAAGATATTAATAGTAGCAACCTCTGGAAGGAAAAGATTATAGTCAGTTTCTTCTTTGAAACTCCTGCCTGTATTTTCCAAATTTTCTACAATGAACAAAACATATGTGATGTTTTCTTTTAAAGATACAAATAGCCTTGCATCTTCTCACAACTCAATTCTACCTCTTCCCATTACAATCTGTCCCCTGTCCACTTTACTATCCTCCTGCCTGTCTTTGCTAAAATTGATGTATCCATCTGCTCAGAAAACACTTACTGAATTGTGGCTACTGGGGATGTATTGGGCCAGGATAGAGTGCTTATCCTCCAGGCTACTTCTTCCAAAGGGACCAAGATCCTCATCTTGTCTCTCATCGTTCACCTACCTTCTGTATGAACTTCCCCCGGGGGTCTTTTCTATTTGGTCCCTTTCCTGTTCTATTACCTGGAAAGTCTTCCCAGGAGTTGTATGTTGAGCTCCTCACCTACCTTCTGTATGAACTTCCCCCGGGGGTCTTTTCTATTTGGTCCCTTTCCTGTTCTATTACCTGGAAAGTCTTCCCAGGAGTTGTATGTTGAGCTCCTTTGCCTGTTCATGACAAGATTCCAAATCTGAATCCCCAGGCCCAGGGCATGTCTGAGATACAGTGGCTATCCACAGGCCCTGTCAACCATTGTCCACAGCATGAAGGAATATGGCCCTGAAGTGGCAGTTTCTATGGGGTTCATAGTGTAAAATCATTGTGGATCCCCTTAGCATGGGGCTGCCCACAGGTAGGTCATCTAGCCTATTGTCCAGGCTTCTGGCTTTCCTTAGAGTCTGGCCTAGAGAAATGAACAGATGAATGAATGAGTGAGTGAATGAATGACAGGATATAATGACATCTTCTTAAGCAAGGAGCCCAGTAGATCCAGTGTCTGTGCTGGGAGTTCAGGAAACTCTACCTGAACCTCAGGAAAGTTGTAGAAATAGAAATTTTGATTTATCATTATTGTGGTGGATTGGTTTTCTAGTTTCTGGTCACTTACAAACTCATTTGTTCAGGCTCTCCCTGTTCAAGTTTACTGCTATAGGCTCTGTACCGCTTCTTATTGCTAGAAACAGTTCTTTCTACATTCAAGATGTCACATTTCTGCCTAATGTTTATATATTTCTTTTGATTTGGCATCTTGTGTTTGACACACATAGCTTTTGTATAAAACCATCAATCTTACAGTGTCTTCCACACAAAAATGAAAATCAGAGCCAGTTGCCAGTGGCTCATGACTGTAATTCTAACCATTGAGGAAGCTGAGATTTGAAGACTGTGCTTCAAAGCTAGTCTGGGCAGGAAAGAGTCTATGAGACTTTTATCTCCAATTAACCACCGGAAAACTGCAAGTGGCTCAAAGTGGTAGAGTGGCTAGCTCCGAGCATAAAAAGCTCAAGGGCAGCACCTAGGCCCTGAGTTCAATCCCACAACCAACCAAAGAATATCAGAAAACCACAGTCTAATAATTCTTCACCTGTATTGTCTTCTAATTATTTTTTACAACTTTTAAGAAACATCTAGCAGATAGGTGCTGGTGGCTCAGCCTATAATCCTAGCTATTTAGGAGGCTGAGATATGAGGATTGCAATTTGAAGCCAGCCATGGCAGGAAAGTCTGTGAGACTCTTACATCCATTAGACTACTCAAAAAAGCTGGCACTGTAGCTTAAATGGTCCAGCCTTAGCAGTGGCAAAAAAAAAAAAAGAAACCCATCTACCTTCATATCTCATCTGAAATATATTTTGGAATATACATTTCCCTAAACAGTTAATTCAATAGGTCTGTAAAAATCTTTTATTTTTCTCATTGATTAAAAAAATACCATGTACATGTTTTCTGTATATTAGTGGTATGGTTTCAGGTTCCATGTCCACTCTGTGGCTAATATCTTCACCATTTTCATTTCCTATTAATAATTTGGCATCTGTTAGGATGTGAATACTAAATTTATTACCTTAAAAAAGTGTATTGTCCATGATAACCTATTTTTCCAACATCATCTTACCAAATTTAAAACAGGTCATTGAGTTTCTGATTTAGAATTGCATAAGCTTAGAAATTAACTTTTCAACAACTTTCCAAGAGGTTAATATTATAAATTAACCTTCCAGTCATTTAGGCCTTTCTACTCAAGATTACATTGCATTTCTCCAATTATTCAGATTTTAAAAAGCATCTCTTGGTAAAAGTTATTTTCTTACAGGGTCTGAAAATGACTTTCTTTCCCTCCCTCTCCCTGTCTACTTTCTTTTTGGTGCTAGAGATGGGCCCCAGGACCTTGTGTGTGCTAGGCAAGTGCTCTATTATTTAGTTACTTCCAGAGCCCGACTACACACTTCATATCAAGTTTATTTCTATATATTCTATGCATTTGCATTAACTATAAGCAAGAACTTATTCCCCACCTTTTATCAGTTGTGGGCATGTAGCAATGTTACTGTTTTTTTTTTGTGTGTGTGCCAGTCCTGGGCTTGAGCTCAGGGCCTGAGCCCTGTCCTTGGACTTTCTCAAGGCTAGAGCTCTACCACTTGAGCCTCAGCACCATTTCTGGCTTTTGTCTATGTATGAGGTACCAAGGAATCGAACCCGGGTCTTCGTGCATGCTAGGCAAGCACTTTAACCACTAGGCCAAACTCCCAGCCCCAATGTTACTGATTTTTGTATATGTTTGTTTTTTTTAAACTGAAATCTCTTGTTCTGATAGATTTATAATGGATCCTCCTGTGAGCTCTATGGATGAATTAATGTATAATCTGTGAGCCATATTTTTTCTGCTTCTTTTCTCATTTCTTGTACCTCATAAATTATCTCTTACAATCAAGACTCATGGAATCCCAGGTGGAGTGGGCACATTTGATGGCATCTTTGTCTTATTCTTTTTTTTTTTTGCCAGTCCTGGGCTTAAGCTCAGGGCCTGAGGACTGTCCTTGGATTTTTCTCAAGGCTAGAGCTCTACCACTTGAGCCTCAGCACAACTTCTGGCTTTTTCTAAGTATGTGGTACCAAGGAATCAAACCCGGGTCTTCGTGCATGCTAGGCAAGCACTCTACCACTAGGCCAAACTCCCAGCCCCATCTTTGTCTTATTCTTGATCTTAGTCTGATGTTTCACGGAAAGAACCATGTGTGATGGTTTGTTTCAAAGTGGATGCTTTCCTGGAGATGTAGCTTAGTGGTAGCCCAGCATTCTCAAGGTTCTAGGTTCAACCTTCAGTACTACAGAGGGTGTGTGTGTGTGTGTGTGTGTGTGTGTGTGTGTGTGTGTGTGTGTGTGTGTTCGCACTGGGGCTTGAACTTAGGATCTGGGTGCTGTCCTGAGCTTTTTCTACTTAATGCTCATGCTCTACCACTTAAACAGCTCTATTTTTGACTTTTTAGTTGCTAACTGGAGATAAGACTCTGACACTTTTCTGCCTGGGTGGGCTTTGAACCTCAATCCTCAGATTTCAGATTCCCTAGTAGTCAAGATTAAAAGTGTGAGCCATGAGTGCCCAGTACATTAAAAAATAAATAAAAGAATAGAATAGATAGATTATTATGGAAAGGAAATAGTCTTTTCCTTAGTCCTTGGATGCTTATTTTAATCAGAGTTACATGGCTAATTTTATTAAAATGTCTCTTTAACATTTATTCAGAAGTTCTTAACTTTTTTTCTCCTTTAATGGGACACTTTGTATTAAAAGATTTCTTCATAGTAAAGTCATTTGGAGATTAAGTGCCCTTTGTCAGTTAATCTCTAAAGTGGCTTTAAAAAAATTAGTGTTGAGTTAATTTATCAGCGTGATGGTGAGGACAGTGGACTGCTTATGTTAAATCTCCCCTCTGTGTCCAGTGTCTTCATTTCACTCTGCCTTTGTTCTGTGTCTACCACATGTAGCTGTTGTGAGCACTAAATCAACACAGGCTAGTTTCCTGATACTCATTTTGTAGTATCAGGAAATTGGCACTTGAAAGATGTAGGGAGGAGGTTAAGGGGAAGCAAGGGGCAGACAAATGAAGAGAAGATATGGAAAAGGCAGTCATACTGTCTAATGCATAGCCTATGAAATTAAGAAAATTGAGGGGAGGGTTTGGCTTGGGAGGGATGCGGGAGATGCATCTCATTCATAAACTGATTTGTTGCGTGTAACTTCTTTTATGACTATTTTAAAGATAAAAAATACAATTTTAAAAGACCCAATAGAGGCCAAAATCTAAGTAGACACGAGGTTACATTAAATGATCATGAACTGACCGTTTGCCAGCTGCAGATCTCAGAAGCAGATTCAAAGACAAGTGAATTGGCCTGGGTCCTGTTCTAACACAGGTTGCAGCCTGGAGAGAAGATAATTCTCAGGCCATCATAGGAGCCTGGAAGATTAGTTCTGTGCTGTGTGCTACCACAGAGAGGCAGACTGGAATGATAGAGTTTTCCAAGGAGGTAGGGAAGTGTGTTCTCACAGCAGGAACAACACATGCAAAGGCCTCAGGCAATATAGTAAGTCTATGGCAGATACCGAGGAATAAGGAAATCAGGCTGGAATGCTGGAGGAGATCACCAAGGACCCAGACATGTAGAGATCTTCAAAGACTTTGGTTTTCATTTTCCTTATTGAGAAGTACGTGCCCTTTGAAAGGTTGAGGCAGATGGTGCCATGGCTGGGCCTGATCTTATTTTTGGTTTGGAAAGAGAATCTCCAAACACACTGTGATAAAGGGGGTGGCCAGGCTGGCCAGTTGGCAGTGATGATAGGAGTCCAGGAAAGAGTCCGCTGTGGGTTGGGGGAGGTGAGATGGAGACAGGCTGACCTTAGCCATGGGGCTATGAAGAAGAGGAAGGTTTCACATCCAATGGGTTGTATTAGTTACTGTATGGTAGCTTCTGCCTCAGACAAGGCAGTGCAATTTCTGAGAGAGGAAACAGCAGAAGAGGATAAGAGTGGTCGGGGACATCACCATGCTGTCCAACCCAAAGGTCAGCATGGGTCTCGAGGTGTCCCTTGGCCTGACCTGATGTTGGCAGCCTACAGTGTGAGGTCCTCTAAACAGAGACAGGCAGAAAGGTCCTGCCACAGAGCCTGAGGGGAAAGAGCAGTGGGAAGGGAGGATGTGGAGGAAGGAAAATGGCCTGGCTGCTCCAAGTGTGACACCCTGGCCCTTGGGTCATCGCATCACCAGGTGGAAGTGCAGGCTCATTGGTCCTTCCCACTGCCTGCAACTCAAGTCTCCATCAGTACCAGATCTGCAGGTGACATGCACAGTGTAGGCTGGGGAGCAGTAATATCAAGAGTGGCAGAAGGCCAGTATCATGAAGAAAACTGGGTGTTGGAGGCTCATGCCTGCAATCTTAGCTACTTAGGATGCTAAGATAAGAGGATCGTGATTCGAACCCAGCCAGAGCAGGAAAGTTCTTGAGACTTATCTCCAATTAACCACCTAAAATGCCAGAAGTAGAGTTGTGGCTCCAGACACACACATGCATACGCGTGCAGGTGCGCGCATGTGCGCGCGCGCGCACGCACACACACACACACACACACACACACACACACACACACACACGCACAGTAGCTATGGATGAACTCACCAGATCTCCAGAGGCAGGGCAACCAGCATAGTTAGCAAGTAGATGGGAAGTGAAGGCACAGAGACAGAAAGTATAGACAGATTGTATTGTCTATAAATCTGGTAAATCTGGTTATGGAGGGGGTGGGGGTGGGGAGAGAGAGAGTGGGGGGAGGGAAAGAGAGAGGGGGGATTTGTTTTCTGAATAATAAAATCTGGAGCACAAAATGAGAAAGTCCCTGGGTGGCAGGGAGAGATGATAGAGTCTGTTTTGGTTTTGGTTTTGTTTTGGATAGACAAGAGCCCTTTCTGCCACTTGACCCTAGTCTTTTGCCCTTTTATTTCTACTTGTTTCTGAGCTTGAGTCTCACTACTGTCTTGGCTGAACTGGTCTTCTGCTTCCTGCGTAGATGAGATGACAGGCATGCACAATGATGCCTGGCACAATGATCCTCTGGCACTGAGTGCCATGTCTGGATGCAGCCTGAATGTGGTTGCTTCTTTGTTTGAGCTCTCTGAGCTTCAGTGTTCCATCTTCTAGAGTTGTCTTGGCACAACCTGCACCCTGTCAAAGGCCATGTTGAGTCACTTGTTCTTCCTCCTTTGGTGCCAACCACAGAGAAGCCCCTAGGGATCATTTGGGGAAGTGTCCCTGATTCTCTAACACATTGTTCCCTTATCCAGAAGCTTCTAGAACTCCTCCAAGCCATGCTGAACTGCTTCTTTTCTGTCTTCCAGGCCAGAACTGCACATTTCAACTACAGGGCCCCAATGGGACAGTGGAGAGCCCCGGATTCCCATATGGCTACCCCAATTATGCCAATTGTACGTGGACCATCACCGCCGAGGATCAACACAGAGTCCAGCTGGTGTTCCAGTCCTTCGCCCTAGAGGAGGACTTTGATGTCCTGTCAGTATTTGATGGCCCGCCTCAGCCAGAGAACCTGCGAACAAGGTACTGTGCATCCTCTCCCTGGTAACAGCTGGGCCCCCGAGACAAGCTGGCTGAGAGGCAGAACTCAACACCGATTTCTGTTTTAGGAGGCGCTCCTTCAACTCTTTTGCTTGCTCTTGGTCTCTCTGTCTCTCGGTTTCTTTTGCTCTCTCTCTCTGCTGTCATTCTTATTCTCTTTTTTGCCCCTCTTGATATATCGAATCTCTCTATGTGTAGTCCAGGATCTTGCTATGTAGCTCACACTGGCCTGAGATGGCAGTCTTCTAAGAACTGGGATTACAGGTGTGTGCCACCATGTCTAGCTTCTCTACTTTCTTTCAGGTTTCTAAGTTCCTTCTCTTTCTTAGAAGAATCCCATAGGCAGGATTTGGGAAATTAAAAATATAAAGGGGCTAGAGACTTTCTGTTGAAACTGATTTTGCTTATTTCCCCCACCCGCTGGTATTCAACAGTGATGGGAATTGTTGGCAGTCTGAAAGGGATGGGAGCAGAAAAACATCTTGTATCATATATCTGGAAGTATGGACACTGCATTGGAATGTTTTTACATTTGGGTGTCCTGGGCTATGCTATGGAAGTGGGAATATGGAGAACCCCTCTTAAACTTGATCGTAATTGCTGACAGAGAAAGCTCTGGAAGGGTAAGATGGCTATTCTGTACCCCTCTACCTTCTCTCAAGACTGGAAGTTCATAGTTGTTCACAGTTGATGAGGAATGAGGTGGGAAGTTCACCCTTTCCAGGAAAGAAGCCCCATTGGGATATCTCTCCTGGAGGCCTACCATGCCCCCTCACCAGGAGCCTTACCCCCTCTCTTGCCAGTAAAGCTCTTTAGGAAGCTGAATGGCAAATGGCTAACCAGCCAGGGTCTGGGAGTTTAAGATATTAGCTATACCTAAAGGCAGGTCGCATTCATAAATCTTCCCTGCCAAGAGATATTTAAGATGCTTCCAAACCCCAGGCTTCTGGAGCAGACTTACACTGTGGATACAGGACAGCCCCAGCACTCTTGTGCAGTACAGAGAGAAGTCTGGGAGGCCAGTAGCAGAGTGAGTAGTTCTTCCTGATACAAGAGGGCTTACCCAGCAGCCACTGACATTTGGTGGAGCAGGAGACAAGTAGATGTTCCATAAAACCTAGTGAAGGGGACTAGTGTCTTAGGCCTGAATGCTAGGACACAAAACAAAACCATTCCTCCCGTGGCGTTTTCATGGGAATAGTGCACAGGTCAGAGCATCACAGAGTGGTACACACAGCTGGGTTTTTGCAGGATGAGCAGGGGGATGGTTCTAAAGGGATGGTATTTGAGCACATAGCTGAATCTATAATATGGTATTCTCTGCTGGCATCTGAGGAAAACTCCCAGGCCATGCCTACAGGAGTTGTAATGGCCTTTGGGAGAGTGGTCCAGCCATAGCCCAGATGAGGAGACTCTGGGCTTGTGCTTTGGCTAGTTTGTCCTAATTGAGATCTTTATGAACTAGTAAAAGGCAGGATCAGTCAAGAGGCTGGGCTGGAAAATGTCCCCTATCTGTCTCTTCATACCCACACAGATGAGGAGGAAAGGCCAAGAGACAATGAGACATGCTGCCCTGGGAGGTGCAGAGCCCTGTTCCTTTGGGATCTGGACCCCTAGGGTGTTTGTAAATGTTTTCCATGTCCTGAGGTAACTCAAGCTTTCTTAGCTGTGAGTCAGTGTGTGTCTGTGTGCTTGTCTGGAAAATCACTCATGGTGTTAACACTGCCATAGATTAAGAACCTAGGGTCACTGTAACCTTCTTTACATGATCTGGCTGGCTCCTATGCCTAGTGGGTTTCTTTTCTTTTCTTGGTATTTGTCTTGGCAGCATTTCACCTATTTTATTGGTGTTTTAAAAGTTCCAGAGCTCTGGCTATCAATTTTATTTCTTCTCCATTATCTAATGTATTGTTCTTTTTTGGGTTGTAGTTGGCTTTTTTTTTTTTTAAAGATGCTTTTTATCTGTCTCCACTTTTCCCCCTTCCACTTACCTTAGGCTGAGGTTGCTCTTCTGTGGATTTTGTGAATTGAATTCATTCCATTATTTCTTGTTTGATATTAAAAACACGAAGAGCTGTTTGTTTTCCCCTAAGTACAAACTTCATAAATCTTGATGGGTAGCTGTTATTTTAGAAAGAGCTACTAATTTGCAATTTTGTTCTTTTTTTTTAACTCTGGGATTTTGTTTCCTTTTCCTTCATTTTCAAGTAACAGTTGTTTATATTTAAGAAATTATTATGTATTTGGTTTTATTATATAATGATCAGAATATGAATTCTGCTTAGGAGAAGGTATTGGCTTCCTTCCCTTGGTGTAAGATCAGTTTTGGGGAAAGGTTCTGTGAGGATTTCTGGTAGAACATAGCACGTGACTGAAGGGTGAGAAATTCGTGTCTCTAGGAGCATGCAAATTTTCCAAATTCCTTCTCGAAAATATTTGTTGCATGGGGGAACTCCAATTTTTCTATTATCTCTGTCTCTGTTTCTGTCTCTGCCTCTCTCTCTCTTTTTCCCTTTCCTTCTCCCGTTCTCTCTTGCCAGTCCTGGGGCTTGAACGCAGGGCCTGGCCACTGTCCCTAAGCTTCTTTTGTTGAAGACTAGTACTCTACCATTTGAGCCTCAGTGTCACTTTTGGTTTTTTCTGTTTATGTGGTACTGAGAAATAGAACCCATGGTTTCATACATGCTATGCAAGCACTATACTACTAAGCCACATTCTCGGCCTTCACCTCTTAAGTTTTAATTGTATTCATTTGGATGCTGGAGCTTTAGCACATGAATATTTTTAAAAACTTAAATCTTCACAGGGAGCCATATATTTTTCCAGTGTAGAAACTCCCTCTAGGCTGCTATGATTATTGCTTTAAATTATACTTCAATATTAATATTGACATATTTTTATTTCCTTTAGGTTTGCATTTACTTGGCCTATCAGCCAAATTTTCTATTTTTAATATATATGTTATTGGTTTAGGAGTAGCTGTTAAACAATGTATTATTATACAGTGTATATATATCATAGTAAAATTTTTATTCTTTATTTCTTTGCTTTTTTTTTTTTTTTTGGTGGTCATGGACTTTGAATTCAGTGTCTCCTGCTTCATCTTTACTTAAAACAGATGCTCTACCACTTGAGCTATACTTTTCTAACATTTGTTTGTACCAGCACTGGGGCTTGCACTCGGCCTCATGCTTCATTTTTACTTGAAGCTATCCTCTACCACTTGAGCTTCCACTTCTGCTTCCAGGTTTTTGCTGGTTAATGGGAGATACATCTCTCAGATTTGTCTTTCTGGGCTGGCTTTGAACAACAGTCTTCAGATCTCAGCCTCTTGAGTAGATGAGATATAGGGGTGAACCACTGGTTCCTGCCTTTCAGCACTATTTTGCACTGGTTATTATTTTTTTAATAATCTTCTTGTGATATTAAAGGTGTACAGAGGAACTACCATTTCATAAGTCAGGTAATGAGTATGTTTCCTCTTTTAGACAATGTCAACCCTTTTTATGCTTTCCCCCAATTTCCCTCTACCATCCTGGCCCACAGGTTACTTTTGAGATAGAATCTTTCTTCTTGCACTTAGACCATGATCTATTTGGTACTTGCCACAAAGCTAGAATGACAAGCTTGGAGCACTGCTTCCAGCTCTTGATTAGGAAGCAATCTCTAAGACTTTTTTGTTTGTTTGTTTACCAGGCTGGCCTCTAGCACCTGAGCCTTCCCTATCTCAGCTAACCAAAGAGCTAGGATTACAGGCCAACAGCGCCCAGCCAGCAGCCAGAATCTTTGTTCTTTAACAGGAAAGAATAGCCTACTCACCTTTCTTCAGTAATAACCGATATGTTTGCTCTTCTGTGATATTTAATGCTTTCTATTTTTAAACTTCCACACTGTTATTTCCTTTTCCCTATCTTCAAGTACAAGTTTTCTTTGCTTTTTCCCCCTCCATGATTTTTATTCTACTAGTAGTTAAAGTTACTGCTTTAGGACACATTTTAAGCTTCATTTGTCTGTCAGCATGATGCTTAGCTAACATTTTTCTTATTTGAGTCTTACAGGATCTGTGTTTTGTGCTAATTCTTATATGGTTTGTAGCATGTAGGGTATTAGATCATTTTGGGGGGGACTTTCCAAAGTTGATGATGTAAATATTCCATCTCTGGACACATTAGGTCATTTCATGAAAATTTCCAAATGAGGTGGAAGAAGAGTACTATGTCTTGGCTTTCTGTCATGAACTGGAAATTTCTCTCATAAAGCTTTTTTTCCTTATTCATTTTTATGACATTGGAAATAGAATTATTGTTTAAATTTAGTTCTTGGCTGTCATTGCTAATATATAAAAGTGTAACTGATTCATGTGCATTGATCTTGTATCCTGTGGCCTTCATGGATTCATTCTTAGATCAAATGTTTTGTTTATATCTACTAATAGAAGCAGTTGTTTTGTTTTCTTCCTTGTCAGTTTGGATACCTTGTATTTCTCTTCTGCCTGATTTGCACTGTCCAGCACCTCTAGTACTGTATTAAATTGAAATGGTTGTTTGTGAACATGAAATTATTGTGTGACTCCTGATTGTAAGAGGAAAATAGTTACTTTTTTCCCACTATAAAGTATGATATTGGGGCCAGGAGTATGGCCTAGTGTCTGAGTGTATGAAGACCCAGGTTTGGTTCCTCAGTACTACATACATAGAAAAAGCCAGAAGTGGTGCTGTGGCTCAAATGGTAGAGCTCAAGCCTTGAGAAAGCCCAAGGACAGTGCTCAGGCCCTGAGTTCAAGCACCAGGATTGGCAAAAAAATTATGATATTGACTATGTTTTGTAGCAACTCTTCTAACAAAGCTTTTGTAAACAGAGGGTGTGACATGTTCTGCTACAATCAGGACAAAGCATTGGAGTAAGGGACCAGATAGCAGGCCAGTCACAAGATGGTGGTAGCCTGGACTAGAACAAAGAAGAGCAGAGAAGGTATAGTTTCATTATGGGAAAGAGCTATCTCCAGAGTAAATTTGGGATTTATGGGGACTGTAAAAGGGAATATGAGAAAGAAAGAGTGAAGGAATTACTGACTCCATAGTATCTAGCTTAGAAACAGAAAATAGACCAGATTGGCCTATAGTGAATTCTAGTCTCTAGTAAAATGTGTCCTGCTGGCTGAACAAGAATTGATGGCCCTGATGTTTTACTTTTTCCACCTAGTAGGTTACCTCATACAATATCATTGTGAGACAGTAGGATGTAATGAAAAGAAACCAAGATTTACACCTAGCAAGTTAGTGTCTATATCCATCCATCCATCCATCCATCCATCCATCTATCCATCCATCCATGCATTTATCATCATCATCATCATCATCATCACCACCACCACCACCATCATCATCCTTGTCGTTAACTATTTGTGCTGGTGGGGATCAAATCCAAGGCCTTGAATATGTGAGGCAAACACTTAGCCACTGAGTCAGACTCCTAATCTTTAGGTATGTGACTCTGAAAATAAAGTGTGCAATGTATATGTGTGTACTGTATATGTGTGCAATATATAACATGTGTACATAATATATATATATATATGTATGTATGTATGTATCTAATGTACCAGTGCATTAGTGATCCCACAATGGTCCTTTTTCCTCCTTCCCCCCAGGCAATGGGCAGAACCAGAAAGAGGCTTCTCTCTGCCTGCCTCACTGGGCGGGGGGGGAGGGGCGGGGGGGAGCTTGCTTTATTTATTGTCTGAACCTTACCAGGCAGTGCTCTCACTGTATTTCTAATGTACCTCTCTTTCGGCCCTTCCATCCAATGCCGATCATCTTCGTATTTAGGGATGCTGGTGAATCCTCTAACCACCCTTCTTGCTTTCCCAGCAGCTCACTCCTGGGTTGCACACAGTGAGCTCCACCCTATTCTAGCACTATATTCTTAGGCCTAGGCACAGAGTCCATCCTGTGAGTACATACTTGCGAAAAAATAATGCAATAAACCACAATACTCCTGTGAGTACAAACTCCAGCTCCTCTCCTGCTGGGGGCTAGTGGGAAGATATGTCTTCCTTGTCCTCAGTGTCCTGAGAATAAAGTGGCTCTGACAATATCTCCCATATGGTTGGTAGGTGAGGATTAATTTAAATAATGTTCATCTACTAACTGGAATTTTGTAGAAACAAAAGGAATATGTATATGTTAGAAAAAGTAGAAAACACACTTAGGCAAAAAGACAAAAGTGTTCGATATTTCCTAAGTCAGGAAGTAGTACAGCAGTTCGCAGCGGAAGGCAGTCTTGTGTCCTGTCCTGTACCCAGGGACATTTGGCAATCTTAGGGATACTTTTGGATGAGCCCTGCATCACACGTAGCAGGTTGGGATCAAGGATACTTGGTAGCAACCTGTGTCTGCCAGGAGCAAAGATCTGTCTCCAAACATTCGTGCTGGGCCTGGGGAATCCTGAGGAGGGGCATTGCATGGGCCAAGGCTGTGAGGTCCAGACATACGAGGGTTCTAGTTCTCCTTCTGTATAAGCAACTCTGGGCAAGTGAGCCAGCACACCCGAGTTTCCGTTTCCTCCTCTACAGAATGGGTGTGTCTCAGGGATGCTGTGCATTAACAGCCACACCTGGCATCCCTGATGAAGAGGTGCCAGTAGACACCCTTGCACACAGCTTGTGTGATCTGCAGACACCATTCATCTCCCGACACCTCCCTCTCTCTACCAGAAGTTCATAGCCATCTCCTTGAAAGCATCTCTCATTTCATCTAGAGCTATTCACAGGCAGCCACATCCCAGGGTGCCAGAAGGCAACGTCTGGCTGCTTGAAATTAAATTTACAATAGAAGCTGATCCGATTCTCCTCGTAATGGATCAGGACAGGAAACGGGGGTAGAAGCTGGTCCTAAAGGCTGGGGAGAGCCTGTAGGAGTTTAGAAATTAGCAAGGAAAGAACAAAGCGTCTTCCAGATAATGCAGTGTCAGCCCTGCCTGGATGAATTAGTGAAGTAATCCTTATGTCTCTGCCTTTTTTGGGGGGGAAGCGGGGGAGGGGTGCCATTAGATGGCCTTCCCGAGCTGGCAAAACCTCCTATTACATCTCAGTTTAATGTGGAATGAAGTTTTCAAAGAGAGCACAAGCAAACACAATCTGTGGAGATGCTGCTAATAAACTGCCTCACTCTCAAGTCAGAGGGTTTATAGGATGCTGGTGATGACTGCCCCAGTTAAGCACAGCTAAGCATCCCTTCATTTCAACATTTAGGCTCCAGTTATGGAAGGCACTGTGATTCATTTGCTCTGTTACTGGCAATGCATTCTGTCATCAGCCTGAGGTAGAATGGAACTTCAGTCATTTGGAGCTGGTTATAGATTTTACTCCACTGGCATTAGGCACCTGTTTGGAAGTTGTAAAGATCTGCAAATTTGCCAGATTTACTGTCTCCTTATGAATATGTATCACAGCGGAGGCCCCCAAAGGACCTGCTGATGGATGGATTTCTTAAAAAAAAAAAAGTGCACATCAGTACAGTTGTCCTTGGCAGGTTCTTTTCCCAGAGTCCTTTGGGAATGAAGTTCTTGTGGTCAGGAGCTGACTGAGGGATGCTAGGGATGAGGAAGACATCTTTATTTAGGATGGAAACAGAGGACATTGGAGAGACAAGAAGACATCATGAAACTGAGCACCTGTTGTGGGCCAGTCACATTTGTTGAGTCACTCAGTGTCGTGATTTGTCATTTATTGAGTGTGTACCAGGAGTTCCAGGAGTTGGAGATATCCACTTAGCAAAGGAGCATCTGCCTTCAAGGAACTTTCAGTGTCTTGGGGGAGGCAGATGAATAATCAGGTAGACGGTGGAAAATGTGAGTTCTGGGATGGATGAAGCTGCCTGGCCTGGTGGCAGATGTTTATGGATGCTCATCTGGGGCTTTTGTGTGACTCCTTTCAGTTACCCTTTTGCTTGGTTATTTCTTAGTCATCCTTCATATCTCAACTCAGTTGTCATGTCCTCAACCCAGGGAATCTTGCAGGAACATCCTCTCCCAACTTTATCTAGTTACCCATTCCCTGCCAGTTCAGATTACCATGCATTTTTCATTGGAGGTTTTAGGTGTGCAAGAATATTTAATGGATGTCCATCTCGCTCACAAGACTCTGAGCTCTGTGACGACAGGCATTCTTTCTCTTTCCTTCTCCCTTGTGGGACCTAACATGGTGCCTGGCGCTAGATGATCAGTAAATATGTGTGGAATGAATGGATGAATGCTTTCCTTTCCCTTTTTTTTCTTCCCTTTCCCTTGCCTTATGCCAGTACTAGGGCTTGAACTCAAGGCCTAGGCACTATCCCTTACCTTTTTATTCCTAAGTCAGACTCTCTACCACTTAAGCAACAGCTCTACTTTTTTTTGGTGGTTAATGGAAGATAAGAGTCTCAAGATCTTTACTGCTTGGGCTAGCTTTGAACCACAGTCCTCAGATCCTAGCCTGAGTAGCTAGATTACAGGTAAACTACAGGCACCCAACTGGATGAATGCTTTCTGGAGGAAAGATTCTCCAGTAGGACATGGAGGAAGGAGGGAGGAGACTATTTCAAGCCAAGAAAATAGGACATACACAGGTCCAGGCACAAGCTAGAGAGAGGCGAGACAGAACTGAACTCTGGTTTGCTAGAGCCAGGAACCTGACCCCCCCCCTCCTCCTTCCCAGGACACCTGGGACAATTTGCTTGCATTGCATGTATTCCTTCAAAAATATTTCATCCCACTGGGTGCCAGTGGCTCATGCCTGTGATCCTGGCTACTCAGGAGGCTGAGATCTGAGGATCAAGGTTCAAAGCCAGCCCTAGAAGGAAAGTCCATGAGACTCTTATGTCCAATTAACAGCCAAAAAGCTGATAGTGGAGTTGTGGCTCAAGTGGTAGAGAAGTAGCCTTGAGCAAAACAAAAGATGAAAGAGCACCCAGGTCCTGATTTCAATCACACACACACACACACACACACACACACACACACACACACACACACACACAGTCTATCCCACTGCTACTCCTAAGCAGTTTCCCTGAAATAGTAAAAGTCCTAGAGTCTTTTGAAGTGCAGCAATGTTGAGAGCCAGCAGTCCCAGGCCTCCTCCACCAGGCCTTGTCCCTTGTCCCAGCCACTCCCTGGAGGTAACTACTGCTGACAAGGTTGGTGGGTGTCCAATTTCTTCTTAAATAAAGATTTATTAAACTGCCCATGAGGCTTATTGGGACATCCATCAGCCCTTTAAAAATTGTTCTGATGAATTAAGTGTAAACTAATTAGAAACATGGATTCAATTACCCTCAGAACACACAAGAGTTTAATAATTAATAGGAAGAGGGCTTGAGGCCAAAGACATTATGGATTTTATCAAGCCCCTAACATCAGTAAAGTAAATATGTTTGATTCACTCTAAATGCTGGAAAATTTGTATGTAAAGGCAGACCTGTTGGTGAGCTGTGTCTATGACCAGAGTGTTCTCTGCATATGTGTGTGTGTGTGTGTGTGTGTGTGTGTGTGTGTGTGTGTGTTTGTGTGGGGGGGAGGATGCAGGGAAAGAGAATATGTGTGTGAGTGTGTGCTGGTATTTAGTCTTGACGTCTGGACTTTGCACTCTTACTTGGTTGTCTTTTTCTACCCAAGGCTGAGGCTCTAGCACTTAGAACCACCTCTCCACTGCTGGCTTTTATGCTGATTAGAGATAAGTCTTGTGGATGTTGTTGTTCAGGTGTAACTTTGAACCCTAATGTTTAGATCTCACCTATGTACCTAGGCAACCAGGGCAATTGTTTAATAAAGAGGCAGATACGGGGCCAAGGGGCTAAGATCTGTTGGTGATGCTAGCCAGAGCTTCCCCGGGACAAGAATGTGACCCACCAGTCACAGGGTGCTTTCTACCTGTTTGTTCATCCCATGCTGTGGACCCAGTGCATCTGGGGAAGCCAAGGAGACATTGTAGAACTTCTGGAGGAATGCTCTGTTTATCCTGAATTAAACTGGGAACTCTGGCCTTTGTTGTTGTTCTTATTGTTATTGGAACTAAGATTTGAATTCAGGGACTTATGTTTGTTAAGAATGTTCTACCACTTGAGCACTCCTGCAGCCATGCTTTTCATTGGTTATTCTAGAATAAACTCTCACTTTCTGCCTGAGTGAATGTCTGAGCTGTGATCTTCCTACTTTAGACTTCTCATCATTGGTGAGATCATAGGTGTAAGCCACTTTGTTCAGTCTTCTGCCACAGAGCGAGAACTTTTCTGCCAGAGCTTGTCCAGAATTATTCTCCTAATCTCAGTTTTCCAAGTAGCTGTAACTCAGATTACAGGTATCAGTCACCAGTGCAGTGCTAACTCTTGATTATTTAGATGCACTTCAAGAAAGGTCTTGGGACTGGAATAAATGCTTACCTGTGCTATGCCATATGTTTGATGTGCTATAACTCACTTAATACTGAACAGTTTTCCTGGGAGTAAGAATTACCACCTCTATTTTTACTGCCCAGACTCAAAAGAGGCTGCATACCTTGTGGTATCCTCCTTCAAACTCCCAGATCAGCACCACACTCAGGTGCAGACAGGGTGATTGACAAGGGTTGAAAGAGGAGGAAATGGGGTCTGTCAGGGTTAGGGCTCTGGAAACCAACTGCAAAAATCCGGGGTAGCCTCATTTGCTCCATCACCCACTGCCAAGGGGTGTGTCTGAGTAGACGTGGTGGTGGAGGGGCTGGCAGCAGGTGATTTACAAAGCCAGATGGGCAGCAGTGTCAGGGGCCTGGGCAATCTCTCCACCCACAGTACGATCCTGTAGTTCAAGGTCAAAGTCAGTTTTGATGTCAGAGTTGCACCTTGCTCATTAGCCAAGTCTGCTACTTAATAGTGGCCAAAATTTAAGGGTTGGTGGAGCCTAAAGTGCAGACCAAAAAACTGTGCTGCCCAGACCCTGTCTGTCAGTCGGCCCTGTGCATGTCATCGAATCGGTCCAGATTTCTCCATTACTCCAGGATAGAATTGGCCACCCCTATGTGTTCATCTGTCCCCCTTTTCACAAACGAATGTCCTCTGCACTGTGACCAAGATAGGATGGTAGGCCTTTATTCTCAACAGAAATTGGTGTACAAATGGTGTGACTTTGGAAAGCCAGGGTTATTTTCAGAGTAGGGACAGGTTTGGACCGGTAATTAATTCTAGCCTTCCCTCTGTTTTCTTTGTTAGCAGAAATGATATCCAAATAAACATCTTCCCAAGTACTCAAGGTCTTCATTCTCTCAAAATAAATGGAAGAGAAAATCCCATTTCAATGTTTAAGTGAATAAAGGGAACCCAATCAATTGCACTCAGAGGTCAATCTAAGCTACTATAAGATGTAGTATGGGACCAGAGGTCAGGGCGGGGACCCAAAAACCTGGGTTCTATCCCTATCGCCCACTAGCTAGCTTATATGCTTGCAGCCTTTACCCAGTGTTCTCAGGGCTTAATGCTCACACACAGTGAAGACTGATGCCCCATGGCTTCTTCCAGTCCTGAAATTGTGGAACTAAACACTGCCAGAGGTGTGTGATGTGAGGATTAAAAAATACCTTTGATCTGGGATTATTTCCACCCTATCCAGGTGCTTGGGCTCCCTGAACAGTATTACCATTTGTCTCTGGCACAAGCCTTCGGTTTCCCTTGGCACAAACAATGTAGCAGAGAAGTCGAACTGCTCACCATCCATCTGCTTCCTCCTCCTCAATGTAGCCCAGCCTGGGACCCAGATTTTCCAGCCATGCTTGCATATAGGTGGGGCTGAGTACCGTTAGTGACAAGTAGGAAGCAGGCAGAGGTGATATGTGCTCTTTCCGGATCCAGCAGGACAGGACAGGCTTCTTCTGATTGTCAGGAGCTAGAAGCAATCTGGATGCTGGGATGATGGTGGCCTCGCTGTTGTGGACTGGTGGAGATATAGAGGAGAAATATACTCGTCTTCGAAGTTAGACCTTTAGGAACCCAATCGCGGTAGGTAGTGGCTCCTTAGCTATGGATGCTCTGAGTCCTGGCATTTATACATTTATTTTAGAGCTCAGAGGAAAGTGAGACTTTTAGCTTCATAGAACTAACACTTGGCCTTGTTCATGTTAGGGGAAAGTAAGGTTCAGCTTGTTTAGCCATTTTGCCTAAAGGTTTAGATCATTAAACTGTCAGGTGTGGTCTTTTTATTTATTTATTCTTGATGGTATGGTGGACTGAACTCAAGGCCTTATATTGCTAGGCAAGTGTTCCACCACTTGAGCTATGCCTCCAGTAATCTTTTGCTTTTAGCCTACTTTTCAGATAGTAGCTCATACTTTTGCCTTGTCTGGCCGTAGACTGAGACCTTCTGAGTTCTGCCTCCCAAGCAGTTGGGACTTACGGGCCTGAGTCATCTTCTCTGACCTGGCCTTTATATTTTTTATTTTCTTTTGAGATAGGATCTCTCTTTGTAACCTAGGTTCCCTTCAAACTCCTTCTCCTCCCTTCTTGCCCTCCTGAGTGCTTGGGATTACAGACAAATATCATCACAGCTGGTTTAGGTGTTATTTTCATTTTTCTTTTTTGGCTGGAACCAGGTTACATCTAGTTGCCATGACATTTGTCATGGTTGTTTAAAGTCTTCTCTTCCGGGGGGGCGGTTTCTCAGGCTTTCCTTGCTGATGATGACCTTGGCTGTCCTAAGTTATACTTGTTGGGAATCTTGTAGGAACTCTTTCACTTATAATTTTCTGATATTTTCATCATGTTTTATCTTGGGCAATATATTTTAAGGAGAGAGAGAGACAAAGAGGAGGAGGAGAAGAAAGAAGAGGTGGAGGAGGAGGAGAGGGAGGGAGGGAGGGAGGAAGAGAGAGAGAGAGAGAAACTTATTTTTTAATCACATCAAGGACACCTAGTGTCAGCCTGAGTTGTTGATGCTGACCTCGGTCACCTGGCTGCTTTCTCCAGCAAAGTTACCTGCCCTGGGCTCATACTGTGCTCTTTGGAAGGAAACACTGTATTCTGGATGGCTCACACTTAAGAAATGAGGAGTTAGGTTTCATTTCCCTGAGGAGAGAGTCTGTACATGAATTATTTGGGATGCTTCTGCCTGAGAGATTTGTGTGTGCTCCTCCATTTATTAATTTATTCAATCATTTATTGATACCAGTGTAGACTTATGATATTTATTTTATCCTTTGGATTGGGTAGCAATACGACCACATTTATTTTGTGGCTCACGTTGTCCGAAGCTGTTTCAGCTGGGTCCAGTGTCTTCTGCATTATCTTTTCATTGTCCTTTGTGTTACTCATGCCATCACTCTTACTGTGATGAGCACATCCTCTTTCCTTGGCACTACGAGAACACTCCACATATGTCTTCTGTATTTCCTGTGCCAGGCCTCGAATCAGCTATTGTTGATGGAGCTGTAGTTTCTTTTGTTGAAGAAGGAGGTGAGAAACTAAGGTCTGAGTGCCAGGTGTGCTTGTTGCAGTTGAGATGCCATTGCAGGGAATTACATGAAAGTATAGTAGCCCAAAGATAAAACCTATCTATAAGTGTTACTTTGTGTATCAACTTGTGCCTCCAGGAAGGCAAATATGACTTCAGACAAATTGAAGTCTTCAACACTCGTGCAGCACTACACAGGCCATTCTCTCATTTCTCTTTGTCTATAACGTATTCCAACTATGGGAATGACTCTCAATGCATACCAACCATGACCCATGTGCACATGGAATGTCAGATAATCGTAAGCCTATACTCCTTTGATAAAGCACTATATACCCTTGACACCAAAACTTACCTAGGGTTTCTTTATCTTCTGATCTTTATAGAGTTCATGAGTTTTCACTACTTTCCACACTTCTTTCAGTGAGTTTGTTTAATACATCTGTAGTACACATATATTCTTTGATTCTTTGCTAGTCTGAATTCCACCACAGGATCCCAAGGCATCCTTAATGATTTTTCTAAAGCGTTATAAGCATAAAGATTCACTTTATGTACTTTAAGGTGCCACCACCTGTGTATGTGTGTGTATGTGTGTGGGGAGCTGTGGTACTATGGCTTGAACTCAGAGACTCTCGCTTGCTAGAAGATTATCTATGGCCTAAGCTATACCTCCAGCCCATTTTGCTTGGGTTATTTTTGAGATAGTCTCACTTTTTGTCTGGTTTGCCCAGCAATCCTACTTACACCATGACTGGGTGATAGGTTGGAGCTAAGGACCTTGAATTTGTAAGACAGGTGGTCTACCATGAGCCACTCCCCCAATACTCTTCTTATTTTATTTTTCAGAGAGTCTTGTGTTTGTACCTGGGGCTAGCCTCAGACCACAGTCTTCCTACCATGTCTCTGTCTCTCTCTCTCTCTCTCTCTCTCTCTCTCTCTATATATATATATATATATATATATATAATTCAGACATATCTATATGTCGGAATTATTGATTGAGATGGGGGTCTTAATAATTTTATTGCTTTATTTCTGGGCTGGCCCTGTGATACAGAATTTATTAGGTTTGAATGCTGTCAAAACAATTGACAGGTGGGCTAAATGAAGAAACAGAGTTCTTGCTGCCCAGTTTTCATGTGTGCAGGCATAGTTTGACCCTTGGCACAGAGAGACAGATCAAGATAGGTAGAGATGGAGAGAGGAGGAAGGAAAACCACCACTGACTTCCCAGGATCTGCCGACACACGTTCATTTCCGAGTGCTCTCCTCTCAGTTCTCCCCAGACACCATCATTTCTTTCTTTCTTGCAACAATGCAAAGTAGTGTAGTAGATTTTGTAGAGGGGAAAACAGGTTCTGAATAGCTCCACAGACCTTTTGACCCTGGTTGAGTCAATGCCCTGTTTTGTAGATGAGAGAAAGTCCCTTGATATGAACAACAAGGGTCCATCCCCTTTAGTGGGCCACAGTGTAGGGGAAAGAGAGGGAGAGAGAGAGAGAGAGAGAGAGAGAGAGAGAGAGAGAGAGAGAGAGAGAGAGAGAGAGAGAGAGAGAGAGAGGGAGGGAGGGAGGGAGGGAGACGGAGGGAGGGAGGGAGGGAGACGGAGGGAGGGAGGGAGGGAGACGGAGGGAGGGAGGGAGGGCGGGAGGGAGGGAGACGGAGGGAGAGGGAGGGAGAAGGAGGGAGGGAGAGGGAGGGAGGGAGGGAGGGAGGGAGAGAGAGAGAGAGAGAGAGAGAGAGAGAGAGAGAGAGAGAGAGAGAGAGAGAGAGAGAGGGATTGTCAGAGATAGGATTTTTCCCCTACAGCTTCATTTCCCTCCATTTGGAAGTAACTTGTAACTTGAACTTAGGAAGGAAAAAAAGAAGACTAGAATAGCCATCGTTTCTGCTGTGCTTTTTCTCAAGCGTAAGCTAGGTGAAGGCCTTAAATTATTTGTAAAGCCCCAAAGGAGTGGGCTCCTTCTATTTTAGAGTATGTAGAAGAGTAAAGATTTTCTTTAATTAGATAGTGCCGGATAGATTTAATTAAAGCTTCAAACCTGCAATTTTCTTTGTTTGATTGATCATTTGTGCTGATTGCCTGGAGTAATTATGAAGGGGGTAGATGGGGTTGTCAAAGTCTGAGTGAGATAAGGAGCAGATTGAGTTGACTCTTGGGTACTCAGTTGTCAGAGTGGTCCTGAAAAGGTTTAAATTGCACCAATGTTTGTTGGCTGGTCAAATGACAAGTAAGGTGTCTAAATTACACTAACAGTGTCTAAATCATGATTCTACCTGAAGTGCCTCTCTAGAAAAAAAAGTTCCCTTTCCCCGCCTTTCTATAAATGTAATCAAGACGCCCCTGAGACCAACCCGTTTCTAGTTATTTTTGTCTTTCTTTTATGAAATAATTGAAGTACATTGTTGAGAATGTCTCATGTGTCTGAGATTTTTCTAGCCTTCCTGCTGGAAGGTTCACGAGAGAAAGACAGCTTTTCTTCATCTCAATGAGAATGTCGGAGATTGAGGAGGAGCTTTGGAAGCAGACAGTCCTGGGTTTGCAGCTTACCTCTACCACTTGCCAGCTCTCAGAACTTGGGCAAGTGCCCCTGAACTATTCTTCCTGGTTTGCCGAAGAGGAGGTGGAGATGCTGTGAATGATGTATGCACTCTGCCTGGCTTTCGGTGTGTTCTTGCTGAGCTCTTGTCCCTTCTCCTTCCTGTGTTTTGCTGCCTTGGCAGTCACTATCAGCATGAGGATGAAGCTTGCATCATCTTGATTACTGTCATGATCCCAAACCTTAGCCCCCTGCTTAGTAAGCAGTAGCTCTGAACAAATACTTGCTCATTGGATGAATGAATGAATGAATGTGTTCTGTATATTCAAGTCCTTAACACAAATGTCACAAGCACCAGGTGGAAGATGTGGCTGGGAAGGGTAGCCACACACGCTAAGACTCATGGGACGCAGTCTGAGCATTGTCATATGGGCCATTAGAAAAGCATGGGTGAAGAATGTGGTCCCTGGCTCTTCAGAACTAGTCAGAGCATCTCAATGTCTGCTGCAGCCTTGGGTGGGGGATGTTAAGAAAAGAAAACAAGTTGAGAATGGCTCCTGCATGCTCTAGACTGTAGGTAGTATATAAGCCCATGACAGGTAAACAAGACAGGGAAGAAATACCGCTGTGTGCTAAATAATATAGGACTAAGGGTGGCTTCTATTAAGGGTAGCTTCTATTTAATCTTATGTATTTGATTTGTTGTTTGTTTTTTTTTCAACTTGGCGTTTCTGCTTTTACAATAAGAGAATGTTTCCACTAATTCAAAGTGAAATATAAAGAAAGGGGCAGCAGAAAATGGCCAGGATGAAGCTGGACTTAATTTAGATTACAAGGTGGATGCTGAAGGTCTTCAGAGTATGTGACTGGAGGAAAGAAACTCTTAGGGGGAAATAAGGGTTGCTGTTCCTAGTCTGGAAAGAGGACACAGAAGCTGCCATTGGATAGAGGCTGTGAAATGGGCATTCCAGGGTATTTAACTTCAAGTCCTTTGTCTCTCCTGCCTCTGGGGTGGGGGAACTGCTTCCCTCTGGATCTCCTCTCCACCCATCTGATAGTAGAGCTGAATCTGAGCATCAGCAATCCTTTTGAAAAAAAAAAAAAGCCTTCAGAATGACTAGTGATTTGGTCTTTATTTTTTTTATTTAAAATTTTAATTGTGATGTACAGAGGGATTACAGTTACATAAGCCAGGTAAAGAGTATATTTCTTTGGGACCATGTCACCCTTCCCTCACTTTCTCCCCTCCCAACCCCACCCAAGAGTTTTATAGTAATGTCTAGTGAGTAATACTGCTGCATTTGTTCACCCTTTGTCCCTCTTTCTGTGGTGATTTGGTTTTTTTTGTTTTTTGTTTTTTTTTGCCAGTCCTGGGCTTGAGCTCAGGGCCTGAGCACTGTCCTTGGACTTTCTCAAGGCTAGAGCTCTACCACTTGAGCCTCAGCACCATTTCTGGCTTTTTTCTATGTATGTGGTACCGAGGAATCGAACCCGGGTCTTCATGCATGCTAGGCAAGCACTCTACCACTAGGCCAAACTCCTGGCCCCGGTGATTTGGTTTTTAAATGCACTTTATTCTTAAGCTTTAAATCTTATTGAAGAAAGATGGTAATATTTTTAATTTAATATGTGCCCTTACTGAAGTTAGAATCTCTGTTCTTGCTTGGCTTTCCCATTCAAGCTTGGTGCTTTACCACATCTCTACTTTCAGCTTTTTGCTGATGAATTGGAGATAAGTGTCTCATGGATTTTTCTGCCTCGTCTGGCTTTGAACCATGATCATCAGATCTCAGCCCACTGAGTAGGATTACAGGCATGAGCCCACTGGTGCCTGATAGGTGATTCGTGTGGATGATAAGGAGCCTTGGGTTTTCCAATGCTGGCAGACTGGGCTAGGTGCTTCTTCTCTCAGGCACAGAGGCAAATCATGTGTGAACCTGTGAACATCCACTTGGACTCAGTGGATCCAAGAGGGCCTACATTTCCAATGTGGTTACTGGTGATTCCTAGGTTGCAGGTTCGTGGCCCATTCAGGTTGCTCTCTGAAGTCTTTCTAGCAACCCCTGGGGTCTCTGGCTTCCTAGAATGACAGGATATTGGCAGCTTCTGTTCAAGCCCTTAGCACATCCTTTAGCAGTCTGTGGTGTGGAAAGGAGCCACCACCTTCAGGCAAGACTGAAGACGCATGCTCTGAAATGCTAGTGTTAAGCATTCATGGCCCAGTTTCTATTTGTACCCATGTCTGTTTATCATTTGCAAATAATGCTCTGTTGTCTTAATCCTACTTTGATGGCTAATGATGTGTGTTTCATTCCGATCAAGCATGAGATTGAAGTAAACATGTATTTCCCAACATCTCCTCCTGTGTTCAGTATTTGGGGCTGTGAGTCACGGAAAGCAGTCACATGGGAGGGAGGAAGGCTGTTCCTGGAGCCCAGCTCCCTGTGCAAGCCTTTCCCTTCCCCCTGCTCCTGGTGTGGGTAAATGAGTTCATCCTCCCAGAGTGTGACTTCCTCTGCCAACCAGTGAGGGCCCACCCGTGCCACTGGATCGCCATCCCTCTCCGGGCAGAGTTGTTTTACTCTCATTTCCAGGAATGTGTGATGTTTCTCCTGTGATTGTTAAGTATTGCTCTTTACCATCCCATGGCTGCTCAGCAACAGACAGCTGCATCTCTCCTCTAGACTACAAGCCCATCCTGTCCGGAGGCCCCAGCCTTACCACACAGTGGTTCACAGGATTGCACCGCGAACCCAGCATCCGGGTTCTGCATAGATGTCAGCAGTGCTTGGCTAACTAGGCAGACCTAAGCCCAATGAGAGAAAGGGAGATACGTGGGGGAATGATTTTTAATGGATAGATCTGGACTCTTTCCCAAACCCTTAGAAATGTGCACCCAGCTCAAGCCTGAAATGAGCCTGCTATTTGGCATTGTGGTTTCTGTGTGTATCCAGCATTAAACCATGCCTTGAGAGAAGTAAAAGACAGAGGAGAGGGTTATGGACTCTGATTGCCAGAACTGTACATAGGAAGGAAAAGGGTGGTTTAGTCCGGGCCCTCTAGAAGAGATCCAGGGCAAAAGAGTCGACCACAGGAAGGGGGGAGGGGTGGGGAGAGCAAGGAGGCGAGGGGAATGGCAGGAGCATCCTCTTAGGATAAAGCCTTCAGTGTGCCTTTCTCTAGCCAGCTGCATAGGTTTTATGTATAGAGTTGGTGGGGGTTTTCAGACAGAAGCTTAAAGACCAGTGGAAGCAAGAT
Source organism: Megascapheus bottae (assembly GCF_031878675.1). NCBI lineage: Eukaryota > Metazoa > Chordata > Mammalia > Rodentia > Geomyidae > Megascapheus > Megascapheus bottae. The sequence continues at coordinate 63,808,485 of NC_143514.1, forward strand.
TAGAGCTGGGAACTTAGAGCCACATCAAAATGGAGTCCCTACAGGTTGCTCGTGGTTATCATCCTGGGATGGCACTCACACCAGGGCCTCGTGCTTACTCATCCTGCTCTGCTGTCCCACTGCTGCTCCCTGTGCCTTCTCCGCCTTCCTTGTCCCATATGTCCCCCAATCTTCGATATTTCTAGCTCCCAATGTGTACCCTCAAACATGGCTGCAGAACAATGGCTTGGAACATCCATACTGTCAGATTGCACAGGCTACTCTTGCTCTTAGGCATGTATGCTACCGACACCCCCTGGATGTCAAGGACCTACATTACATGGTGATAATCATAGCTGAAGGGTTGAGGGTTTATTTTTAGGTTTAGTCCACATGCTGCTTCCTAAAATGCCCCTGTAGAGCCAAGGGTTTGGTGGGTGCTCGTTGGGTCTTGCTCTGAGCTGCTGTCAGCTTTTAGGTCAAGGGCCTTCATAGGATATGCTCTGGCTGGATTTAGACTCAACAAGGCCAAGAAGGATATGAAAAGCCATAATCATTTTGCTTGACTTTTAACCCATGAGAAGACCAGCACGCTACCTATCTTGGGGGTCTTGTTTTCACCCTGGTGTCCTGTGATGGGGAATCCCATCCACAGACCCCATGTGCATATGTGGGAGCCATAAAGCCAGACCCCTCACATAGCCAAGACAAAGTTTCCTCATTTGGAAGGTGAGGATGATACTTTCGGCCTCTGGGGCCATATACATGGATGGCGGTGACAGTTACCAGCCATTCGGTGTCAGAGAAGCCATGGGTGAGTGCATGCCTCTGTGTGTGGTGGAGACTTCTGTGGTTCCAGCCTCTTAGGGTGCTGGTTGCTCCTTCCCTCCATGGCTACCATTAGTGACCAGACTACCCATATGTTTATCCTTTACGTCTAAAGAACCCCATGGAAGAAGTGTCTCCATAGTACAGATGGGGGAAGCTAAGGCACAGGAGAGAAAACAACCTGTAAAGGGTGGTAAAGGCCATGGAGCCTACGCGTCCTCTTAACACTGAGGTGGCATAGACAGGGACCAGTGGCCTGCGGTACCCCAGCCTTGCTGAGTGTGTTCATGAGCTCCAGTGTCTCTCTGGTGAGTACTTGGAGATAAATTTTAACAGACTTTGCTGCCAAGGCTGGCTTTGAAGCATGATCCTCAGATCTCGGCGTCCTGAGTAGCTTAAGCTTTATTAAGCTTATATGTGTAAGCCACTAGTGCCTGGCTCTTCCTCTTTCTTCTGTCTTCTGTTTAGCTGCTTGGCAAGTTGTATGGTAGGATTTCTCTACCATGACAATGCGGGGCCTGTGCAGTGTGTGGAGGGTGGGGGAATGTCTTCCAGGAGGTAGGAAGTAACACCCTCCCCAGTAATACCCTCCACCCACAGCAGGAATCTAGATAATTTCAGACACTGGGTGGGAGGCACAAAGGCTGTAGGAATTAGGAAACAGGAATCTGGGGGGGTCTCTTCCACACCTACAGGATTGTGGCCTCTTATGTAATGAACTGCCTGGATGTGGGTGGGTGGAGCCTCCTGCATCCCAGCTTTGTGATGGCGGTGGGGGGTGGGGGGATATACACGGAAACCTCAATGCTACCTAGCAGCCCAGTCTGGGAATCATAAATACAGGACCCCACACCCCGCAGAGAGAGGATGGACAGTGACTGCTCTCTGGGCCTTCCTGGCCTTTTAATCTTTTTTCTACTAAAAAAAAAAAAAAAAAAAAAAAGAAAGAAAAGATTCCTGGCACTTCTGTTACTCATTTTCACCAAGAATCAATTGAAAAGATCAAAAATATGGCATTTGGAGGTTTAAAATTAGATTTTTAACAAAATCCAAAGTGGAAGAGGGAAGGGGAAAAAATAGAAACCGGGAACCCCATGACTTGCACAAATCCCACAGTTGCTGGGGAGCTGAGCCGTGTGGCTTCGGATGAGGAGGAGTTCTGGAATGAGTGCCTGGGGGGTCGGCAGGAGCAGGGAGTGGCCCTTTCAGAGCTGACCCCTCCACCGCCCCTCTACCCCCTCCCACCTCCACCCTTCCTCCTCCTCCTCTTCTTCCTCCTCATCCATATCCTTGGCTTCCGAGGCTTCTTCCTTCCCTTCCTTTTGACACATTTCTGTTATATAAATATGTTCTAATTATAGAAAACTTGGAAAATGCAGACTATTATAATAGAGAATTTTAAAGAAATCAGCTGTAATGTTGCCACTTAGAGAGAAACACAGATAACCTACCCCGTCCCCATACATGTAGACATGGATTTTACCCAAATTGGATCTTACTACATATGTACCTCAGTCCTTGAATCCTGGCTGCAGAGTCCCTTCTCTTGCAGATCATCTTCCCAATCTCTCTGACCCCCCTCCCCCCCTCTCTCCCTCCATTCTGCCATTCCTCTCTCCCTCTCACTCCCAGCTCCCAGTTCCATTGTTGTGGCTTTCCTGCCTTCCTCTTCCTTTCTTTTGCATCCCATCAGCATGGTCAGTTCCTCTATGCTCTCTCTGGTTTTGGTGGCTGGGGATGTTGACTAGGTGAGGTCCTCTTAGATGTGAGAACTGCACTGAACTCAGATGAGATGAACGGGACAAATGGTCCAGGAGAATTTAAAAGCTGAAGAGGGTTCCATGGGTTCCTGCTCCATCTATCTCAGTCATCAGGGCAGTGGCACTGCATAGACCCAGAAGGTCCTTTTCTTCTGATGACATTGGTGGCTGTGTCCTTTTTCACATGATAGAGCACTTGAGCCAGGACTTGGAGGAGACCTGAACCCAGCAAGGTGGAATCAGGCACATGGCTGTGGTCACTCATTTCTTAGTGTCCTTCCATGCCTCCTCCTTGCTACTGTCCCTGGGGATGTAGTGGCTAACTCAGTTTCCAGATTGGTAGGGACTACAAATATGGAAAGGAGTGCCATCGGTAAGTGGGACCCAGGCTGGGTTCCATGGCCTGGCATGTTCACCAACTAGTACCCAAGGGATGGAAGACCCTAAAGGTTGATTAGGCTGGAGAATGACCCAGTGCTGGAGGCATGTTGAGGCCTGTGAGCAATGTATCCATGGCTTCTGGCTGGCTCAACTGCTGAGTTCCTGGCAGTAGGAGGAGGGACTAGAATGCAGAATACAGGAAGCAGGTCATGGAGTCTGGGACAAGGGGATGACTGCAACTCCAGACGAAGGCAGGATGAGCAACGCTGAAGCCTACTTGAGGGCTAGGAGCCAAGGCAGGCATGCAGAAGGTACTTAGACCCTCAAGGCTTACCTCTACCCCAGTACTTGTGATGTCTCAGAAGACAAGCATAGAGAATGTTCTAGCTGGGGGAGCCTGGCTGCCACCTATTGGACAGAGGCCCTTCACCCCTTTTCAGTCTGATGCTGCAGCCTTGAGCATGGTAGCCTGTCAGCTTCCCTCACCTAACTGCAGGCCTTGGAGAGAATTTTGTTTTCTGATCATTATCGTGGTGTCCATTTCTTACTCTTGGTCTCACATTCTGCTTCCTTATATACTGTGTCACACAGATCTGACTTTAAGCCCATTGTGTCAATGAGAAGACCAAGATCAGAGAGAACACATGGTCTGTCCAGGGTCACACAGTGTGAAGGGATGGTCTAGGATCTGCCTGATTGGAGTGCATGAGCTCTCAGCTCCAGTGAGCTCCTATGTGACCCAGGAGACAGGGGAAGGACCCTTCTACTCCCCTCTCAGGAACTGTCCTATGTGAAGTGACCTCCGCCCACCCTCTACCATCTCTATCTCTGACCTGGTGACTACAACTGGTTTCCCTTCTGCCCATGCCCTCCCTGGTTCTTTTCCTGCTTTCAGAACTGGGAGGGCAAGCCTCCTGGGCACTCTGGGTTCTAGGCAGAAGTCAGAAGCTGCTTTGGCTAATGTTATTGCCAGCCCAGAGCATGGCGTATTCCTAGCCCCTCTGACTGCCATCCCCAGTTTGCCTGCCAGCACTCAGATGTGTGGCGCTATAAAAAGCCAACTAGTAATATGCAAATCGCCCTGATTATTTATGGCCAAGTTAGTAAATAAGCCAGGGAGACAAGGTGGGTTGCTGTTTTTACCAGCTCTGCACTGCTGGCAGGAAGATCGACTGTAAGCAGAGTCAGGGAGTGAGTGGCACTGGATCCCAGGGTTTATTAAACATGGCCTAATTGTCAGGCACAGGGGACAAGCGAGCCATGGAGGTGGTAGTAGGGAGTAATGAGAAGCAGCCACCAGGAGGAAGGGTGCAGGGGGTAGAAGACCACTCTGGGCCCCACCTCTAAGCTGCTTGTTGGGAGGGGGTGGGTCTCTGACCACAAATCAATAGAATGGGCTGCAGTGTTGCCATGGATCCTGCCTGTGTGCCAGGCATTGCTCAGTCTGAAGCTGCTTTCTAGCAAAAGACAGAAAACAGTGTCAGAATGTGACTATGGGAGGCTCAGCTTTGCTTCCGGATCTAGAAGGGAGACGGGAAGCTTCCTGCCAGCCATTGGACCTGGAACTGACTACCATCCCCAGTTAATGCCAGCCATTAGAAGTCCAGTGGAGTGGTCAGGGTAGTGGGTCCCTGGCATAAGAGGGGCTTGAAGGGGGCAAAGCAGCAAGCCCACTTGGGCATAGTTAGAAGCCCTGCTAGCCATTTATCTTCCCCTCCCAGCCCACTCTCTTACCTTCTCAGCTATTGATGGGAGTGTGGGGTAGACCCACTAGACCTAATAAACCCCAGAGCACTGGGGACTAACAGAGGAAGCACCAAGGAAGAGCGATTGTGGATGAATAGCCCAGCCAAGAGTTCTCCACTCACAGAACTCTGAGGTGTACGTTCTGCAGGACTGCCAGCATTCCCAACAGGATCCAGCCCCTTTCCTCTCAGTGGCATTTCCAGTGACTGGGTAGAAATAATTATAACTACCATGTGAACATTTACCATGTGTTAGGATTAAACTCTTCTCTGTTCCTTTCCTCTTTTGCTCTTCCTCCCCCACCCCCTTTTTTTTGGTTGTTGTTATTTTTGTTTCCAGCTTGAACTCAGGGCCTGAGCACTATCCCTGAGCTCTTTTACTCAAGGTTAGTGCTCTACTAATTTGAGACATAGCACCACTTCCGTGTTTTCTGGTGTTACTTGGAGATAAGAGTCTCAAGGACTTGGCTGCTAAGGCTGGCTATAAACCACTATTCTCAGATCCTCAGATCTCAGCCTCCTGAATTGCTAAGATTACAGGTATAAGCCATTAGTTCCTGGCTCTTCCTCTTTCTTCTGTCTTCTGTTTTTCTTTTGTCCTGGGGCTTGAACTCAAGGCTTCATGCTCTTGCTTATCTTATCTTCAAGGCTCATGCTCTACCATTTGAGCATAACTCTACTTCCAGCTTTTTGCATTTTATTGGAGATAAGAGTTTCACTGGACTCTTATGCCCCAGCTGGCTTTTGACCTTGATCCTCCTCATATTAGAACCTCCAGAGTAGCTAGGATTATAGGCATGAGCCTCTGATGCCTAACATTTACAGTTTTAAAAAAAGATCTAAACATTGAGGTGTTCCGGCCCCTCATAAAGAGAGAGTAGGAACATGAGGCTTGCTGTAGAGACATTAGAAGCACAGTCCCAAGTGGTTTCAGGACTTTCTTAACATTCAAACACCATACAGAGGCAACTCAGAGCTCTGAGAAGGTTCAGGAGCATCTTCTTCCCAATTGAATCTAGATCATAAGAACCAGAAGCTTGCTCTCATCTGTCTTTAAAGCAAGTCCTCTTGATTATTATGGAAGGAACCTGGTGGACTCGACTCTAGGCCATTAAAGGGATCTCCCCTGGCTGAAGACAGGTGTGTCACCCTTGTTTCCAGACAGGTGATGAGAAACTGTAACACTCAGTACACTATGGCATCCTGGCTCAGACCCTGGTCAAGAAAAAGAAAAAAAAAAGATGTTTGAGTAAGAAATAGGAAAGATGGCATCCAGATAAAGTCCAGATTTTAGTGAGCAGTAAAATATCAGCACTTATGTGTTAGTTTTGACAAACACACTGTAGTTAATGCAAGGTGTAAATAACATTGGGTGAAGAGAGCATAGGGAATTCGTTTGTAGCTTTCCTATAAATCTAAAATTATTCCAGCATTAGGGGTTTATTTCAAAATGAGGAGGCAGTGCTTAGCTCTGTTATAGGTCACTAGGACTTTTTCCCAGGTGATGCCTATGTGTGGTCATTGAATCAGAAGTATGTCTGTGACAATGTCCACTCAACCTGTCCTTTTTGTGCATTGACAGATGTCTTATGGAAGTCTGTAAATTATAAAATGGGTCCCGTGTTGCTGCATTTCCCACAGGGTAACTCTTTTCAATAGGGAATGATTTAATCACCATACCTGTAGACTTAATCTACAGGACTTACTTTAAAGGCAGATGAGATCAAACTTTTGATTTATAGGTCTTCGACCCAAACTGGGAAAGCAGCTTCCAATAGGCCATCATTAGATGTCCTTGTCTTTCGAACTGTCACACTCTGCTCCACTAATATGTAGAGTTATGGTGTGTAAAATGAAATGGAGTTCTATCAGATGCCACACCACAGTTAGACAATCCAAAAAAAGGAATAAGATGCTAACAGATTTTGTAGAGATCCACTTGATCAAAAGACTCACCACAGGCTAGCTTGAAATACTATGGCTGACTCGATGTTAAACGTTTATATATAGCCAGGTGCTGGTGACTAACACCTGTAATCCTGGCTACTCAGGAGACTGGGATCTGAAGAGCAAAGCCAGCCTGGGCAGGAAAGTCTGTGAGACTATCTCCAATTTAATCACCAAAAAGTCTCAAGTTTTTTTCAGACATCTCTGGAGCAAGGTAGACATAGTTGCTCCAGGAACAAGAGTAGAAAGTGGGCTTCCTGTGTAGCCAAGCTCTGTAAGAAGAATGGCTCCATGTTAAGTCTCTGTATTCCAGCCTTCCTTGGAACTTCCTTGCCTCCATGGAAGTAGCCCATTTGATTCAGAGTTGTGGTGACCCACCTTCCTGTCTTTCCTTCTTCCCTTCCTTCCTTCTTTCCTTCTTCCCTTCCCTTCCCTTTCCTTCTTCCCTTCCCTTCCCTTCCCTTCCCTTTCCTTCCTTCCTTCCCTCCCTCCCTCCTTCCTTGCTTCTTTCCTCCTTTCTTCCTTTCTTCCATTTCTTTCCCCAGACAAGCTACTTAGACCATTGTCCTCCACTGCTATCCTGCTAATTTTTCCTGCTGATTAATGAGATCACTTAAGGTATCAATTATTATCCCGTTAAGAGAATGAATATCAGGCTGAAACAAACACCCATGAACTTGCTTATTCTATTAAAAAATAAAGTAACAAGGGATGATTAATGGTATGTGTTCTGAGAGAAGCCGCAGAAGGGATGGGCAGGAGAGAAAGGTAGATAGGAGCGTGTTCCAATTAGGGGATACAAAAAGCACTTGTTTAAAAGTAGCTCTGCATTTGACCCTCGCCCTTCAAAGCCACTTCTGAGAGATCTGTATGACTCCAGTGTCTCCACTGGTTGCTTAACCATGGAACGCAGTTTCATTCTACTCTACTGCCATGGAATGAGTGGCCTGTTCTTCTAATTACCAAAATCAACATATTCTTGGTCTTCTCTCTGTCGCTTCCCATGTGTCTTCTGCCATTGACTGAATTCTTGAAGCATTCTTTTATAGCTTCTTTGGCACTACCCAACTCCTCATTCATTCATTCATTTTCATCTATAATTATTGAGCAACTTCTTCATGCCAGGCACCAGGTGAGACAATGCATGTGCTAAAGACAAGACCAAAGTCCTTATTTAAATGTAGCTTACACTTAGGCAGGGTAAGGTAAATAAAAATAAATGTGACCTAAGAAATTGTTTAAACCAGTGTTCTCCAGAGAAACAGAACCAGAAGCAACTTTGTTAGAAGGTTATTAGCTCTCATGGTCATGAACACTAAAATGTCCCAGATCTTCAGGAAAGCAGGTAAACTTCTGACCCAGAAGGGCTGAGAGTGTCACATTCCAGTCTGAGCCTGCCCAGGAAGACCAGAAGGAAGACCAGTGTCTCAGCTGAAGACAGGCGGACAGTGATTTCTCCCTTACTCAGCCTTTTGATCTTGTTAGGCTTTTTAATGATTAGATGAAGCCCACCCACACAAGAAGTACTATTTACTTTACTCTGTCTCCCGATTCTGATAATGTTCTCCCAGATGCCAAGCATTTGGGTACCCCGTGCCATGTCAGATAGCACATAAAATTGATTTCCGTTAAGTCCATCCTTTGTCAACTTAGCACAAACACTGATATGTATATATATATATATGTATATATATATATATCCTTAATGTATACTTAAATCTCCAGTAGAAGACAGTAACAAGATTTCAGTCATACTGGACATGATGAAAGTGTCCTGTATACATTCAAATATGGACCTACTCCTTCCACACAAAAGGACATGGGGTCTTGAATGGTGTTGACTTTTCTCTTTGCTGTCTCCCAACTGAAATGCCTCTATGTAAAACTAACCAGGCTTACCCATTAAGTCTAAAGCCCTTTCCTCTTGTGGTACATGGTAAGACAAATAATGGGACAAGATAAAGATATATTGGTTCCATATATGTGTATATGTCATATGTACCATATATGTGCATTTGTATATACATGCATGTGGACATTTATAACATAAATCATAATCTTCATTTGTGGAACTAATCATATGGTCTTAGCTGGTATTTATGCCTAACTCCTCTCCACTCTGTATGCCCTTGTCTTCTGCTAGTTCTTTGCTGGTAGGGCAACCCATCACCATTTCTGTAGGTTCTGGGCCATTAGTGGTCCTGCCTGGATTGTATTGCTGTGGATTTTTGAGTGGTCTCAACCACAGAGCATGGTGAAACCAAGAGATATCAGCGGAATCTCCTTTCTTCCACACCCCCTCTTCTTACTTCTGCTGCAGAGCAGTCCACTTTCCTCTGGGTGCTCAAGATCAGTCTTCATGGCTAGCAAGTCCCTTCTTTCTTTGTCTGCTGATTCAAGGACACTTAGAGGACAAAATGGCAGGGTGGTAGTCTTTCTTTCAGGTCAGGGGCATATCTCATGGTGGAAGCATTCTTCCTTGTGGAACTGAGAACTGTCAGTCAGCGGAGTCTAAGGCCCTGGGGAATGGGAAGCAAAAATGTTGTTCCTGGGTCTCTAGAGGTTGTGGTGAATAAAGTCATTTTTGTTTCCACTCTCTGAAGCTGTAGAAGACACACAACACTGTGATGCACTGATGGGCAGCATGTTCATTCAGTCAGGAAACACAGCAAGACCATGAACGCCATGAGCAGGGGACCCCTTTACACATAGCAAGTTCCTTGATCAGAAGTGGTGCTGGGTGGAATGCCCTCACAGTGAACAAGGCATTCTGTGAGTCCATGGGGGCGGGGCTGGTTTTGGAAGAAGAGTTTCATCCAAGGCAGACAAATCAGTATCCGGTGTGTCTATTTCAATAGCAGCAAAAGGTTTTCCTTGCCATGATGGTCTTGGTCTCATAGAATCCATCTGATCACCCCAGTGGTCATCGTCGCAGTAGCCGAGTAGTTCTTTGTAGTTCTCACCTGTTCCCTGGGACCTGCTGAGTTGGGGTGTGTTTTCTGACAGCGAGCAAGTTGGTGATTTCTAGGTCTGGAGTCATCATGCTGTGTGTGGGTTGTGGTGGCCCCTTCTGTTCCACGGAACACTCTGACCTGGGCAATCAAGCCTCCCTTGGTTCTCTAGGCTCCCATGAAGGAAAAATCACATCTGCATCTATTCAAAAGCTGAGTACCCCCCCTCCCAGAAAAGAAAAACTTCATCCCCTCTCTTGGGGAGGCCGGTAATTAAGCTGTCATGGCAAACAAGCGGAGGATGAGCAGCTGGTGGTAGCCATTTGTTCTCCTGTCATTGGTTGGGTGAAACAATTTCATAAATTACATGGGAAGCTGGGTTTTGCTTCTGCCTCCCCCCTGTGTCTTCCCTTTGGATTGAAATGACCTCCCTATCCTGCCATGGCCCCTGCCCTTGAGTGATCATACCCTAACACTTGTCCTTTTGGATCCACTCAGGCTGGCGAGGTCATTTTCCCTGAGTGCTTTTCTGTCACTGTACTTTCTGTATGGAGTATAGTTGTGTCTTCAACAATAAATAGCATGAATTGTGAACTTCTAGATGTGCTTGGGCCCATTGTCAATGGCAGGGTTAGGTCAGTGAATCCAATGGAGAAAAATCCCCGCTCTTATGGAATTCACTTTCTAAGAGATGCAGGATTAATCAGATACAGAATTATCAGATGTTGAGGGTATCATGAAGAAAATTTAGGGCAGGAGGATCAGGAGCAGAAAGTGGGATGAGAGGAAAAGGACATGGCAGAATTCAATACAGCGATCATCAAAAATCTGAAGAGGATGAAGAAACACGCCACACACACTTAGGTCAGAGAGGGAATCACTTCTTCAGGGATCTCCAAGGGACTGAGGCACAAAGGCCCTGCCGCAGAAATTTTCCAGATGTGTTTATGTGATAGCTAGAGGCCTTTGTAACTACACTGAACAAGCAAGGGAAAGCCTGGTTAATGAGGAGGAGAGGGATGACAGACTGGACTACATGGGGATGGCAGTTTTGCTTGGGACCTTCAGGACATTTATGAAGACTTTGGCTTTCATCCCAAAGCAAATGGTTTCCCTTCAGAAGGGTTCTTGCATAGAGAAGTGCTGGCAGGCGCTGTGTTGAGAATGGAGGTGGATGAGTGGAAGGGAGAAATAGGCATGTAAAGAGTAAGGCTTTTGCAATAACAGACAAGAAGTGGAAGTGGCCTGGTGCAGTATGGCAGGAATGGAGGTGCTGCGTAATGTCTGGGTTTCTGGGTACATTTATGTATTATGCCTCCTTAATGAGGATTGAACTTTTTGAAGGGAAGTCCGTGTCTTATAAATTTCTGTCCACCAAACCAAGCATTGTTACGTGACTTTTCATAGGTTGCATAGTTAATTTTTGTTGCATAGATGATCATGAGCAGGGATTTCTAAATGTTACCAGTGGGAATGAGTCAGCCCCGCGTTTCATTTTTGAAGTTCTCCAGTCCTGGGGCAATCATGGATAGCATTAAACTTCCCAAGCAGAAATTATAAGGAAGTGTGTTTGTAGTAATGTGGTTTTGGATAACAGTGGTTGTTGCTCTTATGGTTGGATGTCTCAGGGCTTATAATACATTCAGCAAAGGTGCTGGAAGTTTCCTAGCTCAGGGAGCTGCTGTAATATTTCCAGAGTGTTCAGTGGGTAAGGGAAGAACCTATCTATTGACTCCAAATAGTTGAGAAAGCATTGACACCCTAACAACTTTGTAGCTGTTGGAAATATAAAACACAAATGAATATAAATCAAAAAAGACAATCCTCATGATTTCTTTCTAAATCACAGCCAGTGACTGGACATGGATGAACTTCCAGCTTTGGAATCAGATCCCAGGCAGTTCCCTTCTGCCCGAATCCAGACTTCCTTCAACTTGACTCACACCAGCCCGCCCCTCCCCGCCGAGGCTCCAGCTCTGGAACTGTAAATGAAAATCCTCAAGTAGTTTAAAGTTTCCAAGAGAAAGGGTGATAAATCAAGGTCAATTGGACACACCAGTTCAATGCATGGCAATCCCCTAGAACACCTTGGTGGATGGTTTGGGAAAAGTGGCACTATCCCCCAAATAACCCATGTATTTTCCCAGGCAAATCTCCTCACACCATCCAGGATAGTGTGGTGTGGTGTGGGAGAGGCTTGGTAGAGCATGGTAGGGGCAAGGAGGACTCGGGGGTGTGGGGAATGGGGAGGAGGGAGGACTTTTCTATTGCAGAGACAGAAGCTGCAGTTCTGGGGGGAAACACCTCTGGGTCCTGGCAGCAAGTGTGTACGCTATTTAGAACATTTGCATTCTGCACATGCTCACTGCTGCCCTATTTTTAGACATCGGCAGGTGGGCCTGCTCCATCCTAGCTCTTGCTTCTGAAGCCTGCACACGTCCTAGAAGGTGTATGTGGAAATTCAGATGCTAGCATTGCTCCTGTCCAACCATAGCTGCTTCTGAAGGGAAAAATAAAAAGAGTGTATTTGTACATAGGAGAGAGGATTTTGCAGAGCTGTTAGAAGCTAGTAGCTTTTTGGGGATCAGCTGGGCGTGTGAGAGAAGAGTCTCTAGATGTAAGTTATTGGGTTTTTATTTCAGCAGGTATTCAGGGTAATGCCAAATTGTCCTCAGAAATGGGGATTATTACAAGGATCTTTAGATCTTGGGACACAAGAATCCTCCCCGCCCACTTCCTTTCTCTCCTTCCTTCTGCAACTTGAGCCACACCTCCAGTTCTTTCCATTATCAGACAGAGTCTCACACTAACTTTGTCCAGGTCAACCTTGGCCCATCACCTTCCTGTCTCCACCTCCTGAATAGCTGAGACTACAGACATACCTCACTACACCCAGCTCACAAGAACCATCTCTTCAGACTTGGGGTTACTTGAGGTTTTAGGGATTCCACATTCAAGAGTAACAATAGTCTGATGGCCAAAGTAGCAAACAGGCCTGAGCTCTGGGACCTGTTTTCTGAAAGGCAATCTGTTTCCCTAAGTGGGTTCCACAGAACCCCAGTCCTTAGGATACTATGAGAATAAGAGGTTTTAGCCCCAGAAAGATGCAGAAAGGCAAATTTCCCCCAAACCTCCCAGTTTTAAAAGCTCCTGATGACATGCAAATTGTCAGAAAAGATGTGCGTCTCTAGGGGTGTATGTGTACGTCTGTGCATTGTGTGTGATTATGACTAATGTCCATCAATTACCTGCAAATTACTACATGATGCCCGTAATGATAGTTCTGTTTTTAGCTTAATGGTTGATGTATCTAACTAGTGGCTGCTGTCTGGAATGGGGCTGCCTACAAAATCAAAACAGTAGTTCCCAAGCCTGTCAGGGTGACAAATGTTGCTTGCATTCGCTCTTTTATTCCCAAGGTCAATTGAAATGCCTTAAAAAATAAAAACTATATATATCTATGTATATATAAACATAGATATATATGTATATATGTTTAGAGCTTTAAATAAGAACCATTCAATAAAGGCCCAATTTGCTGTATTACTGTTCTGTTTGTTCCTGGATACTTCTGTGTCAGCAGAGCCCATTAAGGTCCCAGAGTAGAGCTGTGTGTGGGCAACTCTCCCACACATGCTTTGTGGTAGATTTCCAGATCTCCAGGAAGCAAGAAAAGCTTCTTTGGGTGAATCTGGGTTTCAGGTTGTCCTGAGCCTCGGTGATTTCTCTCAATGTCTCTGTCGCCATCCCCAAGTAATATCACACCTACCGCAGAAAACACCTCTCCATTTTTGGTGCATTGACTCACGCTTCATGTATACCACATGTTCAGAAAGGCTTTGCATGTTCTCCGCTTAGAGGAATGGGGCAGGGTTGCTGGCCCAGGATCACTGTGGTAAGAGGGAAAGGATTCAAACAAAGGTGCTCAGGCTGCTGCGATTCCCTTCCAGAAATAGCACCCTTTGCAGCCACACTGCCAGTCTTCTTAGCCAAAGTCAGGTCATTACCCATGCTCTGCAAGAAAGGGAAGGTACTGTACCTCCCTTTGGAAGGAAATCTTGGAAATGGATGGACTCATGATGAAGAATACCAGTGATACACACAGTGTCTTCCGCGGGCAGGGCAAGCTAGTCTGGAAGGTTAGGGCCACATCTCTCTAGAAATCAAGTTGAGGCATGCTGATGGGATTGGCATGATGAGAGAGAGTTCGTTAGACAACGCCTAAGATTTGCAGAGGGGAATGAAACAAACAAACAGTCTGAAAAAAGAACAGCATGTGCAAAGACCCTGAGGCCAGGGCAGGACAATTTGAAGGAACTAAAGGTAGTGGTTTTTAAAGAAGGGACAGAGAAGGAGGCAGGAAAGAATATTTTCTTGCTGACACTCCTTAATGTGGGGATACACCATGACACACAGAGGACTTTTACAGTGAGTTTTCTTGTTTAAAATTCACAACAGGAAATGTAGCCCCATACTGTCGACGCTAAGGAGTTGTCACTTCCCTTGTTCTTGAGAGGCTCTTGATCACAGAAGATGGGGGGGGGACAGGGAATGGGGAATGACAGATCCATCATGCAGGCTGTGTTAGGGATTCTGCCCTTGAGGCTTGGGACAGAGGTCAAGCTGGAGATGAGTTTGAGACACCCTTCAATCTCAGGACTCTGGATTACTCAGGGTCAGAGGACAGAAGCAAAGAAGGTGCTTGAGGAATTGGGAGAGAAAATAAGCCTGGAAAAGCTTTTGAGTGCTGGTGCCCATGTCATGCTACTGTTGTGCAGAATGCTGAGTCCTGCACACACTGAAGTGATTGGGGCAACCCCAGTGGTGACAGGGGCCTCTTGTCTTCACTGGCCTTGTTTCGTCCCATTCCTCAGCTGTTACAGAACCCCTTAGTCCTTTTAGTGTGGTGGGTAGCTCGAAGTCTGAAAGTTGCACTTGCTTATTCCAATGCTCCACACGCTAGCTCCCCTGTCTGCATGGTCAGCAGCCTGTGCCTAAAACCAATCTGAGATGTGATGAGTGGGGAAAGATGCTTTAAGTATCCAGATGTGAGTTCCAAATTCCCCCACACCCCGCTGTCGCACCTCTGAGGATTTTTCTCCCTAGCAGGAATTATCTCCCTAACCTAGGAAAACAGCCGAACAGTGGTAAATATATATGATTAGAGAAAATGCATCGCAAACTGCAGTTCTACATACTGCAAGTGATAAAACTGTAATTGTTTGTTGACAGTGTACATTAGCTATTCACAGCTAGTGTCAATAAATAGGATGAGAAACTAGGCTTGAAGAATCTGGAATGTGAAGGCCAAAATATCGTGGAACTATGGATGGGACTACAGTTCAGTAGGAGGAATCCATTCCCCGAGTTGCTGTTGACGAAGGCTCTTCCCAGTCTGAGTCTCGGTATGGCACCCCCACCGCCTACCCCATGCCATCTGGAGGATCAGAGCCAGGAAGAGAGCCTGGTTCTATTAAGGACAAATTTTTCTATCTTAGGGTGGAGGGTCTAGTGAGGTTCCACAACCTCAGTGGAAGACATGCAGATTTGGGGGTAAAGAAAGGGGGTAGTTGGGTAAATTGCAGATACGGACTTCAGGTCAGATGTAATGAAGGGTGGGGTACTGTTCAGTAGATATATAATATGAACCACCTGTATAATTGGTTTAACTTTTAATCCTAAGATAATTATAGATTCACAGGAAATTGCAAAGATAGTATAGTCTACTGTTCACTGTCTCCTCTGCTGGTTTCATTTCAACCTAACTGTAGTACAATATGAAAACCAGGATGTGGACACCGAGACTGTGTGTGTGTGTGTGTGTGTGTGTGTGTGTATGTATGTGTGTGTGTACATGTGTGTACACTTCCGTGTCATTTCATCAAAGGTAGACCTACTGCAATTGGGATTACAGAACTGTTCTTCACAAGGCACTAACCCTGTGGGCCTCCCTCTCTGAACTTTCCCCCATTTCTCCTCATTCTACCCTTAACCCCTGGCAACCACAAAGCCACTTTCTACCTTACTATTCCGACATTTCAAGGGTGTTATATCTTCAGAAACGACTTGTTGCATATTAGTAATTACTTATTTCACCCCATGGCTGAGTAACAGTCTATGGTGTTGGGCTGTTGTTTTGTTTTGTTTTTGTTTTTTTTTTATCATCTACCTGTTTTAGGAGATTTGGTTACTGGATTTGGACTAAAATTTTGGCATAAATGTAAATTTCTGTGTATGTAGGATAATTTCAAGTATGCATGAGTGCAGTAATTGCTGAGCTATAAAATGTGTGTGACTAACAACAACAAAAAGAAATGGCTAAGCTGTTTTCAGAGTGACTATCATTTTTACATTCTTTCTGATGGGTTTTGAGAGGCCCAGTTATTCTACACCATCAGCAATGATCAATCTTGTCAGCATTTTATTGTAGCTGCTCAGATGAAGATGACCAGTGCCTCACAGTGGTCTTGTATTTCCATTGTGACTGATAATACTAAGATCTCTTCATGAGAAAAGTTTATTTCTGCCGGGTGTGGTGACTCACGCCTGTAATCCTAGCTACACAGGAGGCTGAGATCTGAGGATCACAGTTCAAAGCCAGCCCAGGCACTAAAAAGTCCACAAGACTCTTATCTCCAATTAATCACCAGAAAACCGGAAATGGTGCTGTGGTTCAAGGGTGATGGTCTGGAGCTGAAGAGCTTGGGGATAACACCCAGGCCAAAGGTTCAAGTCTTATGATCGACCCAAATAAATAAATAAATAAATAAATAAATAAATAAATAAATAAGAAAAGTTCTGAAATGTGTTTTTTTGTCCCATAGCATGCATGAGTACTTTTGTTGATATTTTTGGCCTTTGTTTAAACAGTTAAATGAGTTGATTTTCAAGTATTGAACCAGCCTTGCATTCTTAAACTAAACTCCTTTTGGTCATGATGGATAGTCACTTTTATCTGTTTCAGGATTCTCTTTGTTCAGGATTTTTGTATTTAGTTCATGTGAGATCTTGATCTTGTTTTCTTTTTTTGTACTGTCTTTGACTTAGATATCTGGGCATTTGAGCTTTTGTCAATGAGAATTGGTATTATTTCTTTGTATATTTGCTATAATTCTGTAGTAAAACCTTGGGCTTTCTCAAGGCTAGAGCTCTGCCACCTGAGCCACAGCACCATTTCTGTTTTGTTTTTTTTTTCCTATGTATGTTGTACCAAAGAATTGAACCCGGGTCTTCATGCATGCTAGGCAAGCACTCTATAACTAGGCTAAACTCCCAGCCTTCTTTTTCTTTTTGAAAGTATCTATTTTAATTAGCATATGCTAATAGTACATGTGGATTTTTATTGCATTAAGCCGATTGATATATTTAGTGTACTTTGGACATTTTACCTCCTCTATTGTATAATTTCTATAACCTCCTCTATTCTCCTCCTCCAGTTTATACTTTACTCTTTATCTTTTTACAATATCTTTTGTCATCCATACACACTTTTAATTTCCATGCAGTTAAACCATTCAGTATTTAAGGCTCCTGGGATATCTTGCTATATCCATTCTTACGTGATACATTTCAAAACATAGAAACTTAACCCAAACTAGCTTGAGAACAAACAAAAGAAAAAAAAAGAAAGAAAGAAAACCAATTCAGGAACATTCTCTCATGTAATTGGGATTTGAAGAGATACATTGCTGTGCATGGCTGGATCAAAGGTCTCAGAAATCTATCATCCCTGTCCCACTGTTCAGCTTTTGTTTATATCCATGTTGATATCTTGTGTTCTAAGACCGATGGGCTCTGGGTGGCGATAAGGAGATTGTTGTTGGTCCAAGCTTACACTTTAGATTCAATTCCCCAAATGAAAGACTTTCAGAACCACACGCCATGGAAAGACACAGAATGACCCTGCTTGGGTTGTATGCCCTCTTTTCTCTTCTCATGCCTAGATACACTCCATGAAAATGAGGGATAATGTTCTCTGATCCGTCATTTACCTCCTTTGTGGCTGATGGTTAGATGGGGGCCTACCAGAATTCTACCATGGAGAGCTCCCTAGAAGAAAGTAAACAAGAGCAAAAGAAGTCCTCTGAATAAGTCACCCTTAGAAGAGCTATAGCCACCTATAGCCTATAGTGGCTCTACTACTCCTGGACATGTATCCAAAGAAATGTAAGCAGATATTCAATCAAGAGACATGCACATGTTTATAGACAGCTATGTTTATAGAGCACTATTGAAAATAGCCAAAATATGGACTTGACCTTGGTGTCCTTCAGCGGATGAATGGATTAAAGACAATGTGATATACATACACATATAGTGGAGTATTATTCAGTTATAACCCTCCTGAGTGCAGGGATTATAGATGGGTAGCACAAACCTGGCCAGTTATATTTTTAGCCCTAAAAGAACCTAGGGAAATGACTGAGTCTAAAAACTTAGCATCTTAGACTTCACAATCCCAGTTGGTGATTCTCATATAAATTCCAGAAAGGAAGCACAAACATTTTAATTTTAAAAGCATGAACGGAATGATCTCATGTGTATGAAATTATTTCATCGAGTATGATTCCATACATCACTCCTTCTGTCTCACCTTCCATATCAACTGCGAGGAGTGATTATTTCTAGATTGTGTTGTATTTTTCATTTTCTTCTCTTTAAGCTAATAAATGCTTATAACTTAATAAAAAAAACCCTGCAGACATTCTTTGCACAGAATAAATTCTGTGATTAGAAGCATGCACATTTTGCTTTTCAGAGTTGGATAAATATTCCTCAGTATGTGAACAAATACTGCCTTGTGGTAGTTAGCAATTGTAAATGCATGGTGAATTCTACCCAGAGCCTCAAAGGATCTCAGCCAGAAAGAAAGAGAAGAAAAAAAAACAGAAGAGAAAAGAAAAGAGACACAGCCTAACACACCAGACAGGCCTGCAGCTCAGGGACAGGACCATAGCCTTGGGGAGTCACCCTTTCATAATTCTGTGTCAGAAAGCTGCCTGTGTCTGTCACCTCTGCTAGGTGTTACATTGCCTTTGAACTCCCAGCCTGTGCTGCCATTTTGGCTTTGCTTATATTCATCTCTGTGTTAGTCAGCTTGCCATTATTACCACAAAACACCAGAGCTAATCAACTTAAAGAGAAGAAAAGGCCTATTTGGGGTTCACAGTTTTGTACATTTCAGTCTGAAATCTATTGTTGTGATTGTGTGTATGTGTGGTGCACACGTGCATATGTGTGTGTGTGTGGTGCACACGTGCAAACATGCACGTGTGCACCACACACACTGGGTTTGAACTTGGGATCTTGTGTTCTCACTTGGCTTTTTTCATCATGGCCAGTTCTCTAACATTCAATCCATACATGCACTTCTGGCTTTTTGGTAGTTAATTGGACATTAGAATCTCTGGGATTGGGGGATTTGTCTGCTTGGGTGGGCTGGCTTGATCCTCAATCTGAGGCTCCTGAGTAGCTAGAATTATAGGCCTGAGCTGCTGATGCCTGGCGATTCTTTGTTTCCATTGCTGTGGAGCTAGAGGAGAGGCCACATCCTGATCGGGAGTACATGATGTAGCAAGCTGCTCCCAGTGTAGCAGCCAGAAAGCAGATCATTAGAGAGTGGGGGTGGCGTGGGTATAGGGGAGTCACAGTGCAGCCTGGCTTGTGTGAGGCTCTGACTTTGATACCATGTGTCATAAAGAGCAAGAGAGAAGCTAGCCTCCCCATGCCCATTCCAAGTGCCCTGCCAATAAGCTCAACTTCCTCCCACCAAGCCACACACTTCCTCCCAATGGCATCACCCGGAGAACCTAGCTCTCCACACAAGAGCTTTTGGAGAAATATCCAGACAGTAACACTCCTTGTTCATCGATCAGCACTGTGCATCCAGTAGTTGCTCAATAAGCAGATAACAGATGTGCGGTTTCCTCTTTCTGTTTCAGGCTCACTGGCTTTCAGCTGCCAGCCACTATTGTCAGTGCCGCCACCACTCTGTCCTTGCGCCTCATCAGCGACTATGCAGTCAGCGCCCAGGGCTTTCACGCCAGCTATGAAGGTAGGTGCCTCTCACCTGGGTTATGTCGGCCTGTGATGGGCCAATGGTTGCAGGGAAGGTTCTGCAGATTGGTAAGCTTGCCCCTGTCCCTAACAAGGACGCTTAGGGACCAAGAACTCAGTACAATTGTGCTCTGGCAGTGTTCCCACAAACGGAGAATTACAAGGGGGAGCCCAGGATCGCCTGGGAACATCTGCTCCTCTATCTCCTCTTACCAGGTTTTATTGTGCTTCTTGTTTGTTTATTTTTAAATTCTTTAATTCTTCTATTGGACTTTGGAGTGTGAGGTAGCTCGGGTTATTCTGTGAAACTAAGAAGACAGATGTTAGGCCAAAGTCAAAGAAAGAAAACTGGCATCCCGAACTCCAATAAATATGGAGACTTCAGAGAGTTCGTTTTAGATCATTTAGAGGAAGACCAGGCAATTTTTCCTTAATAGCATGGATTAAGGTTCTTTTGGTTTGAGCTAGGCAGCTAATTTCCACTTCCCTCAGTCTGTTTAAATATGGTGTTAGAATTCAAATGAACACTAATTTCTTCAGATTATACACTCCTATTATTATTAACTTTATTAAGTTAGTTCAGAAGGTGGTACTTCTAGATCTCTGTCATTTCCTGGGAGAAATTTGCATCTCATTAATAGGTAATTATGCTGCTCTTGGCTAAGACCTACACTGCTATTTTGTGTTGAGATTGTTAATAGGCATATTTTAAGACTGTTAATGATAATTAATAACAGTAATGACATAACACCCTGGTGAAGCCATGCCAATTAAATGAAAGCATTCTTTCCTATGCCTTTGTTTGAGAACTTAAAAGAGTAAGTGATGTTTTCTTTAATGATGCTGTAGCAACACAGAAATAGACACTCTCTGTGTCTTGGCCAGAGAATCTCGTACAGATCAGTAAATTCTACCTTTTTTTGTTGGCCCTGAGGCTTGAACTCAGGGCCTTGTGCTTGCTCAACTGACCCTCTATCGTTCGAGCCACACTTCCAGTCTAGCATTTTGATGGTTCTTTGGGAGAAGGAATCTTGTGGATTTTTCTGTCTGAATTTGCTTCAAACTGTTATCTTCTAGATCTTAGAGCTCCCGAACAACTAAGATTATAGGCATGAACCACTGGTTATCTAGCTGTTTTCCACTGTTTTTTTTTGGTTTTTTGTTTTTTAAGCTAAGATTCACTTACCTGAAGGCTCCTGACAAAAGCCTTTGCCTTCCAAATGAAGATTGCTCGACCAGCCTGACTTTGTTTCACAAAATGATCTGCCAACCCCAAGACCAGGTATATGAGGCTAGTCATTCAGGTCGGAGCTACGTGCCGCTTCAGAAGCTTCTGAAAATCTCTACTAAACACAGCTCTGAGGACACAGGGTTTGGGAGTAGTGAGGAGGTACTGGCAGAGACCCTGGGAGTGACAGGTACAGGGATCTCAGCTGGGCCCTAGATTCTTGTAGTACCATATTTAGCACTGATAGATTTTCATCCAAGGCCCAGCCTGTCATGAGACATCAGGAAACCACTTGTGCCATTCATCCAGGCTATTCTGCCCCAGCCAATAGTTCAACAATGCCAAACCCTTCCACCAAGAGCAGATGTGATAGCACATTCACACTTTTTTTTTTGGAAATAGGTTCCACCTGTAATTGACTCTCTGGGTATCTGGAGGTCCATATACTTCCTGATTAGAGACAAAATTCCTGAAGTCTGTATATCTTCTTATACAGAGAAAAGGGTGGCCAGCAAACTTGGGTCCCCTAGCCAGAGCTCACCAGTAGCTTGTTATTGTAAATAAAGGTTTATTGCAACACAGTCATTGTCAGTTTGCTTATATAGAGTCCATGGGAATTGCATGCAGAGTTGACTGTGTGACCTGCAAATCTTAAACATCTACCTTCTCACCTCTTACTGAGCCCTGATCTATAGCTTTCTTTCCAGTGCAGTAGCCATTAAGCCATTAGCCCCCAAATGACTGCTTGCATTTAAATTAATTAAAATGAAATGAAATTTAAGGCTAGGTTTTATTCTTGTCACACTGGAGTCCTAACAGGTGTTTGATGGCCTCCTATGGCTTAAGGAGACTGTGTTGGCAAGCAGATATCCATCCCTGCAAAAGATGTGTGGGAAGGAGCTGAGCTGGAAGCTTCCATCAGAGTCACATTGGGGCCTTTGGGGTAAAAGTGCCACAAAGCATTAGAGTCCAGTGGGTCTCTCCTCTCACCTGCCTGGCCTGGGTAGAGTAACTTAGCCTGAGAACACTCAGCATTCCACCCCAGGTCCCACTCACATAACAGGCTCAAGTCTCTAAGTCATGGCCCCAATAAGCCTTGCAGAAGAAGTCCTGCAAACCCTGAACTAGCATAGACACATGGCTGTGAGTTCCTCTGCAGTCATGTGGGAAGGATTTCTGCACATCTGGCAGAATGGTGGCTAGCCATCCTTGTATGGCATGATAGCATAATCACAGTTGTTCATATATACAAAGGAACCAGTCATGCATAAGCCAAGGCATGGCTACTACTGAATCCTGTTGGACATGAGGCTATTCACATCTGGACAATGTGAGTCCTATCCACTTTTGGACCACCTTGAAGTAGAGGAAGGAATGGAGGCTAGGAAAAGAGGAAGGAAGGAAGGCAGGCAGGCAGACCGGCAAGAGAAGGAAATGGGGTCTGCTGTGAATTATCCATAGGATATGTCCCCAGCTCACTCTACCACAGAACCTTTGAACTAGAGTCACTACAACTTTGAGGCTGCATTGATGGGTACACAGGAGTTTCTAAGACCTGTAACTAACTGTGTATCTGAAGGGAGACTTCTAATTTCTCTTGAGAAGGGAAGAAATCCCATAATCAAAAATACTCTGATGACTTGGCTTCAGGGAAGAAGGCTAGCCACAGCATCCACTGTGGAATCCACCACAGTCTTTTGTGCTGATGGCAAGCAGGCAGACAGACAGACAGGATTTAGAGGAGATGGCTCTCCCTGGCTGTAGTCTATTTGCTATGTCACCAGCTACATTTCAGAATGGCATCAGGGCCTGACTCTTGGTTGCTCTCATTGGCCGGCATCCCTGAATATCTGCCATCGAAGTAAGCTTGATCCTTCTCCACCTTCATCCAGAAGGTGAACAGTGCAGATAAGGAACTGAATTGAATGGCTGTAGGGACTTAGGAGAAAGGTGAAAGCAGGCGAAGAATGTCAGCTCAGGGCTGCTGCTTAAGGAAAGATCAAAAGGCCAGTTGTCAAACCCTGAGATGCAAGAAGATGCTGGATTTGTAATCCCTCAGGGCTCTGAGAGAGTGTGGGCTGCAGCTGCTGGACCAGGGGGAAGGGGATCAACTTATATTAAGCACTGAGTGTATTCCAGATGCTTTCCATACATTATCACCTCTAATCCCTCATGACAACCCTGAGGTCGGATCTTGCTATCTCATCTTACAGATGTACTGGCCCAGCCTCTTCAGAGGCTTGGGCACAGTTTAAGGCGACTTGATGGCCAGGAATTTGAGCAAGGCTTTTCTGGCACAAAAGGCTCTGGACTTTGATCCCACAAAGCTCATTGAGCGAGGCAAGGCCAGAAACTCCATTTTATAGACTGGAGCAAAGCTATATATATATATATATATATATATATATATATATATATATATATATATATATATATGCAGATGTATGCACATGCATCTATACATCTATATACATATACATGTATGTATAGATGTATGTGTATATCTTTATTTACCTGAAATTCAAATTTAACTGAACATACTGTATTTTTATTTGTGATACCTAGCAACTCCTCTCCCCCCCCACACACACAATTCTCTTTTGTGCTGGTACTAGGGCTCAAACTCAGGGCCTGAGTGCTATTCCTGAATTTTTTTTTTAATTGTTCAAGACTGGCACAGTACTACTTGAGCCACAGCTCCACTTCCATCCTTTTGTTGATTCATTGGAAATAAAGAGTTTCATGGACTTTCCTGCCCACGCTGAGTTTGAACCTCCATCCTTAGATCTCTGCCTCCTGAGTAGCGAGGATTATAGATGTGAGCCACCAGTGCCCAACTAGCAATATCATTTTTAGCAGAGTCTAAAAAAATAGGTCCCAGGAATATTCCCTCTTCTTCCTCCTGATTCCCAGCTCTGCCTTCCCCTCACCCTTTCCTGCCCTGCCCTCCCCTTTTTTCCTACACAGGGCTGTCTGCTCCCTTCTTCCTGACAGTGGTGTCTATATGTAACATCTCTGCACACTCACACATACACACAGACACAAGTCTACAAGTGCTTGGGATTATTCAATAAATGAAATTTTATAATCTGTTTAATGAGGTCAACATTTTCTTGTGTTAATAAAAGTAGCCCTGGTTTTTGTCCTTTCTAGGGAAAACCAGTGAGGGACTCATTGTGGTTAAAACATACTGTAATTATTTAAACAGTCATCTTCTGTGGGCATTTAGATAAAGGACATCCTTGTTTCTGCATTTTAAGCCCTCATCTAATTACCTTCTTAAAATAAATTCTTGGAAGTGCAATTGCCGGGTCAAAGAGTTTACAAATTTTTACATTCTGATGTGGAATTCCGAAATGTCTTCAGAAAGGTTATACGAATTCACACTTTTAGCAACCATGCAAGAACAACTCAGGCCCTCCTCCCCTCCCACTTGCCTACCTTACAGGTTTGGAGAGTTTTAAATCAGCTTCATTGATGGAAATAGGTGGAAAATGAAATCTCATTTGTGGTTACAATTTGCATCTCTTTGATTCCAGCAAAGGTGGAGCGCCTGTCACCATTTACTGGCCATTTGTAGATCATTTTGTAAATTGCCTGCCCCAATTTGCTGCCTACTTTTTTTTTTCTATCGGGCTGTTATTTTTCTTATCTTCCCTGTAAATGGGGTTTTGCATATTCACATTATTAATGTGATGGGTTTTTGTTTGATGTGCTGGTAGTTTCCATTTTATGCCACTAATTGTAAATTTAAATAAAAAATCTCCCCCCTTTTTTTCTTTTATGATGTCTACTTTTAGGGCCATACCAGGATCAGACAAAATATTCATTGAAATGTCCGACTCCTTATTTTTCATTTCATTTTTTACTTTTTCATTTGTTCAATCTCTCTGGAGTGAGATTGCTGTGTTTTTCTTGGCATTTGGGAGACCCGTTCAGTCTGGGACACATTCTTCCACGGGCTTTATCGCTGTCTTCCCTGGCTTGACTTTGAGTGTCTTTGCTATTTTTTTCCTCTCTATGCCAGTTGGGCATTATCTTCCACCCTCCCAGCTCCCCCAGGTTGGATGGGATTGTTTCTGCTTATTCCAAGCTGATCCCCATGTAAACAAGAACGCTAGCACAGCAGAAATGTCAATTAGGAAAAAAAAAATCTTTGCAGATTTAATTCCTAATCTTGGTAGCCACTTTGCATTTCATAGCATACTTCTCCCATTTGTTCCATGAAGGCAAGTCTATATTGGAGGGCTGATTCTTAGACATGTAGATCCATCTTACAGTCTAAATTCCCTAGCACCCCCACCACAATTTTTTTCATTGTTCATGTAAGCCTCACTTTGGTCTTGGTGGCTCATTATCTAAACTTAGGAGGCTTAACAAATTGGATCTACCACTTACTATTTGAGTAGAATCAAGAAGGTTGATGAATGCTTGGTTTTGCAAACTCTTCTGCTAGCCTAAGGGGAGAGGTGGTGCAATCCAGCCTTATGAGCTCAGGCCCTGAGTACAGACACCTGAAAGGAAATCCCATCTTGTTTTCATAGCTGGGAGGCTTTGGGCAAGTCATTTTGTGTATCTAAGTTCTCACCAAGTGCTTGTAAAATCCTCAGAAGTGAAATCTGGGTGGAGTGTCCCTAATCTAAGAATGCAGACTGCACCAACTTGATGCACACATGGAAAATGTCATGACTTAACTTCATGGAATGAGGGGTTCACATCGAATTACTGACAAGTTTTGTGTATGATTGTATAGGAGGTAGAAGTGAATTTTGGCTTTAGACTTGTGTCCCATCTCCAAGATCTTTCTAGGTCTATGCAGATATCCCAAATTGGGCCCGGAGCGGGGGGGGGGGGGGCAGTGAACTCAGAAATCTGAAACACTTCTGGTGTCAATCATTTCAGAGACAGAACACTCAGCCTGGAGTCACTTCTTTGAGATGTGATAGAGATTGAGGGAGGGAACACACAAGTCATGTGACACACTCTGCTCAGGACCTGGCAAATTGTCAGTGCTCGATAAATGTCAGCTAATTAATTAAGTTTCTCTCATCCTAACCTTCCTTCACTGGGATTCTTGAAGGCAATGAAAGAAATATGTCAGCTCTATAGGTCACAGTACCAACTCCACCTGAGCTTGCACAAACCCTCCATCCAGCTGTTCATGGCATATCTGGTCTTAGAAATTATGTGTGTGTGTGTGTGTGTGTGTGTGTGTGTGTGTGTGTGTGTGTGTGTGTGTGTGTATGCGCATGGGCACATTTCAGGAAAAGGAACAGGTTTCTGCCTCTGGGGCCTCTGGCCCTGTCTGGGAGTGTGCCTGCTGTTTAAGGATGGAATCAGAGCCTGCTACCCATTATGCTACAGCCACAAAGACAAAAGCTAGGAACTCGTGAGCTGAGGCACATGCACATGCATGCACACATACATCTCACAGACTCCCAGTAGACCCCTGCTCCATTCCATGAGCCCCAGTGTACTTGAAAAGCCGAGACCAAAGAGGCCTAGAGCTAGTATTGAGTGCCTGATGCATACAGTTCTTGAGTTTTCATTTAGGCCTCAATTTCAGACTCCCAGTTTCTGCCCTTGGACCCTCTCCATTTCCTTGTGCAGAAGGAAATAGGGATGAAGCTGAGTTCCACTTCCAGAAAAATGTGGCCATGTGCTTTTGCTACTGATGACAGCCCAGTCACTCCTGAGAGAGGCAAGGTGGGGGAGGGGAGGAGCGACCATGGGGAAAGAATGTGCTTTTGTCCTTTCAGAAGGAGAGGAGGTGGTAAAGATGTCTGATCACTGACCTACCCAGAGAAATGGATACAGAGTTGGGAGTGGTACCCAGCACATTAGAGCTACCTACTCCTAGTCCTCCTGGAATTAGAACGCTTGTTCTCCTCTCCAGGCCTCAGCCTCTCAGGTAATTTCCTGATTTGGAATAAGTCCCCCAATTCTGGGACATTATACCAACATCTCAAAATTGGTCTAATGGAAGCTCTTTTTGGTAATCCATGTATATACATTCTGCATATGCAATCCGGGCCTCTCAGAGCCTGAACAGTGCATCTGCCGAGGCTTCCTTTTTAGGGCACGAGGCGATGAATGTCCATTTCCTCTGCCCACGGGGGCCAGTGCGGGTGCTTCCTGAGTGAACGCGCTGGGTTTCCCATGTCTCCGCCTCGTGAGTTGGCGAACATTTGTTTTAATCAGGACCGTGGAGTAGCAAATTAATACATCGAGATGTGACATTTGAGACAAATTGGGTAGCACTTCTCAATAAGTGGGGAATCAGGATGATTTTCATATCACATCCTCAATAATCCCACACATAGTTCATCTCACATGCTGCTTGTCCCCTGCGGAGGAAAGGTACCTCAGCTGTGAGAGGGCAGATCTCCAGACTCCAGTGTCCCCACCCTATGCCATGTGTCACAAGTGGTGCCAGTAGGGGGAGACATTTTCAGGTGGTAACTGATCTTTTCTTGAAACTAGTCTTTTGCCATATACACACATTCATTCATTTGTTCTAAAAGGGTTCCTGACTGGCTGCCCCAGCTGGCCTCATGATGGGCCTTTGGCCCCTCCTTCCAGGAGCCCTGGGCATGTTGGGCAGGATTGAGAACGACAGCATAAACTCAGATATGTGACTCCAACATTTCATGATGACATGACTTTCCTTCTCACTAGGCTGTGAGTCTTTGGGCAAATCTCTCTTACCTACCAGAACTGAGCTTTGTAAAATAGAAATAGGCAAGTTGCGATAGGGTTGCCAGAGTAGATATGTGGCGAGGGCCTGGCACAGAGTTACTTCCAGTTCTGTATCATGTGGAGGAGACTGGGCTCATACCTAACGGGTAGGAGCCTCAAGGCCTGCTATGTCCCTGCTGTGTGACCTTAGGCAAAGCACAGTACCCCTCAGATCCTCCTGTGGGAAATGGGACGACTCCTTCTTCCTTTCCAGTGATTGTGAGCATTCTGGCTGAGCTATGGAAAACACTTGCCATGATGGTAGACACAGGATAGCCATTTGAGGGAGCTATTATACCATGGTTGGGATTTTAAAAAAATATCCCTTTCCATTGTCCATACCTTTGGCCAAGGCCTGTGGCTCTTCATCAGCAAGACCATCACCGATATTTTGTTTCTTCTGTCACTGTCATATACTGATCCAGAGCTTGGCATGCAATTGGGGCTCTGTTGCAAGAATAACCAATGTTTGCCTCTCCTGACCCGGATCCTTGTGAGTCTACCCATAGTTGGTCGTTGTGCAAATTAATACATCTTCCCATCCCGAGAGGACTCTGCCCCGTGAGTCCCTGGCTTAGTGGATGCTATAAGGCTGGGTGTTATTCCTTGTCTCTTCTCGGCCTGAGCACACTTTAGCAACATTCAACTTGAGCAGTTCTGCCTGGTGACTTTGTTCCAGAACTTTCTCTGGAGTCTATAGGCTTTCAGATTTTTGGAGGCAATCAGGATAGAAGGGCCTTTCACTTAAAACCTTTCTATTGCTTCTGGAATGGAGCCCAAACTCCTTACCTGGCCCTTAGAGAGAGCCATGGGCTCTAGCTTCTCCTCCACCCCTTTTTTCCCAGCCACACTGGATTGGTCCTAGAGTACATCTCATTTTGTCTGGCCATGCATTCTTCAGACACACCAGGTCCACTTTATAACCAGACCCCACTCCTGCCCCCAACTCTTCTAATCTCTTAGCAAATGGGTCCAGAAGCTGTCCCTGCACACAGCTGCCTGTAATCCCATCTGTTCCAGGATGTCCTCTCTCTACCCTGGGGATTCTAGACAGTGAGGTTCTCTGTAGAGCACTCTGGATCTGGGGAAGAATTCCCTCCCCAGCTTTACTAGTTAGCAGCAAATCTGACTTTGAGCAAGTCACCCAGCCTCTTCTAATCCCACTTGTCACCAAGGACATTCACAGTAATAAGCCCTGCCTCAGGAATAGTTGTCAGGAAGAGACAGGCAACAGGTGTTAGTAGACCTGCTTGACATGGACAAACACGGTAAAAGCAACCCTATGTGTGATCAGGATGTGCCAGCCCAGGGTCTGCACAGTTGGTATTTCTTAGCTGGGCTTTCAATGGCTCATGCCTATAGCACCAGATACTCAGGAGGCCGAGATCTGAAGATCGTGGCTCAAAGCCACCTCAGACAGGACGGGGTGAGACTCTGCTGTCCACTAAACCATCAAAAAGCCAAAAATATAATTGAGGCTTGGGTAGAAGAGTGTTTACCTTGAGCAAAAAAACAAAAAAAGCCAAACAAGAGTGAGAGGGCCCTGAATTAGAAAAGGAAGGAAAGGGGGGGGGGGGAAAGAATGACTACTTCAGAACACAAATGGGCACTTGCTTATCTCATCCAACCTAAAGATCCAGACAGGAGAGAGCTATGTCCAAGGTATTTGGCACCATCTCCCATCTGTAGTTGATGTACCGCTAAGACAAAGCGAATTCTGCTAGTTAGGAGACACATCCCAAATTCAGAGAGATTAAATTGGAAAAGTTTGCATCCTAGAGCTAATGCGTAGTTGCTTTTGGGCCCCCTCCCCAATCTCAGTATGAGGGGCTCAATGTCCCTATCTCTTCCTAGGGAAGAGCTCTAGAGCTCTGCTAGTCAGGTCACCTCCTGTTCAGCATTCAGGTGGCAACTCTGGACTGTGTGATCGCCTCTAATTTATCCTCCCAGCTCCCAGTCTCATTACTTCTCAATTTCCTGCATTGAACTCTCTTTAACACCTATTAGCAGAGGTCTTTTCTGACAAACACCCTTTACATGGGATCTAGCAGGGGGAATCCTTTCTCCCATGCCTCTGCCCAAGGCAGGGGATCACAGAACCCCAAACATGGCTTGCTCTGTTACCACTACCAGCCCTGCCCATAATGGCCCCACTGAGTGGGACCCCAGATAGTATTTCTTCTGTTAGGGAAGTCAGCCTTCCACTGATGTTCTAGTGGGGATGGTAATAGGTGATACTCCTCCCTCTCCCTTTCCTCCCATAGGCCTGGGCCAGGTGACCCCATCAGAGCATCCTTCATGGACCCAGCCCTAGAGGTTGAGAGGACTTGTGTCTTTGTTGCCACCTGCTCTTTGGGGTGATGTCTCCCAGTGTATGAACCCAGAGCATGTGATGATCACCGCCAGGTTTTCCAGATTCCTCTCTTATTCAATGGTGATGTTCCGGATATTTTCCCCCCAGGATTCCCCTTCATTAATGTAGAAACTGGATGGTTGAACTTGCTGGCATTGTATTTTTTAACAATAGGAGAGACTCCCTGTGATTGAGCAGTGGACAGATCCCAACTCTATACCCACACATTGCCCTCCCAGGAGCTGGGCCTTGGTTCCTCATTGGAAAGATAAGGCACTGAGAGCCCAAGAAGGAGCTACCTTGCTTTATGTCATCATATACATTTGGAAAATGGGTCTGGTGCCACAGTTCCCAATCACTCCACCATCTCTGGTCTGACCCACTGACTCACCCATCTCACCACTCCACAGAAGGGTCCCAGCAGTGGGTGGCTGGAGCACCTCCCAGGGCCTATGGCCCTCAGTCTTGGGCTTGCTGTGGTAGTGTTGCTGACCCAGGGACCCATGCAGGTTGAATGGTTCACCAGCTCTATGATCTTTCTTTCCCCTCCCTCCCTCCCTTCCCCCTTCCCTCCCTTCCTTCCTTCCTTCTGCTTCCTGTTTCTCCCTCCTTCCCATCAGACCTTTATTCATCCTTCTTTTGGAGAACAGCTAGGCTTGGTGGGGCGAGTTCATCTTGTGAGACGATTGGTGGGGGGGAAGGAAAGGAAATGGCAATGGAGAAGAGAAAAGGCAAGCTAGTCACATTCCAGCCTTGAGGCTTCCTTAGATTTGGTTTCACTTGAGTGCCATGATTTCCAGTGTCCCCACAGCAACATCCCTCCTCTCATCCAAGTCTCTAACAGTCCCCAATCGGGAGCTATTTCCAACCACATTGTGGGCCTCCTTTGTCCATTGATCTCCCCTGCCCACCTCTGATCACCCATCTTACACTGTCTGAACTTGAGCTTCCTGTGGTCATGGCTCAGTCTTTTGTGAGCTCTCTCCTGTTTCCCCAGCTCTTTCTGCAGCATCTGGACCACATTTGAAGATCAGTCAATAGATGGTAAATGAAGGAAATGGAAGAATTCACACAAAGCAGTAAGTGGGATACTCAGAGGTTTGAACTAGAGGAAGTAGGGTTAGCAAATCAAGACATAGGAAAACCACTTGGTCTCTCAGGTTAACCCAAAAGACTCTTTATCCTCATTAAATTCACCCCAAACTTGAGACATTGTGGACAGTTACAAAGCAGTGGTACATTTGCCACTGCTGGTGACACTGTAAATGAGTCCCTGGGGAATCTAACTTGACAATCTATATCAAGAGTCATAAAATGCTCCTGTCATCTGACCTAGTAATTCCCCTCCTGGGAATGGATCCTACAGAAATAATTCAACAGAAGAAGGAAGTTATATGCATGAGAGTGTTGATTTCAGCATTATTTATAATGATGAAAAATTGGGAACTGTAAAGATGTCCAACAATAGGAGAATGACTGGGAAAATGATGGTGCATCTACCTAATGGATTTATGCAGCCATTTAAAATGATAATAGCATTACTTAGTAATACAGAAAAGATGTTTATGATATTATTTTCAGTGCATGGAAAAAAAGGAGAATGTAAAGTTGCCCTTATTTTTGGCATGCAACTTGAGTCTTATATGGTATGGAGAATGGTGGAAATAAGAATGGGAAGCAGTTGACTTGGGAAAGTAGGTGAATTTTTGAGCCCTTCTCTGGGGTGGTTGTAATGGAATAGGGTGATGAATATTAAGGAGGAGAAAATGCAAATCTAAATCTAAAACCAATAGCAATGACATTCTGCCTTGTGCAAAAATTACATTACCTTTTCACATGTCTGGAGTCAGAGCACTGAGTGTCACAGAGTTCCATAAACACTAGTTAGTATAGACCCCACATCTTGGGGAAGGAAAGGGATTCAGAGGAAGGAAACCCTAAGAAATCAGAAAACATCATGTTACTGATTGCTTAGGGTTTCCAGCTCAATATCCAAAGTCAAGGATGTACTGGAGGAGGGCGGAGAGGGGAGGTGAGGTGGAAGGGCAAGGATGAGAAAGAAAAGAGAAGTAATGGCCACATAAGATACAGTAGAAGAGAAGACCTGGAAGGGACTGGGGTTTGCCACATGGAAACAAAGAAGGGTAGATTCTGGATTGCTCTGGAATGCAGAGCACTGTCCAGTGGGAATGTGTTAGAGGTAAGGGAATTTCAAACAAGACTCTGCAAGTGTTGCCTAGCTTTAGTGATGGTCCCTGGGAGCAGGCTGCCACGTAAAGTAGTGATTCCTCTGTCTCTAGAGGCAACCAAGCCAGGTGTGGATTGGTCAGGTCGGGCAGGGATGCTGTTGGCTTCTATCTCAAATCAGTTTTGTGTGCTGGATTTCATCAAAATTATTATATTTCAAAGTTATACCATGGTTTTAAGATGTGCCACAACTTTTATGCACTACTCAGAAAGAGAAAACTCTTCCAGTTACATGATGACATAGTCTCAGATATCAGACTCATGCTAATTTCTGAGCTGTGTGCTGTGAAAGCATCAGTGAATACTGTAACCCTACCGCCCTGGGGTGGGGTAGGTAGGTGGGGGTTGGCCTGGTCTATGGGTTAAACATGGCACAGATTCCAGTCTTACCACCAAGCAGTAGAAGAAAACAAACACAGATGTGATCTATTCCTGTGGATCTATAAATCAGAGAGCAAATAAATCCATACTATATACATAATTATAACTTAATATATTATATATAATATTATATATATAGTGTGTGTGTGTATGTGTGTGTATGAGTGTGTGTGTGTGTGTGTGTGTGTGTGTGTGTGTGTGTGTGCTCATGCACTCATGGTTAGGAGGGCAGGGTAAGGAGTCTAATACAGTGAGCATCATCTGAAAGACAGAGAGCCAGAATTCCAGGGAACAGTGTGTGGGTGCCATTAGTGCAAACCCGGATCCCAGTGTACACACACAGCTCCTTTCCTATGGAGGGATTCTGTGGATGAAGCGGGGCTGAGCTAGAGGTCCTCGGCCCTGAGGCCTCCTACAACCCATGCCAAGTCTTGGGGCTGGTAGGTTGGAAGGATCTGTGGTACCTTGCTTTACATCCATAGCTTCTATTCTTTCCACTGACTTTGATCCCAAAGTTCTTTCTCATCTCTAGCATCAGCCCAGGCCCTGTGTATCAGGACCCAGAAGCCAGCAGTCCTCTAGGACACAGGCTGGACCTGGCTCCCTCCCATCCTCTAGTTCTGTGTTCCTAGCATCCTCTGAAACCACAGCCCCCTTGGGGAACCAGGAAGCTACAGGGGCCTCTCTTGGGCATCTACTCTCATCAGGCCGGATCACAGCCCTAGCCTGGCCTGCCTCTCACCTAGCCAATAGCCAGTATCCCCTTACCCTCCAGAAGGCAGGGGCAGGAGCAGCCTGGACAATGAGATGAACTCTATTTGGAACCACATAGATCTCCAATGACTGTGTTCTTCTGTGTGTTCTCTGGGGACTGCCCTGTGGCAGCATAGAGCCTCTGTCTCAGCTGTGACATGAGCCATGCCAGGGTTGTGGGCAGCCCTGCTCCCTGAGCTGCCCCATCCTTCCTTGCTGTGCCAGCACAAAGACTCCTCACAGGACCCCACCCCATGTCAAAAGGAGGACACATGTGGTAGAGGATGCATGGGACAGCTGACTTCCCTCCCTGCTAGGTGATTCAGGAAAAGTGACACCTGCACACCCTGCTGCCTGGCCACCACAGGCCCCTGCTCAGTTGCACACATGATAGGAGAGTGTTGTCTTTTAGCAGAGATTTCTTAGGACACAGAGACCCTTTCTCAGCTTTTCATACTGTCCAATCAAGCACAAGTGAGACAAAAGGTCCCCCAACACTGTGAAGGTTATGCAAGGTTAGTTTTTCTTGTCAATGTGCCCATCCATCCATCCAACCATCCATCCACCAGCACCATCTCAGAACAGGGGTGGAGAGCCCCCAGAGAGATTCAGTGTGTGCATGTGTGTGCATGTGGGGGGGCTTAGACCAAAGCAGCAGCTGAGGAGGGAGAGATGTGGCAAGTCCCAGGTGGATTTGAAGATAGAGCTCTGGGAAGTAGCTGACAGATGGATTGGGGTGATGGAGAGAAGTCAAGGAGAGCTCTGTGGGTGTGGGCAGGGATTCAGGGTGGGGGATGGGGAAGTGGAG
Organism: Megascapheus bottae; assembly: GCF_031878675.1. Taxonomy (NCBI): domain Eukaryota; kingdom Metazoa; phylum Chordata; class Mammalia; order Rodentia; family Geomyidae; genus Megascapheus; species Megascapheus bottae. Next base: position 63,842,640 of record NC_143514.1, read on the forward strand.
ACAGCCCACTTCTCAGGGTGAGATAAGAGAGGGTCTGGGCTAGAGGCAGTGGAGGGGGAAAGTGATGCTCTTTATGTCAGAATATCCGGGCAAGTAAATAGCAGTTTTGCAGCCATGGCATTGGTATCTTAACCTCAAGAGATAGAAAAGTTGTCCCTACTTCCCAAGCTGTGACATTCAGACAGAGCCCTGTGTATCCAGGAGCATATCTAGAAACCATCCTCTCTTGCCAGCCAGCCTTGTAATGCCATAGCTCTGTTATCCCAGAGGTCCAAGAGAGGCAGACTGTCCACAGAGTTAGGGGTCAAGGACAGTAAGGGCCTGGCTATAGGATCACTGGCTCTGCCCCAAGGATGGACCTGTACCTTATCTTCCCAGGGCAAGTAACAGCTGAGCCCATCGGGAATACCAAGTCTCATGGGCTCCTGGGTTTCTGTACTTGGCTCTAGGAGAAACAGGGAAGACCCAGGGAATTGGGGTATATTCTCTGCACACCACCTATTGGAACTGGGAAGCAGGTGACAAGCGCAGAAGTTCATAGTTTCTTGCCCAGGGAGCAGAGAAATGTCTCTGCTTGCTGGACAACTATTTCTCCATGGCAGAGAGCCCATGGTTAAAAATCATTTAACAGGCATAACAGTGAGTGTAAGGACTCTAAGTAAGTTATATATCTTGCTTTTAAAGCAGCGTTTTCCCCGAAAGCCCATTTTCCTGGGGTCCCCTCATTTTGCCTTTTCACAGAGCTCCAATTCCAAAGCAAGCTTGCTGGCTCAGAATTGGCAAATGGGTAGCTTCAGTTTGGTGTTTGGCTTCTTTTTAAAGGTGGGTTGTTGGTTGAGGTCTCGCAGACACAACACAAGTAGGGCATATGGGAAAGCATGGGCCAATCCTGGGTAATTGCAAACAAACTTGGGGAGAGGAATCCCAGTTCCCTGGCAAATGTAAGGAAAGGACCTGGTTGGGGTAGAACATCAACTTGATCTAATTGTGTGTCTTTAAAGGAGAATCATTCATGTATTCATTCAACAAATATTTACTGAGTACCATTTGAAATGCTAGGTGTAAAGATTAGTTTACAAAGTAGTGATTTTAAAAAAAATCTAGCCTTTGGGTTGGGCTTAGAAGCTCCTACCTGTAATCCTATCTTCTCAGGAGGCAGAGACCTGGAGTGCTGAGGTTCAAGACTAGCAGCTGGGGCAAAAAAAGGTGTCAAGACCTCATCTCAAGAAATAAACTGAGTGTGGGGTGTGAATCTCTAGACCTACATTATTCAGGGGACTGAGGCAGAAGTACTCCATTTGGAGGCAGACTCAACAAAATCATGAGAAATTACTGATAAAAAAAAATAAAGGCCGGGAGTTTGGCCTAGTGGTAGAGTGCTTGCCTGGCATGCACAAAGACCCGGGTTCGATTCCTCGGTACCACATGCATAGAAAAAATCTGGAAGTGGTGCTGAGGCTCAAGTGGTAGAGCTCTAGCCTTGAGAAAGTCCAAGGACAGTGCTCAGGCCCTGAGCTCAAGCCCAGGACTGGCAAAAAATAAAATAAAATAAAATAAAAAAATAAAACCCAAAGGGCTGGAGGTACAGCTCAAGTCTTAGAGTCATCTGTCTAGCCAGTAAGAGGCCTTGAATTCAAAATCCCAGTAGCACACATTCTCCTCCTCCGCCCCCCGCCCCCAGAGCCTCTGCTCTTCTGGAACCTACATGCTATTGTTTGGAACAATGCCAGGTAAGCTGAGGGAGTACAGTGTGCCCAATACAGATATTGATGCATGAAAGCAAACCAGATACAGAGTAGGCCGATCAGGTATACTTGGGTTGGGGACATTGCAACTTCAGGTTATGTAGCTTGGCATCACCCTGAAATGATCAGAAATTTCTGTGAGGGAAAGTACTTAGTAAACTGTGAAGATGTGTTGAAGAGCAGTATTTTAGATGGGTGAATGGCATGTACAAAGGCTCGGAGGCATTTACGCCTCATGTGTTTGGGGAGCAAGAAGTCAACAGGGGATGGGTAAACATGCCTTACTCAGATGTCATTTCCAGAGGCCACAGGTCAGGTAAGCTGGCCCTGATAGACCATTTTAGAGCTAAAGAAAGAAAACTTCAGCCCATAAAGCCTTAATTCTCACTTTCTTCAAATGCGGAAACTGACCCCAGATAGAGCAAGTATTTTGTCTGTAGTCACCAACACTCTGGTATTGTGACATCTAGGTCATTTCTTTTCATTCATCTTACTTAGTTGTTTAGAATGCATTTATGCAAAGTACACCAAACTGGTTGGAGGGGCCTGGAGTCTGTGGGGGGAAGATGGGTATAGAGCTTGTGCTCAAGATCTCTGCCTCTTCCCTCCCCTGGGGCAAGGCCTGTGGTGTGCAATCACTACGACACATGGATCTGGTGCTACTCTTTTCCCTTCCCACTGTGCTGATAGCTGATACCAGAGCTGGTGACCCACCATTAGGTCTAGAAGTTACCAGAGTTAATTTCCTCCGTGTGTGTGTGTGTGTGTGTGTGTGTGTGTGTGTGTGTGTGTCTGTGTGTCTGTGTGTCTGTGTGTGTCTGTGTGTCTGTGTCTGTGTCTGTGTCTGTGTGTGTCTGTGTCTGTGTGTGTCTGTGTGTCTGTGTCTGTGTCTGTGTCTGTGTATGCATGCATGTGTGCACAACACCTGTGTGTCAGGGCTCGATGCTGTCCTTTAGCTTTTTTTTCTTAAGGCTAGCTCTCTATTACTTAAGCCACAGCTCCATGTCTGGCTTTTTGTTGTTGAATTGGAAATAAAAATCTCATGAACTTTCCTACACACATTGATTTGGAACTGTGATCCTCAGATCCTAATTTCCTGAGTAGCTAGGTGCTTGTCTTTTTTTGAGACCATGTTTTGCCTTTGCTGATTATACTTCACAGTCATGGAGAGAACAAGGGAGGAGAAAATTAGAATCATCTCTTAACTGACCCTCTAATATATAACCATAATTAATTTACTCTTCCAGGCATATATGTGTATATGTAAAATTAGAAATATATATATAAAACACTTTCATATATATGTATATGTACTATTTATATTACCCTAATTATTTACATAATCCCTTGTGATTAAAAGTTAGTTTGTTTCTACTTTTTCCTTATGATAAATAATGTGGGAATGAAAAACTCCAATCCATAAATCACTGGTTTGCATCCGATTATTTCCTTAGAATAAGCCCATAAGGGCAAAAATGTTTCTAAGACGCTTGGTGTGTAGTTCCAAATTGCTCTCCAGAAAGATTTATGTTTTTAACAGCAGTGTATGCTATTTTCTCACACTCAGCATGGCACTGCATTTGAGGGGTAAATGGCTGACGGATGGGTCAGGGAGGCAGAACTTGAGGGGTTGGTGCATCTCACCCTCTTTGGCAATGTCTATCACAATCTTGGCTTGCCAAAGGTGTTGGTTGGTGCAGAGGCAAATGGCACCAGGATCGGGTGAGTGAATTATTTTTGCCCTGGGGAAGAGGGCTGCGTAGACCTGCATAGAACCTACTAGATTACAGATATTAGCTACCATTAAAGAATATGGCCTGAGCTCTTGGAACACCATTAGAACACTCCTCTAGTAGTAGAGGAGAGGCAGAACCAATCATGGAAACTGAGGCAGGAAGCCAGTCTTATACTTGACTGTTCCGGTGAGGTCAGCGAGGCTGTATCCCCTGGGTGGTGAGTTGGTAGCCACACAACTTATGTGGACTCTACCTTCTGTTGACCACCTTGCCCCATTCAGGAACTCATGAGAGCCTGGCATGACAGCTTCCATAGGCCTTGGGTCTTAGATGGGCCAAGTAGAGAGAGCGGAAGAATTCCTGATAGATAGTGCTTCCTCGGACTGTTTTGAATTCCTCTTTTCTCCCCCTACCAAGCCTCCATCTTACAGCTTGATACTGCCTATTTTCATGTCAGAGGTGACCCCATAAAACGTCTCCTTCAGAAGTGGGCACCTGACTGCCAGTATCTAGGAAGTACATCCGTCATCCTCCCTGAGCCCCTCAGCCAGGCGGAGAAGGTCTCCCTAGGTGGAGAGCATGGGCTTTGGTCTGAGCATGTTCTGTTTCTCTAGACTCTGAGATTTCTCTATCTCCAGTCTAATTAGCCTCCCTATTGAGAGATCATTTTTCCTAAATGGGGACTCGGCTTCTGGTTTCTCATGTCAGAGTGGAGAGCCATTGATGGAAAGTGGAGGGAGACAGTGTCTCCCTGCAGCCTTGCTGTGTCTGCTGTCTGCAGCGGTAATTGGCAAAATGACCACAGAATGGCAGCAGGCCCTAGATTGCCCCACTCAGCTCAGAAAGAATTGAGGAGAGGTCGCTGCTGAGGGGGAAGGCGGGGAGAGAGCGCAGAGGGACTGGTGAGTCCAGAGTCTGTTATGGACCCTGGCTCAAAATAACATCAAGTTCCTAAGTGTGGGAGAGAGTTGGAAATAATCCATGGGATGGACTGGGAAGATTTGGAACAATAAGGCTTGAACAAGACCTCTTCTCACAATGGAAACCCCATTTCTCCTTAATCCCTTCCTGCCGCCCTCCTGCAGTTCACCCACTGTTTTAACCCTTCTGAAATCAAATCATATTCGACAGTCCGCAAACCAAGCTTGAGCTGTGTTTTCCTGTTTCTTCTCCTTCCAAAAAGGCTCTAATTAAATTGACAGTGTGTGTCATTATGGATGGCAGCCTTGAATCAAAGAAATATGGTAGACATTCAAAGAAAGAGGCTGGCAAAGAAACCGTTGATTACTAGATAACACGGGGACTCCATGTGCTCCAGAGAGCTGGCTGGGAGCCAGTGGAAATGCCTTCAGCCTGCTTCTGGTGGTACAGGAGGAAACTTGAGCTGGAAGGGGGATCTGTTGGTTCCATTTCAGGGAAGTACAAAGGATAGATGAGTCGGGAACACTTGGATCCAGTGTTGGTGAGACTTTGTTCCATCACTCTGCCATGCCTTTTCCATATGACCATGAGATGGTTCTGGAAAGCTCTAGAATTACATGATCGAGCCTAGAGAAAGAATGAGTTGATATTATCCTAACACCATGTCGGAAATCATGCTAAAATCTGTATTGGTCTTGTTTGGGCCTTTTGCCCCACCCTGTGAGTCATCACAGTAGTCTGGGTGGGAGGGGAGGATGTCATGGGATCAAAAGTCAGGGAAGACCGGGTGCCAGTAGGTAGCTCACACCTATAATCCTAGCTACTCAGAAAGCTGAGATCTGAAGATCCTGGCTAAAAACTAGTCCAGGTAGGAAAGTCCATGAGACTCTTCCCTCCAATAAACTGTTCAGAAAAAGCAAGAAGGGGTTCTATGGCTCAGGTACAGTGCTAGCCTTGAGCAAAAGAATTTGCCCAGGGACAGTGCCCAGGCACTGAGTACAAGTCCCATGAATGACAAAAAAAAAAAGTCAGAGAAGGTCTTGTGGTCTTGTGATTTGATGGACAGATTATGCAGAACCAAACCTTGCAGGGTAGAGAAGATTCAAGAAGACACATGCAAAAGCTCTCCACTCTTGGATGGGCCTGAAGTGCTTACAGCCAGGGTTCTTCCATGGAAAGCTCAGTCAGAGGTTTGATCTTTACCATTCTGCTCCAAAGAGTAGAAATCTAGAAATCCCTGTTTGGAATAGGACACTGGAGTGACATGAGCGACAGAAAGCACACTACTCTGGAGTCTGTTTTTGGGCACTTTCCCACAGTGGGTACATACGGGTCTACAAATAAGAGCCAAATACAGAGGCTTGGAGTAGCCTCAGCCAGGCCAGCCAGGGAGGTGGGGACAGAGGACAGACCACATCCACCTGTGAAGTTAATATGAGGGGCCAGGAACCCACACTGCCCAATCAATAAATGAAAACTGTCATTACCCATTAGGAATCAGAGGTTCTGGCAAGATGAGCACAGGCTGGGTTTGTGTAGTGGGGATTATTTATTCCTCACCTTGTAAAACCAGTGACCAAACAAAAGTTACAATGGAGGACGCATCTTGTCTCATAGAAATCACAAGCTGCTGGGGTTTTTTTGTAATATTTTTTTATTGTAATTAATAAAAGGGTTACATGATATTTGCCAGATAGAAGGTGCATTAATTCACTTACATTGATACCCTTTCACATGTCTTGGTACTTTTTTTTTTTTTTTTGCTAGTCCTGGGCTTGAACTCAGGGCCTGAGCACTGTCCTTGGACTTTCTCCAGGCTAGAGCTCTACCACTTGAGCCTCAGCACCATTTCCGGCTTTTCTCTATGTATGTGGTACCAAGGAATCGAACCCGGATCTTCATGCATGCTAGGCAAGCACTTTAACCACTAGGCCAAACTCCCGGCCCCACAAGCTGCTGTTTTGCCACTAGGAAGCGAGAGGTGCTTGCTCTGGGAAATGCCTCAGTTTCTGGGGTAAGACCTCAAGAGGGTGTAATGCCCACACATGCTTTTAGGGCGGTTGTTCTTTGATCTCTTAAACAAGTAAGACTTGGCTACTTGGGAGAGGGAGGGGAGGAAGATGGAATGTTGATATGGAAAGTCAGAGAGTCTTCTTTGACCCCGATTTCTCTACCTTTCCTGGTTCTAGAAGGAGCCCTAAGAGACAGCATTCCTGTACAGTACTTTCTGTTGCATTGGGGAAGCAGATCTATCTGGCTACTCTCTCCAGACAAAGGGCCAACCATTTTCCTCTGGCCTTCTACTCACAGGTCACTGAGCTACTATACCTAAAATAATTTTTTCCCTTCCCCTCTCTGAGTTAGGAGATAATCAAGAGCTCCTTTATGTGGGGATGCTCATTTAGCAGTTTGGAATGGCTATTTTTTTAAAAAAAAATAAAACAACAGCAACAAAACAAAAAACTCTACCTGTGTGCATCTGCAGATTAAGCCCTTGGTTAATTATTTGTTTAATAACAGCTTGGCCTCCCAACAGTTGAAGACCTAAAGCCAACAATCAGTAACTCATTCCCAAAGAACAGGGGGGAAAATTTTAAATTTATGCACTGAGTAGAAGGCAGCATGCAAATCACTTGTTAATTAGCATGCAATGAGACTTGGTGGCCACTCTGAATATTAACAGAGATTAAACTCTAGCATTGTTCTGGCACTTTACCATCATTATTTCATTTGTTCCTCACAGCTATATTCCTCAGAGTAGTTACAATGAACTATTGTTATCCACGTTGGAGGAAACTGAGGCATAGGAGGGTTAATAGATGGAAGTATGGAGTTCAAAATTTCAGAGCTGGCATTGGATACATAAAATGAAGCCTTCTGGTAGGGAGCTACCTCATCAGCATGTTAAAAAGGAATGATGGTTTTAAGTCTTTTTAAAATAAGTCATGCCCATTATAAAGCAATACAGTAAAAATATGTAAATACAAAACATTTTACCATCATAAAACACCCCAACAACTCAGGAGTGATGCCTGGCTAACATTTTGAGAATGCAGCCTTTATCTCAGGAAGAAAACACACCAAGAGATGGCCGCAAAGAAAGACTGTAGCCAGGCTCCAGTGGCTCACACCTGTATTCCTAGCTACTCAGGAGGCTGAAATCTGAAGACTGCAGTTTATAGCCAGCTAGAGCAGAAAATTCCCCATGAGACTCTTATCTCCAGTAAGCTACTCAAAAAAGCTGGAAGTGGTGCTGTGACTCAAGTGGTAGCGCTCTGGCCCTGAGTACAAAGAAGCTTAGGGACAACGCTGAGGACCAGCAAAAACAACAACAACAAAAATAGAATTTTAGCATTGGGTTTTCCTCTTATATTTCCTTTTGAAAGACATTTAATTTTAATAAGGAAAAATTAAAAGTATCATATCCAGGTACCAGTGGCTCACACCTGTTATCCTAGCTACTCAAGAGACTCAGATCTCAGAATCACAGTTTGAAACCTGACCAGGCAGGGAAGTGTGTGACAGTCTTATTTCCAATTAGCCATCAAAAAGCTGGAAGCAGAGCTGTGGCTCAAGTGGTAGAATGGTAGCCTTGACTGAAAAAGCTTAGGGACAGCACCCAGGCTCTGAGTTCAAGCCCCCATAACCACACACACACACACACATATAATTTAAGAACTACTGTCTGTTTATGCAAAACTTAATGATGCTTTATCTTTTTTTAATGCCAGTCCTGGTGCTTATATTAAAGGCTTCATGTTCTCTCTTGGCTTTTACTGTTCAAGACCGGTGCTCTACTACTTAAAGCATATCTCTGCTTCTAGGTTTTTTTATTTTTGCTGGCTAATTGGATATGAATCTCTCAGATTCATCTGCTTAGGATGGCTTTGACTTTGATTCTCATCACTCCATCCCCTTAGAAGCGCCTGATACCTGGCTCTTAAAATGTACTTTTAAAGGAAAGTACAAAGTTCAAAGGTCACAGTAATTGTAATTACCATCATCATCAGCAGCACTATGAAGTTTATTAATCTCCTTTGAAAGATGCATTCATATTATTTACATTTCCTTAACCTGCCTTTTCTGGTTTAAATTAAGATTTTTTTTAATTCGGCAAGATTTATAACTTTATACATTCTGCTTGGTGCAGACACCTTCTCAGCTGCATAATCTGTTTCATATTTAATAGGATTTAACACTCACTACCCATCTTCTCACCACATGTTTTGCATTCCAGAGTTTCGTATTCTCATTGATCTCTTCTTTCACTGAAGTCTACTGTCAAGTAATTTTTACAAGAAAGGCTCATGGGTGTTGTATTCCTTGTATTCCTACATGCTCAAAAATGTCTGCCTGTTGTCTAAATACTGGTGTGACAACTTCACAGAGTGTGCATTTCTTAAGCTGTGATTTTCTTCAGAGCTTGAATGGATTGATCTGTGTAAGGCCAACCAGAATCATACAACTCTTGCTTCTCTTCTCCCCCCACCCCCTCTTTTTTTTTTTTTTTTGCTTAGTTGGATTTCTATAAGATTCATTCTTTTCCCTTGAAGTTTAATAACTTTATAAGACTGGATTTTTTTCAGAGACCTTCTGGGCTCTTTTGATCTTGAGTTTCAGCTTTCTCTACTTCAGGGATGTTTTGTTTGATTATGTCTTTATATATTTCTTTTTCTCTGTGGATGTGTTGGATCTCTTTTGTCAATATTCCATATCTCTGCTTTTGCCATCATCGTATTATATTTGTTCTTTGCTACATATTTATTTTTTCAAGCTTCCCTAGCAAGTTCTTGATTTGAGATTTTTTTTGTTTTTGTTTTTATTTTTTGCAAGTCCTGAGGCTTGAACTCATGGCCTGGGCACTGTCCTTGGACACTTTTGCCCAAGGCTAGTACTCTCCCACTTCAGCAATAGCACCACTAATGGCCTTTTCTGAGTATGTGATACCAGGAACTCAAGCCTAGGGCTTCGTGCATGCTAGGCAAGCACTCTACCACTGGGTTATGCTCCCGGCCCTATTGATTTGAGATTTTAGATTTGTTTTATTACTTTTCTTCTTCCCCCTCTTTTCCTTTTGCTCTTCCTTCTCTACTCCCTCTCTTCCTCTTCTCCCTCTTTCTTCCCTTCCCTAAGACTATCTCTCTTTTTCTTTCCTCTATTCTATCAGCTCATCTTTCATTTGTTTTGCTTGTCTTTCTCTTTTAGGTCCTCAGTATTGTGCTTTGAATTACTTTTTTTTTTCATTTTAAATGATCATTCTGAGACTAGAGAACTATGATTTTAAAAATTCGCCTTTTTTTTTTAAACTTTCTTCTGAGGTCTAAGTTTTCCATAGCTTTTACCTTATCCGTTCTTCCTTTCTTATTTTGCTCATTTGTTTTGCCATTTTCTAGTGTCTAGTTCCCTTTTATTTCTGTCTTTTTTGCTAGCTCTCTCTCTGGATTGAATTAACTATTTGCTAATGGAGTGTGCCAGACTCTGGAGCCAGAGAGGATTGGAAACTGTTGCAGATCATGGTCTGAGGTCCAGATAGCCTGCCACGGAAGGCAGTGCTATTTACACAGTGCTAGAGCTGTTCTGTGTGGTAGTTTGAGGGTGGATGTCTCTCTGCCCTCTCTCCCATAGCTTTCTGAGGCAGGGCTCAGAGTAGTCAGGGAAAGGCAGTATGGTCTGTCTTGCAGCCTCAACTTTTTAGTTGTGCTAAAGGAGTTTCTCCTGGATGAATAATCCAGTGTTTCCATAACTGGTCCATGTTTACAGTTCTTGTCACTCATACTACAAGTTCATGAAAGGTCTGGCAGGGGTAGAGGTGCTTCCTTTAGAGGCATCTGCATTTGCTACATAGGCATTAATGCATCTTGGCACCATCAACATCTCTACTCATTTAGATCCACTTTTTCTTTTTGGTCGAGCATGGGGCTTGAACTCTGGGCCTAGGCGCTGTCCCTGAGCTCTTCAGCTCAAGGCTATTATTCTTTTTTTTTTCTATGTAGGAATTATTTATTTTCTAATTATATCAGGTAACAGAATCTAAACCAGGGAGGAATAAGAAAAAAGAAGATAGTACTTAGAAGTTAAGTGCCAGCTTTTAGCTATATTCATCCTCCAGTTGAACAAAGTCAAGGCTATTCTACCCCTGAGTCTGGGCATTGTCTCTGAGCTCTTCAGCTCAAGACTATAACTCTATCTCTGGAGCCATAGCCCCACTTTCCATTTCTTAGTGATTAATGGGAGATAAGAGTCTCATGTTCTTTAGTGCCTGGGTTGGCCTTGAACTGTGATCCTCAAATCACAGCCTCCTAAGGAGCTAGGATTACAGGCATGAACCACCGCATCTGGCCACATTTTGCATTGTGTTTGACAAATATATCCTGAAGGCTTGTGGTTGGGACCACTAAAGCTTCAGCTTGCACTCCTTTGCATTTCTATTATTGTTTTGGTCTTTGGAAGAAGTAAGGAATGCAAATGTCTTTACATGATATCGTTAAAAAGAAATATTTTCTCTGTCATTATTGGGTAATGGCTACATAGAAGTCTAGGATGAAAATGTAATGACATTTAATTTATTAAAATTCTCTCTTGAAAAACATTTGTCTTGTTTCCTCTTCTTCCTCCTCCTTTTCTCTTCCCCTTCCCTCCTCCCCCCTCCTCTTTCTCCTCTTCCTCCTTCTATGTCCTAGCCAGTCACAGGTGGCTCACACCTATAATTCTAGCTTCTCATGAGGCTGACAGCTGAGGATCACAGTTTGAAACTAGCCTGGGCACACAGATTCCTGAGACTCATTTTCATTTACTCATCAAAAATCTGAAAGTGGAGGAATGGCTCAAATGGTAGAAGACCAGCCTTGAGTAAAAAAACTAAGCAACAGGGCCCAGGCCCTGAGTTCAAGCCCCAGAACTGGCCCAAAAGGAAAACAAAAAGCATCCCATGTCAACAGACTTGGCCCTCAGATGACCATGGTGAAGCTGTGTAGCTGTGAGAGGCCTGCATCTCTGTTCATCTCTGGAAGACCCCTCCTGTGGTCCATCTCCAATTTTCTGACTCCCCATCTGGCTCCACATTCTTGGAGCTTTAGCCCCATTCTCAGAGGGATTAGTTTTAAGAGGATTTCCGAGCAGCTTTTCTCTTGGATTCACACAAAAGAACTCAGATAAGTCTTGACTTATGGGGCCTTAATGGGCCATTAGGGGAAACTGAAACATCTGGGGCCAGCTGTAGCCAGAGGCAGCATTGAGTATGCTGGTTGGGCTCAGGAGGGCCTTCCAAAGCCTCTTCTTCAATGTCCTCATCAAGACAGACTCCAGGAGTCTGGGCTGTTTATGCCACTCGGATGTTTGGACTTTCTTAAATGGTGGATCAGTTCTTTGGGGGGGGGCATCCACACATGAATAATTAAGTACCTAATATGTGCACAGAGCCAGATTCATGGGCCTGTGACCAATATAATTTTATCAGGTTTGTGCATAGGAGAGTCTGAGCTTGCCTGAATAGTCCCTGGGTGGTTTCTTGAAATTCATGGGTAAATGTGATGGTGGATACCGCTTAGTTTAGCACTCAGCAGACTCAGGCAGATGGATCATGAGTTCAAGGCCAGCCTGGGCTATACAACAAGTTCTAAGACAGTCTAGGCTATAGTGAGTCCTCTCTGCAGTAAAACAGAATCCACCACCAACTTCACTTTACTGTGTTTGAATTCGCATTTTGTGTTGGATGCTGATGATACAGCCCTGAGCTTTTTCACCTTGAGCCAGCAGAGACCACTATGGGGAGAAGCAGAGAAATAGAGCTAGGCTGCCTGATAGGCTGGAAGTCAGCAAACCTGCAGTCTGAAATAGGCAGCCTGGCTGCCCTGTGGACCTGAAGACACTTGTGCAAACTAGCCATTCTGCAGGCCAATGACCTGGGGGGAGGAGGGGAATGGAGGGGCTAACCTGGGCATTGTCCCAGAGCTAACTCTCAAGGGCCAATACCATGCCCCTGTTACCTTCTGGGCTGTAGCCAGATAATAGATGCTTCTAGAAAAGAGTATCCATTAGGTTCTCACTCCATTTTCCTCCTGTCCAGTCATATTGTGGAGGCTAAGTAGTTCACATGATTATGCAGAGAAGACTCCTCCTCCCCCCACCCCCAAATTTCCCTCCTAGCTTAGGCTGGAAGGCAACCTCTTTCCCCCTCCACACCTCACTCTAGCTTTCCTTTCTCCTGTTTTGTTAGCTACACACACAAAAAAAGATTTTTATTACTCAAATGAGCTCTCAGCACGTCTGCTAATACATTCCTAATGGGTTTTAAGACTTAAAAGCAGCAGCTCGGATCACCATTTGCCTGCTCAGCAAGAATTTGCCTGGCAGGAGGCAGGACCAGAGAGGGAGAAAGGCAGGGGACAGGAGCTACCTCTGTGGGCCAGACCTACCATGCAAATGAGCTGGGATGCAGTCCCAACATATTAAATGGATCAGAGCAGCTTCTCATTCACATGTGCAAATTAGATTAATCAACTGAGACTCAGAAAGAGGAGAATAATAATGCTGTTACTAAGGATACACAGGGACATGCAACAACCTTCCCTGTATTGGGGATCATCTTGGGGCTACGGGTCATGACCTGGCTTCTCCCATTAGGTCCAAACCTGCCAAGTGATTTCTGCCTCCCTAGCCTTCTGACTACTTCCTGTGGAGCTCAGCCAGCTCAGGTAATTTCCAAAGCACCAGGGAGAAAGGAAATCAGCCTTCCTCCCTTCTCTGTCCTCTGTCACGTAGGTCTGAGTCTGACACACAGGCCAGGCTTAGAAGGGAATACTGTGTGCGCTGAGGGTTTGGAGTTCTGGGGGCTGATGATTTGCTAAGGCTATTCTGCTTAGCATGACCTTGTGGGGGGAGTGATTTGACCTTCAGTTTCTGCAAATGCTAATCATGACTCCTCAAAAAATTATTTTGCCAGGGGCTGGTGGCCCACACCTGCCTGGAGAGGCTGGGATCTGATCTACCCATCCTGGTTGTAAGCCGGGACAGGTAGGAAAGTCCATAAGACTTTTATCTCCAGTTACTCAGCAAAAAGTTAGAATGGAGTTAATGGGTTCAAAAGGTAAAGTGCTAGCTTTAAGCAAAAAGAGCTCAGGGATAGTGCCCAGTCCTGGTACCCCCCCACCCCCCCGCACAATATGGTTATTTTGTGGAGTGAATGCAGTAATTGATGTAGTGTTGAATGCAAGGAATATTTTTTTCTTCTGATGTGTGGACTCAGTTGCAGTTTTCTCTAAATCAATTCTTAGAAATGATTCCACAACTTCCTTTCCCAGCCTCCTAAGGAGCAGCCTTTCCTTCCAGCCTTTGCTGCAAGCTCCTCCCTCTCCCTTCTGGGGCTTGGCTTCGCCCTCTCTTCTGCCCACCTCTCTGTAGCCCCAGGTTTATTAGGCCTTCCCTGCTGCCAAGACATTCTTCTTGCACCCTGTATGCTGCACCCTGACAGCTGATAAACACAGAATCTGCACACTTGTGCCAGGTCCTGGAGGCATCACTGCCGCCGCCGCCGCCGCCGCCGCCGCCTCCTCCTCCTCCTCCTCCTCCTCCTCCTCCTCCTCCTCCTCCTCCTCCTCCTCCTCCTCTTCCTCCTCCAATACTTTGGAACCTCGGTGAACTTGGTTTCAGCAAGTGCCATGCCATGTGTCCTAGACTGCAACAGAACGAAAGGAATACCAGGTAGAACCAAAGGGCAGGGAAATGGCATACCATGCTGATGACCAGTGGAATTTTATATCTTACCCTGTTTATAAACCATTTGTATTTCTGTTCCTGTGGAATGTGGTACCAAGGGATCGAACCCAGGACTTCATGCATGCTAGGCAAGCACTGTACCACTAGGTCACACTCCTGTTCCCTCTTTTCCCTTTTTCAGTAATTGCAGGAGCTGTGTCTACTGTTAGGGCACTGTCCATTGTTTGCCTTGCCTGTCAGGTACCATTTCTTCCAGTTAGCTGCTCGTCTTTCCATTGTCAATTGCACTTTGTTTTCCATCATAAGTCTCCAGTTGATCTCAGTGAGGTCATCACCTGCCCCACCTGGGCTAATCCTTGTTGGGTAAAGAACAGATAAACGTCTGGAAACTTCTTCACTGAAGGCTCTTCAACATGAACACGACTGGACTTTGCAGTTGGTGGAGTATTGCTTTTCCTATTTGTAAGAAATTGTTTCCTTTCCCAAGTAAGGAGAGAGCAGAGGCAGGATGTACACCCATAACTTTACTGTAGCTGGGAAGCAAATGTGAGCAAAGCCGTTCCCAAATTGTCCTGGTGTGCGCTGTCCCTGATCTCTTCAGCTCAAGGCTACTGCCCTACCTCTGGACCTGGGCATTGTCCCTGAGCTCTTAAGCTCAAGGCTACCACCCTTCTCCTTGAACCACAAGGCCAGTCCATTTTCTAGTGTTTAATTGGAGATAAGAGTCTCACGTACTTTAGTGCCCACCTAGGCTGACTTTGAATGGCAGTCCTCAAATCTCAGCCTCCTGAGTAGCTAGGATTAAAGGTGTGAGCCACTGGGCCTGGTTTCTATTTTTTTTCTTTTTCCTTCCTTCCTTCCTTCCTTCCTTCCTTCCTTCCTTCCTTCCTTCCTCCCTCCCTCCCTCCCTCCCTCCCTCCCTCCCCTAGTTCTCCCTCTTTCTTTCTTTCTTTCTTTCTTTCTTTCTTTCTTTCTTTCTTTCTTTCTTTCTTTCTTTCTTTATTTCTTTTTTCTCCAGTACTGGGGCTTGAACTCAAGACTTACACTCCTGGTTAGTGTTTGCACTTAAGGCCAGTGCTTTACCGTTTGAGCAACAGGACCTGTAGCTTCACTTCTGGCTTTTGGGTAGTTGAGAGTCTCATGGTCTTTTCTGCCCAGACTAACTTCAAACCTTGATCCTCGTATCTCAGCCTCTTGGGTAGCTAAGAATACAGACATGACCTACCTGCACCTGGCTTTTCTATTTTTGGGGAGCCAAGCTAGACTTGAGCATTCTTCAGGACTCTGCATAGCCCACGTATAGATAGGAGGCCAAGCAGTGTTTCAGGTGTACGTTGTTGAGGTGAGAGGCCATGACATTCTTGAGGAGTAGGTCTGCTGCCCCAGAGCAAAGCCTTGAAGCCACCAGGCCCTGTCTGTCTGAATGGGGGGGGCAGCTTTGGAGGTCAATGAATATGTGCCCTTCCTGCAGCAGTAGGTTGAAATAAAGGATTCACCCTAGAAAAACCAAAGCCCCCACACACTGACAGCATAGGGCAGCCATTGAATGAGAGACAAAGAGCACGGATGTCCAGGATAAACCCTGTAGGACTCTGCCTGGACCTGCGTCACTGAGAAACTCATTTACCAGACACCCGGTGGGAGCCCTGTAAACCAGCTGATCTCTGGATAAGGCCAATTAGATGATATTCCCAGGCCCATCAAGGTTAGAACTGTGGAAAATGACATTAGGGAACTGGTTCCAGAATGAGAGGCATTTTGACTCACAACTAACTGAAGTTTTTCCTTTGGGCAAGTATTTATAGATTATCTCCCATGTGTTAGGTACAAGGCTAGGCTATAATAGAAATACGATGTAAAGTCTAAGCAGGTTCAGTCCTTCCCTTTTAAGATCTTGAGGGAATGAATCACAGACAGACATTCATCAAGAACCAATAAGTACATGTAAAGTTCAACTGTGACAAGAGCCACCTAGCATCGATCCATGGTGCTGTGGGCATAAGACTGGGGATGCGGTGGTCACGGAACTTATCCTAGAGTGAGGGAGCTTGCCAGGGGAACAGGGCAGCTGTCCCAGCTCAGTGAACTACATACACCTCTCATTCTTCCCCCTTCTTCCTGCTGAGGGGTTAGCGACCCTTCTCCCAGAGAAGGGGCCCAGAGCTTCTCAAGGTCCTGTGTAAACTACCTCCCCAGAGCCTCTGGAATCTAATCCCCTTTTCAGGTTTCCCTTACTTCCTCTCCATTGTCTGTTTATCTCTCTCCCCATTCCCTGCCTCCCTCCCCCAGATTCCATTAATGGTCTCTAAGCTGAGAGATTATGTTCTCATGCTCCTCTTTGCAGCTTCCCATAGCCCGGAGCCAAGGAATGGTCTTTGTCCATCGACAAAAAGCCTTCATCATACAGCCTAGTTCTTATTGGGCTTAGCCACACACATGGCAGATGGCTGTGAGCTAGACACTGAGGAAGACAGGAGATTTAGGAGGGAGCAAGGCTTGAGCTACCTTTATGCTGTGTGTGGAGGAACCGGTAGGATTTGGCTTGAGGAGGTAGGTAGAGGAGGCATTGGCAAATTGGTAGAGGAGCTGTGTTGGGTTTTGCTGAACGATGCAGGAGTGTGGGGCTGAGGTGCTTCCAGAGAAGTTTTTCTTTAATATGGTGTAAGAGAGAACATGGATGGACGGCATAGAAGTGGATCAGGAAAGAAGTTTAGGAGGGGGCAGGAGAAAGGAAGAAAAAGGGGAGAAGAGAAGTTTTCAGGTTTATAGTTCGGTGTGAAACCTTTTAGATATTTTTCCTCTAGATTCCTTCCCTCCCTCCCTTTCCCTTCCCTTCCCTTCCCTTCCCTTCCCTTCCCTTCCCTTCCCTTCTCTTTCCTCCCCTCTCCTTCCCTTCCCTTCCCTTCTCTTCCCATACGGAGGATTCAAATCAAGGCCTCATTCTCCATAGGCCTATGACCAAGATTCCACCACTGGAGCCATGCTCTCAGTCTTTCTAGATCTTTCTTCTATATTTATTCCAATATACATATACCAAGATAGAGATGCAAAGATATAGAAATGGGCATGTGTGCAATACATGTAAAAAGATAATCCTGAACATTTATGCACATATAGGATAATTCAAAACAAGCTGTTCTGAAACCTGCTCATTTCATTCACACTTTTTATATCCTTAGAGCTATTTATGTGTTTGTATTCCTTCTTGGTGGCCTTATAAGTTTCTGTGTGTGTTCTTGAGGGAGAATGAAGTGACTTTGGGTTAAGAGAAATACTGGCATGTGCTCATTCAAGATCCTGGGTGAGAATCTAGGAAATGGAGTGTGTGCATACCCTAATTTTGATATTCCCAAATCATCCTAACCTGAAAACTATCCTCGTTTATATTCTCACCCACCATCTAGGTTGACTCCCCTTTCCCTCTCCAGACCCTGATTTTATCAGGCCTTTTCATTTCTGACAATCTGATTGTCAAATAATGCTTTCTCATTGTTGTTTTGATTTGCATTTTCCTGATTATTAATAAGGTGAAATCTTTTCATATGCTTATAGCTTTTTTTTTTCCAAGTGAATTACCTGCTCCTATCGCTTGCCCGTTTTCCCCCCCCCCTGGTTGTTTATTTGCTTTATTCTTATTGACTTACAGCTCTTAATATATTTCTGGTATCTCTGTCTTGTCTGCTTTTTCTTCTGCTCTGAAACTTCCATTTGTAATTTTTGTTTGAGACCCATTTTGAAATGAAAAAAGATCAAGTTATTTTACTTTCTATTTCTTATGCCAAAACTAGGGCTTGAACTCAGGGCCTCATGTTCTTGCTTGTCCTTTTCCTTCAAGGCTATCCCTCCACCACTTGAGCAATAGCTCTGGCTTTTTTGGTGGTTAGTTGGAGATAAGAGTTGTATAGACTTTAAAGCCCAGGCTTGCTTTGAACTATGATGCTCAGATCTTGGGCTTCTGTATAGCTAGGATTACAGGTGTGAGCCACCAATACCTTTTCTGAAAGATGTATTTTTAATACTCACCCAGGGTCCTGCTCAATAGAGTTATTTCTGGCTGAGTGTTTTACCACCACTCAGTATTCCACGCCCACCAGGCAGGACCTCACCCTTCCCTGGCTCCCACTGGAGGACAGTATTTAGTGGGCACATTATGTATGATCCAGTCCATTCCTGAGTGTATGATGAGTTTTTTCAGGCTGAAGAACTGCAGAGCTGGAGAGAGGGCTTCATGGTGGTGATTCTTGCTTGGTTCCACTCCGCAACTTCCATCTCTCTTCTCTCTTCCAGTGTCTGAACTTCAAAGATGGACCACTCACTGTTCATGTTCACTAACAATGTGTTGCTCTAAATCAGTGGATTTCAAACTGTTCTCTGGATCCCTAACTTCAGGGTCATCTGGAATAGGGCTGCCTAGCTTGCAATTAGAAATATAGGATACCTAGCTCAGACTGAATTTCAAATAAATGGTTGGTTTTCTTTTGTTTTAAGTGTGTATATGATAACATTTTGATATAAGTATGACCCATTGCAATATTTATTCATTGTATCTGGATTCATTTCTTTTATTTGGCAACCCTAACCAAAAGAGATGGGGGAAAACGGAGGGCAAAGTGCATGGGCTCAGGTGGGCTATGCCTTGCCTCTACCAACTGGTGACACTTTTCAGTATATTAGATTTGATGATTTCAGGTGCAAAGTGATCTAGTGGCTTAGTAGTGCTAGGATTTGGATGTATAGATCTATGCACTTATAATTTGTCCTAAGTACTGTGATTGTGAGAGGACAGTTCCTGTATTCCTTGCCATGCCAGGAAGAGATGGACCAGATTAGCAGAGAGAGAGAGAGAGAGAGAGAGAGAGAGAGAGAGAGAGAGAGAGAGAGAGAGAGAGAGAGAGAGAGAGAGAGAAGAGGGAGATGTTTGTTTCTGACAGACTCTCATCACCTTATAATCACCTTATACAGTGAATCCACATTAATTCAAATTAAACAACTATTTAATTGGCTCTAAGCCATCTTCAGGAGTGAATTTACAGCTCACATATGGATTTTTTGACTCTCTGACTACATACATGCATATATATATATATATATCTTACATTACTATATATCTTAGCACTTTTTCTGGATACCTACTTAAAATTTTATTTTTATTTTTGAAAATTTTTATTGTTGTTATGAAGGCAATGTACAAAGGGGTTACAGTTACAAAAGTCAAATAAAGAGTATATTTCTTTTTGGACAATGTCATTCCTTCCCTTGCCCTCTCCTAGTCCCTCCCCACCCCCCACGAGTTATATAATGCATTTTCCACATAGTGTATGACATGATTTTGGGGCACCTTTAAGATAAAATTAGAAAACAATGAAATATACTCAGGTGCACAATTGGATGCATTCTGACAAATTTATGCATCCACCTAATGACCACCACTATAAAAACATGAATATACCTTTCCTCAACCGTTTTTGAGTCTCCAGCTCTGGCCTCAGGTAAGTGGTCTGTTGTCACTTCACCTTAGATTGGTCTCATAGAGTTTACCCCATTCCTGCACAGTCTTGCATTCATGCCAAACGTGCTGGTGTGGGTTTGGTTTCTTTCAATCTGCTTTTGAGATGCAGCCAGGTTCACTTTGTGAGCAAGTTGGCTTTGATTGCAGCATCCTCAATGACCCAGGAACGGATAGTGTGTTTACCCATTCACACGTTGGTAGAAATTTGGATTGTTGTAAGTTCTGTGCTGTCGTCGTCGGGGTCCTTCTTGGATGTTTGGGAGGGAGGGTGAAGTGGTGACAGAACCAACAAATGATCCCGGAAACACAGACTCCGGAGACCAAGACTCAAGGTGCAGATCTAACTTTATTTAAAAATGTGGTTGCTTATATACAGCACATCATCCAAAGGCAGCCACCTCAAACCACCAGCAGCAAATAGGGGCTTCCTGTTGCAACTGTCAGCCAGTGGTGTCCTGAGACACGCACCCTTACCGGGAGTTTCTGGGAGCTCCTGGTTGCAGTGGAAATGCCCTCAAATACTGGACTGCTCACCTCACTGGGCGATCCCCGGGGTGCACGTGCCTTGCCTGACGCACAGAGTCGTGAAAGCACAGAGAGCAATCTAGGCTTCTAAGTCACCAGCTAGGAGGCCCCACAGTGTGCCATTAGAGATAAAGTGACTCTGAAGGAAGTCTCTTTGCAAAGTCACATGCTTCCATCTCTTTGGCATGAATAACTAGGAATTAAATTGTATTAGGTCATGTGATAAATGTATGATTAAACTTTATTTACAACAGAACAAACTCAAAACTGCTTGAATGCTTCCCAAGAGGCTATTCCATTTGATGTACCTGTCCACAGTGTATACTGGCTGCACCTTTGCTAGAACTGGATGTTCTCAGTGATTTGAATTTTTAGCATTCTAATGGGTGTATAGTAGTGTCTCCTTGTGGTTTTACTTGACATTTTCTCTCAGGACCACTGGTCACTGAACATGATTTTCTTGTGTTTTTGTTTTTGTTTATACTCACGTGGATGCTGTCTGTTTAGGTTTTCTGCCCATATTTTTAGCAATTATTTGTCTTCTTTTCAGTGAGTTGTGAATACATAATGTGGATATGTGTGTGTATGTGTCAGAGAGAGAGAGAGAGAGAGAGAGAGAGAGGAGAGAGAGAGAGAGAGAGAGAGAGAGAGAGAGAGAGAGAGAGAGAAGAAGAAGAAGAAGAAGAAGAAGAAGAAGAAGAAGAAGAAGAAGAAGAAGGTTTTCTATTCCATTTGCACACACACTTAGCCATATGACTCACTTGAGTTAATGTTTATGTACAGGGTAAAGTGAGCATTGTGAGCCATTTTCCCCATAGAAACAGCAGGTTTTCCAGGAGCACTGACTGAACAGTCTATTCGATCACATTTTGATTTAGAGGTTGATTCCCAGATGGCCCTTTCATCTATTTTTACAGCTAGTTGTTTCTTCAGTCTACAGATATTTGTTGGGTTTCTGCTGTGTGGGGTATTGTTGAAGGGGTGAGCATCTGCAGTGAAGAAGGCAGAAAGTCTCCGCTCTGACTGAGGCTAGCTGCAGGACACAATGGACAATTAACAAATGATGTGTAGGAACCAAGAAGCAGCATACAGGAGTCAGGTGAAACACTATCTCCCTTATGAAGACCAAAGGAACCATAAAGGTTGAATTTAGTAGCTTATGCTGGGCACCAGTGACCCACACTTTCAATCCTAGCTACTTAGGAGGCTGAAATCTGAGGATCAGCATTCAGTCTGGGCAGGAAAGTCTGTAAGACTCTACCAAAAAGCCAGAAGCAGACTTGTGGCTCAAACAGTAGAACATCCGCATTGAGAGAAAAAGCAAAAGGACAGTGTCCAGGCCCTGAGTTTGAGCCCCAGCATCAGCACAAAAAAAATAAATAAATAAAAGGAGGGATTTGCCGAATGCTGATTTCCAGGCCTGGAATTCTAGAGGTAGAGCTGGGGGCATGTTGTGGAGATGAGAAAGACAAACAAACACATAACCAGTTTAACCAAAAGTACCAGTAATAGACCAGATACTAAAGAAAGGTAAGACCAGGGATTGTAGCTCAGCGGGGGTTTCTAGCCTCAGCATCATGAAAACAACAAACAGAGCATCAGAACAGGCCAGGGTCGGGTGAAGAGGATGGCACTTTGGAGAAGGCAGTGTTTGAGCAGAGATCTGAAAGACAAGAGGTGGGATGGTCCCAGGGTCTCTGTATATGGCCATTTAAGACAAAGGCCTCATCTCAAGCTCATTCCTGGTTAGTCTAGCTCTCCTCCTACCCCCCCCCACCCCAGCCACACATGAAGAGCCCATGTTCCCTCAGATACCAGGAGGTCAGGCCTCCTCCATCTTCTCTGCTCCATCTGCTCTGGCCACTGCTCACAAGACTGCCCACAGTCCCTACTTCCAGCAGGGACTTTGCTGTGAGTGGCTGGGAATGACTTCTCATTCAACTCCTCCATTCATTTCTTTCCATCAAAGGCCATGTATTAAACCCACTAAGTGTGCTTGGCACTGCGCTGGACCCTGGGGAGGCAGAGATGAAGGAGAAAGTGGGCCTGAGTTACTGTCTCTTCAGGGACCAGGGCCAAAGGAGGCTTAAGTACACTTAGAACTTCAGCGGTTTGCTCTGCAAGCTGGGCAGCATCACCAAATGAACCAAGCAATGACTGCTCTGGCGGTTGTATGGCAGCTGGAATTTTGTCTTTTGGGGGGAGAGGAAGGAGAGAGTGGCATGGAGCAAATAAGGTTAAACCGTAAGAAGCCAGTGTGATTCAATGTAGCTGATCTCATTTTCTCAGCAAGAGGCATAGATTGGAGGATCTCAGTCCTAGGCCTGTCCCAGGCAAAACCCAAGAGACCTTTCCTGAAAAATAACCAAAGCAAAGAAGCCATCTAGGGAGGGGATTAGGTAGTAAAATGTCTTGTCTAGCAAAAGCAAGGCCCTGAGTTTGTCAGTTCTGCTTAAAACAACAACAACAACCCAAGTCAGAAGAGATAGGATACAGATGTGAATTAAAGCAGAGGAAGGATTAGGAGAAAGATTTTTAGCTGATTCCTGGTCTATGATTTGAACAAGGATCTGGTGGGTTCCATTCATTTCTTCTGTAGGGGACACAGAAGAAAGAGCTGAGTCTAGGTAGGATGGTGAGGAAATCTTTTGTGGGCACATTACTGTTAAGGAAGTCTTGGACTAAGGACTAAACTGCACTTGAAGATCATCAAGGAAGTCTAAGCTGGAGGGCCAGCATCGGGAATCATCTACAGCTGTGATAGTAGATGCCAGAGGCGGATCAGCTCCTCCTGGGAGGTAGCTAACCAAATGCTTGTTTTGTTTCAGGCATATGGTCAAAATATGCAATGTACCAACTAAGACAGTTGATTGGGTTCTGCTCTCAGCATGGCCACTTCTCACTAGGGTGGCCCTGAGCAGATCACCGTACTTGTCTGTGTCTCTGTTTTGTTGTCTACAAAATGTTAATAAATTACCTGTGGGGACTTTATGACTATTAAATGACTGTATATGTGTATCACTTACTATAATGTTTATATATACACACACTACTTAATGCAATATTATGCTGTGTGATCAATGAATGTTAATTACAATATCCTTTTAAATTCTGTTAAAATAATGATTATCGTTACTGTTTTACACTTAGGGGAATTACTGAAGGTCAGAGAATTGAGGGATGGAAGAACTAGCATTTGGTCATTGGTCTGTGTATTCTCAGAGTCTATCCCAAGACTATCCCACATTATGGCAAAGACCTGTGCTTTCATTGGCTTTTGAACTACTCTTCTGTGGTCCTAGGGATTCCCATGCTTGCCTGAACCTATATCACAGCTGCCTAGGGCTGGGGGCTGGGGGGTTCTGGATGACCCGTTGGCACACCTACTGCATGTATGATGGGACAATACTTTTCTCAGCTCCTGCAAGAGTATCCTATCCAAGCGTATGGCATCTGGATCCTTCCTTCTCTTCAGGAAGCCTTCACTGCATCCTTCTTCCTCAGGGCATCCTTAGTTCAGATAGAGCAAGAGGGAAGAGCCTGGCTCCTAGTACAGGTCCACCTGCTCCTAATCCCTTCTGCTAGCCTAATTGCCTTCCTGTCACCCTGCTGGGCCATGACTTGGCCTACCTTATAACCCAGCTTATCACATCTTCTGCCTCTCACTGTACTTTATTTGTGAATAGCCTTCAGTGTTTCTAAGTCTGCTGTCTTGCCTTCAGTCTCAAGCTACTGTGCTCTCTCAACCAGGGCTTTAACTCTTTTTCCAAATGGGTCACTCAGAGGATAACACACGGCCCTGGTCATGGTATGCTGACTTCCATCAGCACTGATGCAAAGGCGTTTTCTTTCTCTGCCTTGAAATGAAAGCATATCATACAGCGCCCGACTCCTTCTTGCACAGGAGGGTCAAGAATATCATCACAAGAAACATCAGGCCATGTGTGTACCACAGACAAGGGAGGAGCCAGTGGCCCGAGACCTCAGTTTGCCCATCTTAAGAGAGGGCTTTGGCTCTGGGACAACTGGTGTGATAGTCTGAGACTGCAGTGGAATTCAAGACCAGCCAGATCCTTAGCAAGAGTCCCGGCCTCTACACTGGTGTCACAGGGCCTGTCCTCTGACAGTGGGGATCAGGAAAGGGACATAATGATGGCTGTCTCCTGGCTGCACATTGAATGTTCTAGCTATTGAGCTGCTTACTCAGGAGGGAAAAAAGACAGCACCCAGGGGCCGGGAGTTTGGCCTAGTGGTAGAGTGCTTGCCTCGCATGCATGAAGACCCGGGTTCGATTCCTTGGTACCACATACATAGAAAAAAGCTGGAAGTGGTGCTGAGGCTCAAGTGGTAGAGCTCTAGCCTTGAGAAAGTCCAAGGACAGTGCTCAGGCCCTGAGCTCAAGCCCAGGACTGGCAAAAAAAAAAAAAAAGACAGCATCCAAACTCACACACACTCTCCCTCCCCCACTAAGATACTGATGATGATGATGATGATGATGATGATGATGATGATGCTGATGATGGTCAGCCTGTATAAGGCTCTGGCTAAGTGCCAAGCATTGCTCTGAGCCAAAGCACAAAGAGGTTAAGGAATTTACTGACAGTGTGTCAGTGACAGAGCTGAGCTCTGGACTCAGGCGTGCAGACTCAAGTTCAGCATCATAGTCAGTGATGCACAGACTCAGCCACCCAAGATTGCAAATGTACACAGCCACACACAAACCACACAAGCCCACATAGTGATGCCAGCAAAACGATTCCCATCTTTTCTCTTCTTCCCCTCTCTGCTCTTGAAATGCATTTAGTTGCTGCTAGCTAAAAGCTCTGTATAAAGCCAGAAAGGGTCTCTTGTAGCCAGCAGGCTCCTCTCTCTAGTGGATTGGCCTTCTCACTCTTTCTGCCAGCAAGGCTGGAAATGAGGCTGGGAAATCTAGAGCCTGAGGTTCCCTTGACTACTGCAGCCCACAGTGGGGAGTGGGGAATGGGCAGGGGTGGGGCAGGGCTCTCCTCATCAGCTCTGGCTGTTGTGAGCTTAACAGCCAACATGGCTACTTTATCTCTGTCTCATTCATTGTAATAAACCATGGGAAATCTGGTGGGAAAAGATAAATGAGACCTGCAGCTTCCATACCATCATCTTCCCATAGTGTCCCCTCATGCCAAACACAGCCAGGAAGAGACTCAAGGAGAGACAGAGCCAGCCCAGCATCTTACGAGAGGGCTGAGAGTACAAGATGTTCACAGGAAATCCCAGAAGAGGTGCACAGCAACCCAGAAGACTAGTAGAGGAGAAGAACTCACCAGGGATGCATAGAGAATGGGAGACACAGAGATGGAGTCTAAGAGCCATAAACTTCCTAAGGAGTACAGCCCTGTGAGTACAGGCCAATGTGCAGATGGATGCCTCTTGGTCCCAGCTCCAGGACTCACTGACTGTGTGGTGTTGGACAAGCTGCTTGACTCTCTGTGCTTGGTGTTCCAAGGGCTTGCCCCTCAGGCTTGGGAGAGGATTCAGTGAGGCAATCCTGTGAGAACACTGAGTGTAGTGCTTGGCAGAGCATGAGCATGCAGTGCATGTTAGCTGTGATGGTGCGGGTGTAAGCAAGGGAGAAAGAAGCAGAGAGATGGCGCTAGGGGTAGAAAAGAGGCCTCATAGGGCTGAGAAGCATACTTACTTGTGTCACTGAGTCTGGAGACTTTCAGGAGTTAAACTTTTCTGAGTAGGTTGGCGTTGGTGTCACCATGTTTACTAATGAGGGTCGGAGCAGCCCACCCATGCCGTGTCACCTTGTGGCACAGCCAGAGGCCTCGTGAAAGCATGGCCTATCAGGGGACTCGCAGTATTCTGATGGTGAGAGGGGTGATGTTGAAGAGCAAGGGGTCCTTTGAGGCGACACCTCCACTTCTCATTTGGGTCAGGAGTGTGTGCCAGAAGACCCGCTCTGTATGCGGAGGGGACACCACCAGTCCCTTGGAGGAGATGGTATCAGGCAGGCTGAAGAATCTCTGACTGACATAGGGCTGCAAAGGCCATATTGAAGTCAGGTGGGAAGAAGACCAGGCCCTGGGGGTCCCAGGATGGAACTGAGATCCTCCTCCATTGGCAGCTCGGCGGGGATCCCTCACCCACCTCCTGGTGCCTGTCCTGGGCCTGACTTGTCGCCTGGAGTCATGGCTCCTGTCCAGGCTGAGGAAGCTGAACATGAACCCTGGACTCACTGGAGACCCAGGAGGCCCTGACCAGTGCCCGTCCTGAGCATGCTTCACGGGAGGGACCAGAAGGTTCCATGTGCTGAGATGCCAGCACTGCCCTTCCATCTATCTCCCCCGCCCCAACACACACACCGGCTCAGCATCAGAGGACCAAGAATGAACAGCCAGCCACTTTTGAAGAAGTAGCAAAATGAACCATGTGAAGATATAACTTTTCATTTAAAATATTGTGCCCTCTGCCTTCGGGTGTCAGGAGGGATCTTGAGTGACATTTGTGGAGCTGCAGGGGTGAGCATGTGAGGTCAAGTGTCCTCATTAGCTATGCTTGGAGGCAGCCTGTAGAAGGAGGAGGCGGAGGGGCCCCTGCTCTCCCCTCTCTCCCACAACTGCCATTCTCCCATTGGGAGAACAGCAGAACTCAAGTTCAGTTTGGCAACTCAGCAGCTGGGGCCAGGGTGAGGGCAGTAGGCTCCAGAAATAATCCAAAAAGGCCATGTCAGCTTCCAAAACTTCTCACCCACCTGGGAAGGGGTCCATAGGTGGCACATAATCCCTCTGTGGCTCTGTCTCTGCTCAAAGCAAACCAGATCTTGACTGCCTGGCATGGAAGGAATTGAGATGGCTAGATGTTGGGTCGAATTCTGTAAGGACTAGGGAAAAATCTATGTAGCCATGCACACATGCGTATGTGCATCTACATGCATATTTGTGTGTGTGTGTGTGTGTGTGTGTGTGTGTGAAGAATTGTCGATAAACCTAGTGAATGATTTCAAAAATCTCAAAAAAAAAATCTCATTGCTTTGTATCAGGTGCTATTTTAGACACTGGGGAATTGAGTAGTGAACAAAAGAAAGTCTGTGTAGACTTCATTCCAGGGAGAAGTAAGTACTTATCAAGCACAGCAGTACTAGACGTGGTGGTTCAGTGTGCTCTGTAGATCTACGCTTGCCAGGGTCAAGTCAGAGAGCACTAGACGGTCATGCTGTTGAGGCTCTGAAGCCCTTAGGAGTCCTGGGTACAATCCTGTGAAGGGTACCCAAGGGCCCCACTGTAGCTTGCACAGCTGGTCAGTGGAAATCGCATGGCTACAGAGGGTGAGCCCTTTGTGTTGTAGGATTGGATGCTGGAGAGAGATGCAGTACCTTCTCCTTATCCAGCCCAAGACAACTTGTATAGGGAGGACCAGAAGCTTGAGGCCCTGGGGAAGCTGAATAGAGCTCAGAGCAATGGAAAACACCTGTTTCAGGCTGGCTGAGTCCTTACACCCCCTTCTCCATGGAAGAGTCCCATGAAATCAAACAGGTCACTTCAGTATCTCTCCATCTCAATTTCCTCATCAGAAAAGCAAAGAGAGTCAGAGAACCTTCCAGAGCTTCTGCCAGCACTCAACAGGTTACAACACACAAAGCACTTAGAACAGCACTTGGGACTTTGGCAGTTTTGTGTTGCTCATAGCTATTCCGCATCCAAGGCTCAGGGAAACATCCCCAGAAGAAAGGTAGGCTGAGCAAAGAGCAGAACTCTGCTTGCAGAGTTATCCATTTCAGAAGCCACGTGTGATTTGTATAGGTCCAGGTGACACCCTTCCACACACTCACACCGCTCCCGCGACTGGCTGGTATAAAGCCATTGCCCACACTGGGTCCTGTGAGCCTCTGCATTTGTGTACTTGAGCCTTTGATATACAGGGAATGTTTGCCAAGGGAGAAAAATGTTATTGGACATTTTTTTGGTGTGGTTGTAAAGATTACTTCTTGATGAAAACACACACAAAGAAAGACTTACAAGCTGCCCTTAAGGTAGGCAAATGAATGATGTGTGTTCAACACACCTGAGCCATCGCTCAGGGCTGTCAGCTCTGCGCGCTACTGCAGGGCTCGAGAAGAGAGGCCGCCACACCACCTCTTTGCCCAAGCCTGTGTGAAAACCAGAGCTATGCTTTTCCCTCTGCTCAGCTTTTCTGTGTTTCCTCTTACAAAAAGTGTAACCGTTTCCCTGAATTCATTCCTGGTACATCCCCTTCCCCAAACTACAGGGCTATTGTCCTATACAGAAACCCAGGACTCCTACCCTTGCTGGAGCAGCTAGATCTCTCCCATTTCAGAGCCCCGTGTCCTTAGCCAGGTCCTGAGTGTGAAGGGCAGAGTGTAGACGTGTTCCTCCAAGGCCTGTCTCACCCCAGTGAGTTCCCAGCATGGGAGAGGCAGGTGGAAGAGGAGAATGTACCTTATTTCCCCATTGCCCTCATTGTACCACGTCCACCTCCACCCACTGGAGCCTCTGGTATAGGAATCTTGTCTGATTCATGCCAGGAAAACCCTAAGGCCTACCGAGCCCAGGCAGTTTGGCGTGAATAACTGCCTGAATGAGCGGTGGGTATTGAGGCATAAGTTACCCCCTCAGCCAAGTCAGCTCCCTTATTGATCCTCTACCCCCTAGCAGGAAGCCCCTTTGACTTCCCATCATCCTCTTTGTCTTCCTGCTTTGAGGTCATCTGTCCATCAGGTCAGAGAGCTGGGCAATAAACCTGGAGTGTCCTCAGGAAAGTAGTGAGGGCAGAATGGAGACTAGTAGGGTTGGATGGGGCCTAATGTCTACCTGGATAAGGAGAGACTTGGAGGCAGACCGTGCGTCGGTCAGAGTGGGTAGCTGGGACATGGGGTTCAATGCTGAGTTTGGTTTGTGCTGCACAACCTTAAGTGAATATTTAACTTCCCCGAATCTCAGCTTTCTTTGAGCCTGCCAGGGAGAAGCTTGAATGATGACTCAGTCTATATCCATGAGTCTCATCCTGCTGCCCCAATGCCTTGATCTGTGTAGTGCTTTGAGCAGCCTTAGCAGACAGATCAGCAGCTCAGCTCTTTGACAGCTCATGTCATGTGTGTTTATTTCTTCCTGCCGAGGCAATGAATCTCTGTAAACTTGGTGGCTAAATACAAAATAGATTTATTCGTTTTGAGCTCTGGTTGCCAGAATCCAAAACCAATCTCACTGGATCAAGGTTTCGTTTTCTTTCTACTGTCACTGGGGGTTTGAACAGAGGGTCATCTGGCTATACTGGTGCTCTGCCATTTGAACCATGCCCCCAGTCCTTTCTCTATTCTTTCCCCCACCTTTTCTTTCATCTAAGTAACATCCAGACCCTGTCCTGTTTGGCTTCTGAGATCAGATAAGATCCCACATGTCCACTTTCTCTCCCTTTCTCAAGTCCCACCTATTCCTGTCCTGATTTCTGTCCAGAGTCCCCAGAGAGGCCCAGCCACTGTTCCTGGCCAGGGCAACCTTATGGGGTCATCAAACCTAAGAATGGAACCTAACAGGGTTCTCTTCTCCTAAGCAGGCATGCCCATGGTCAGTGACAGGAATCAACATTATTAATATTTGTCTCTTGGCCAAAGTATTGTCAGAAATCTGCTTCGAATCCCTTCCTCATTCAGATAGATTCCAAGCCTCATCCAGCCAGAATCCACCCCTGTCCCATCCCCTGCTCTTTCCTTTGCTCTCTTTCCTTGCACATCTTAGAGGACTACAGTTTGCCGGCACCTCCCCAGTTCACCCAGGAATCGGAAGAAGCTTACAAGTCGGGGAAATCAGGTGAAATTGAGCTTCCTTCCCCACCTCACACACCCATCCATCTCGCTGAAGGCATGGATTATACCCCCCAGTTGGCCTTCCCAAGACTTCTAGAAAGTCCAGAGAGAAATCTGCATCCGGATTGCTAGGCTCCATGGGAAAATGGTAACTCCAGCTTCATTTCATAAGTGTATGTTTCCCAGAGCTGCCCGGAAGCTGGTGGCTGAGATTTCAGCCATGTACGATGCAAGAAAGGACATGGCAGTTTGTGTGTCTGGCATCACACAAAGGCAAAAGCAATGGTGGATGATGAGGAGGAGGAGGATCCATGCTGGGCCCAAGCTTCCCAGAACACTACAGATGCTCTGGCCTCCAAGAAGTTGAAGGAAGATGGCCGTGAATATCCCAAAGAATGCCACTTCTGCCACCTTGGGGACTTGAGGTCATCACCAGTCTGGCCCAGGGGGAACCTCCAGGGAAGACAAGCTGGTGTTCATCTGCAGCTTGTTAAATCTCAAGTCTTGTTCTCTCTGGAAGGTGTCCTTGGCTGTGTTCCTCCTTTCTGCAAGGCTCCTGCAGACACCACAGGGTTGGCATAATGATGATGATAATGTCCCTGATAATGATCATGGCTCTCATTTATGGAGTGGTTAAGCTGTGCCAGGCACAGTGCTGAGCTCTTCCCACGCAGTATCCCAATTAATCCTCCCAGCAGCCCGATTTTTATCATCCTGGTTTTTACTGATGAGGAAACTGAGGCTGGAGGAATTAAGCAGCCATGCAGATGGTTGGCTTAGGAGGGAGGCAGCATTAGAAACAGAGCATGCAATTGGTCTTTAAACAGATCAGCCTTAGGATCCAACATTTGCCTGCCACCATTAAGTCACCTAGCTGATCAGATCACTTCCTTGCTGTGACTCTGAGGGAAGTGGAGAAGGTAGGTGGCCTTTGTGATCCCCTTCTCCAGTTCCCCTGGGCCTCAGGCAGTTCCTGCAGGCTGCGGCAGCTCTCCTGAGGAAACCACCGCCCTTCTGGGGAAGGCAGAAGTTGCCAGGCAGGGCTGTTTTGTTGCCTGAATCCTAGCTTCTCAGAAGGCTGAGCTATAGAAGAATCATAGTCAGCTCAGGCAGGAAAGTCTTTGAGTGATAATCTATCTCCAATTAACCAGTTAAACACAGAAAAACAAACCAAAAACAGACTAGAGATGTGGCTCAAATGATACAGGGGCAGCTATGAGCACAAAAGCAGAGCAAAAGCATGTGGCCCCAAGTTCAAGTCCCAGAACTAGCACAACACATACACACACAACCACACACACACAGATACATACATACACACGGATAGATGGTGTAAGAAGGAGTTGTGGACTTGAACCTGAGTTCACCTGTGGTTGCAGGTGTTGCTGAATGAGCAAATATGTGTATGTTCTGACTAGGCTGTGTATGTCTATCTTTAAAATTGAAGCAGGGTATGCCTTAAGAATTGGATATTCCTAGATAGTCGAATGTCTTTCTTAGATATGTTCCCTAGTACAAAATCAATAAAGTGCGTACTTGAGGAAAACAAAAAAATGTTTTCATGGCCTCTCTGGATCTTTAATGATTCCACAAGTCTAAGTTCAAAGGAATTTATAAAATATTACCACCAACTCCCCACCAAAATGGACTTCCTTCTACCTCATCTCCTGCCCAGTGACCAATATTCATATAGAATTTAAGGGGGAACTTTTATTGGGGCTGAATGACTGAAAATGTCACACCCCTATTAACTTCTCACTGGTGGGGGGTGGGAGTGAAAGACAGGGGGTTCTGTGAAAAAGGTTTAATGCTGAAGGGGGGGAGAGGGAGGGAGGGAAATGGGGACCATGTCATGAGAAAGGGTGTCAATGTTTGTAAAGTTATGCACCTTCTCTCTGGTGAATATAATGTAACCCTTCTATTAATCACAATAAAAAATTATATATAAAAAGGTTTAATCCTTCTCCTGTAGGTTTAAAGTCCCTGTAGTTTGCTTCCCCAGGGCTGCCATGCCACCTGGCACTTTACCTGTGGAAAGAGCTGCGTAGCTCCTAGCTGCATCCTAGCTGCGTAGCTCCTAGCTGCATGCTAGCTGCGTAGCTCCTAGCTGCAACAGCTAGATCTGTTCCCAGTGCTCTCAACCTCCTTCCTTTTCAGCTGTTACCCAGGTGTGCGCACCTCTCACTGAGCAATCTCTGCCTTGGATAAAACACTCGCTGCAATGATTCCATAAATCATCATTTTCTTGTATGCAAACACTCACAAATCATAGTGTCCAGCATATTCAACATCCCCTCCTTAACTCACCCTCAGCTCTATTTTTGAGCTCAACCCATTCATTCCTTTCTTAGGAATTTTCACTTGCTTTTCTCTTCCATTACCACCCCAGGCTGTTGGATCTGTTTTACAAGACAGCTGTGTTTTTCTTCTTCTTTTTCACAATAAAAGGAAAGCTTTTCCTACCTATATACATAATCACCACGCTCCCCATGAACCAGACATGTGGTTCCTCACTGACCAGATGCCTCTGCCATGTGCTAGCCTTCAAACAGGAAGCCTCAGTATGCTTGGAAATTGTGATGTGACCACAGGATCTCTCCATGCCAACTTGACCTTGGAGAGTGTCCAAGGAGACACTCCACATGTGGAGACTGTCCACATTTGCTGCTAGGCATGTGCAGAAGTGACCAAGGCTTATGAACAATTGTAATGGAGAAGGCTATGCTAATATGCTAGCTGGAGGCAAGGTTATACAACAATGCCCTAGGTTAGACTTCTTGGGGGACAAATAGATCCCACATAGGTGTCCTGTCCTGTAAAATTCAGACCTTCGTCATGCCTTCCTAAAAGCCATCTGTGGCCTTCTTGTGGCTCCCCAGAGCAGGAGAGCTACTTCCTCCAAGTCTATGCCCCTTCCATAATGCTATGGCTATTGAATTTGATCATTTCCTTTGCCTATTCCTGTTGCTTCTTGTCTGTCTATCCTATTATACCATGAGCTCCCTGAGGTGGGGACTGCACCCTGGCCCCATCACTCATTCTGTTTTCCATGGTTCATAGAAATGATGTTCTCTTCATGTAGCAGCCTCTCACCCCTGTCACATTCACTTTATGGGTGGACAATCTGTGCAGTCCCCCAGGCACCAGAGGCCCTGTGCATGGTCTCAGGCCCTGCTGCCACCATGTTGAAATACCTAAGCACATTTGGGTCTACATGTAACTCCGTAGCTGGCAATGCAAATATAGGAGCCATTCCTGTCTGTGGCTCAGAAATCTCAGGACAGAGTAGGAAGCCGCTGTGCCTGCTTGTGTAATGTCAGCGTGACACTGGGCGAGCAGTGCTGGAAGCAAGCACAGTTACACTGGCTTACACCCAAGGGCATCTTTCACCATCACCGTAGGAGAAGCCTACCTGCCCCAGAAGAGCCCATCAGCAAGGATCATAGACCTGCACCTAGAGGTTGGGTTTATGGTGCTGAGTATGGCATGTGCTTATCCCCTGGCATAATCTCAGAGCCAGACGGAGATGACGTAGGGAATGACAGGCTCTGATGGGGCAGCACAAATGAAAGGGGACAAGCACCACAGGGCCAAGCTCTTCATCAAGCCTCACCCAAGAGGCCTCTGTGGGAAGCAGAAAGTGGATGAGGGCAAACAGAATTCCACCTCCACCTGGGTGACTGCACTGACTTTCCCAGGGGAAAGGCACCTGTGGCACAGAGCAAGAATGGGGCAGTGTTGGTGTAGATGCCTGAATCAAATAGCCCTCTGCCTCTGAATTTTGGCCATAAAAATGGCTCCCAAGGGCTTTCCATGTGCCACCAGGCACGAGGCTTAGCAATTTGCTTACGAGCTCTCCGTGGATCCTTCTCCGTTCTGTGACCAAGTGTCTCCATTGAAAGAAGGAAGAAATGGAGAGCAAAGAGCTCCAATGATTGGTCATCAGTCACTTGTTAGAGAGAGGAAGACCCAGGATATAATCCAGGTTTTTTGTTTTCTCATTTTTTGTTTGTTTTTTTTTGGTGCTAAAGCTGAGCTTTGGGGCCTCTACTGAGGAGAGTTAGTTGTAGGAGGTTGGTCGAGGACTGGATAGTGAGTCCTGTAGTGGTGTCAAAGGATGTCAGGAACCAGGAACCATTTTTTTTTTAAATTTTTCTTCTCTTCCTTTCTTTGTATTATGAGGGTTTGAACTCAGGCTCCTGTCCTTGCCAGGCAAGTGCTCTGCCACCTAAGCCACAACCTAGCTTCTTTTGCTTTGGTGATTTTTTCAGATCAAGTCTCACGTAATTGCTGGAGGAAGGGGCTGGCCTCAGACAGCGGGTTTCTTTTTTCTCTTTTTTTTCCTTAGACCTCCCACATAGGCATTATTACCATTGTGAACCCCCCACAGTTGTCTTGTTCTTCAAGAGAAAGTTTACCTGGGCTGAGGTCTTTCTATCTCCACCTCCAACATAGCTTGGATTACAAGTATGCAACATGCATTGGACATTTCATTTTTTGCCCAGAAGTCATCCCCTGGCGGGGGTGGGGGCTGCCATGTGTCAGCCATCTCTACCCTGGGGACTAAGGGCAGAGATTCAAAGTTGAGAACTCTGTCCTGTGAAAGTAGAACTCCTGCTGCAGATTGGGAACTAAAGGGCAGGACCAATGCTTTTGTTGCATTAGTGGACAGGGACTTTGTTTCAAGGTGAGTCCTCACCAAGAATAGTAGAGAAGAGCAGCAGACGAATTTAGAATTCCTGCCCTGAGGTTTTCTAGACTAACCTGGAGACCAGAAAAGGGTCAGCACCTATTGTACGTTATACCACCCTCACTTGCCATAGGCATGTTCTCTGGATTCCTGCTACCTCATGGGCTCCACAGGTGCTTTCCAACCTGACATGTCTCTAGTCAATGGGTTCTTCCCAAAGATACCATGTGCAAAGACTTGGGAATCATGAAGGTATGCTGAGCCTGCTCCAGAGAGCTCCCGTTAGCTCAGAAGAGGCTCAGAGTCCCCAGCTGAGCTCACATAGGCTAGCCAGTGTGAATCCTGTCCACAGAAAGTACATGACACCTCTGCCCACCCAGCTGCCACTCCAGCACCCTCAACATCCTCCTGTCACATTACTTACAGACCTGAAACCCCATCTTCTGGAGCCAGTGTCTGATCCATGGCCTCTTATGACAATTCCTCCTATTTGATTGTTCAGAGTTATCAAACAAATTGGAATACTTGGAAAGAGTAGTCTGATAATGTCTACGTATGTCAGACCAGCTCATAAAGATTCTGTGTGTTGAATAATAGATGGATGCCAAAGGCCAGGCAGACATGGGCTTTCTCAAACCTTTGACCAAAGAGAGGTAGTGTGTACTAGAGGACCTGAGGCTGAGAAACATTCTGGCTCATTTTCAGTGGATGCCTGTGTCAATGGTCACAGAAGACAGTAAGGGAACCTGAGGCAGGTGGGCAGTTATTATGCAGTGTGGTGAGGGCCACAGCACTATGCAGCTGGCAGGCAGGCAGACATGACATACCCAGAGCAAACATCTTTTCAGCACTAACTGCATCAGCTTCCAACTGCTGTGTAAGGAACAATCACTACCTGAAGGCACATGTATCATCTCCCTGCCTCTGTGGGTTGGAAATCTACTGGCTTGGCTGGGTTCTGTACTTGGGTTACCACTAGAGCTGGGGACTTGCCATAGCCATGGGGTTCTGTCTCCCGCTCACAGAGCTGTAGAATCAGGTGGCCCATTTCTTCCATGTCAGCAGTAGAACCCTGCTGCCTCCTATTCCTGACTTCTAAGCCCTCAGAGCTCAACTGACTAGGTCGGACCCAGTTTAGGGACCATTTCCTGTTCTACTAACCAACCAGAAGTCTGAGTTACATCTGCCAACACTTCCTTTGACTTTACCATTTAACCACCTGATCAGGAGAGGACCCTCCATCCATCATGCATGGCCCACACTTGTAGAGAGGGACTGGGGTACTGGCAAGATTCTTGGGGGACTACCTGACAAGGATAGACATGAGCTCATTTAATTCTCAGAACAATCCCAAGATAGGTGAAATATTGTCATTCTCCTTTACAAGTAAGGAAACTGAGGCAGAGAGAAGGAGAATAAGGAAGGCCAGTGCTCATAACAGACCAGCCCTCTGGAGCCAGGATCCCCGTGGCAGTGAGGGAAGGGGGAGGGGGAGGGAGGCCATCAAAGTTCTCACTGCTCTTTCCTAAAGTGTTGCCATGGAAACCCGGCACGAAGCATCACTTAAAGAGCTGTTTGATTATTTTTCGGGGTGGCGTCCTCAGGCGCACAGTGGCAGCACACACCTCACATGTGGTGGCTGAGTTAAGAGGTCTAGCAGTGGGGGCATGAGGCAGGAGATGTGGAGATCCATTGATAAGTGAACATGCTCAATGGCAGGACCCAAGGCTTGGCTGGTGGCCCTGCTACAGGAAACCCAGACAGGAACAATGCAGGTCCTGACGGTAGCTATGCCAGTAGACTTCAGTGATGGTGGCCTGGAGAGCTTCCAGAGCTGCCTCTCCACCTTGGGGGTCTTATTCTTGTCAGACAGTGGAGTTGAAAGCCTTGTGAAGCTAAGCCTGGACACACAGACTTGTGAGTTCTCAATCCTACCCCACCCTCCCCACACCGACTCCCAGCTCCTGTTGGGGTACAGTGTGGGGCACCTAGACTCTTGTCTAGCATTAAGACTGGAGAAGGCCTTGCAGGTGGGTGGAGGGGAATCCAGGCTAACGATTAGAATGACCTGGTGGTCAACGTAACTGCTATCTAGCAGGCATTGGCCAGGCTTCTCTGTGGGAATGGCTCCACCTACATTATATCTAATGGCTATGTGTGACTTCGCAAACAGTTGCGAGTAACTCTGGACAGTCCTGATATACTCACAGGAACACATTACGCATTACATAGTGTCTCCAGTTGTATGGAGCTTATAAACTCCCAAGGATGCTGTAATGGAGATCCAACCACAGAACTTAGTTTTGTCATAGTGTCAACATATTATAAAGCAACCCCTTAGGAAGACACTCAGGACAGTGATGATCGTAGTAAGGACAGACAAGGACACTTCCAGCTCTCACACTGTCACATGTGTGCCAGCAGCTGTGCACGCATCTGTCATTTTCTCCATCTTCATTGTAGCCGACAGTGTAGGTATCTCTGATGCCCATCCTTACACCGATATGAAGACTGAGGCTGCAGGATGGTAAGAGGCTTCTGCCAGCCTGCCCACATGCATGTGGAGTTGAAGAAGTCCTGATGGGTTTTGTTTCCAGAGCCTTGATGCCTTTCTAGCAACAGCCCAGGTTAAATAAGGAGACTAATTAAGAAGACAGAACAGTGCTTGCTCCTTGGGGTTCTACATTTTGGGGCCAAGTTAGAGGGACACTGGGTAATTATTTCCTAGAGTACGCATCCTCAGCCTGGGCTCCTGGATGCTCTGCACTCAGCTGCCTGCATGCTGGCTGACACCACGTTTGCTTGGCGACAAGTCACAACAAAGCAAGGCACACTTCCACCCCACCCCACTCCTGTGGCACCTCACTGGGCAAAATAAGATAAAAACAAAATCAAGCTGAGCTCCTTAATTCACATCCCATCTCCGGCAGACTCCTTGATGATAAATAATTCTGGAATTGGAGATGAGGCGGGGGAGAAGGGTGGGGAGCTGGGCAGGGTGGCAGAAAAGCCTGATTCTCTTGGCATCTTCCTTGTCCTCTGTGGGGTGAGTGAAGCAGAGCCCAGCCAGGGGTGGGGAGAATCATCTCCATTGCTTCCTCCTCATGTCCCTTTCCAAACTTACCATTTCTTTTCATCCTGGTAAAATACATACAATGAAAATTATCATCGTTGCCATTCTGAAGTATGTAGTCTGTGGAGGTCTGGCTGCAATCCATCTCCAGAACTTTCTATATCTTTCCCAACTGAAACTCTGTACCCACTAAGCCCCCCTACCCACCATGTTGCATTTGTCCCTTTTGCATGTGTCAGCCTTTTGCAGCCACATGGTATTTTCTGCATCAATGATCTTGGCAGCTCTAGGGACCAACCTCATGTGAGAGAAATCACCCATGATCTCTCTGTCTTCATGGCAGGTTTAGACTCAATGCCACTCCTTTTTAAGGCCGAACCCGATTGCATTATGTGTCTGCAGGACATTTGTGCATCTTTCAATAGGCACTTGCTTGCTTCTGCCTTTTGACTTGTGGATAGCAGTGCTCCATAGTACATCAATCTTTCCCTCAGGCTTGACCATGACTCCGTGTATGTGTGCGTGCGTGTGTGTGTGTGTGTGTGTGTGTGTGTGTGTGTGTGTGTGTGGTGTGGTGTGTGTGTCTGTGTATGTATGCTGTGTGCTATGCGGGTGGCTCAGACTCTTCAGTGTCCTCTCCACACACAGGATTGCCACCTGTCCCATATGCTCACATACCCCACTCCTGGCCTCCTCTGATCTCATCCTGATCCCTACAGATTTTCTTAACAACCTTGTATTTACCAGCACTGAAAGGCGGTGGTGGGCAGTGATTGAGATTTTGGTGGTGTCATTTAGCAGGCCATGACCTGGGGCGATTACTTTATGTGTTTGGCTTCCTCTGCTGCAGGCCTGGGACCATCCCAACACTCCGCTCCAGAGCATAGGCGAAACAGCAGAATGGGACCCCTGCTTCCCACCAAGCATCCTGCAGGGTGCTTTGCTGGGATGGATTAGCCTTTGCTACTTCCCTGCATTGTCCCTCTTTATAGATGAGGAGGCTTGTTCCTGGGCCTCACCAGTATCCGTGCTGCTAGGATTCTGAATCTGGTCTTCCACTCATCCCAGCAAGGCATCCAGCCAATGAGAGTTGTCTGCTATATTTTAGACATGGTTTTCACTGGCTCCTAGTTTGATAAAAATCAATCCACCTCCCTCAGAGAGCGGAGTCATCTTGAAAGGCAAAGCCCTCAGTTGGCATAAATTCTGAGCTTCCTGTATTCTAGCCCAGTGGTCTCACAGACTGCACCAGGTCTGTAGCTTCCAGGAGCAGAGATAGATGTGGGGCAGAGATAGGATTGAGCTTGGACCATGTGCATTGGGTGATAAAGTTAAGATCCCATGTGGAAGAGGCCAAAAGTAGTGAGACCTGGAGATGAGGTCAGGAGGATGGTGTGGCCTGGGACTTCATATGCAGACAGGAGCCCACCACTCTCACAACCTAGAAAACAGCAGCCTGGGATAAGATGCTGTGAGTGCTTGGGCTCAAGCAGCCCTGCTACCTGGAATGTATCCTCTCTCTGCCAAATCCGTATTCAATACCTCTTCCAGGAAACGGCTTTGCATCATACCTGCAGCTGTGAGCCACTGGCTGGAGAGGCAGGCAGTTTGGGGCAGCCGAAGAAGGAGCAGGAGGGAACAGGGGTCCATGCAAACCACCTCCCAGCCTCTGTGCATGCTGTCTCTCCTTGGCCACGTAGGGGCTAGGTAGGCCGACTAATGAATTGATGTAGGGAGGGCAGTTCAGAGTCAGCTGAACAGTCCCCTGCTTGACTTAATAAAAGCCTCAGTAGGTCCACACAATCCAGAGCAGGCACAGCTACCCATGCTCCAGCCCTGGGGCCATCTACGGTCCTCAGCTACTGCCCAGTTTGTCCTGCTCCAGGTCTTCCTGCAACTGGCCTGACATCTTCTCCCCGGGAGCTCCAGGGACTCAGATATCATCACATCCCAAATTTATTGAGCACTTGTTGTGTGCCAGGCATTGAGACCAGCACTCTTCCTGGTTTGTTCTCCTTAACTTTCTCAACACCATTTTGAGCTGGGCACAGGGATCATCTTCATTTTATCAGGGAGAAGACTGAGCTGCAGGATGGTGCCTTGCCATGATGTTTATGTAACAGTTATTTTTATTTTTGGCTTTGTTTTCTGAGGCACAGTCTCTCAGCATAACCACAGTAACCTAGAACTCATTGGATAGCCCAGGCTGACCACAGACTGATGCCTCAGCCCCCTGACTGCTGGGATTACAGCCGTAGTCACCATGTTTGTGAGTGCAGGGGAGTCAGTAGCAGTGGCCCATATAGTTTTCTGTTTATATACAGAGACATTTGTGAGAAGGACTTATAGATCCATAGAGGTTGTGTAGAAACAGAGCAGTCTCTGGAGGCATAAGTACAGGTTGCCTATTTGCATATGTGGTGGCTAAGTGTATCTGTTGTCAGGTATGGAGATTTGAAAGCTGTGTGTATCACTGGAGTGTGGCTTAGTGGTAGAACATATGCTTGGCAGCGCACACACACACACACACACACACACACACACACACATAGCTCTGTCCACATGCATCCCACACTTTTCTGGTTTTGCATTTACACATTTTGGTGTGCATTTGTGAGTGTGTGTGTGCGTGCGCACGTGTGTGCGTGCACACAAAGGCACTGGTGTGCACATGGCATATCAGAAGTGGTTCAGCCTCTGCTGACATGTAAGGCAGTCTTGGGGTTCTGGCATAAGGTGACCCCCACTTCTGAATCCCATCCTGTGGCCCTGAAGGATGGGCCAGGTGAGCTCCCCCAGTTCTATGGCCTCCCCAAATCCCTTACTGAAGTCTTTAAACTCCAGAGATGAGTAAAAATGAAAGGGATGAGCAAAAGGCAAGACTGTTCTGCCCTCTCTTCTGACTGTCAGACTGAAAAATGGTCCACTGGCCCCATGATCGGTCTGGCTGAGGGTCCTATGAACAGTCAACTTCAAAGTCAACCTCTTAGCAACGGTGACAGCCTTATGCCTCCCCATCTGGTGTGTGTGTGTGGGGGGGACTGGGTTTATACCCTGGTTTCTGGGCACCCCATTCTCTCTTATCTTCAGATTCCTCACCTGTACCATGGGCAAAGTCTCCACCTTGCTGTCGTTATAAGGGTTAGAGGAGATGGGTTAAGTATAAAGTTAGTTGGTAGACGTGGTCAGTAAGTGATGCCGCTGCTGATCATGAGGAAGGTAGGGAAGGAGGTTTGTGGGTGACCCTCGGGGGATTCCAGTGCACCCCACTTGTTAAACCACTGTCTTTTGCAAACACTACTTCCACCATCCTTTGCAGAATGTACTAGAACAGGTAGGTTGGGGGTCAGAAGTCATGCTTCTCAGTTTGGCCCATCTGTCTAATGCTCCCTGGAGCAGGATGTCCAACATATTTGACCTGTGTTCTCCCAGTGGGTTCAAGTCTGGCTATCTCTGGCCTCAAAAGAGCAGTAGCTGTGAGGTTATGCCAGGATATCTGAGCTCTGGACAGTGACCCAAGTGAAAGAAATGGGGGGGAGGGGCTCTTGTCTCTACTGTCCAAGAAGCTAGAGCCCATGGGAAGGGCTCTAGGAATCCCATCCAGCTGGTGTCAAATATGAGCCTCAGGGCCATAGAAACCATAGTGGGAAAGAGCACTGGGACCTGGACCTTAGGAGTTGGCTCCACAGCCTGGGTCAGTTCAGGGCTTCCCATTAGGAGGTTAAGGAGAAACTTGGACCAATTATGCAGCCTGGAGATCTGCCCTAGCAGGGGTCAGGACAACCTACTCAGCAGATAGCTTTGCAATGGCAGAATTCCAGGGCCCAGCCCAAAGGCAGGACTTTTCTGGTCAGATTCACAGCCTCTTCAGCTCCTTTGTGGCTGAGGCTGATGACATCACTCTACAGCAGGGTGTGGGAGGGGGGAGCCAAGCATGACAGAGCCTGACCATCAGCCCCTAGAAGATTCACCCCACCAGACCTGGGGAGGACATTCCAATCCCAGCCAAAGAGAAACTTACCCTGCTACAAGATGCCAGGCGAAAAGCTAGTACCTCTGTGTGCGAAGTAGTCCTTCACTGCAAGTGACGTGGTGATCTCTTTGGTAAGCATGAATGTGAACACCAGAACTGACTGACCAATTGGGGTCTGGAGGCCTGAGGCCCCTCCTGTAGTCATCCCTGCCCCCAGATCAGTGTGGCATTACATAGTCCACAGATGGAATCATCATATTTGTTTTAAAAAAAATGTTACATTAAGCTGGAGGTTCTAAGTGAATGTCACCTCCCTTTGTGATTGCTGATTTTACAGAGCTGCTGATTAACAAGGAAAGCCAGGTGGCTCAGGTCTCCCTCCTCCCACAATCCAGCTCTTCCTAACCTGGGTAGGCCATAGAACAGCCCACAGGGCAATCAGTGGTGCTGATGACGGGGAAAAGAAGAAGGGGGATTCTACAGACAGATCTTGCAGGGTTCTGAATCAATGGAGGCTAACCAAATTTCTGTCTAGCCGAAGCCCTCACTGAAACTCTTGAGCTCTGGTTTCTTGCAAAGCAGGGAATTTCTGCAGTCTTTCTCACAATGGATTGGTCCGCTGAATGTTCTCATGGAATTTACAGCTCATTATTGTTATGTGAAGCACATTATGTGTGTGGGGGGGGTTGCTTATTCTCACCAGGCACCTGCTGTACCCTCAGGCTACACCCCCAACCCATGCAACACTGGGGGAAATATTTCATTTAATCACATTTAACCTCAAATTACATATGTAGTTATCCCAAGTTTTTAACACCTTGATGGGACTTTGCAGGGGATCCTCCTAAGGGGCCGCTAATTGTGTGTGTTGGTGTGTGTGTGTGTGTGTGTGTGTGTGTGTGTGTGTGTGTGTGTGTACAAGTGTGTGTACGTGCGTGCATCTGCAGTTCTGCCTAGACAGATTTGGCAATCCCTGGACTCCGGTGTGGTTGGGGAAAGATGGTTTGATCAGTTAAAACCAAGCTTCCCTCAGAAAAGAAGCCAGCCTTCTGCTCCCCAGAATCCTGTGGTACTCCAGACCTCCTCAAGCCCTAGGCAGGATTGCCAAAGCTACTCACTCTGTCTACTTTCCGTCCCCATGCTGACTCTCACCTCCCCACCACAGCTCTGACTCTTCCTATTTCTCTTCCTCCTGTCCTAGCTCTTTAAGAATGAAAGGATGGCCAGACACTAGTGGTTCACATTTGTAATCTGAGTTACTCATGAGGCTGAGATCTGAAGATCCCAGTTTGAGGCCAGCCTGGGCAGAAAAAGCTATGAGAGAGACACTTATCTCCAATTAACCAATAGAAAGCTAGAAGTAGGGGGTGTTCAAGTGGTGGAATGCTAATCTTGAGTGGAAAAGCTAAGTGAGACTGTGAGGCCCTGAGTTCATGCCCTATTACTGGCAACAGAACAACAACAATAATGAAAAAAATAAGACTTAATCTTTTTTTTTTAAAGAGGCAATGTCTTTGGGTCAGGATTGCTAAATACAAGAAGAAT
Organism: Megascapheus bottae; assembly: GCF_031878675.1. NCBI lineage: Eukaryota > Metazoa > Chordata > Mammalia > Rodentia > Geomyidae > Megascapheus > Megascapheus bottae. Next base: position 63,885,873 of record NC_143514.1, read on the forward strand.
GATTCACTTTGCATGTCAAGGAGCAAATAATTTCTGGCCTAAGTATACACCAAATGTTCTAAGGGTTATACTTATACTAAAAGACTGTTTGAAACCCAACTTTAACTGGGAATCTTATGTGCAATGGTTCTGGGGCCTGTAGAGTTTCCTTCATGGTGTGGACTCTAAAGAGTCACAGGTAGAGGGGAGGCTGTGACATTGTGGCCTAGTTAGAGGGAGAATTTGCTGAGTTTCTCTGTGGCAGTGTGGGTGTAGGAGTATTTTTTGCAGCCTCAGTCATGGATGTAGGTTGGGCCTAGAAGGGAGAGAGACTTGGAAGGTGGCCAGAGCTCTGGTGACAGGCAGGGATGCAATCACACAGCTTGAAGAAAAGAATCCCTGGATATAAAAATTCAAGTCTAGCAAAGGCACTGAGGCCCATCCTCAGCTTTGAGCGTCACCCCCAGCCCTGCTCTGTCCCCCTCCTCTCCTTGTCAATGAGGCAATTGTTGTACCTACTCCTCTATCTGGGAGAAGAAACCAAATAGACGCATCCATACGATGCACTGGACAGAGGGCCTGTGTATATTAAACCCCAGGAGGTGGCTGCTGTTATTACTGTCCTACTTCTAACCATGTTAGCCTTCTGCTCTCCAGATTCCACTCTCTATTTGGCAAAATGGCATTTGTAATTGCCACCTGAAGAATGGTGAGGAGGCTATAAATCATTCACCTGAGATAAAAACGTGAGTGAGTAGCGCCGCTGTTGGAGGTCCACTTCTGTTTTTATAAATAAAATCCCATGGAATGCACACATGTGTTGCCTTCTGCCACGCTCCCCTTGGGAAAGAAGCTGCAGGGACAGAGACTGTGTTTGGAACAGGCCCTTTGCAGGAAGTCCACCCATTCCCCCAGCACTGATTTATTTATTTATATATACACAGAGACACATACATGCATACATACATATGCACAGTCATACGTGTTTATTCACACATGTATGCCCATGTAAATAGGCATATACAGGTGCACATATGTTCACATATGAGCACATAAGTATATATATACATATATATATAACATGCATATACCTATATGCCTATACACGTGGCATACACATATACACATGCACATATATACACATGCATGCATATATAAATGTACATGTGTATACATTGTGGCTTGTGTGTATTTTTATGTACATACATATACATATTATGATGTGTGTATTTTTATGTCCATATATATGTATGCTCACTACATTCCAGTTCTCCAACTACCCTCTGGACTCACCAGACAAAAAGCCAATGGCTAGTTATTTCAGGAATACCACTCTGTTCCCGGGGGGGCCTCTGAGATACGAGTAGACACCAAAAGAAGCAATTGCAAGAAGGCTCAGCTGCTGTTTGTTTGGAACTCAGGGTGTTGTGAACGAATGAATGAATGAATGCATGAATGATTAAGTGTATATGACAAGTAGAGGAGTTGAAGTACAAATAAAATCCCAATATAACTTCCCAAGAGGAGCCCCCAGACTCCAAGCACTTAAACTGTGGGCCTGTGAGACTGCAATGTTAAGGACATGCAGAGTGGGCCACCTAGGTAGTATGCCAGGAGGTCCAGGACTGTAGGAGTCGCTTCCTAACTGCATCAGTAACATTCCTTGCATCCTGGCAAGCTGTGCATGCACATTATTTTCTGGTTGATCCAAGACACCTAGAACGTCAGGGAGGGCATCACAGAGGAGGTGGCATTTAACTGTAACCTTGATGGAGCACATTCGCCAGAGGGAGATTTTGAGAGCTAGTAAGGTGTTCATAGATAACCTGTGGTCTGGACAGTAAGAAAAGTGGGGACATGACAGGGACAGAAGAGAAGTCAGCAAACATTACCAGGTTATGTGAGCCTAAGCCTTCATTTTCCCTGACAGCAATGGGGAAGTTCTTTTCCTTTCTTTTATTTCTTTTTTTTAAATCAGTCATTATAAGAATTATTGTTTTTCATATGAATCACCCAAAAGACCAGACAGAGGGCCTGAATTTATCTGGTTTATATTAGAATATAGCCTATGTATTATAAAAAATAGGCTGTATTCAATTTACAGGTAATCGATATCAAATGCATAATATAATAAAAATCCCTCCAGAGAGGGGCAGAGAAGAATCGGAGACAGCAAGTTCAGTTTGCAGTTTAGGAATGGAAATGCATGTGAAATGCTTAATGCTGAGGACGATGCAGAGTAAGCTGCAACAAGTTATATATAATTGCTTTGTGCTAGTACTGGGGTTTGATTTCAGTAACTCTTGCTATCACTTGGCATTTTCTGCTCAAGGCTAAAGCTTTATCACTTGACTCAGCCCTCCACTTCGAGCTTTTTACTGGTTAACTGGAGATAGTCTCATGGACTTTTTTATATAGGCTGGCTCAAATCTTGATTCTCAGATCTCAGCTTCCTGAGAAGCTATGATTCCAGATGTGAGCCACCAATGCCTGACTCTAATAAGTGAAAATGGAAAGGTCAAATGACTGAGGAGCAAGATCATGTGTGGTGCTTTGAATGCTTCTCTCAGCCCCACCCACTTACTCCCAGTCACATACTTGTACATATGTGTGCTTATGCCTCACCTATGCACACTTGCAGCTCGGTCTCTTCCGTGCAGTGGCTGTAGGAAAACCAGGTCCTTTTGCCTCAATCCTTTTCATCTCTCCTGCTACGTTGCATCCATCATATGGCCATGGAGATGAATGGAGTTCCTTGATGGGAGATAAGAAACCAAAACATATGGAGGATGCTTGTCCGGAGAGCGTAAATGACTCTTCATTATAATACAGGAACCAAAGTCTCAAATTAAAAATAACACAAGGCCTGATGTAGCTGCACTCCAGCCACAGAGGAGAGTCATTGTCATACAATCACAGAAACTGTTATGTTGATTGGCACAAGCTGGGCATTGTAGAAGGGACAAAACTCCCCATAGCTAATCTACAATGGAATTGTTCAGTGTCAGGCACAGCTTTAATAATATCATTCTGGGCTGCGTTGGATGTAAATATCCTCTCTTCATTTTGTAAGCAATCAAAGGGAAGCTTTATAGACAGGAGAGCATGAACGGTTATAATATTGCCACTGAAAAACACATGGACAAAACAAAAAAATTAATAAAAGAAGAAGGCTGTGCCTTAGAAAAGCTTTGTTTTGTGGCTTATCCCCAATCTCTCATGTCTATCTGTCCAGTTGTTCATTAGATACACAACAAAAGGGTACACTTGAAATGTTACCCTTGATGTTTATTCAGAACGTACAGGGCTGCCCAAATGGACTATTAAGTATGGACAGTCAGATAACTGCCCTCTGTCTCATCGCTGTCCCAGAAGAATACAGAGAAGGAGAGAATTTTCTCTTATAAAACACCTACTGGGTACATGGGCGCATTGCCTTTGTCAGAAAGAATGTCACCTTCAAGCAAAGAGCTGATTGGTGGAGCTGGAAAGACTCCAGCCTAGCTTTTGCCATTCCCTAGCCTGGCCTGGAAGGAAGCAAGTTACTTAAATTCTGTGTGCCCTAGCCCTGTCATCTGCAAAAATGAGGCAGGCACATGTGTGTATTCACATGTACATGCACATATATGTGCACACACATACACACACACACTCTCTACAGGTTATTTGAAGGTGAAGGACACCAAGTAAACTAAGCATTTAGCCTACAACCAGGCACTGAAATAATAACAATCTAAATCACAGCAGCTCTATTTAATAGATTGAATTATGTCTCTTCAAAAGATATGTGGAAGACTGAGTCCCCAGTACCTGAGTTGAAGTGATGGCCTTTGTAGATGATCACATTAGAATGAGGTGATTGGAATATACCTAGCTAATAGGTGACCTTATAGAAAGAGAAAACGTGGGCACCAACCTGCAGTAGAACAGCTCAAGTTGGGCAGTGGGAGGGATGTACCCAGCATCCTTGGAGCACCAGTGCTTGCCAGTAGCCATGAGAAGTAGAAGGGAATAAGGAAGGATGGGCCTGCAGGCTGCCGTAGTTTTCTAGCTTTCAGTGTCATCTGTAAAAGCGAGTCAGAAAGTTTCCGCATTTTGCAGCTGGTGGTACTTTGTTACAGCTACCCTAGTAAATGAATATACCTCTTACAGACAAAGCATTGAAGAACAGAGAAGGAAAATTGAGAGGGTCAAGCTAGGATCTGCACCCAGGTTTTTCTGAGCCCCAGGTCTGGCTGCCCTTGATTCCCTGGGAGACCATTCAGGACCAGCGCTTGAGATTACCCATCCCCCTTCCCCGCCCCCAAAAAATAGGTAGAGGTAGGAAGGAGCTCCATTCATTTCTATCCAGGTCATGGGAGAGTTCCCAGGTCAGAGGGGTCTGATTGTGAACAGCTCATTAAGTAAAGAGCAGTAAGCATTGGAGAGTTGACTTTTTAAGAAGAATCAACTTTTATTTATAGTGATGTTCCAGTCATTAATTTCAAAGGAAGAAAGCCCCAAAGCAGAAGCAGGTTCATTAAAAATTTGACATTAGTAATTTAATTAAACTAGGTCTTTGCATCTTGTTGCGGAAAATGAAATATTAGTTCTACACTAGTCCCTGGCCCATTTCCCTTGTTGGTTCCCTCCCCTCACTTGGGTTTGCATTCTTTGCCAAATGTTTACCTAACTTACACACACACACACACACACACACACACACACACACACACACACACACACACCCTGCTCTGCTATAGGTAAGCAGCAGAGGATGATGGGAAATGCCAAACCAGCCTGCATCAGGGAGTCATGGGAAACGCTAAGGTTGGCCATTGGATAGGGTGATGGAAAAGAATTCTTTCATCAGGATCTTATGGTCATCTGCTTTGAAGACAGTAGTGAACAGGCTTTGTATATTGTAACTCATCCATCCTCACAAACTTTTGAGGAAGGTGCTGAGGCACAAAGAGGTTAAGAAACTTGAAGGTTCCCGACTAGAATGAGCCATTGCTGTGGGTAGGGGTGGGTGGGGTAGAGGGCTTGCACTCCTCTCATCTCTGAGAGGCCTCCATGAACTATGGCTGGATCTCCTCATAGAGCGGTCCTTGAACAGTACCTGAGTGTGGCTGGCACCCACTCCTGATCTGGAAAACAGTCCTGGAGTGGTGACTTCATGACCCACAGGACACAGAAAGTGCCAGTGCTGAGGACAAAGGCAGGGACCACAGGAGCAGGGGCAGCAGGTGCTTCATCAACCCAGAATGTCTGAGTGTCCCCCAGAGCCCCCCTCCCCATCACATCCCCAGGCATCACTGTGGCTGACCCATTATTCTTGTTCTGCACTGTGTTCTTCAGCTCCGAATCTCCCCTTTAAGCCGGTTAGGCTGCGGTCCCCATCCTTCTTGTGTCTATTCCAGCAGCAGCCATCCCTTCAACTCCCCTGAGCCACTGGAGCCTCTGCCAGCAGGCAGCACATACATGGAAGGGGAAGAACACTGAGTTTAATGAGCAATGACTCTATGGTGCCTTCAAGTTTCCATTTGCAGAGTCAAAAGTGGAGACAAGTCTGCCTGGGCTGGAGCCTTCCCTAGAGATGCCTTAGACCAGGAGGGACCTAACTCACACCCAGGGCCACACATTAGAAAAAGCAGGGGAACTAAATGTCTGATCACAGATCTCTTACTCAGCAACTCCTTAACCTCTGACCTCTTCATGTAACCTTTCCTCTGAGAATTAGCAGCCTTGAGGGGAGCCTGCCCACCTCCACCAGCCCAGGTCCAGAAGACATAAATCCCTAAGTCAGTAACTGATCTAAGGTACTGGTGGGATGTGAGGGTGCCGAGGCTGTGGCCCAGCTCACTTGTTTGCTGTCTCCCTTTCTTTGCAGTTCTCCCCAGCCACACATGTGGGAACCCTGGAAGGCTGCCCAATGGCATCCAGCAAGGCTCCACCTTCAATCTGGGTGACAAAGTCCGCTACAGCTGCAACCCCGGCTTCTTCCTGGAGGGCCATGCCGTGCTCACCTGCCATGCTGGCTTTGAGAACAGCGCCACGTGGGACTTCCCCCTGCCCTCCTGCAGAGGTAGGCAGCCAGAGATGATGTCATGGGTCAGGGGAGGGAGGTAGTATCTGGAAGGAGTGATGAGGCTTCCCAAGGGATGTGGGTTAAGGGGGTAGTGGTATTTATCCCTCCTCTTCACCCACCCAAAGCTAAATTTGAGGAAGCCCCTGAGGGACCACATCTGCCTCTGTGGAGAAGAGTGGCATCAGGAATGACCAGGCAGGTGACAGACTAGGCAGCAAGACAGTACTGTGGACCGCAGTGCTCCCAGAAGGACTGGGAAGGTGGCGTCCTGTGTTCAAGGCAGAACTGAAAGCGTGGGTGCAATCCCAGGGTGGGCTGTCCTGGGAAGGAGGGGTCCTGCCCTTCAGTGGCCCGGCTAATATGTTGAACCAGCTCCACCTCCCACAGTAACAGACTCCTCTCCAGCTTTGCTTCCCAGGAACCTTTAACTCACAGCCCCACTTCACCCCCCTGGCTCTACTCTGCCACCTCATTTGGGAGCTCACTCGTTTTCTCCACCTATCCCCTTTGGAAAACAAAAACAAAAATCCAAACAGAATCTTAGAGGACTTTGCCTTCAGCACCTGACTTGTAGAACTTAGCAGTGCAGGGACTTGACCTCAGGACAATCTGAGAGACTTGAACCCAAGGCAGGGGCAATCATGAGTGACAGCCCTTTGTCTCCTGGAAGCTTCTATCTGGCTCTATTTTGCAGGCTCCAGCTCCCCCTGAGAATAAAATATATCCTCCTGCTCCTCCACTTCCTCCTCCTCCTCTTTTTCTTTTTTTTTTTTTTTAATTTTTGTTACCCTCCCTGTGAGAGACAAGCAGTATAGAGATCTGGAGGTCCTCTTTACCAGGTCTGATTACATCCTCAGTCCAGCGTCTGGATGTCCTACAGTAAGGCAAGAACAAGGTGGGGTGATGCCACTCAGGCCTGTATTCACATTGGTCTATAGGTGGAGGGGGGTGGCTGTCATGGTCTAATTCATCCCCAAGTCTCTCCAAGTCTCTTTTCCTTCTCCTAGTTGGTATGTCTCCCTCCTCCTCCCCTTAAATACTGGACAGCAGCCCTGGCCTCTACTCAGGGAACTTTTTCCTCAGTGGTACTGGGGCTTGAACTCTAGGTCTAGGCATTATCCTTAACATTGTTTTGCTCAAGAAGGACCTATCACTCTATCACTTGAGGCAGAGTTCCACTTCCAGCTTTTTGCTGGTTAATTAGACATAAGGCCCCCATGGACTTTTCTTCCCCAGGGTGGCTTTGAACAGGGATCCTCAGATCCCATCCTTCTGAGTAGCTAAGTTGACAGGCGTGAGCTCCCCATACCTAGATGACTTGTATGTCTCCTGGACTCTCCTCTGTGTGACCCATGCTCTCAGTTTCGGGCCTCTCAATTAAACCTACTAAACCCCCCTCCTGTGCTTCAAACGTGGCCTGTCCCTAAACCTTGACTCTTTTCAGTTCACTCCAGCCCTCTGCTCCTTGAGGATTATCACCACCCAAGGCAGTCAAGCTAGACACAGTGGGCAGTACTGATCTGTCTCATATTTTATGTCATGTCCCTCCTTGAGCACTGCTTAGATGGCTCTGGAGATGTCTGGGTTCCCTTAGTCCTCAGCTGCCTCGCTGCAGGGACTGTGTGGACCGTCTAGCTCCCAACAGCTCCAATCCATCCTCCCCCATAGGCAGGAACTTCAAGCCACAGATCTGACAATATCCATCACTTAGGATCTCATTGGAGGCTCTTCATCCCTAACAGGGTCAAGTTCTGCCTCCTTAGCATGGAGCACAGGCTCTTTCAGAAAGACTCCCAGACTAGCCTTTCTACTGTCATTCTATCTTCCCTGAAGTAGTTCCCCACCTGAGCACACAGCGGGCCAAGCAGGTCAAGTCTCATCTCAGAGGGCTTCCTGGAGGCTCCCTGCTGCCTAGGGAGGGGAAGAAGGGGGGGGAGAGACTCAGATGTGCTTCCACTCAAAGGCTGGAAGAAAACCAATTTGCTTTCTTTCTACCTTCCCGGGGCCTCCCCAACTCCAGCCCTTCAGGTTCATTTCTCTATTCTAATTGGCCACAGCTCCAGGAGTATCCTGACAAACACTGTCAGCTTGTCCAAAAATGATTTTCCAAACTTTGTCCTCAGGAAGACCCAGCCACGCTGGGGCCAAATGCCCAGTCTGGGCGAGGAGCTGCAGCCCTGCCAGAGTGCGAAGTTCACATTCAGGAGAGGCTGAGCCTCTTTGGCCTTTCTTTCTCTGGTAGATAGCTCTCCCCAGGGCTGGTATCTGTGAGCAGACGGACCTCATCCACTGAGCAGCCATCCGTAAATATTTGCTGGATGAACAGCTGTGTGGATGGATCTAATTTGTCACCAGCATTCAACAGGCACACAACCTGACAGGGAACTTTCTGGTCTGGATTACCACCTGCACCGCAGCTCTAAGTGACCTCAATCTCTTTAAATCCAGGGCTTCTGCAGCAGACACTGGAGTACTATGTGTATGAGATGCCAGTTGTTAGCAAAAGGGGGAAGAGGGAGAAGCTGGGATTTGGAGCAGAACAGTTCTGGGGCTAACGCTGATGGAGGCCCAGGCCAGAGATGTTGCTGTGGCAGCTTAGTTGAGCTGGCCAGGACAGGGGTCAGGGCCTGTGACCTCCCTTTGTTCTCTCGTTCTGGGTACATTTTTGAAGGCAGAGGTCCCTGGGTAATGTTAGGATTTGTGTAACCTCTTTGACCCGCATGCCGACAGAAGACTATGTACATTTTAGCAGCTGGCCTGTGACTTGTGAGTGACATTGGCCTTGGATCAAAGGAGGCCTCAGGAGGAAGGACAGAAGGAATTCAGAAACACCAGGGGCTGAGAGGCAGGTGGTGGGAGAGAAAACAGGCCTTGGAGATTCAAGCCAAACACTGCCGGCTGTCACCAGACCTGGGGGAACAGGCGTACAGCCTGCAGAAACTGAGATGGCGCGTGTTGAGTGGCATCACAGATTTGCCACCCCGGGGACAGGAATCTGCAGAATGTGAGACAGGAGGGAAGCTGGGCACGGGTGGTGGCTGGAGTAATATACAAGCCTGGCTTCTGCACCGCATGTGCCAATGCAGAGCAGAGTAGCCACCAGCATGCCACTACATCTCTCTGAGTTTTAAATCTAGGTTTTAAAGTAAGCAGCCTTCCAGGGCTGATTGCTTACTCATTCATTCACCCAGTGAGCCAACAGCTTTCTGAATGCCTCCTATGCCCAGCCAGTCATGGATTCAATTCTTGTTTACCAGTGCCCATCGTGTGCCAGATATCAGCCTTGCTACAGAGAGCTGCAGTGAAGATCCAACCAGACGAGATCCTGCCATCTCCTGGACCTTGTCAGCTAGCAGGCAGGACACAGAAAAGTGGCAAAAATCAAATGCATACATCTCAGGTGGAGTTAGGTGTTAGGAAGGAAAGCATGAGGCTGCCAGTGAGGAACATAGCTTTAGATGGAGCATCAAGAATGCCTATCCATAGAGGTGACAGGTGACTGAGTCCTGAATGATCTCAGCCTCCTGAGTAGCTAGGATTACAGGTGATGCCCAGATCGAATCCCACCATTCTAAGCATGCTAAACAGCTTCCTGTTGACTCCTGAGTAGCTGGGATTACAGGCATACATCCCCATACCAACATGTGTTTCTTAATTTGATGAAGGAGCGTCTTTGATAAAGCCAAGGATGAAGGAGTGGAGCCCAAAGCCTTAGCAGAGTGAGAGGGGCAGTTGGGATGTTTCCTGAGGTCTCAATGTGGACATGCACATGGAACCATGAAGAAGAGGAAAAGAGCAGGGCTGTGACATTGACACAGCAGGACCCTGGCTCTCTTGGTGTTACACTTGAGTTGAAAGATGGCAGGCTCTTCTTCAGATTCCTGATTGTTACCATTTCCTCTGAGGTTGAGAGCCCAGATCTGGGAAAACACGGACAGAAGTCCAATGTGGAGGACTTTACTATCCAAGATGGCCCACTGGAAGTAGCCTTGAATGGAGAGATCTCTCACAAACATTCCTTCATTCCTCCCAGAAATGCCTGCCATTGTAGAGTTAACAGATGGCAGAGGAGACCGAGGCACAGTTTTCTAAAATTATGGTTAATTGGAGAAACTTTAGTAGTCATAAATAAAGTCATAAAAGTTGAAAAGGCAACTATCAGCATAACGCCCTGCCCTCCCCCCCAGAATACACAGAGCCCATGCAGGCCCGTAGCCAGAGAAGGAACAGTGCCGGTGAATATTTTAGGTCTGTGGTGTCAGCTGAAGGTTATATTTTATGACTCCAGAGTTGTAACCATGAAATATGATGCCTTGTTTAAAGTGTGAAGAAAATCTCCAAACCCTTTTACAGCATCTTCAATCAAAGGCGATGGTACTGGAGGAGCGATGGGTTCTGGGGAGCCCAGGAGGCTAGGATGAAGTCTTCGAAGTAGACCAGCTCTGCCTTCTGGTTGACAAGCATCAGCATTGTCTGGGAGTCACTGGCTCATGGGGTGAAGTTTGGAACTCTTACAATGCCTTCACCAGGCACTACGAAACAGGGCAGGGCAGGAGACTACATCTAGACTACATCTTAACAGCTGGAGACACTCAGCTGCAACTGGCTCAGACAGTCTGTGTGTGACCCTCATTTATTTGTATAGTAGATATTTACTGAATAGCTGTTGTTGAGCTGGAAAGGTGCAATTTATTGAATGTGTGCTGCATAGGTGCATGTTGTATACTCAGAAATATTCTAGGTATTTATTAAAGCTGAGAAGAGGCTCGGAACTTATTGTATGCCTGCTGTATATCTAGAAAGGGGCTATGTTTTAAATGGCTGCTGTGTGTTGAAAAAAGCATTAGGTACTTACTGAATGCCTGCTATATAAGGGGAAAAGGTGTTAGGTAATTATCAAATTCCTGTTAAATATATAGCAATGTTCTAGATACAAAAGACAGAGCAGACAAGGCCCCTGCTTCCAGGGAGTTTGTGGTCTAGTTATGAAATAAATGAAGTATGGAAAGTAATTATGGGAGCATGAGTGGATGGGATGGAGAGATGTTTCTGGAAAGGTCCTCAAGGAAGTGACACTTAGACTGCTGCCTAAAGGCTGACAGGGAGAGCCAGATAGGCCCCACAAGATAGAAAAGATGGTTCTAGAAAGAGAAAAGAGTGCTTTCAGAAGCCCACGTGGGATAAGAGCTCAATGAACAGAGCTCGCCTGAAGGTCCCCATTGCCTTTGGCTCAGTCAGACACTGGCATACCTGTGATCTTCCTCTCTGCATCTCATCTCTGAACCAGCCCATGCATGCCTAGAGTACGGGCAACTTGTAGTATGTCTCCTACCCTGTTATATTTCAGAATTAGTGCTCTAAAGCACTTCTTTGAATGAATGTCATGTCTTGCCTGGGATTCAGGCCAGACCAGCAAAACTATGACAGGTTCCTCTTTAGGGAATCATGGGAACAGGCAAGGCACAATGTCTAAGGGAGCATAGGATACAGAGAAGGATTTGGATATGGAAGCTTCTAGAGATATGCACTGGGACAAAGTCAGCACAGGTAGAAAGACAGGGGAAGGAGGTATAAAAGCAGAACTTAAGACCTACATTTCTGTGGTCAGGGAAGATGGAAAGGCTTCTCATCAAGAATGCCCTTCGAGTTTTTCCCAGGGAGCTGTATTACCTTTTGGGTTTGGTTTAACAGGTCTGAGGTTTACTAAAACCTGGTTGAAAGCCACATGCTGTTCCCCTCAGTTCTGACTGTTAGCCTCTCCTCCCTTGTGGTAATCGAGGCATACTGTGGTGTTTTGGCAGGAACCTTGTTTCTCCCTAGGTCAGGATTCAGTGTTAATCTCTGCTACTTGTCTGCTGTGCGAACTAGAGCAAATTACTTACTCTACCTGTGGCATGACATCTTTTCCTATTAGATGAGAACAGTGCCCTGTGAAATTCTCAGTACTATGCTATTTTTCTTCTCTTTTGTTGCCCTTTGGTTAATCACATATTATTACTGTATCTGACTTTGTTACCTGGTATATTGTATATACGTTTATTTATTTGAAATAGGAAAGGGAAGGGGGAAACAAGATTATTGGAAGGGGGTGGAGGGAGGAAAATGAGGGGGACAAAAATATAAGAAGGGTTATCAATATGTGAGAAGTAATGCACCTACTGTCTGGCGAATATAACTGTAATCCCTCTATACAAAATAAAAGTTTGCATTAAATTCTAATAAAAAAAAGAAATTCTCAGTACTGTATCTGGCATGCAGCATGTGCTCTGGAGGTCTGCAGCCATTGTTATTTGCACAGGGACCCATTCCAGGACCCTTTCTGCTTCTCATGAGTGAAGCCCACCACAAGTGGCAGTGTCGCTGGGAACCCGAGCACTCACGTGATCCTCTTGTGTCTGTGCCTGCAGCGGACGATGCCTGTGGTGGGACCCTGAGGGGTCAGAGTGGCATCATCTCCAGCCCACACTTCCCTTCTGAGTATCACAACAATGCTGACTGCACATGGACCATTCTGGCCGAGCTCGGAGACACCATTGCCCTGGTCTTCATTGACTTCCAGCTGGAGGACGGCTATGACTTTCTGGAGGTCACAGGGACCGAAGGCTCCTCCCTGTGGTGAGTACACACCTGGCCTCCTCCTATCTGCTCCTGGTCTCTTCGGCTTGGGGTGCATAGTGTCCCTTCAATGGCAGGACCTAAAGCCTCTTTGTTATTCCTTATACCTGTACTTTAATCACAAAGAGCAATCTCTGCAACATTTCCTTAAGCCAGGGTGCATGTTGATAGGTATTTTCAGATGTGATATAAAGCTTGTCTATCCTAAAGACTGTCTTGGTGGGTCTTAGACTTGACTTTGGACTGATAATGGTCTCAGGATTTGGACAGCATCTCAAGAAAGCTCTATTTCTGAATGAGCTAGCTCAAAGAATCCAACAGAGAGATGAATCGTAGGTCTTTGCTGACCTTTGTTGTAGTGAAGCTCACGTCATAGTGTGGAAAGACCGACTTCCTTGTGTCCTGGCTTTGCCATAAAAAATGGCTGTCCTGTGGCCTATGTGATGGACATTGTTGGATATTGTGGACCAGGAAGAAATGGGCAGTTGAAAACTTTTTCAGTCTTGTTTTCTTGGTGTCTGCCATACTTGGATCACAGGTCATGGCCAAGCTGAGATGGGTTCTGGAATGTTCAGGTGGGACAGACCTTGCACATGGTGGTGGTCATTCAGGATATGTGCTGGTGCTCTCATTATGGTTATGTTACAATGATAAGGCCATCAAGATCCAACGAAAGATGCAACCTACTGTGGACCAGGAGGGAATGGCTGTGTTCTCTGTCTCCATGGCTATAAGCTGGCACAGATAGGTCTCTGTGACCAGGGATAGAGGGTGAAAGGGGCATCACTAAGGATTGTGGGTAAAGCAGGAAGTGCATGGCTGCAAGAGGTAGGCAAGTTTGTTGTCTGAGGGTCAGAGACATGGAAGTTAGGGGATGGAACAGGAAGCTGGAAAAGAGGAAGAGGAGGGAGATAAAAGAAGCAGGAGGACGCTAACTGCTTGTCTTCTGGATACCTGCTTTTGAAACGATGACATCTCCAGTTGAATGAGTTGTGGTATTTGGAGGAAGAAGGTCCTGGTTGGTTGAGGAAATGACAAAAATTCATGGCTAGGGCCTAGCATGGCTGGGGCCTAGCGTTTTTCTGTAAGAGTAATGGGATGGGAAGGGGTGCTTGCAAAACTACCCTCATATTTAGGACCTTGTTACTAGGGGAACTCAAGTTTCTTAATGCAGTGGGAGGCAAGTGGACCCAGGGTCAAGATGCCTGCTGTCCAGACCTTAGCCAGGTCATTTACTTCTCATGGATCCCTGGAAGCTAAGGTCTTGCTCTGTTCCATGGAGCCTGCTATTTTGTAAGTACCAGTGATTCCAGCTAGAAGGTGGGTTGGCTGCGGGGAAACCTTCACTGCTCTGTAATCCTCATGAGCTGCAAAGCCTACAGACACTCAGGCTGTGGCCATTTTGTTCAAATATCAATTTCCCAGAGTGCAAATGGAATGTGCGTGCTGCTGGGAGGAAGAATGGAAAATGTGCAAAGGTAGAATGAGCACTGAAACTTTTAAGTTCGTTGTACTCTCTTTTGCTGCCTCCCCCCAAATGTCAAGTTAGCTAGCTGTTTATATATCTTATATTTATATATTTTAATAGTCAACGTCAGAGTCAATATATCGGTTGTCTTTGGTTTTGTTTGATTTGGTTTTGGAGTACTGGGGTTTAAACTCAGGATCTCACATTGGTTAGGCAGATGCACTGTCCTATCACTTGACCCATATCCCTCACCCTTTTGTGTGCTGGTTATTTCATTACTTTTGCTAAAGATGGAATACCTGGACTGTGATCTTCCAATTTTAAGACTCCTACAAAAGCTGGAATGACAGGAATATGTTGCCACTCCCAGTTTCTTCATTGAGATGGATTCTTGTGAACATTTTTGTCTTGGCTGGCCTACAGCCACAATCCTCCTAATTTCAGCCACCCACATAGCTGGAATGACAGTTTTGCATCACCAGGTTCAGTTATTGGTAAAGAAGAGGTAGTGTGAACTTTTTGCCTAGGCTAGTCTTGATCCTCCCAATCTCACCCCACTGGGTAGCTGGGATTATAGCCCGAGCCCCAGGACCCCATTTAGTCATATTTTTCTTATGCCAGTCCTAGTGTTTGAACTCAGGGCTTGGGCACTTGTTCTTTAGCTTCTTTTGTTCAAAGAACTACTCCACTTTTGAACCACAGCTCCACTTCTAGCATTTTTGGTGTTGAGTGGAAATATGTGTCTCCTAGACTTTCCTGACCTGGCTGGCTTCAAACGATGATTCTTAGATCTCAGCTTCCTGATCAGCCAGGAATACAGACATGAGCTACCAGCACCCTACTGTTCATTGTATATTTTTAATTGAACATCTATTGTAAAATTTTTTACTGTATTATTACAGATGCCTCTAAAATAGGATGTATCTGATAGAATAATCATTTATTGAGTGTTTACTGCCAAAAGATACAAAGCAGTACTAAAATTTTTACCACTATAATTTCATGTTCATAAAAAATTCTATGAACTAGCTAACATAATTGCATAGATGGAAAAAATAAGGCACTAAGAGGTTATGCTATTCTCTGAAATCACACAGCTAGGAAGGAGCAGAGCTGGGGTTCTACCCCAGATTTGTCCCAATCTAAAACCTGTCTTCTAGCTGGGGCAGCCCCCCACAGCATGCTATGTGTGTTTGTGATAGTCCGCACAGTTGTATAGCACTTCTTCAGAACACTGAGATCTTGTTAGATTATTCCCAAGTCTTGGCTTCCCATAAACAGATGCAACAATCACTAACCCATACCGGGCAGTGAGGGTTCATGCCTATAACTCTAGCTTCTCAGGAGACTGAGATCTGAGGATAGTCATTCAAAGTCAGTCTGGGCAGAAAAGTCCAGAAGATTTTTATCTCCAATTAACCAACAAAAAGAGCCAAAGTAAAGATGTGGTTCAAGTGGTAGAGTGTCAGCCAACCTTGAGCAAAAAAGCTAGTGTCTAGATCCTAAGATCAGGTTCCAGTACTGGCGTGTGTGTGTGTGTGTGCGCGTGCACGCGCGCACGCGTGCGCACACACACACATACACACACACACACACACACACACACAGATCAATAACCATATGAGCTCCTTCTCATTCCAATCTTTAAATCTGCTTGACTCATTTGTTTATCCAGGGGCCAAAGCCAAATGGTTTCTTGCAGCTTCTTTCCCATCCCCAGCTATGATTTTGTGCATTGTCCAAACTTCTGGCCTGAAACCAAGCTGAAAGATATCCCTTTTCCTATTAAGTCACTCAGTAGGACAGGAATCGAGCCGAGGAAATCGTTAGGGGAATCATTCAGAACTCTTTTCTATAAGATTAAATGATAATTATTTACAGGGCTCCGTGTCACCATTGCCAGGCAGGATGCATTTGTTGTTTTAATTTATACTTGCACAGCAATTATAGATAAACAAACGTGGAGGCTCAGGACGTCTGTGTGGGAGGAATCCATTCTCTCCCAGTCCTTCTCCGTCATAGATCCTTGGGTTTTTGTGAAAATTCGATGCTGCAGGTTTGCAAGTCTACTGCTTTCATTAGCACGCATTAAGATTCCAGGCTGTTCTCTTGAATTCTGGGCCAAGGTGTGGAAAGACGGCAGAAAAGATTGTACCAGAAAAGATGGATATGAACAACTGGACACCCTCACCTATCAAGAAGACAGGGCCCCCTTCCTGGTGAGGCTCAGCTTCCCACACATTCAGAGAGAAGGAAGACATACAACAGCCTGACTCAGTCTCTACAGATCCCCTCCCCCAGTGAGAAGTCCATGGCACAGATTTAATTAGGGACTCTGGCTGATGTTCATTTCACAGACTGGTGGAGGAATTGTGGGGTTGATAATCTTCTATTTTGCCAAGTCAGGATATTTGAAGAAAACCTAGCACATGGTTTCATAAAACAGGACAGCTCCCAACCCCAAGTGTGGCAAGCACTAACGCTAGGTAACTTTGCACCAACTTCATAAAAGATGGGGGACCTTTGGTGGGGGAGTGCATAGAAGCAGCGAAGCACCAGTTCCAGGGCCCAGCTGTGCCACCACAGCTGTTGTGGACTGGGTTTTCTCTGTTTGGGTGGTCTGTACTGGCCTTCAGGAACTCCTTGGTGCAGATTTCAACCTGAAAAGGCTGTCACTTTGCAGAATCCAATGCTGGTTAGGATCGTGTGTTTGGAAGTCTCCCAGGTATAGAGAAGACACGCTCTCCCTGTCTTGGTTGCTGTGTGTGTGTGTGTGTGTGTGTGTGTGTGTGTGTGTGTGTGTGTGGCATTGACCACGAGCAGGAGCTGTGCTGGGTTGATCTCAGCAGAAGATTTGGAATTTCCCCTGATTATACATCCCGTTACACACAATCAGACACAGACATATGCACATATGCACATACACTTTTGTCTACAGTTCACTGAACTCAGTTTAGAGATTCTCCTCCTTGATCCTTCCTGGGGGCAGGGTTTTTCTCTGCTATAACCATCATGGAGTTCTGGGCCTACCCCCCTCTCATTAAAGGAAAATGCTCTTGCCATGGCTAATGTTCACAAGGTCCTAGAAGTTTTCAGAGGACTGGGGCTGGGGGACAGTGAAGACCTCTTAATCCTGGAGCCTGCATCCTTGGAGGAGGTCAGGCCATGTTGAAATGAGTGGCAGGCACAGCCAGCCCATTGCTGGCAAAGTCACTGAAGGAAAGGCAAGCGAGAAGCCACTAGACACCAGTGCCACATCATGACATCCTTTTGGTTTTCTTTTCTTTCTGGATTTTTAAGACAGGGCTCTCATTGTATAGCTCTGGCTGGCCCAAAGCTCACTATGTAAGTCAAACTGGCCTTGGACTGGTGGTCCTACTGCCTTAGCCTTCTGAGTGCTAAGGTTCAAGTGTTCATGTCAGATAGACTAACCTCAAACTACAGACTCATCTCTTTAGTATTAGGTTGTCTTGGGATTTTTTCACTAACCCCTCTGAGCCTCAATTTTGCACACCTGAAAATGGGGATGATTATACAAGCTATGGAGAATGCTCAGAGCACTGACACAGGTACTACTTTGTGGTTCCTCATAGATACAAAATTCCTGAGATGGGGATCAGAGTCAAGGCATCTCTCTGGGGGAAGGGAGCGATGGAGAATGCTAACATCCCAGAGCTTATACCTGGGGCCACTGACGTCACCCCTGGCCTCCAAGCCCAGGGCATTTTACCAGGCAGCAGGACACAGCCTGGCTGCCTGACTGATCTAGCTCTCTCAGGAGAGAGACTTTGCTGGAAGCTTAGAGGAGGCCAAATGGAGGGTAGGAGTAGAGAATACACTTTGTCATCATGGCAGCATGGCTTCTCTGGGCAGCTAGGCAGACAGCTGCTGCTTTTAAAAAAGCAGAAATGGGTCCCATGGATTCAGCTGGTGCTGGCTTCTCTGAATAGGACTAGAAGCAAGAGCTACACAGTGGGACTGGCTGGTCCCGGCCCCAGGGGATCTACAAGCAGAGGAAGAGGGAGGACAGAGTATGGAGAAGGCAGTCAATACATTTATGTGACAGAGGGAAGAGGAGAAGTCATGTCTAGGGACTTCACCATCTCTGGCTGTGGGCCTCAGGGTCCCTCTAGGCTGCCCCTCTTTCACTCTCCTCCCACCCCACTGGTGGGTTCCTTCTAGAGCAGGGAAGAAATGCAGAACCAGAGCCTGGTCTGAGGTCACAACTGAAGGCAGGTTTGTCCTGAAGGTAGAGGAAATGCCAGATGCTGGAGGATGTGGGATGTGCCTGACAGGAGAGCCCCACACTCCTCCCTATGTGTCCAGTTCCCAGATAAGCCCGGTCCATCCTTCATGACCTCCACTCTGTGACTGGCCTCTGCTGTGCCCCTCTGTCAGACTTCCAGTTTCCTTCTGTACAGTTGGACTCGGCCTGCCCCTTCTGTATTTCCACCTCCCCAGGCTCAGTACCCTTAGACCTCTATGTCACAAATTTCCTTCTCCAAACATGGAAAGAGTAGATCAAAGGACTCATTCCAGGATTCAGAGGAGGAGCTACTTGAAGCAGATGAAAATCAAGCAGATGTTGGAGACCCTCTCTTTCCCCTGCCCCAGATGGAAAAACCTATCTCAGCTCAGCCTTAGAGCAGGGACCATTTTGATCAGAGAAATGAGGGACAAGGAAGAAAGGCATTATCTTAAGGACACTGATAGTTATTTGACCCAGAGTTCTCTGAGAGGACAGAGCATGGTCCTGAGAATTCTCTGGGGAAGATACTCCTTATACAGGTACCCAACAGAGCTGTTAGCATCCACCTCTAAGCCTAGGAAGAAGCAATCTGAATCTACCTCTGTGCACTTCCCACACCCTGGCCTTTGACAGCTTGGTGGACTGGGATGGTTTTGGAAAAGGGGGAGTTTCCCTAGAAAGCAAATTGGACCAACTCTGGGTTCTCTCACCACCTCCTCCATCCTTCCTCATCTTACCTGAGAGCTTTGAGGGAGCCCCTGAACTTTGTTCTCCTTTGTGTTTGCTTTCTTTTCTTTCAGTGGAGACACAAAGCTTCCATCTACTTCACAGACAGTCCCTTTGAACCTCCTGCTAACCACATTCTTTCTCCTATGGAAAGATCTTGTTTTAATTATTAGGCATTTTACACATGGACCAGAGCTATTTGATCTCAGGGGCTTTTAACTAGGTATTACCTTCAGGGGCCATTACACACAAATGGAGTCAGAATGAGAATGGCATGTCATGGTCGGGGGCAAGGGGTGTCCGTTAATTACCTGTAGTCACTTATTTGATTGCATATGTGTTATACACACACACACACACACACACACACACACACACACACACAATCACACCATTGCTTTAGATTCTTTGTGTTCATGGTTACTTTCCCCCTATTTATTTCCGTGATCATTGATTTAAACTCTTCTACTAACCAGGCTTTCCTAGGTACCAGGAGACAAAGACACAGCCTGGAGTCCTGAAGAGTTATTTATTCACTACACAAAAGTTTATGTAATAGCCATGCATTCACCGGACCCTGTGGCTCAGAGTCAGGACCAGGAGGAGAACATTATTAAATGTTTTTTTTTAAAACAATATCATATGCTAGGTACTTTTCTAAGTAGTATAAATGAGTTTCCCTAGGGACTCAAGAGAGACCTATAATAGCCAGAATTCCTTGAATTAGAAAATGAAAACCTACCTCTCACTTACTTAAGTTGATAAGGGAGTATACTGGTTTCTGTAACTGAAAAGTGTAGGAATCAGCTTCAGGTATTGCTGGATCAAGGCATCCAGTTAACATGCTCTCCCTTTCTCCCTAGGCTTTGCTTCATTCTCAGCCAGGCTATCCCCACAAGCTGGCAAAAGTGGTTGTGGAAAGCTAATGGTAGTTTCAATGAGGAAGAAAAACAGTCTAGATTTTAATGGTGTTAAACTCAAAGTCCCAGAAAGCAGAAATAAAATGTGTTGGCCACTTTTGAGATGAGATGATCCAACCTCAAGATGTGGCATCTGTGTGGGATGGAGAGAAGAGGCTGGCATGAAAGAAAATAAAACACATTTCAGAAACAACCTGAGCAACCTGGGAAGGAAGCTGGAGAAAAGGGGCAAGGTCTGGGACAATGCCTATCATGTAGGCTGAATGACCATGGTAGACCGTACACTGAACAAAGAAACACAGGAAGGAGGTGGGCTGGACCCATGGGGGTGGTGGCAGGCACTGGCCTCTTGAGCACAAAGTAAGCAATTCAGGGAGAGAAACAAAAGGAAAGGAGGCTGGATCATGGACTGCCGTGCCCTTGTTTACTGGTATACAGCCTTTGGGATAAGGCTGGTGAGGGTGGTGGGTGAATTCTGTAGCTTCTTCTGCTAAACCCAGTGTTGGAGGACTCTGGAGTGATGACCTCCTCATCTTTTGCATCTTGAGCTCCATCTCCACTTTTGGCACCCACATCTTTCCATCCTAGTTTTGTTTACTCAGAAAAATTCCTTGGGCTCTTGTTTCCCTCATCCCAATGATAGAGAATGGGACACACAAGGCCTGTGCCTTTGTGGGACTCCTGGCCCATTTGGAAAACAATCAGAAACACATGGCGCTGGTGGCTCATACCCACCATGCTAGCTGCTCAGGAGGCCCAGATCTAAAGGGTCATATTTGGAGGCCAGCTTGGGCAGAAAAGTCCACTCTCTAAATAATCAGCCAAAAGCAGAGCTGGAGGCATGTTTCAGCCCGCTGAGTAAGCAGGCCAAGAGGTCCACAGTACTGCCAAAATTAAGGTATAAAACATACATCTATGATGCACCATAGGAAATGAATAGGATGAGGATGAAGATACCCTTGCAAGATAAGGAGTTTGAGGGAGACCTCACAGAGGGACTAGGGTTTCAGCTGATACATGTCTATTTTTTTTTCAGGGTGATTGTGTGTGCTTTTTAAATTATATAACTCATTTATACAATGATACATGTCTATTAAGAAGAAATTGGGACACAGTATTCCAGACCCCAAAGCAGGAAGATCCATCATTACTATACCTACATGCCTTCATATCTGGAAGGGCCCATCTCTGGCCTCTGTCCTGTGGCCTTGCACTTGCTTTGCAGGGGCAAGGTTCTGAGCTGGCAGAAAGGCTGCAAGGACAGAGAATGCCAAGCATAGCTTGCCAGAGACAGTAAAGCCAAAGCAGGCCTCTTTCAGCTACCAGCCAGAACCGGCTCCCTGCTGGGCTGTGTGCAGTCCTGGCCCTCTTTCTTGGTGCCACCTTGCAACAAGATACCCATGTCATCTGACAGAATCCATGATATTGCATCTGTTGTAGCCATCAATAGCCAGCCCTTTAAAATCTCATCTCCCATATCTCTCCAAGTTGGAAATAGCATTACAAGCTCTACAACCAGGCCCCACAGGAGCGGACTAGTGCCTCAGGCATGCTGCTGGCATGCCTCACTTTCAGGGGCCAGGCCTGGGCTCCTGGACTCACTGTGGAGTGACAACCTGACCTCCTGGTTCCAGTAGGTGATAGCTTATTTCTAGAAAAAGAACAAGAGCTTGAGCTGAGAGTTGGATGGGAGAAGGTGCCCTCTGCCACAGGCTCTGCTGAAGCTGGAGGTTAGGTAGTTCTGTGCATGGAAAACCAAGATCGGGGGCTGACCTCCAGCAACAGGTTTGTATTGAGTACTGCACTTGTGAGAAGGCCTGTGCCAGAGCTATGAAGGGCACAGACAAGATGCTCTCCTCCTCCGCCTATCCTGAGGACCTGCCAGGTGCCTGCCTGCACAGCTAAGACAGATGGAAAGAATTGTTCTGGGCTTTTACAGAAGTCCTGCATCCTGGCAATCTCTATCTTCTAGAACAATGTTGATTTATTCACAACAATCGAGGGCTCTGTTTTCTTATTGGGCCACAAATGTTTGTTGTCCAGGCTCTTGGCTTTGCTTGCACAGTATTTCACACAGGTTTTGCTTGCATCTGTCTCTGGCTAGCTCTTCCCAATTCCTAGGGCTGACCCATGGCCTAGATTCTCTTACTGAGCCTGCCTGCCTGCCTGCCTTCCCCCTCGCCCCCCATTCTCTTTCTTTTCAGTATTGGGACTTGAACTCAGAGCCTGGGTGCTGTCCCTTAACTCTTTTGCTTAAGACTGGAACTGTACCACTTGAGCCACAATAAAAATCCACTTTGTTGTTGTTATTGTTGTTGTTGTTGTTAATATTATTGGTTAATTAGAGATGAATCTCTTAGATTTTCCTGCCTGAGCTAGTTTTGAACTGTGATCCTCATATCTCAGCCTCCTGAGTAACTCAAGTGTGAGCCATGGCTCACACCTGGCTGAGGTACTTCTTTTAATAATCTCAGCTTGCCCTTGTCCAGTGATGCGTGACACCCATGAACTACCTGTGAGGCAGCATTCACACAAGAAATTCTATTATTGGAGAGTCTGTTGGAATGAGCAAAAAAAAGTCACCGTTGAATGCAGAAGTCTGGGTCATTGGGTAAGGGGAAGGCTAGATGAGTCCAAAGGAATCTGGAGTCATTGGGTAGGGAGAAGGCTAGATGAGTCTGAAGGAATCTAGAAGCCTCCTAGAAGATGGAAACCTCCAGTGTCTCTGAGCATGGTTCAGCCCTGCATCTAGAAGAATAGTCATGTAGTTACTCCAGATCTTCTCCCCATTCACGTACTTCCCTTTTTACTTTTCCACCCCCTCCCCCAGCCTTTCCCTGAATCCATTCCCTTTCAGATCATTAGCAGAGAACACCCCCATCCCTCTCCAAACACCAACACCTCCAATTCTATCTCCAGAAGGTATTTTGAGAGCTCAAATTGAAATGACACTTGAGAGATACTTATTAGTTCATGCTCTTCCTGTGGAGGCCTTCCTTTCTCTACCTTCAAACACCTCTTCCTCTTCTTGGAGTTCGTTGCCATTCTTTCTTCCTTTTTGTCCCCCTCTCTGTTCTTGTCTTAGTGGGCAATGTCTACCTTTCTTATGGTTTCAGACACCTCCTGTTTGTGTTCACTCCCAGTACTGCTTCTTGTGCTCAGCCTTGCACTGAGCACCAAACTTTACCACCAATGATCTGGAGGACATCCCCACGTTGATGCACCCCCAATACCTCCCAACTCTGCTCATAACTGACCACTGAAAAATGGCCAGAAATTTGTACCTGCTTTTAAGTTTGTGGTAGCATCCTCCCCCTTACTTATCCCCAAACCTGGAAGTCATTTGGTTCTCCTCAGTCCCACCAGTCATGTGCAACTAATTGTTAAGTTCTCCTGATGCCTTCCTATTGTTACGACCACTCCCTGGGTTCCAGCCCATCATTTTTCCTTCTTTGTGGGTTTTAATAGCCTCCTGACTGATCTCTCAGCCTCTTGGCACTCTTCAATTCATTCTCCCCACTGTCAACCAGAAAGGCTTAATTAAAATGCAGCTCTGACAAGCTAAGCCCCAGGCGAAAGCTTTCAATCATCTTCTGTTGTCTAACAGAATAAAATTTAAGCCCTTGATCAGACATGTAAGACCCCTCTGCAGCTAACCCTTCCCTACCAATGCAATCTTATGTCTGGCCACTTCCTTCTTTGAATTTCATTAGCCCTAAAACTCAGTAGTGTCCCACCACAAAGGAATATTTATTTCCTGCTATGTGAGATGCCCTTCATGGGCCAGGGGCAGTGGTTCCATAAAGTTATGCAGGTAGATGCCCGGGATCATGGGCTGCTACCACATAGTAACTGCTTCATTTTGACTATGACCTCTCTCTTCAGTGTTGTGGCAAGGAGAATCTAACATGGATTATCCACAACCAAGCCTCCCCTGATCAATTTCACATCCAATTCAAATTCCAATTGCCAGATATTGACAGGTGGTCTAGGTTAGCTGCAAGGGAGCCTGGGAATGTGGATGTGTAAGATGAAAGGTTTGGAGAGTGAACTTCTCTACAATACCTTGTTTCAACAGATTAGAAGTTGCCTCTCTGCTGTAGATATCATTGTCCCTTAAGCTTCCTCACTAAGCCCATCTTCTCCTTCTATATCTCCTTTTTTTTTTTTAACTTTTTACAGGCATGTTGTAGAATCTTCAACCCCAAACCACAACAACATCCACAAAGTCCTCCATTTCTCCACCCCATTCAGCAGCCACCACTGTCTGAGCCATATCAAGTACTGAGACAATTCTTACCTTTTCTTGTTTCATGTTGTTAGTGCTGTGGCTTGAAATCAGGGCCTCTCCCTTGCTAGGCAGGAACTGTACCACCTGAACCACACTCCTAGGCCTTATTTGCTTGAGTTATTTTTCAGGGAGGGCCTTTAGCATTTTTGCTCAGGGTAGATCCCTGAGTAGGATCCTCCTACTGACATTCCCACATAGCTGACACCATACATAAGCACCCAGCTATGGAATGCCCACCCAACTGGGGAATGAAATGGTAGTCTCACCTTTACCTGGACTGGTCCCAAACTTGCATCCTCCTTATCCCCAGCTCCCAAGTAGCTAGAATTGTAGACGTGAACCACTTTGTCCAACTAGTAATTCTCTTTTTTTCCTATCTGTCCATAAAACCTGATTTTCCTATGTGATTTTCAGGGGATAAAATCCAAGGTTACTTCTCCATCCTCATGTGTGTTGCTTCCTGACCTCACAAGACATAGGTGCCCCTCTTTCTGCACTGCTCAACCTCTCTGTTAGGCCTTTTCATTTAGACTACTGGGGTGGGCATGTCCTAAGATTCTCCTTTTATTGTCTTCCCTCTTTCTAGGTAACCTATCACAGGTTGGTTTTCAATATCACCTATATGCCAATAGCTCTCAATTGAAAATTTTAACCTCTATAGATCTTCTGGCCTCCACATATATCAAAAGGAATCTCAGATGAATACGTCAAAAGCAAATTCAGGTTTTTGTTTTCTTTCAATGTGGTAAAATAAATATAATGTAAACTTTGACCGTTTCAGTAATTTTTTTAGTATTCGAAGTATACAATTTAGAAGCACTGAGCACATTAGACACTTCATGGTGGCCAGAGCTGCTGTCCATCTCTGCCTCCTTTCCACCTTCCCAAAAGGAAACTTGACATCCATCTGATAATAGCCCTCACCCCTGGTAACCACCGCAGTACTTTCTGTCTCTCCTAGGCTCCCCATGCAAGTGGGCCAAGCACGATGGTATTGGCTTATTTCTCTTAGTGTGTTTTCTAGGTTCATGCATATTGCATGTAGCACATATCTGAATTTCATTTCCTCTAAGTCTGATAGACCACTGTATGTGTATGTAACTGTGTGTGATTGTCCATTGATTGGGCTTGTCCGTTGTTCACCTTGGACTTCTCTTCCTTCCCCCAGTGTAATCCTTTTCCCTCTCACTTTTCTCTACCACTGTCTGTTCCCAGGAGAGGCTATTTCTGCTCATTCCATGCCACCAGCATTTTTTTGGACTGCTTAATAGCTGGTACCCCTTCCTCCCTCTCCTCTAATCCATTTTCCATGTAACAATGAGAACTTAATGTTTGTAGATCAAATCATAGCATTCCTTATTTAAGGGTTACTGACAGCTTTCCATCACATTGAAAATAAAATCCTACCATGGCCAGCCACTGTTTCATCTCCAGCCTCCCTCCTATGCGTTATCCTACCCTACCTCTCCTTACCCCACAGCCTCACCACATTCCTTCTGCCCTAGACTGGCTGAATAGAGACCCCCCCCCCCCCCCGAGCCTCTGTAGTGGCTGAAGTTGTTCCTTCAAGATTTTCAAATACTTTTACTTCAAAGCTGAAGGAAGGGAGAGAGGAAGGACGGCAAGAAGGGAGGGAAAAGACAAAGAAGGACCTGGCTGTTTTGAAATGAGTGCATTTCCATTTTTCCTTCCCCCAAAGACCTTTTTTATCTAGGCAGTCTAACCCCCCCCCACCTCCCTTCTACAGCATCTTCTTTTGTTTTAGGCATTTGTCAATATTTCATATTTTCTTGCTTCTTTGTGTTTGTGTCTTTTTTTTCCAAGCTCTGCATCACCACCAAAAAAAAAAAAAAAAAAAAAAAATGCCCCCAGCCCCAGGCCCGGCCCTTAGTAGATAGCCAGGGTGGATTTGTTTGGAGAACAGATCTGCTCCTGCCTGACTGGTAACAATGTCCTGTGGCTAATTGCAAAGGTTACATGGAACCCCTCCACCAAGTATTTTAAGTAATAACCTTCCTGGGGACATTTGCAAATTAGCACTGACTCTTGTTGATTACTCCTTCTAAACTCAGTCTGATTAATAATTAATCAGCCAACTGCTTGGCCAGAGCAGGCTGCTCAGCGCTAGGAAAGATCTTCAATTATGCAAGTCACTTGGCCAGCCTTAAAGACAGAGAGAGAGAAAGAGAGAGAGAGGGGGGGGGGGAGGGAGGGAGGGAGGGAAGGAGGGAGAGAGAGACTCAGTGGTGGATGGGACTGAGAGGTCTGATTGCAAGGTGAGTGTGAGGGTGTGAGGGAGGAAAGGCTTCCTGGTTGTTTGTTTTTCCTTTTTGTCTGCACCCCCTCTTCCTTCTTTTGACTAAGAAATCAATTAGACTCCAACTTGCCAACTCAGAGAGAGATCCAGAAGCACCGAAATAGAAATGTGTTAAATATCGCTTTCTCTTTTGTTCCTTCCTTTTCAAAAGAGTTTGGGTCTAGGAGGCAGAGGTTAAAATTAGCCAGTTTGCTAAGCAAATGCCTGTCTGGCGCCTGATGTCAACTTCTGCCACCAGGCTAGTTTTAGCTCCTCTCTTTCTTCCTCTGAGCCTGACTGTAAGGATTCAATGATCAGTTGGGCACAGGTCACACCACCTGAGCAGGGTTGGGCAGACCAACTTGTCAGCAATGCATCCCATCAGGAATTCTGCCAGTATGTGGTCTGCAGCCTACAGAGCCCAGGAAGACAGGAGGAAAGGAAAATGAAGTGGGTGGATGGCTCATTGTCAGTTGTGAACTTGGTGAACCCCCTTTTAGCCTGCAGCCTGAATCTTCAGAACACCCTCCTACCCTCAGCCATCTTTTCTACATCCTTTTCTGGTCACTGGGTGTATTCCAAGGGGAGTCTCAGAAAAAGCAGACAGGTTAATGTTGATTTCTGGGGCAGAAAGAATTCAGTATAACCCCTGGTTGTCACTAGAGCCACCAGAGTGAGAAGGTAACGCCCTTACTACCAATGTTAGAATGTCCAGGGGTGGCATCAGGCAGCAGTTTATACCAAAGCAGGGCTCCATGAGCTCAGGGAATGTCAAAGACTTTGAGGAAACAAATTATGAAGGTATTAAAGCGATATAGGAAATGGATTTGGGTGGTGGTGGTAACTGTCATTCTAGAAATCAAGGTACATCAGTCTGTTAAGTGACCAACAGCAGAGGAGAGGGGTCCAGAAACAGTCATTCCTAAGGATCCTAGAACTAGATCCTAGATCAAGGTTATAGGCCAGTTGAGGCAAAAGTTTGCAATTAGAATGGAAGAAGCGGAGTGTGATGATGCTGGTATACTTGCTATCCCGGCTAACAAGAGAAGGATAAAACAGGAAGATCATAGGCTATGTGTAGCTATGCAAGACCTTACCTCTAATTAAAAAAAAAAAAAAAACAGTGGAGAAGAGATGGGGGTGTGTGGCTTCTCTAGCATACTTGAGGCCCTGAGTTCAATCCCCACTTTGGATAAAAGGAAGGAGGGGACTGACCAGAGCACAAAGGAAGAGAAGAAAGAGATGGAAGTGTGTCAGGATTCAGAGCCCAGAGTCTGGAGCTCCATGCCCAGCTCAGAGGCTTACTAGCTGTGTGACACTTACACACACACACACACACACACACACACACACACACACACACTTGTAAAAGAGGGACAGTGGTTCATTCTTTCCTATGAGCTTCCTAAAGCAAATGAGAAAATGCATAGCCCAGAATCTAGTGAAGGATAGATATACTTTTGCTGTGCAGTAAGGCAGGAGGAAGGCAGGCAGGCAGGCAGAGGCTGGGAGTGGCACCTAAGCCTGGTCCCATGGCAAGAGGTGACCCTAGGAAACCACCAGTCTGGGATTCTTTGGCAAACCCTGCCATAGAGGGGAGCCTCTGGAGGCTCCTTTTCTTCATCTACAAGGTGTGTGCCCTGATAGCTCACTTGGATAACCGAATGTGGTGGTGACCACTTGGCTGGGTGCCCACAAGGCAGGGGTGCCATCCCATATAGGGTAGGCCTCAGTTCAATCTAGAGCAGTAGAGACTGGCCTGCTTATAGGTAATACGTGCGATTGTAACTGTTAATGGTATGGAGTATGAGGTTTTAGGTTTCATGAGAGTGTGCGTGCATGTTCGTTGCCGTGGTGAAACCAATCGGGTTGTACATCATCTTATGCAACTCCCAATCCTCCATTTCTGTAGCCCCACCATCACAGGAGGAAATGGATCAGTGCAATGTCACCTACCTGTGGAGTCTCTAAAACAGGGCTTATTATAGAAGCCACAAAAATAGACAATAACCAATGGTTTTCTGGCTAGAAGTGTAGGAACCAGGAGCTCCAGGACAAAGAACACAAAGTGGCAAACGTAGAGGATGAGGAAGCTGAAAACCTGATATACAGAGTGAGCACTATGGCTAATAATCTGTATTTATCATGATGGTGGTTCTGTTGTGGAAGAGCTCTGAGCCCAAGTCACATGCTTTTTCCCTTTAGTGGTGTTGAGATGGGACTCCAAGAAAGATGCAGACATGGTAAGATCTCAGTGTGTGTGTGTGTGTGTGTGTGTGTGTGTGTGTGTGTGTGTGTGTGTGTGTGAGAGAGAGAGAGAGAGAGAGAGAGAGAGAGAGAGAGAGAGAAAGAGAGAGAGAGAGAGAGAGAGAGAAAGTACATGAGCACTGAGTCCCCAGACCATTTTTGTTATATTTTACCAAATCATTAGCCAATCCAGCCTAGACAATGATCCCATGCCAAGTTTTTTCTTGATTGAGATCAGATCTGTCTTCTTTTTTTGTCCAAGGTAGATTTTGAACTATGATCCTCCTGATCTGACCTCCCAAGTAGATAGGATTATAGATGTTCACAATGTTACCAGTCTCTGCTGCTGCTTCCGCTTCCGCTGCTGCTGCTGCTGCTTTTCCTCCTCCTCCTCCTCCTCCTCCTCCTCCTCCTCCTCCTCCTCCTCCTCCTTCCTCCTCCTCCTCCTCCTCCTCTTCATCTTCTTCCTACTCGTCCTCCTTCCTATCCTGACCCCAAGAAAGGCAGCCTGTAGTGTGGCCTTCCAAATTGGTGTTGGCCTCTATACCAACTGTACTGCCAACTATTGGCTTGGCCTCTGTGAACTTGACCTCTCAGGGCTTTACATAGACTGACAAGAAATAATTTGGCCCAGCTGAATCTGAGCAGGCCAAGTTTTCCAATCCCGTTCTTGTCCTTCCTCTGACCATGTCCCAATGGCATCTGGAAGGCCTTCTTCTCCCAGCCCTCTCCCCACCCCCAGCTTCCCACAGCCTCTGCTCCAGGTTCAAGATGGTCTGGGTCTCAACCTCTTCAACTGATGCTTCAAGATGTCTGCTTCAGGCCAGTGTAGCCCCTAGGTTGGGCAGCTCTGCCATCCCATGGTCATCTAGCAGTGCTATGGAGGATGTGGAGAGAAAGTCAGGGCTGCCAGCAGTGACTCTGGGTCTCCTGCTGAGCAGGATCCTGGTTTCTGACTGCCTGTGTCCCAGTGTCAGGAGGCAGTGGGGGCCAACAGAGCCTCCTGGCTGGGACTGCAGACTTGGTACCCTGACACTTGCCTGTTGTTCAGGTATCAGCACAAAGCCACCCTTCCTCTGAGCAGGTGATTATTTTCTGGAACCAGAAGGGTCTAAAAGAGAAAAAACCCACCAGTAGTAGTGGAGTGCCCACCCACTATTCACCAGGCATTCCTGCTGATTGCTGTCTCGGCAAGGAGGAGATTCAAGGAGGTCACGTGCCCAAGGCCACACAGCTTCCAAGGTGTAGGCTCAACCCCTCTTTGCCTCCCAGCCTATTTATGTCTCTTTTGGTCCCTCCTGGATCTTAAGAGCCTGGAGGAGACTTTGGAGTCTTGTAAGGATATTCCTGAATTTCTCTTCTCAGCATCTGCATTTGCTAGTCTGGTGCTTTGTCCCTTGAGCCACACCCCAGCTTTATGTTTCATTTGTTTCAGTTTAAAGGGTCTTGGACATTTCAATCAGGACTAACCTCAGTCTGTAGCCCTCCTCCCTAGACCTCTGACATATGTAGGATTATAGGCATATGCCTCCATGCTCAGCTTGTTTATTGAAAAAGGGTCTTGCTAACTTTCTGCCTGGTCTGTCCTGGAACTACAAATCCTCCTGCACTCCACCTCCTGAATAGCTGTGATTGCAAGGGTAAGGCACCATGTCTGACTAGGCCTCAGCTTCACTGCTTCTGTGCTGCTTTGTCCTTGAGTTGTGGGCAACTGAGTTCCTTGAAGCTTCGTCAGCTTCATGCTGCTCATTCCCTGGACGCCACCCCAGCCAACATGGGACAGTCTATCATCAGCCCTCCCCTGTAGGAGAGCCCTGTCACTGCAGACAAATGGCCCATGTCATTTAGCCACATCCTTTACCTCGCAGGTCTGTGGCCCCAGTTGTCCAGATAACTCATTTCATTTAGCATGGTCCTTGAGGTGCTAGAAGCATTCCCAGGCAGTGATAGCCCAGCCTTGACCCTGAGCAGGGAGAGTGGCCTGCTTCCTGACTTTTGTTTACAGCTCTCATGATGATAGGAGTCTGTGTCAAGTGACACTGGGATACTGGTCACATGAGACCAAGTGTCCTCAAGCCTCCCTGTGAGCTGAGGATGCTGATTGACACCTCCCTCTCCATGAGCAATGCCTGCAGTTACCAATGCTGCTTCCAACCTCCATAGGTAATGCAGTGACCTTTCCACCTTCCTTGAGCTCCTCCTTCCCCTGTCCAAGCCCCACCCAGGCCCACCCACAGTGTCTGCCTCCAGGGCCAAGCCCTCACCACTACCCTGCCCACTCAGGCCCCACCTCTTGCAGCTGCCTTAGCCAGTAATTACCTTCACCAAGAAGTTGACAGGTCTCTGGTGACTTCTAGCCAGGCTGGAAAAGATTCATTATTCTGTATCTGGAAATAACCAATCCATCAGCAAAGGGGCTGAGATAACACCAGTGTAAAACTTCACCATTCAGGGGAATTAATTAGGATTCCTCATTAAAGATCCAATTAGGCAAAAGGGCATTTTTATCTGTGATAGTCAGCTGCTCTTATTTTTCTAAAGCTAGAACTCCAAGTTTGGGTTCTCTCTCTCTCTCTCTCTCTCTCTCTCTCTCTCTCTCTCTCTCTCTCTCTCTCTCTCTCTCTCTCTCGGAGAAAAGCAGGGCGGTGAGTTGCTGCAGAATCATTCCCTCTCCCGATGTCAGTTACATCTTCATCAGGAAGTGAAAATAGATTTTTCTCATTCAATTTGCAATGCTTTATCTCTTTTCAGTCTTGGTAATGAGTCCATTCGGATCCTTTCAGTGAGAGCCCCAGCCCAGGTGGGGGGTTGGGGGAGTAGAATGCTTGGTTAGGAGGAGAGCCACCTGATTCAGTGGGCTGGCAAGAAATGCCAGTTGTGCCACCCACTGTCCCTGTGACCCTCGCCTTCCCTCACCTCCATTTCTTCGTATCTACAGCTGCCTCCCAGGATCCGGGTTAGGGTTAAGAGTAGAAGCGTTAACCAGGCATTGATGGCTCACACCTGTAATTCTACCTACTCAGGATACTGAGATCTGAGGATCTTGGTTCAAAGCCAGCCCAGGAAAGAAAGTCCATGAGGCTCTTATCTCCAGTAAACCACTAGGGGAAAAAAAATGAAGTGGCACAGTGGCTGAAAGTGGTAACGCACTAGCTTTGAGCAAAATAGGAGTTCAGGGACAGTGCCCAAGCCCAGAGTTCAAACCCTACAACCAACCAAAAACAAATCAAGACAAAACGTTAAGTAGGTAGACAGTGAGCAGGTGTTTTATTGGTGATGAACCACAGACCAACATTTGCCAGACCTGTTTTCAGACAATTTAGTTGCTTTCTGAACCTTTTCTTTCTTCTCCTCTGTAAACTGGGAGGGAAATCCTGCCTTCATAGCCTCTGGGAGGGTTCATGATACAGAATGTTGAGCACAGCATCATGCTCATGATATTTTTGTCAACCCTACCACAATTTGTACTAGCTTTTCTTCAAAGAAGGTCACCTGGAGGGAGCTTTGCTGTGCTCTGCGCCATGGTACCCTCTACTACACATCAGGCTCCTCTCCTGTTTACCTGTTTTGGCTTCCTGTTGCTTGTGCCTCAGTTTACCACATAGCAGGGCTGCAGGATACCTTCTGATTCTTTTTCTCAATATCATATTGACCTCAAAACCTCTTTCGTAGTCTCCCCCACACACACCTTCCTGTCTTTACCCTTCCTCCTGCTGTCTCTCTGCTCTAACATCCTCCTTTTCTTTGTCCTACAGTTATGGGCCACCTTGTTGTTCTTTAGGGCACAGATTTGTTCTTCTCACCTAAGGCCTTTGCAGGTGCTACCCGCCCCCCAAATCTAGAAGGTACTTTTCTTCAATGTTTACATAATTCATCCACTGGCCTTTTTAAGATGCTACTTGTAAAGACACTTTCTCTTCCAAGCCTTTCTTAAGCATCTATTTATGCGGACAAGTGCTTCTTCTGAGTTTTAGTGTCTGATTCTCCCCCATTGGATTCCACCACTGGATTCTGTTGGTATCAAGCACAAAGGGGCCTGGAACTGAGGGTTCTCACCCCCTTCCTCAGCCCCAGAAGCTCTGTTGCTAGATAGCCATCACCCTCACTCTCCAGGGAAGAAAATGTGTGGAGGTAGCATGTGACTTCACAAGTCACCCAGGAAGTTTGTGTCTCAAGAGTCATGGTGCTGGATTATTTTAAGCAGCTGCAAAGGGGGGCTGGTCAGGGAGTTAGTTGTGGCTCCCTACAGTTTGCTCTGGGACTCAAGATGTGACCTCACCCTGAGGTGAGGTACCCCAGCTTCTCTGAGCCCCCCCCCCCGCCTCAGGATGTGGCTACGTGCAAGACATAGAAACAAAATGGTTTGCAGGAATAAAATGCAGTCTGCTCAGAGAACCAAGGTCTGCTTCTCTCCCTTGTTTCCCTCCCTTGCTTTCTCCTGCTCACCCCTCCCCCTGCCAATTCCCCCATCAAATAATTCCTGATAATGAAGTTAGGATGATTCATTGGGTTTCTGATGAGCGTGAATTCATCATCAAAATCTGCATATTTCAATCCCCTGATAGGTGCTCAGATTCCTAACCTGATTAATATGTACAGTGCTTTATCCTGGGACTTCACACGAGCAAACCCAGCCTGGTTTTCAGGCCTGTGTGGCTTCTAGCATCTGGGGTTCTGGAAGGGTAGAGATGCCACTGGATGGGAGTGTGGGAGCTCCTCGGGGACTGGAGCAAGGTGCCTGGGGGCCCAGCTGAAGGAGGAAGTGGGGCTCAACGATCCCCCCTCTATAACCACAGCTTCAGACTCCCCTACCCTGTGAGCCAGAGGACCTGGCTGCAAAGTATTCTGCAACTGCAGAACTACCCCCCAAAATTTGTGGGGGCTTGAAAGATCCCACAGCCCACATCCAGAAGCCTGGCTCACCACCTGTCAGGCAACACCACCTGGGCTAGGTTCTAACACCACATACCTGCCCTCCTTGCACTGACACTGTTACCACTCAGATCCAAGCTGCCTCCTCGTCCCTGACGCATGCACGCGCGCACACATACACACACACACACACACACACACACACACACCCTGCACACTATGTGTCAGTACATCACACCATAGGCAACATACACAGAAAACACCCATACCAATATTACACTCTCAACACCCACCCACTACATACAACACCACACACAGACACACACACATTATGCTATATACAAAGATAACTACACACTACGCATCATATCACACTTGCCATACCACATACATGCCACACACCAGACCATGCAATACCACACACAACTTAAAACCCATGCCACATGCTACGTCACACATGTAAACTACATACATGTCACACACCAGACCATGCAATAGCACATGCAACTTACATACAACCCATGCCACATTCTCACCACACACACATCTGCAGCATACAACACACCATAACACATGCCACATTCACATCCATATACCACATGCCACACGCCACACCACACACATAAACTACATTGAGCAGGAGCTCTTGCTTTCTTTTCGTGGCTGTGATATCACCAGAGGCTGTTTGCTTTGAAGATTTGGGTGAGGAACTAAATCTCTCTGAGCCTATATTTCCTTACTTTTTTGGGGGGGGGTCAGCTGTGTTGCTTAAACTCAGGGCTCGGGTACTCTCCCTGAATTCTTTTTTACCCAAAACTAGTGCCCTACCACATCACCTCTTCTGGTTTTCTGGTGGTTATCGGAGATGATAGTCTCATAGACGATCCTTAAATTCTCAGCCTCCTGAGTAGTTAGGATTACAGGTTTGAGCCACCAGCACCTGGCTATTTACTTACCTTTTACACAGTGTTCCAGCAGTAATAGTTTACTGCTGTGCCTGTGGGACTCTTCACCTGGGCCTGAGCACCCCACCATGCAGGGCCTCCCAATCACCGAGCTTAGAGTACAGCCCTGACCCCAGGGGCCAGTGTCCACCCTGATCTTCCTCTGTGGAAGGAGAGACCCAAAGAAGTGCATTGGCAAGCAGGGATGCCCTACCTTCTCCACAGATCTGCAGCATCTTGGGACTCGGGGATTTAGGACAGTGTGGAAGATGGAGAGTGGCCATCAGTGACCAGCAAGCCCCGGGGGGGGGGTGCCAGAGGAGGGCTGTGCTTGGCACATCCTGTGAGCCCCTCTCCCACTCCCCTCACTTCAGCCTGCTTTGCATTTCCCAGAGGCAGATCTGAAGTCAAGGTCAAGGGTAAATAGCTAATTGGCCACTACAGGTGATGAGGGTGGAGGAGAACCTGCTCTGCAGAAGGACTTGCAGCCAGGAAAGGCTGTAGGATTGTGCCAGCCACCAAGTCACAAGGTTCTGCAGGGCACCTCTGGGTCTGCAAATCTAGGCCTTGCTGTGGCTTCATCCAGGGAATGAGAGTCTGGGCTGTTTACACCCCAGGTCCTAAGAGTCAGATCTGGGACCATGACAGGTGCCGTGGACAGCCCTTCCAATGTGCTGTACGTGTAGGCACAGTAGCCTGGCAGCTGGTAGTAAGCGGCCACCCACAAGGTCAAGGATGCCAAGCAGGACCGTGTCACCATCCCTGCTGCAGGTATGAGTGTGTGAAAGAGCAGTGTGCAAGTGAACTGACAGCCCTAACCCATATAGCTATACAGCCACGGTGGTACGCAGCTCTCTGCTTGGGACCTTGAGAATGTCCTCCCTTAGTCTTGAGACCTGCAAACATGGGCAGAACCACAGCAATCCACTCTGAGTGGGGACAAACAGCAGTGAGGATCTACCCTCAGGGAGGGATCTTAAACCCCTTCCCCATCACTGCAGTCAGACAGCAGCCCTGGAAGCTCCCTTGGACAGGATGAGGGGGAGATGCCACGTAAGGGTATATTTGGCTCTCCTGCCATCCTAGCCAGTATGAAGGTTGCTCCATGTTGCAGGAAGAAAGCTGGGCTGGGGCCTTGTTTAGCGGTCAGTCACTGGATTTGGGGGAGAAAAAATGGAAGGATATGAAACCTGGTTTGTAAAGTCACAGAATGAATGTCTCTAGGAGCTCATGCACAGCTGAGTGGCAGCACCCGCTTGGGGGCTTTATTTAGACACACCCCAGCATTTCCTCTGTCACTTTCTAGAAGTACCATAAAAAAGGTTCAGAACTCAGCTTGGAGAGAAAGGAGAAGATGCATTTTGCTAGGGCCCCCCCCCACCATGAGTACCCTGCCATGACCTACTGTCCCACTCGTCCCCGCTCCTCCTCTGCCTAGCAGGCCAGTCCAAAGCCCACCACCCAAACTCTGATAAAACCCCCTTCCACGGGCCAACGTCAGCAAGTGACTAACCTCTCAGGTGCCTCTGTCTGCAAAATAGGCACCCTAGGGCCCCAAGTTGATGCTGAAGAGACAAGTGATACATACTAAGTACTCAATAAAAGCCACACTCCCACCTTCCTTTATCCTAAGAGAAAGTTTGCTGTCTTAACTCCTTTCCCTTTCTCTTGTCCCAGGTCCTGATGTGACCCAGATGTTTCAATGGGTGCTGGGGGTCAGGTGGATGGAGAATGAGGGATCCACTCACAAGCACAATAAAGCATGGGAAATGGATTGCTCGCATACTACAATGCTGGGAACATCCCATGCATCATTTTAAATGGAATAAGGTGAACCTTTCCATTGGGCTCTGTTCTCATTTGCATTTAGTTTGCTCCTTCTGCAAATGCTGTCTAGTTAATGCCATGGGGTGCCAAACCCCCACTTTTTCCTTCCAAACCACCTGACCAAGTCTCTGCATGAAAGAGGGAAAGAACAATTACTTTATCAAATTAGGTTTCTTGGCAAAGAATGGAAACAGAACTTTAGAAGCATAAAGGGTTTTCATTCTTATTTTAATTCCATTATAACTAGGACGGCCTGGTCATCAAAGAAAATCAAGGAAATAAGGAAGTACCAGATAACTAAAGTCTCCTTGCATGAACCTTGTCTACACCTCCTTTCCATTTTTCTAGGCATACCTTTACCTTGTTTTCACTTTAAACTGTTACTCTGTGCGTGCATGTGTGTGCGCATGTGTGTTTATTCTTGCTATTTACAAAAGCAATTCATGCTCATTGTGAAAAATTCAAAATATACCCAAGAATACAGAATTAAATTCTATTTTGTCAACTTTCTGCTGTAAATTCACCATCATCTCCAGAGACCAGCATCATTACAAAGTTGGTAGATAGACCTGTTTTTTTATACATGTACATACACGCACAAGATGGAGGGGTGGCACATGTATACTTCATTCTACAGTTTGCTCTTGTTCTCTTGTATGTGGACAGTTTTCTAAGTAGGGGTGTGTGTGTGTGTGTGTGTGTGTGTGTGTGTGTGTGTGTGTGTGTACTTTTGTATTAGTGTAGTTAGCAATCACCTGGCGTTTAATGCAGTTTTTCACCATTTCAGGCTCCTACAGTTAACAACATTGTGCATTTATATCTATCTTGGTTGTGCACTGAGGCATTTATAGGAGAGCTTTCTTAAAGTGGAATTTTTGGGTCAAAGTATATGTTATGCTTAAATTTAGTTTCTGCCAAAATGTACTCCAAAAACCAAGATGAATTTAATTTTCTGTCAGCTCTGAGACTGGCTATTTCCCATCCTCCTTCCCAAAGCTGTGTTTTGTTATTTTTATGCATCTCAGCCAGTGGACAGAAATCCCGCATTTAGCCTGGTTCAGTGGCATCCATCTGCCATCTCAGCTACTTGGGAATCTGAGATGGAGGACCACTTTAGTTCAGGGAGTTGCCCAGCCTGAGCAATATAGTGGGACTCAAGCTTCCAAAGGAAAATAAAATAGCACCTCTTGTTTCCATTCCTCCAGCTTGTAATATGGCTAGTAATCTCTTCAAGTGTATATGAAATATTCTTATTTTCTACATACGTTGATCTTTTTTGTCCATCTCTCAACTAGGCTCTATTTCCTATTGGTTTGTAGGAGCTCTTTATATATCTGAAATATTATAAGAAATAGTTGTCAGTGACTTGTCTTAATTACATTGTTCCGCTCTCACTCATTACAGAAGTTTTCAAAGTTCATGTGCTTCATATCTGGGTGCCAGTTGCTCACACCTGGAATATTAGCTACTCAGAAAGTTGAGATCTGAGGATTGTTGTTCAAAACTGGCTTGGGGCAGAAAAGTCCATGAGATGCTCATCTCCAATAAACTATTCAGAAGAGGCTAGAAGTGGCACTATGGCTCAGTGGTAGAGCACTGGCTTCAAGCAAAAAGAAGTGCAGGAACAGCACCCAGGCTCTGAGTTTAAGACCCAGGAAGAGCTTGTGTGTTCCAGTCACCCATCTCCTAATTTGATCAAATGAAACAGTTTTCTATCAGTTAGGAAGACCTACCCACTTGGAAATTATTGTACTAATTTTCATTTCTTCTAGAATTCTGAGAGTTTCATATTTTACATTAAACTTTTTTTTTGTCAATCATGGGACTTGAACTCTGGGCCTGGATGCTGTTCCTGAGCTCTTCAGCTCAAGGCTACAACTCTACCCACTCAAGCCATAGCACCACTTCTGGTTTTCTGGTGTTAAGAGATAAGAGCCTCAAGGACTTTCATGTCTGGACTGGCTTTGAACCTGGATCCTCAGATCTCTGCCTCCTGAGTAGCTAGGATTACAGGTGTGAGCCACCAGTGCCCAACTGAACTTTTTTTTTTTTTTGCCTTATGCGTGTGTTCTGGTACTGGAATTGAACTCAGAGCCTGGGTGTTTTCCCTCAGTTTTTATTTTTTTTCGTGCAAAACTGGCACTTTACCACTTTGAACCATAGTTCCACTTCTACCTTGCTGCTGTTTCACTGGAGAGAAGTTTCTCAGCTTTTTCGGTCTGTGGGCTGGCCTTGAATGAGGATCCTCAGATTTCAGCCTCCTGAGTAGCAAGAATTATAGGTTTGAGCCACCAGCACCTGCTTATACTGAATTCCTTAATGTTTTAATTATCGTTTTGTACTGGGTGCAAACAATAGATCTAGGTTTATTTTAGCTGCACATATGGAACCATGCTGAACTATCCTTTCTGATTTGCAATAGCCCTTGTATTATATACCAAGTTCCCATCGCTACTCGACTGCGGTGGGAGGGCTGTTGTCTCCCACTTCATTCCTCTATTATTGTACTGTAATAGTATCATTTGCACTTCATCATGGTTTTATAGTAAGTTTTATTTTCTGGTGGGAAAGCTTCCCTTCCTATTACTATTTTTAAAACATTTTATTGGCAATTCTTATGCATTTGCTTTTCCAAATGAATTTGAGAACTGAGTTTTTCAGATTTCCTTCCAGAGAAACTCCATTGTGATTTGGGTTGGCATTTCACTGAATCTGAAGAACAATTGGAAAAAACTGACATGGTTACAACGCTGTGACTGTCTCTCATTTATCAGGTTTTTTTTTAAGTGATCTTTTGTAAAAAGAAATGTACTGTTTCTATCACATACACCTAGTACATTTCTTGTTTGGTTTATTTATTTACTTATCTTGCAGAACCATCATCTTACTGAACGTTCTACTAACAGTTCTAAAATGAATTGTTTTAGATGTTGTAAGTTGAACAGTCATTATCTACAAGCAATGTTTTGCGTCTTCCTTTCCGTTGTTTGTGCTCTTTTCCTTGTTTTGTTTTTTGTTCATTTGGCTTTGGCTTCCCCGTGGCTAGTTTCCAGATTGTGTTAGAGACAGGTAACAGGTTTGGCAGCTGCAGGATTTCTGCCTGTGAGACACATAAAGGCAAGCACAGATTTTACTAAATTTGATAAAAATAGGAAACCATCTACAGCCATTTTTACTCTCATTTTAAATCAAACTGAGAAACCACACATTTTCTATATTAAATAGTACTATTTTTAGAAAATGATCTAGAGTTATTCGGATGCCGGTAGCTCATGCCTGTAATCCCAGCTATTTAGGAGGCTGAGATCTGAAGATCATAGTTAAAAGCCAGCCCAGGCAGACAAACCCAAGTGACAAACCCTTATTTCCAGCTCACCAACAAAATGCCAGAAGTGGAAGTATTGCTCAGGTCGTAGAATGCTAGCCTTGAGGGAAAAAGCCACGTGAGAATGGAGGCCCTGCATTTAAGCCCTGGTACCAGCACAATAAATAATGAAAAAATAAAT
Source organism: Megascapheus bottae (assembly GCF_031878675.1). NCBI lineage: Eukaryota > Metazoa > Chordata > Mammalia > Rodentia > Geomyidae > Megascapheus > Megascapheus bottae. Next base: position 63,925,883 of record NC_143514.1, read on the forward strand.
AATCTTGAGTGCTTTGGAGTAAGTTAATGGAGCCTGACAGGGAAGCTTCAGAAAAAGAAAACAGACACAGATGTAAGTACCAATAACTGGAAGGTGTCCTGTCTGGTGGATGCTGTGTGAAGTGTTGTACTTTAACCTTTACACACCCACTAACTAGATGTATCACAGTTTACTTAACCCTTTCTGTGTGGACGGATATGAAGACTATTTTCACTTGTTTCTGTTATAGTAGGTCCCTTGAAGATTGCTTTTTCTGGGTAAAGCTGTCCCCCCACTCTGGAATTTATGATTATTTCTTTAGGAGCAATTCCTAGAATGGATTTTTTTTTAGACTCTTGATTTCTTTTCTTTTTTTTTCCCAAATTGCTTCCTAAAAGCTTTCGATCATTTGGCACCAGTATTAGCAGTATATGAATGTCCACAGAAATGGGACTTTTAAAATTAAAGACCATGAAATATGCCACAAGAGAAAGAGAACAAGGTCTGGGAGTCCGGGGATTGGGCTTAAATTCTAATTCCACCAGTAAAATGTCAGTCATTAAAACAAAAAAAACAAACAAAAAACAACCTTGCTGGACAATGGGTGACTCACTTCCTAGATACTCAGGAAGCTGAGATCTGAGAATGGAGGTTTCAAAGCTAGTCCAGGCAGGAAAGTCTATGAGACTCTTATCTCTAATTAACCACCCAAAAGCCAGAGGTGGAGCTCAAGTGGTAGAGTGTCACTCTTGAGCCAAAAAAGAAAAAACCCAAGTGAGAGTTGGAGGCCCTATATTCAAGCCCCAGTATAACAAAGAGAAATAGCTCTTGGAGCCTCAGTTTATCTGTAGAGCATGCAGAGTGTTTGAATTTCTTCTGGCAAGCTGAAGGCTTAATGGACACATGCTGGTGTCACATTCCCTTTATCTGGGTCATTTCCAAAGGTTTCTATTTCCTTATCAGCTCAAGAGCAAAACATCGTACAGCTAGGAATGACTTCTGTCCCCATGCCGAGGCCTGTCAACCAAGGAGAAGCCCTTTCCTGCGGTTTGCTGCTGGCCCCCACCTGTGAACCCAGAGGCCTGTAGCACGGAAGGATTGTCCCATGGAATTCTGGCCACAGTCCATGTTGCATACAGGCCACTCAGACCCAGTGACCTGACCTCTGCTCTGTGCCTGGGGCAGCCAGCAGCCAGCCCAGCTTCCCCAGGTACAGTCATGGTTAGGGGCTCCAAAGAGGCCATAGGCTTCTTCCTGCCGTGTATGTCATCTCGCTTCTCTCTCTCCTAAGGACATTGAATAGAGCAGGAGGCATCACCTGTGTTCACATCCTGGTTACCAAATTCTGCCAGTTCCATCTCCTAAATAGCTTTGCCTTTTTCTCCTTTTCTGTACCACCAGGCTACTATTCTTGCTTACGTAGTCCTCACACATCCTCTAGCCTGGCTCAGAGCTTGCTTGCTAAATGGCTAAGCCTGATTACTTCCCCACTGAAACCCCTACATGATGGCTCCTGGCCCCATTGGGATGTCATTGAAACCATTCACCTGGCATCTCAGGTTCTCCACTGCCTGCTACTCCATGCACCCTACTCATGCATTCATTTGTGCAAGAAGCATTTCATAGGCTGGATATTGGTGGCTCACACCTGTAATCATAGCTATTCCGGAGGCAGAGATGTGAGGATCATGATTTAAAGCCAACTTGTATAGGAAAGTCCATGAGACTCTTTATCTCCAATTAGCCAGTAAATTGTTGGAAGTGGAGGTGTGACTCAGTGGTAGAGCAACACCTTTCTGGGAAAAAGCTGAGTGAGGACTGGAGGCCCTGAGTTCAAGCCCCCAGTATGGGCACATTGCCAAACACACACACACACACACACACACACACACACACACACACACAATTTTGCCGTTAGGCATCAAGAACCAGTATCTAAGCAATATATAGGAAGTATTGTTATGATGTGTCTTAAGTTAGCCAACCCAGGACAACATGGTATTTGCTGTACTTTTTGGATTAACTCAGGCTATACCAACTGAGCATTTGATATGTGCCATTTATCTCTCTTAACCCTTCCAATAGTCCCATGAGCAATGATTATGTCTATTCAACTTTTATAGACAAGGACTCTCTGGTGATTACCATAGCCTGCCCAGAGTTTCCTCAGAATAAATCCATGGCTTTGGTCGGGAGCGACCAGGTCCTCAGACAGTCATCATCCCAAATGGTCCAAGCGTACCTAGGAGACTTGGTGGTATATTAGTCAGCTCTCCATTGTTATGACAAAACATCTGAGGAAAACCAAGGAAGAAAGGTTCCTCATAGTTTCATCGGTTTCAGTTCATGGCCCCTTGTCCTTTATCTGCCATGAATCACACCACCATGGCAGGGGTCAATGAGAGAGCAAGGCTGCTTACCAAATAGCAGCCAGGAAGCAGAGTGATAAAGTAAAGGGCTCTAAAGGGTTCCCCACACCCAAGACCTGCTTCCTCTACCCAGTGCCTGCCTCCTTTTGTTTCCTCCACTGGTTTCTAAACCCCTTCCTCCTTTTATCTCCAACCACCAACTGGGATCAAGCTTTCCACACAAGAACCTCCTATTCCAGAATAGTTTACTAGGGACTATGATGGAAACTGGCAAAACAAAACAAAATAAAATTTAAAAAAAAATCTACTTCTGAGAGCTCCAGGGCCAGTCAAAAGATCGCTGCCTTCCCCTGGCTTTCAGCATCTCCATTCCTCCCTGCATTATTTATGATTTCCCAGAAGGGGCCTCTGGCTTGCTCTCTGGACCTTTTGTGGCCAGCCCTCCCAGGGTGTGTGGTACATACTCCATAACTACACTGAATTCAATTGGATTGGACTGAACCAAATTGAATTCCGAAGCAGATATTCTCAGGCAGTGGCTGGAATTTAAGTTCATTGTTGTCCTAATCATCTTGTAGTAGATAACATTGCTTCTCCTCATGAGCCAGGCTGAGCACTTGGGTTTTGAGGATAGTGCATTCTAAGGGGGTTCTGTCCAGCCTGGGTAACTTTTCCTGCATAGATCATAGAAAACAAATCTAAATCATATGTGTCCTTTGATGTAGTCTTTTGATATGTCCTGAAAGTCAAAACAATCTGTGTTTAGCACTCATTTTTACTACTTAGATCTTTGGACAAATTAATTCACCTCCCTGGATCTTTAGTTCTTCAATATATAAAGTTTATGCACTATGCATAATGTAGGGTAAGAGTGCATAGATTTGGGAAATAATTGTAATAGTTGTTCTTTTTTTTCTAGCTTCTCCATGATAAACTGTCTAGTTAGTGAACTGGGAGCATCCACAGTAAGGAAAAGGTAGAGACAGAAAGTATGGTCTTCAAGGGGACCAGAGCCTCCTTGGTCAGACCAGAACCCTGGAGGAAGAAAGAGTTTCTAGGTTCTACATCCAGGAAAATAGCCAGAAGATAGGGACAACTGAGATGGGATAAGCCTGGAAATGTAGATAGAATCCATAGGTTATTTGTGATTTATTCTGGGAGCTATGGGGAGCCATTGAAAAGATTTTAGCAGAGAATAATGTGACCTGCTTTATATTGTTGCTAAGTCTCTTTGCCTGAGGCTATAGGACAGGGTGCAGGGAAGGGTACAGGCACAGAAAGGAGCTGCTCGTGGTAGCACAAGGCCAGTGAAAAGCAAGGAAGTTGAGATTGGCATGGTCAGCAGACTCGACAGCACTGCTCAGCCTCTCTGTGAGCCAGAGCAGCAAAGAGGAAGAAGAAAGATGGCTGCTAGCTTAGCTTGAGTGGATGAAATGGCAGAGGTGTCAAACGGAATGTTGGCAGGTCGAGCTGCAGTTGTCCACACACTACGCAAAGTGCATTGATGTAAGGACCTCCATTGTGTCGGGGGGAGGATGGGGGGGGCAGTGGGACTTAAACACAGAGACTTGGGGAATCTGTTAGTAGAAAATCAGGGCATGAAGCAAGTGGCCTAAGAGACAGGGCCACTAGAGATAGGAGGACTAAGGATGCATGCGGTCACTATGAAAGACTTCCTAGAACACCCACTACTGTGGAAGGTCCTGCTGATGGCCCATGTGTTAGAGAAAGGCCTGGGTTTCTACTTTGTCTTTTACCTTCCTTTCACTCACTGCCTGGCTCACTTACCAGTCTGCAAGACTGGACCATAAACCCTTGCCATGCTCTGCTTCTCCCTCTCCCTCTCCCACCCCAAAAGCCTGATCCTGTCCTTCAGGGTCTATTGAAGTTGTTTCTAGAATACGTCAAGACATGGTGGACATGTGCCTTTCCAAGAGCCCTCTTGTCACTCACTTGTAATCCCATTAAAAACTAGGAGGCTAAAGGTTGCAACACCCTAAAAATTAGACCTCATTCCTTAGTTTAGGGGATCTGTTATCAGGGAATAATTGTGTTAATGTCTTCTGACTTCTTGGCACCAGGGTACTGAGTGGATGACTAAGCAAACACAAGTCTCTAGACTCTACTTCCACAGTATGTGAGTCAGTAAATTAGTGAAATGATCCATCTGCATTTTACTAACTTACCAGAGTTTATCTTGATGCAACATTTGAGAAATTCTGACAGAGAAAGGCCATTGTGAAGAGCCCCAAGATCTAGCCCCCACCCATTATTTAACAAATTATGGATGTTTCCTGGGCTCCTCACTACCTGGAAGTATGGTTCAGAAAAATGAGGCTCTGAGATGTTTAGCACCTTCTCAAGGACACACAGCTGGTTTCTAGCTGAGTTCAAATTGAAACCTCAGATCTGTCTGACATTTTTACACCAACAGATCACCCGCTGACTAGAAAATGGTACCTACTTTCTGATAGTTATGTCTCCATCCTATGGAAGAAGGTTTAGAAAATTGCAAGACTAAAACTTCAGTTGAAGAAGTCAAATCTTGATTCAACATGACAATCTAGAACAGAACAGAATAGAATAGAATAGAATAGAATAGAATAGAATAGAATAGAATAGAATAGAAGCTGATTAGCTTCCTGGAAAGGGGGACCAGTATAGAGTGTTCAGTAAGGACTGCACAAACCATGAAGTTTGCTAGTAAGTACAAAATATGAGCACTGAGAAAATAATGAGTCTTGAATCATTTTTTACTTATGAGACAACTGAGAAAACATTTGACTGCAGAGAGATGGGAAGTTCTGATGTCCTTTAGGGATGAATAGAGTTTATGTCCACAGTTGACCTCTTTGGCAAAGCCAGGGTGTTAATGGGGAATCCTCAAACCAAATTACAGAAGAGCAGATGAGTTTTTACCTGTGCTCTTCCCGCTGATGCCAGTCCAGTGCTCAAGTCTACAAAGGCAATGCAGTCAAGAAAGAGGGACAGGTTTCCCCTTTGAAGCTGTTTCATTAGGCCCATCCATCTTTCCCTGGGATGATTTCAGACCTCCAGATTCAATTGCCTCTGGCTCCTCCATTCCCCGTTGCCCCTCTGTGGTTCTGCCCGACCCTGTAGCTCCCTCTGTTCACACTGGCTCCCCAGCCTGCTACTCACAGATGTTTAATCTTAGATGAGTCATTTAACCTGTTAGAGTTGCATGCCCTGTTGGTGGGATTATAAATTGGCACAACCTTTGCAGTAGGTAATTTCACAGAGCTGATTAAAACATAAAAGTCACAAAAGGCACACACCACTGCTCAGAATGTATATGAAGGAAGTAGTGACAGGCTAGTGCAAAGTGACATGTGCAAATAGGTCCACTGTAGTGTTATTTATTACAGAGGAAGAAAGGAAACAGTCTCCATCTAACATTAATGGTTCCATAAAGTGTGGAATATGCAGCTGATGAAATATGTGGCCATTAAAATTATAATTTCAAATAATATTCAAATAAATTGGAAAATGGTTAATATATGTATAGTGAAAAACAACACATAAAAGTGAATCTATAGCATAAACTCAAAAGTTTTATACACATACATATAATAGTTATAAAGAGGAAGAAAATTAAGGGAAAAAATGTTAGCACCCATAGCTATGAATAGATTATTACTGTACTTTTACTTTATGGTTGTTTGTATTTTCTGTAACAGCAAGACTATTTTATTTTCTGGGTCCAGGAAAATTAGTACAAGTTAAAAATGTATTTCGTGTGCGTTTGTGTGTGTGTGTGTGTGTGTGTGTGTGTGTGTGTGTGTGTGTATGTGTATGCTCATGTGCCCTGGAAACCCAGGGCTTCAAGTGTAATGAGCACTTGGTTAAACACTGAACCAAAACCCCAGCCACTTAAAATTGGATTTGTATAGCTCCTAGAACTCACAGGATGGATCACAAACTTCCTAATAGAGGATTATCGGAATCTGACCTCATCCTAATCCAGTACCTGAATCCTCTGCCATCTTCCCAGCACCATCATTTTCCTACACCAGTCCATTGTGCCAAGTTGCCTAAGCTCCCCAGCTACTTTCTGCTGTAGAAACACATAGTAGCTATCCACAATACTTTTTCTTTCCTTCCTTCCCCATCCAGAGTGATCTTCCTGGCATTTTTCTAGATCCAATTCAAGCCTCTCCATTTCTTTTTTGACTGCCAATCACTGTCTGTCCTCACTTCCATTTTCCTTTTCCCAAGATCTTGTGGGAACCCCAGGCAGAAAGACTAACTCTGTCTTGGTGAGTGAGGGAAGGATACACAGATTAACATCTTGGAGGGTCAATAAGAGTTTGTAAGCTACAAAAAGACATAGACATGCTGTAATTCTGGAATGACTTGCCAGCTAGTAAACTCTGATACCTATTTCTCTCAAAACCCTGTCTTACCACCCCATTTTGTGTTGCATATAAATACATCTCCCCTTCACCTCACCCAATAAGGCATGGAAGGCAGAAGTTGAGCTTTGCTGGTTTTCTAATATCCAGGAGATAATGAGCCTCTCATAAATACATTTTATCCTAAGGATGAAATCTGAAAACTCCAGGACTGTAATGACTTCCTCCTTGTCTTGGCTTGAACTCAGGGCCATGTACTCTCACTTGGTTTTCCCCTCAAGGCTGTGGTTGTACTTGTTGGGCTACAGCTCTCCTTCCGGCTTTTGGGTGGTTAATTGAAGATAGGAGTTTCATGGACTGTCTGGACTGGCTTTGAATCCTTATCAGCTTCCTGAGTCGCTAGAATTACAATGTAAGCCACCAGTATCCTGCTCAAGAGAAAGGGACATGCTATTGTTATTCTCACTGGTTTCAAGTATGGACCCAGTGACATGGATAACTTTTTACATATAGCCTGTAGAATTGACTCAAATTATGTTGTTCATCTAATAGTCATTAACATTGGGACTTTCCTTGAGCTAAGAATCTGCCACTATGAGCTTTACTTCCTCTTTAAAAACATGCTACAGTTTCAGAATTATGCCTGTGAAATAACTCCTCTCTGAGTAGCATTCCTCTTGGATTCATAAAGTCTTTATGGTAGCCTTTCTCCTCACTGGCTAGCAGCAGGAAAGGAGAGCCCAAATAACTGAACTAGAAGAGAAGAACGCAATCTTATATGTGGGTCACACATTTAATGTAAACGGGTTTTAAAATGCAAATCCAATATGGACTACACATTATGGCTAGAAAACCCTGGCTCTGTCCAAAGTGCTGAATCTGTGAGTTTAGATCATTTAATCTCTGATTAAAGTGGGTGGTATGGAAATGTGTTCATTTGGGTTGCAGGTCTGAATGGATTAAAAGATCCAGCAAAAGCCATACTAGTGATTAGAAAACAAATACAATCAGAAATAAAGCAGCAGCTTATTAATGCTTCCCATAAAGAGACAGACAGGCAGACAGACAGACAAACAGGCAGGCAGGCAGAGGAAAAGAAGTGGGGGAGAGAGGGAAAGGGAGAAGAAGAGAGAAAAAGTTATTCAAAAAGATACTTAATAGCCATCAATCAATAGACACACTTTTTTCCTTAGTTTCTACGACATAATAGACATAGTAAGACATTAAATTAGATAAATCATTATCTTTGATGTCCATGAGGTCAGAACTAATGCTTGCTTAGTCACTGACCAGCTGTTGACCTTGACAATTTACTTAACCTTCCAAGCCTCTGATTTCTCATTTTAAAATTTAGAATAATAGAATCTCTCACTATTATCGTGGAGATTAAATAAGATAATGCCCATAAAGCACTTTGCATAGAACTTAACTTTATCATAAGTTCTCAGCGAATGTTACATATTGGCCTTAGGTGTGATGCACTGGGCCCAGTGCTTTGTGTCCATTACCTCATTTATTCTACTTTATCCCAGTTGTATTGAGTATTGTTTTGATATCCCCTTTCCCCAGGGGAAGAAAATATGGCCCAGAAGAGTGAGGTCAGATAACTTGCCAAAGTTTAGTCAGTGTGTACAGAATTCTAGCTAGTCCTTTCTTCCTCTAAACCCAGTTCTTTGGATGGCAGGAAGCCTGGTTAGCACAGGAGCTGAGGACAGATCAACTTTCAATATTCACCATCCGAGGAAGCCAAAGGCTACCCTTATCTAGGCTGGTACTTTGAGAGGTTGAAATCTAAGCAGACAGAGAGGATAAATGAGCTTGGGCCTAAGCCCAGCCACCCACAGTTTCCCTAGTGTCCTAGTCATTGGGGACCAGAGACCAGAGACATGCCAGTTCATGCCAGGCTGCACTCAGATGAGGTTCTCAGTCACAAAGGTGTTGGATAATCTAGAGGCCGTGTCCCCTGCTACCTTAGATAAGGATGACGGACAGCAGACTATTTGCAGATTTCACTTGGGGCCCTTGAATTGCTGGCTGGAGACATATTGGCACAGGAATAGGCATGTTGGCTAAAAAAATGTGCTTAAGAAAAGCTGTCAGAGACAGTCATGGTCTCATATTCTTTTGGGCATGCTCCCTCCCCTGACAGCTGAGCAAATGCATTGATTATGCTGGGTTCCACAGAGCAGGGGAAGGGGGGCTCAGAATTAGTGATTACCCATAGTGAAGACCCCATTGGTGGTAACATAAGAATGTGCTTTTTCTTTCAATCCAAGAGCTATGACTCATTCCTTCAGAGGGGAAAACACACACACACACACACACACACACACACACACACACACACACACACACACACACACACGTGCGCGAGCGCGCGTTTTGCTTTTGCTCCCTGCGGGAAACATCGAGATACAAAACCAAACCTTATTTCTCCCCAAAGCTACCCCATAAACAACAGAGCTATTTGGATTCCTCTTGATGGAAATGGAAATCTCAGTGGTGTCTATGGGGCTTGCTTTTCCCATTTGTGACAACCCTATGTTGTCCCGGGCTTCCCTAAGACGCCCTTTAGGCTCTGACCTTCCATGAGCTTTTCAAACAGAGAGTTTGGCCAGCCATCAAGCAGGTAAGTGGATCAATGAGCACCATTCATCGAACTGTGCTGCTCTCCGGGCCTCTGTCTATGTCTTCAGACTGTGCTGCCGCTGTCAGATCGATACAGGAGCAGATGGCTGTGCTGTCTCCTAACAATGGCACCTTGGTAGGAACTTTGCTCACTCCTTCTCTGTCATGCTGAGGGGGTCAGGAGCAGTCATACCCAACATACCAGGTCCATGTTGGCTTCTAATAGAAGTCAGCAGGGAACTGTGGAATGGCCCATATGCTGGTCTCCTCTGTCCCATCTTGTGCACAAGAAGCCTGTCTGGGGGCTGGAGCTGGCCTCCTCATGTGCTGATGCTGAAGGGAAGGTATGTTGTAGGTGAGAAAACAAAGTAGGAGTTCCAGATGACTTTTAGTGCCTCACTTCCATGAAGTGGTACTCTCATGGAATAGCTCCTAGCTTTGGAATTGGTGTGTGTGTGTGTGTGTGTGTGTGTGTGTGTGTGTGTGTGTGTGTGTGTTTTGAATCAGTACATGGAACAGAAAGTTCTGGAGATCAGTTCTTGGATGCCACATGGGCTATTGGTCTTCGCTCTGCACATGTTCCTGAGGGGTCACTATAATCCTTCACTTTGTCTGACCTTGTAGCTTTAGCAGCCCAATGACTGACCCCCACTTCTACATCCTTTATTCAGATTACTGAGAGAGTATTTGATTGGCTCTGTACATTAGTCACCTGTCCAGTCCTTGTTCAATCAGCTGATGCTAGGAAGGAACAAGTTCAGCAGATGCAAGCATAGCAGCCTGAGCCCATCCCCTAGGTGATGGGATAGGAGGGGCTAAGCAGCCCCCAGAAGAAGGCCTAGCAAATACTTTGAGGCCTCCCTACTACATTGAATTAACCAACTTCTTTCTTCCCCCTTGGTCTCCCTCAGGAAGGAATGAAGGAATTTTTTTTCCCATCTACATCCTTGAGTTAAACAAAATGAGTAGTCTAAGGGTCTGGGCCACTGTGAAGAGAACTTGAGAGTAATCTCAGGGTGTCCTCACCACTTCAATGCTGTCTGTATGGCTTTTGCAGTCTGTGAAGGGGAGCTTGGTAAATACCAAGGATTACTGTAATTATGACTAGTCCTCTAAGTAGCCGAATTCCCCCAAATTCTCGAGAGTTGTAATACCTTGGGATTTAGAGATGTAATTAAGACCAGATGAGCCTCAGAGAGGCTCTGCAATGCAAGTTCCTGACCTTCTTCTTGCTCATGTAGTTGGGGAGCGAGGCCTAAAGAGGTCAGAGGCTTAAAGGACCTCAGTTAACTGAAGCCACTGGCCCTAGGAGTCCTGGACCTTCTATTCTCCTAGAACCTGGGACAGAGCCTATAAACCCACTCCACAGGTTAGCCATGCTGAGTCAGCCCCGGGCAGTGAGCCATGGCCATGCTACACAGCTTTGTGCTATTGCAGGATTGGAGAAGGCTGGCCAAGTCTAACCTATTTCCACTTGGCAACCATTTGCCTTTTGCCTACACAACAGTCTTTCCAAAAGAGGGTTAAGCTGCAAACACAGGCTGTCCCTCACCCCATCTAATTTTTCCTCATTTTCCAATGTTTTTCTCTGACTTTAGTACTTACTGAAAAGTGTAGAAATACCAGTAAAGCAATGCAACATTTTATTTGATCTATTGACTGTAGTGACCTGAATCTATATTATCTGTCGTGCCAAGAATGTTTTGACCTTCTAAGGAAATGAATGCACTTCAAACTAGCACTAGGCAAGCAGCTTAGACTGATCCATAAGCAGAAGTTTGGGGCCTGGAGAGTGCTAGGGTATTAAATCTCCATCGAAACATGACTTTTAAAGCTCATGAACTGGAGCAACACGAGAAGGAAAGGAGCCCCAGAGATTCCATTTGAGATGATAGAGCATGGTGCTAGAGCCAGAATACCTGAGTTCTGCTGTTTGATAGCTGTGTGACCTCAGACAAGTTTCTCAGCTTCTATGAGCCTCTGCCTTCTCATCCGCAAGCCAGAATCTGCCTCATGGGACTGCTGTGTTAGATGCCCTGGTAGCTATAAGGTACTTAGAACTGTGCCTGGTATGTACCAAGTAGGATCTCTTTCTTAGGTATTGCTCAGCTACTTTCTACTATAGTTTCTCATTTTATCTCACAATAGTGAAGAAAAAATTGAATCACTGCTACTGCATCAATTGCCTGGAGCCACCTAGCTGATAAGCAGTGGAAATAGATCTCCCAAGGGGCCAGGAGTTTGGCCTAGTGGTAGAGTGCTTGCCTAGCATGCACGAAGACCTGGGTTCGATTCCTCAGTACCACATACTGCACCAGAAGTGGTGCGAAGGCTCAAGTGGTAGAGCTCTAGCTTTGAGAAAAATCCAAGGACGGTGCTCAGGCCCTGAGCTTAAGCCCAGGACTGGCCAAAAAAAAAAAAAAGAAAATAGATCTCCCAAATGAGATCTCTGACTCCACACGGCATGTGTTTTCTCATTTCACCCCCCCAGAACCACACCCTACAGTCATCAGCCTGGCTCCCCATCAACCCTGGCATCCTCATTCACTAGGTCCCTGCTGGTTTCTTGGTACCCATTGGAGTTCTGGTGTCCTGGGAGTCTCAGCACTTTCTAGCCCTGGAAACATGGGCCCATTGTTTCATCTCTGTAAGCCTCAACTTCTTTACATCTGCAAACTAGCACGAGCAAGTAAGGAAAAGAACAGCAGCCTTCAGTGGCCAGAGTTCTGGCCCAGCACTCATAGGACTCAGTCCCAGAAACTAGCCCAGCACCTATACTGAGGCCTTAGGTTTCACAGTGTAAATACTAGACAAGGCCACTCTGAGATGATGATGGAGTAAGACAATTATAAGACCCACAGCCATATCTAGTCTTTCAGACCAAAACTGAGACCATTTCTGAAATAGAGCCCTAGCTCTACTTACGTTTTAATTTCGTACCTTCTAAATATTCTAAGTGCCAAGGCTCCTAGCAGTATTCAATCCAAGACGAAGTTCTGCTTCCTTGTATCCCAGTTCTTTCCAGAGCCTTCTGCCTAAGGTCCTGCAGTTCCTTGCACTCTTCTTCACTCCTGACAGTCAATAAGCCCAATTACACTCAACTACAGGCAGATTCCTAATGGTCCTTGGCTGGGCTGGAGGGGTAGGCATTGACTTCTCCTCCAGACTTAAGTGTGCCCAGTTATTAGCATTGTATTTATTACCCCCTCTCCCCCCCAAAACTCCCAAAAGTCCCCCTTCCTGTGACAGAGTTGAGGAGTTCCCACAAACCAACTAACTACTCCTTCATGTCTGAAGTCTACTCAGATGCCCCCTTATGGTGCTTCCAGGTTCTGCAGCATTCCCCTTCTGCATTCTACTCCGCACCTGTAGGCCTCAAGCTGATGGAAATCTCATCCAACATATTTGGGGTGCTGAATTTGGGGCTGTAAAAGGGGGGTACATCCTCTTGATGGGGCCAGAATAGCAACAGAGATATAATCAAACCCTCACAAACTCCTGGGCAGAGTAGACACTCTGCAGATGGAGATTTCCTTCATTCCCCCTGCCAAGGCTGTGTGGGCCTGAAGAGCCTGGCCAGATTCTTCAGCACAAATGTATTCGCAGCTGCAGCAGTGAAGGGCAGCCCTGGGGACCCCAGCATTCTTCCATGCCCACTGTCGCTAATTGCAAGATAATGCATTAAAAATACAGAGTCGCATCTGTTCGTTTTACCGTGGGTCTTGGGGGAATTTGTGTGGTTTATAATGACAGGGTATGAGAAGAGGAAAATGCTGCTTTTTGCCTATGAGCCAAAAGCACTGCTGCTGTGAGCACAGGGCTGGAGGTGTGGCTTCAGCTGCACCACACACTTTCTGGGTACCATCCAGCAGGCTCTTCTGCAGAAGCACCAGGGGTAGTTCCAAGTTTTTTCTCTGGAAATAACTAATTCCATCACCAGCCAAACAGAGAGTATGTGTCTAGGTGCCTGGGAGACCTTCTGGTCCCATCCACTCCGGTGTTTGTGGAGAGTTCCTAGGAGCAAGGAGAAGTGGTACTTCTGGGACAGGAAGAGCCAACAACCTTATGTGCTCCAGGTGTTCACTTCCCAGCAAGTGTGAGCTGAGTGCCTACGCTGGTGTCTACAGTATTCATCTGTGAAATGTGTTCATGCACCTATTTACACACAGGGCATGTAGCTTAGTGCCAGACTAATTGCCTAGCACATATGAGGACCTGGGTCCCAGCTCCAGCACTGAAAGAGCAAAACCAAACCAAACAATATAGCTACCAGATTGGATTTTTTTTTAAATTAAGGTAATTACATGAAATTGCCTCCAAGATGATCAGGAATAGTCATTCAATGAAAGTTTGCTGTCATTATTTTATGCTGTGATGAGTTATATTGGATTCTAGGGAGACCTGTAAGGCAGTACCCTCACTGTACGAGCTCTGAGACAGTGTGCTATATGTTAAAATGGCCATGTATGGGCTTATATAGTTGTTACGGGAGACAGAACAGGTAGGAGGACCACAGAGGACTTCCCGGTGGATTTAATACCTGATGTGAATCCAGTGGGATAAATATAAGTTCCTCAGACCTAAAAGGTAATGTGATCCTGACTTAAAGTAGCATCTCAGGACTTCATATAAGACTGAAATCCATGTATCTAACAGGATTGCATTCATTTCAGAGCTCACCCGGGCAGAAGATGGTTTCCAAACAGATCCACATGGTATGGTTGTTTTCAGGTTTCAGCTCCTCTGTGCTGGTGATCAGATACAGATCCTGTTCCTTTCTATAGGGCACCTTTTGTGAGAACTGCTTGCTTTATTAGAGGAAATCAAATCAGACAAAAGTCACAATTTTTCATAACTTGCTGTCAGAAGTCACATGCAGCTCTTGCTGTAATTCTCGTGACTCCGCAGGGTGACATCTGAGAATGGTGAGACTCAATCTCCAGTTAAGCAGCAAGCAGCTGGAAGTGGAACTATACCTTAAATAATACAGTTCCAATTTTGAGTGAAAATGCTAAGACAGAGCACTGGGCCCTGAGTTCAAGTTCCAGCTCTAGCTGACACACACATACACACAAAGAGAAAATAGAAAGAACATAATATTTTTGCTCTGTTCATCTCATCAAAAGTCAGTTGGTAGGTCCAGCCCAAATGCAAGGAGAGGAGGTTGCACAAGGCATGGGTCCGGGAAGTGGACATCTTGTAGGGTCACTTCTTACTCTGTTACCACAGTCTGTGCACTGACCCTCATAATTCATGTTTCTTCCACAAACAGAATACAGTCACTACTTTTCATGGTCTCCCAATATATCATCCCATAATGGGATAATACAAACAGAAAGTCCAGAAACCCACCATCTAAATCATGGCCAACTGTACCTGAGATTCGAGGCTACTTCCTTAAGTACAGGATCTAGGAGACTATTACTCTGGATTTCATGACTTGCCAAACTGAAGAGATAAATGGTCTCTCATGTCCAGTATCTAGTGGCAAGATGGGTACAGGGCTAATGGTGGTAGACATGCTTACTCATAATGGGAGGAGGTAAAGGGAGTCACTGGTTCATAACCATCTTGAAACTCATCCAGAAAAGTGCTGGGTATTTCTTGACTAGGTTTCAAAGGCTAGAAATAATTCTACATGACTCTTAGCTCCCCTCTGTATAGTGAGTTGGTTCCTTCCCTCTGTCCTGTCCTTCGTTGCTCATAAAAGGTAGCATATGTTTGAAGCTGACTTGATTCTTTGAACTGTGTCCTGCTACTAAGTAGTTTTGGGGTTCCAAATGATTCTCTAAATTTTCATTACATCGTTGTCCCTTCTAGTCCCAGCTGTCACCTTACAATCATAGTTTTCTCATAAATCATCGTGGTATTCTGTATGTCCACAATTTTATTCAAACAGAATTTTACCAACCTGGATATTGTGCTAAGATGGCCAAGAGATGATTTCAAGCTCCCATGGCCCCTGTTATTGGATGGAGAAGACCCGTAAGGAACATTGGTCTCTCTGAGGGTCTCCATGCTCAGATCCTTCTGAATCTTAGCCAAAGGCTACACAATCTCACCCCCAGCTTTGTCTCTGGTCCTCCATATTTTTTTTCCTTGACAGAGTACAGCCTTTTCTAATGTTACCATTTATTGCTGCCTTGGAACATACAACTTGCAGGACTGAGAAGTCTCATCCCTTTTCTGGTGGACTGTGTTTCCTGTCTTCTTACATAGGTCAGCATTTTTGCTTGGACATTTCTGTATCTCCATCAGTAAGTGCATTACGCAAATGTTTTCCTTACGATATAACCTCAGATAGCAGTGTCACCAAGCTTTCTGCCTCTACATAGCAAGGATCAATCCACTCCTTCTAGTTCCCAGTAATGCATTCTCCACTTCTTTTGGGCCTCCACCAGCAGGAGACTCCAAGCCTAGATTTCTATCCTCAGTGCCATTGAGGGAATGGAGATTCTTCAGCCATCTCTTCAAAGTACTCCCACCTTCTCCCCAATGCCTGACTCCAAAGCAGTCTCTCACCTTTAAGTGTAAGTCACAGAGCTATTCTCTTAAACCAAAGTCTGTATTCAACTATCTACTCCAACTTCCAACAATTTTTTTGTCAAGACTCAGTGATGTGAGCAACGTGTATGAATTTGTATGTGTCAGAAACCAGAAACATCTTAGCTGGGCCTACTACAAGGCTAGAGAACCTGAAGGCTCACCTGGGGAACATCCCAGTTCCAAGCATACTCTTTCAGTTACTGGCACCATTCAGTTCCTTGCAGACTGTTAGACAGTGAGCCAAAGTTCCTACTAAGCATTGGCAGGAAGCCATCCTCTGTCCCTTGTCACACAAGACTCTGTAGGGTAGCTTTCAACATGTCACTTTGCTTCAAGCAAGTGAGAGAAAAGAGCCAGGGAGTGTCATGGGATTTCATAGTATATTAAAAGTGATACCCTAACACTTTTCCCCTGTTCTGTTCATTAGTATTGAGTCCCTAGGTCTAGCCTACATTCAAGGGGGGGAATTACACAAAGATATAAATATGGGGAGGTAGTGGCCACTGGACACTCAGAGACAGTGCAACTGGTGAGTCCTCAGTGCCCAATTATGTCATGCAAGACACCCATAGGTGATGGGCAGCTACTGGAACAGCTCCCTGTAGAAGGGGAGAATTTTAAACTCAACCAGCTGGAACACTGCGAAGATTAGAGAGCCATGCTTGGGAGAACTGAGGTTAAAAAACTGGGACAGGGGAGACCACCATAACAGTACATTCATGGTATCACTGGTAATCCACCCTTGAAGACACTTTATCTGTCCTGCTTAAAACTGCCTGTTTTGAGGAGGTTTCACTTTCTTTAAACCATCCTCCAGAGGCATAGGCACTTCATTTACAACAACGTTCCTGGCATTATACTTACATTACCCTTACCTTTTACACTCACACCTGAAGGGCAGGTATGGCTGGTGGAAGTATCACATGACAGGACAAAGAGGAGCCAGTGCCTTTGTGACCTCATCCCTATGACCCTGCCTACTCATGGCCCTAACCTATATAGTCTAGGAACTAGACTTTATGGTCCTCCGAACAATTTATGTTTTAGTGGAGTCTAAAAACCCACTGATAAAAACCCCCAGTGTATTTGTGTGGCCAGATGCCAATACATTGTTTTGAACTAGGGCTCATGTCTCTGTTGGGATTTGAGGGGAAACCCAATAAATAAAATCTTATTTCCCTCTCAGATGCAGAATCAACTGGCAGATGTAGGAGAGAGCCCAATGAGTTTTACTACTGATTGAACTGATTAAAAGGCAGAAAGCTGGAGTGCACTCCGTAGTGAGAGAGGGGGATGCAGAATGAACCGAACATGGCCAGCTCCTCCAAAGTCTCCAAGTAGAGAAAGCAGCCTCCTGCTTTCTACCCAGAGGGAATAAGGAGCTGAAGGAAAGAGAGGGAGAGAGATTCTTTTGTGGTCCTGGGCCCATCTGCATCAACATCTGTGTGTTTTGAACTGGAATTAAAGGTCCAGGTGCCAGAAATACTGAGCCCAAGGCGCATGTGTGTGAGGACATCCAGCTGAGTGCTGCAGGCTTCCTAAAAGTACTCGTCCAATGTATCATAATCTCCCATGGACACAAGTCCATGGTATACCCAACCAGATCTCCATTCTCTGAGGAAAAAAATGAATCACCCTAAGAGAAATGCCACAGCTTTCACACTCAGATTTTAGCTTGTAGCCTCCTCAAACAAGGCCAAGTACAAGCTCCTGGGTGTATCTGCTTCACAAAGGGCAATCCATGGGCTTGATGTCTTCCTGCCAGGCCTTTCTTCTTCAGCCTGTGAAGAGGGTGACATCTTCTCACTGGCCTTTAACAATCTCTGAGGACTAGAATGACTAATAAGATCTCAAAGATGGGCTGGGTGCCGGTGGTTCATGCCTGTAATCCTAGCTGCTCAGGAAGCTGAGATCTGAAGATCATGACCCAAAGCCAGCTCAGGCAGGAAAGTCCATGAGACTCATCTCCAACCAGAAGTGGTGCTGAACTAGAGTGCTAGTTAGCCTTGAGCAAAAGAGCTCAAGGATAGTGCCTGGGTTTCCAATTCAAGGTCAAAAACTAAAAAAACAAAAAGCTTTCAAAAATGAAGCACATATACCCTCATACTTCTGAAATACCTGTGGCTCCCCGCAGCGTTTGAATTTAAAATAAACTCTTTTCCATGACCTGCATGTTTCAACCCCATCCTACACTTCCAGTCACTCTGGCCTCCAAATGCCTCAGGACTCTGGCACTTAACTGCTTAGAGGACTCTCACACCTTGGCAAGCTTGGCTTCTACTCATCTTTCAATCAACAGATGTCATCCCACAGGGCGCCTCTGACAGCATACTTCAAGCGACCTGCACCCTGCCTGTCATTGTTTATCTCATCACTCTGGTTTGTTTTCTTCCAAGCATTTGACACTATCAAAAAATGGTCTAGCATGTTTGTCAACTTATTTGTCTATCTCCTCTTTCACACCAGAACAGCTACTGGTATGTTGCAAGAATAGGATTTACATAAACATTGGTTCAATGAATGAATAGTAAGTTAAGGGCTAGGTGAACAAAGAAGGATCTGAGTGGAGGATGATGGGCACAGAGTCTCTACACTATACTTCTCCAAGGACAGGGCATCTGGGCCCAGCTGGTGGAGCCTGGGAGGCTGGCATGATACTGGATTTCCTATTTTTTTCTCCTACCAACTACCTTGGGTCTGGACGCCTCCTTCCCCACCACTTTCTTCCATCCCTCTCCTCTACTCTCACTGCTATGGTCATTAGTAGCCAGCATACTTACACCCTCCTGTTGTGTCTTTCATAAAACCTTGTTAATAGAGTTGCTTTTCCCCAGGGGCCTAGCACACTGTTGTCAAAACTCCTGACTTAGCCACCCACATTCATGTAATTAATCACAGGGGAAACCAGAAAGGGATGGCAAGAGGGCGGGGACCCAGCTGTGTGGGGGGGCCTCTCCACCACACAGCTGCTGCCCACCAGGCACCCACAGTTCAGGCTCCAAAGGCCTACTGAAGCCACTACAGAGTTGCACTGTTGGAGTCTAATTAGCGCTCAAGTGGGAAGGGGGGGCATTTTCCACCTTTTTAAGAGGAGTAGGTAGCAAAGCAAAAGAAATTAAATGGGTGGTACAGAGGCTTGAGAGAAACAAGACTGAAGACAGTCACTTCTAGAGTTACAAAGAAGCTGGTATGTATTTATCAACGTATTTATCATCAATTGCTGGGTAACAAATTACCACCACCTTAACCACTTACAACAGCATACCATACCTTCATAGTGTTTAAACATTTCCACATTTAGCCCTACATGTATACTGTTTCTCTGAGCTAGGGGTCCAGTAACAGCTTCTCTGGATGCATTACTTGAAGTCTCACAGACTATGATCTTAGTGGCAGCCGAGGCTGAATTCTCCTGTGTTGATTCATCAGGGAAAGATCTATGACCTGTTTGTGTAGTTGCTGCAGCCTCCATTGCCTTGTGGTTGTGGGATGGAGAGCTTTCCATTTTGGCTGGTGATTGGTCTGAGGCCCCCTCAGCCACAGGACATTTCCCATAGATCTTTACCACATGGATATTCCAGAATTAACTCATCCCACAGCAAGAACTTGCTCTAGGGGTGAGTTGGCCAATAAATTGGAGTATTGTATTACATAATCATCCTACCTCCTTTACCAATTATTAGACTCAAGTGAACAATTCTACCCATATTTAACAGATTAGACAAGTGAATTTCAGGAGGATAGATCATAGAATAGCCACCCTAGAGGGTGTCCCCAGGTATTTGAAACTGCCAAATACTTTTGCATGTGTCCCTAAAACAACCTGTGAAATAGGTATGGGGCATATTGAGGCTCAGAGGAATAAGGACTTACCCCAGATCTTGCTAGTAAAAACTCAGAACCACTGTTACAAGTGAACGTGTATAAGCTTAGAGGGTAGGGATGGAGAGCAGGAGCCTATGGGAAGCAGGGAAATAAGGAAAAAGAGGGAGGAGGAGGAAGAGGTGGAGGAGGAGTGGCTCCCTATGAGCCAGTGAGACTACAGAAAAAGATTTTGAGAGAGAAAACTGAGGGCACTTAAGTCTGATGATCTCTGTTTTCTCAGTGAAGCAGAAAATGAGAGCCTCTCTGGAGAGGATGGAGGATGGACTGAAGCAGAATCAGAGCCAAGCTGGAATTAGCAGCTATAGGCAATGGGGAATGAGATCTTGCCAGCACGCGGAAGAGGTTGCCCCGTATCATGAGCCCACTTCCTCTGTGGAGATCTGAGTGATAGGTTTGGTGGATGGACCCACTCCTTCCCTATACTTCGTGTGTTCACATTTATCCCTGTGGCTGCTGTGCTGTGATTTATGCCAAATTCACCTCTATCCTTAGAGGAAAATTCTCAGAGCAGAAACCTAGCATAGGCCCGGTTGTGCCTCCATGTCTAGCAGAGGGCTTGGTACTTGGGAGTCCTCCAGAAACAGCCTGCGTCTAGACCCAGATTTCCAAATTTCTCTAGTATACAATCTCTCATCCCTAAAGAGGCATACAGGTCTAGCAGCCTTAGTACTATAGTTTGGACACAGTTTGGTCCCATCCCTTTGACAGCCAGAGGCCATACCACTCCTTTTCTTTCAATCTTGATTAGAATGTCTGTGGACAGAACTGTAACAGGTTGAAGAAAGTCTGACTCAAACCTTCCTCTGCAAAATATGAAAACAAGTGGGCTCAACTTTGGCAAACTCTCCTAGAGGACAGATGCCAAGGGATTCTAATAAGGCCTTGAGACAAGGCTATGAGAAGGCAAATGACAGTCCTATGGGGGGATGAGTACTACATAAAGTCTCCTCTGATGAGACCAGCGTGAGTCACATGACCTCATCTGAGCCAATCACTGTTGTCCTAGGAAGCCTTGGTCACAAAAGAGTCAGACTGGTATGTCAGTTACAGGAAAATAGGAGGGTCCAAACCTGGAAACTATAGGAGTTTCTACAGTCTATAGCAGAGTAGCAGCTAATCTTGCTGGAAGTCCAATAGTTGGAACTACAGAAATTCTCTGGGTTCTCGTATGTCCAACTGAATTGTTTCAGTGCCACCCGAGTTGAATTCCTCTTGGTGTCTTCTCTGTTGGGTCTTGTAATGGGAGCTTGAACCAAGCCATCCACCAGGCCCTCCACCCTCACCATAGCTGGACTTAGTGTGTCCCTGACACGGTCCTCCAACCTAGATGACCACTTAACAGATATTCCTACTTCCATGACCGCCCCTCCCCAATCTTCACACCTCTGTTCTGCTCCCTCCTCTCTCAAAGCCTTCTTCCACATGACCACCACTCTTCTAGGCCCAACCTCTCTACCAAACCTCTCACTTCCCCAGTGCAGTGGTGATGCCTGCTCTAAAGTCATGCACAAAGCAAGAGCCAGGTTAATACGGTTCAATGGCATTTTATTCTTTTCAAACCGGATCCACTCGCTTGTTGGGTTCAGTTCTTCCGCTGCTGCGCTGGGTCCTGGCTGACAGCCGGAAGCTCCTCTTCCTGCCATGGTGTTGTTGGCGGTAGATGTTAACATCCTCAAAGTACTTCGATCGTAGGACAGCCGCTCGCTGCTCATAAGGCTGCTTGTCCACCTCTGTTGTCGTGGACCACATCTTCCCTGTGGCCTTTGCCACCTGCACCACTGACCAGCCAGGATTCTCCTTCTTCAGCTGGGCATAGTGGTCTTGGGAGAAGATTAGGAATGATGATGGAGGCCGTCTGGGTGCCTGGGGATCTCTCTTTCTCCGTTTTTTCTTCTTGCCAATGTAATTCATCATCTCCTCCTGATATCGGGCTTTGTCAAGTTTGGCCAGGGCTTCGTACTTGGCCTTTTCATGCTTTGAGATGGTTCTCCATTTTTCTGAACACTTTCTAGAAAACTCTTTAAAGCCAAGATAGGTATTAGGCTGTTGTTCCTTGAATTTGTTTCTGTAATTCAGTAGAAAGTGGATGTAAGATGAGACATTCACCTTTGGCCTTAGTTGGATTTCTTTTCCCATGTTCATAAAATCATGATTTTTTTTTCTGGCTTCAGTAACTTGGACAGCGAAGACTTCTGTCCCCACACCCCAGGAGCAATCTAGAAGGTGCTGTGCTTGCTGTGAAGTTTGCTCCCTAAAGATCTGCAGTGTGGCAGTGCCTTTTATGTGATAGTAACATTATTGGGTCAGAGAAGGGAGCTTGTGACATTACCCACAAACTGACCAATCCTGGTTAACCTCTGTGGGTATTTGCATATAAGGGCTCTGATTGGTTGGTTACTATTAAGGCAGTTTTTGTCTCTTAGGAAAGATTCGTGGTTTTATCCTAAGAAGGCTGTAAGAGTAGCTGCTTCCCATGGGAATAATTCCCCTGGGGGTTTCCTGGAGGCAGTGGGGTTTTTCCCCCTCAGCTATATGGGGCTCCAAATCCCTCCAATGTAACAACAAGGGTCCTGCCTTCTTTGCAGTTAAGATTGTCAAGATGCCTGCTGCCTCACTCCTCCAAACAAGCTAGAAATAATGATTATGAGGAGGTGGATAACTCTAGAGCTGTCATGATAAAATGTGAAGTCTTTCTGTTTGCCTTGAACAGTGGCAACTCATACTGTACAAAGGGTTTAGTAGTAACTCTAAAAATAATCAGCAGTGACAGCTGTGACTCGGTTCCTGTCAGGACAAAGTTGTCTAATTTAAAACCAGAGCACTTGGGCTACAAGTCTCAACCCTTCATTTCTTAGGAAGACATTTGAGGGTAAAGAGGGAAGAAAAACTTGGTTTCTCTTAATTACATTGAGTCCATTAAAACGTAAGGGTTTTTCAAACATTAAGAGGCCTCCCCAATCTTTCAAAAAGGATTCCTACATTTTAGGGATAGAGCACAGATTTCTAACCATGATACTCCAATCAGATGGCTTCTAAGTTTTTGTGAAAGCCGTTCCAAATATTCTACCAGTCTTCCAACTGGAGGGAAAACCAAGAAAAGTCTGTTATCTGATGGCCTTTGGACCCTGCAATGAGCTTGCTTGTGTGCAATTGGATTTAATACGACACAGTGGCTGATGGCATCAACACATTTATACAACTAGAAAACTGGATTTCATTAAAGAGGAACAAATCTGAGCCTGGTATGAGGGTGCAAGTCGATAATCCCAGTATTCAGTTGGCTGAGGCGAGAGATCCATGAGTTCCAAGGCCAGTCAGGGATATAAAGCACAGCTCTAACTCAGAAAAATAAGAAAACATCACAAGTCCAGTGTCCAAGTATAGAATTTGAACGCTGAATTTGAACCTGTTCACAGGTTGCCTTAGAGGAAGACTTGGGGAGTGAGGAGGTTAGAAGGATGGGCTCAAGGAAATACCTGAAATCACATCATGTCTCAGCTCCTTCTTGGGGCTCTGAGATTGGCATCCAGTTTTGGCCTCTATGAACAGTCTAAACTGATTATAGGTTCTAATCCTGAATTGTAGTGCCAGTTCTGCCATAGGATGGTTGTGATTTCGCTCTTCCTCATGAGCCTGTGAATTCTCACTGTCTGGGATGGCCAGGTTCATCAGGTGACTTGTTGCGGTTTTGTGGTCTGTAAGATACCAGATGCCAATAGAGAATATCTGTGGGTATGTATGTGTCTCTGTGTGTGATTGTGAAGGAGGTTCTGGCTAATGGGAACAGCTTAATTTGAACATTTACCAGCCAATGAAGCTTTTCTTCACTCTAGGCTCTTTCTTCCAAGGGACTGATAAAGTACCTTCAGTGTGTTGACTTGGGCTGGGTTACTGGGCACAGTTCCTGACTGAGATCAGGACTTGATGAAAATCTTTAGGTAGCATCTGAGTTCTATAATTATCATGAAATTGACAGACAGAAGAAGAAGAGGAAGAGAAAGAAGGAATTTACAGATAAAAGCTATGGCAGCCTATTGGTATTTGTGCCAAACTACTGGCCCGAAGAGGTGATTGGGAGGAAGCCTTTGTCAGGTATATTTTGTATACCCAGCTTCCATCAGCAATGTCTGCTGGTGTCATTTTGCCCTTCTAGTTTTCCTTTGTGACCTTATCTTACCCAGGTATGCCCTCAGAAGCTGACCCATTTGGGCTCCCTAAAAGGCACCATCCTCTTCTGCCTGGGCTGGTGAACAGTTCTTTTCCTGGCTCTGAGTCCTCCTATTTCCCTATATCCTGTGACCTTTCTGGTCCCTTTCCCCACCATTTCAGATGACCTCTTTATTGAACTGTTCTCAGATTATTCTGATTTGAGCTGCTGTTTCATGCTGAGACCCTGACTAGAGTAGTTTGCTGTGTCAGTCTGAAGTAGAAGGGGATTGAGCCTTTGGAGACCCAAGTGTGTGAAGTCACATAGCCTAGAGTAGTTTGCACAAGCAGTGTCTTCTCAGACCAGGACATGGCAGGGCACATGGTGCAGGAAAAGGCAGCTCCTATCTCTGCACTAGAAGACTACCCCTTTGTTTCATGTCCACAGGTATTCTTTTGCGACTACTCAGCTCTGTCGTAGTTCCAAACCAGCTGGACAACAGGTAAAGACAACAATGTTTGTGTGCCAATAAAACTTTATTTGTAAAAACAAAACTATAGGTTGTGGGTGCTAAATCTGTGAGTTGGCCTAGAGAGATGGTTAGTACTTTTGAACATGGTTTCATCGTAGAATAAAACATTTCATATTGTGACTCATTTCCATATTTATATATAGACAGGATTAATATTTACCTAATGATTAATATGTTTCAGCTTCTAAGAACATTGTGTGTTTGTCAATTCCGATTCATGTAATCCTTGAGATAATCCTATTTGGGCGCTACTTTTATCCCCAGTGTAAGGTATCTCAGAGAAATCACAGAATCAATCTAGGTGATTTCCCTTGGAACTCTTGTAGAACCAGAGAGCCTTTTCCTGTAATGGCAGCATGAGAAATGACCAGAGTAAAAGCTGTTGGCATATCCCCCTCTGACTACAGAACAGGAAACACTTGGAGATAAGAAGAGTTGTCTTTACACTGGAGGGATCAACCAAACGAAGTGACCAGCTGCGGTAGCATCACACACCCTTTCTATGATGCCATAATAAGAGCATTTCACCTCTCCATGTCCTTCTTCTTAATCCAGTGCCTAGACCTAGTCCTGAGAAAACACCTAGATAAGCCAGTAATCAGTGCTTTATAAGTCTCGAGGTGTAGAGAGAACTCAAGAGTGGACCAGACTGCAGGAGGTAAACGAGCCCTTGAAAACTACATGTGATCCAGATGCTACTTTGGGCCTCCCAAAAGGCACATGACTGGAAATTCTGAATAAACTTCCATACAGTTAATAGAACTGTGTCAATGTTTATTCTTAGTTGTGATGTGCATTCTTTGGTTATATAAGACAGATTGATTCTGGGGCAGCTGAGTGAGGGGTATGTGTAATTTCCATACTGTCTTTGCAAGTCTCTTAAAAATTTGATCCGTGCTTCAAGGACCCTCGAGTCCTCCTACCCCTTCTGCCCCATCCTAAGCAAAATATCTGTGATATTTTACAAGGGACTTTACAAGGGAGATGACTATGGATTATCCAGATGAACCTCATGCCATCACCTGATCTCATTCCATCACCTGGTCCTTAGATGAACACAAGGCAAAGCTATCAGAGAGCCACAGAGATGACAAGAGAGGTGTCAGCTGCAATCCCAGCTAATGGGAAAGCAGGAAAAGGGAAATGCATAGTTTGAAACCAGTTAGGCAAAAAGTTAGCAAGACCTCCCCATCTCAACAGTAAACTAAATGTGGTGATAGATGATTGTGATCCCAGCTACACAAAGAGGCATAGGCAGGATTTCAGCTAAAGGTCTACTCCAGGCAAAACTATGAGACCCTTCATGAAAAACAGCTAAAGCAAAAAGTGCTGGGTGTGTGTAGCTCCAAGTAGTAGGGCAAAATGCTTGCCTACTAACTGTGAGGCCCTAAGTTTAAACTCCCAAGATAGTGGGAGAGGGAGAGGGAGAGAGAGGGAGATGCTACACAGCTGGCTTTGAAGATAGACACAGCCAACAAATGAAATTGGCTATGAGAAGCTGGGAAAGGCACACAAAAGGGTTGGTTCTCCTGTTGAGCCCCCAGAGGAGGCTTTGCCCTGCCACCATCTTGAACTTGGCCCAGGGAAGTGTCCACTTTGCAATTCTTACCTCCAGAACTGCATGTCAATAGATTTGTGTCAATTAAGCCATTAAAACTGTAGTAATTTGATAAAGTAGCTGCAGAAAACTAGTGTGGGTCTTTCCTGTTCAGCTAGGGGTTGGCAACTTTCTATTCTTAACCCTGCCTGTGTGAATAACGTGTAATAAGGGAAGAATTTACAGAAGCCATGTTTTGTTAGTTCGAATCTTGGAATCCTTATTAAAGACCAGTGACTGCATGGTGAACTCTCACCTCAAAGTCTAGCAAGCAGAAAACACAATACAGTCAGGAAACAGGCCATAGATGACAGAAATAACAAATACAATACCAACAGGCCAATTCAGCTCCAATGGAGACTTGAATTGGGGCACCATGGTGACCGGGGCAGCCAGGACACAGGACCTGAACATGGAAACACCTGACATATGGTGTCCTGGGGCTTAAACTGGTTCAGACCTCATAGGCTCAAGGCAGGGAGTAGGGTTACAGGAAAATCCTAGTTCCAGGTACTGGACTGACAGGCCTAGTAACCTATCAGCCAAGTGCCCACCCCTGTCTTCAGGGATGCAGGCACTACCCATCACCCAGGGAGGGGGGCTTCACCTTCCCCACCAAGAGGACAAGAGCCAGACCTTAAATCTTCAATCTTCCTATGTGAAACTTTGAGGCTTGTTTTCTCATAACCAAAGCCCTTCCTGCTCACCTTGGGGCTATACATCTGCATTTAATGAAGAAAACCTAACCTTTAGGCTTTCCAGCACTCCATGAAGAAAATTATCTCCCCAGCCACAGGTGCCAGGATGGCTGAGAAGCCATCTTCCCCAGTGCACCTGGGTAACTGTGACTCAGTTTCTTTACTTAGGCTCAGCCACCTTACTTCAAAAGTCTATACCACCATTGATTGGATTTGATGAGGGGGCAGACGGCAGCACTGGCTATTTCCCACATTCTTATTCACTTGCTCAAGCATTGCCACTAATTCCCTTTTGTGCTTAGCAGTTCATTCACTCACATTTTAATTCATTCTCTCACATTTCAGACAATGGCTGTGGAGATGAGGCTCCACTGTGGCAGGGAAGAAGGCTGGCTCCTTCCCCAGTTGTCAGGAGCAGCAGCATTGGATGGGGTAGCTGTTCCCTCAGGAACAGCTGAATTCTACTGAATGCCTGCCTAGAAGAAAAAGAGATGCTGTGACAATTGGGGTCCTGGTTCTGGGCCACCAGCAACCCTCCCCTTCCTATGATTTGGTTATAACACCACTAACTTCTTCTCACTGCAGGCTAATTTGATTTGGGTTTCTGTTACCTGAAACCAAAAATGTAAGAAATTAATCCAGATGTGATGGGGGCAAGGGACATGAGGACATAGGAGCTCATCTCCCATTTTAGTTCTCTTTCTCCTTTTTCTCCGGTGGCTCCAAATTACTGGTGACTTCCCCTTTGGCTTGTGATTCTGGTTCAGCATGCACAGCACTGGTACAGCATGGTATATCACGGTACTGGAGAATGTCCCAGGTACCCATCATTTGCCAGTCATTACGCTGGCAACATCTAACTGAAACCTTTATGAAGTGGGTACTGCTGTTGTCTTTTTTTTTTTCAGCAGATGGACCATAGCAGGTCTATAACCTTCCAAAGTGAGCTAGAAAGCCAAGAGAGGATGCTGCTCAGCATTGAGGCCATCTAGAAGCTGTTTCCTCATCACAGTTTCACCTTTAACCTCCACAATTCACAAGTATCCACGTGATGGTGGTGCAGGGTAAAGCTGCCTAAGCTAGGTCACACAAAGGCCAATGGGTGGTACAGATGGACTCAAAACCCAACTCTGTAACTCCAGGATTTAAGCCTCTCCCACCTTGCATCCTCCAGGGAGGCTCAGTCACTCAACCAGCCACATAGGCCACAGAGTGGGAAGCTCAGACTCACAATGCCAATTAGGTGTCAGGCAGTCATGGCACAAGCAGCTCCTCATAAGCCACATGCACACATTTCTTCTTCATTAAAGGGGCTGTCCAATACTGGAATTAGCTCTAAGGCATGGAACACTTCCCTGGAAGGGGAAATCCCTTATCTGAATGACATTGGTCAGTGTAGGAGGAAGGTGGGCAAGGCTGAGACCAGGAGGACAATATAACAGCTACTGTAGCTGTGTCCTATCCTTCCACCCACAACTGGCTTGTCTCCAGAACCGATACACCTTTGTTATTTACCTGGAAAGCCTACCCAGGCTGATTTGGGAGATGCTTAATTCCTTTCCCTTCTGGAGAGAGGGCACCAGGTACTGGTAAAATGTGGCTGTCATCTCAGGTCTACACAGCTGAGGAAATCCCTTACATATTCGAGCCACCCACTGTGCACTAGACATAATCCCATGTACATTATACCGAGGAGAGAGAGCGCTGTTCAGAGCAATCCCATTGCCCAGCTGAGGAAGCTAAGGCTTAGACATTATACCAAATGTCCAAACACATAATCTAATAAGCGGGGGAGCCTGGGGGCCAATACAAAACAATCAGTTTGCCCTTAAACCTTTAACCTTTTTAGAACTACTGCCTCTGTAGAATAGCGAGACAGATAATGAGGCATACAGGAGCAGCTCCACTTAGGCAGAGCCCTGACTCAGGGCAAGGAATGTTAGAATATGAAGTCACTGTGGCCACCAGGTTCAGAAAGCCTGCACCCTGACCCACATTCTGTACGTGTGTATTGCGGGGGGAGGGGGTTTGGAGGTGGGGGGGGAGGATAAGGAGTTTTGTCATCCTTGAGCCTGGAGGGTGCCATCCTGGATCTCAAGTCTAATTCGCAGCAATAGAGACTTGGGCTGGGAGCAGGACCAAGACCCAAGGAGGGACTAGAAGCTGGCCAGAACAGAGATTGTTCTGACACCCTGTCCCAAACAGGCTAGAGGTGGCCTAAGGCACCAGACAAGATGGAAAGGTGACAAGGAGGAGTGGTGAGGCAAACAAGGAGTTGCCAGGCCTGGGAAGTCTCACGCAGCCCTTTTCTGCATCTAACAACCTCCACCTAGGGGCTTGTTCATTGATTGGCTCAGTATAGGTCACATGGCGATCCTGAGCCAATCAGCTGTGGCCAGGGGTTCACGTGGTTCACACGGCTGCCTTTTGAGGGAGGAGGAAGAGAGAGTAGTCTTCAGAAGACGTTTACATGCTCCAGAAACAGTGGAACTGCCTGATTTAGCCATGGAGCAAAAAAAGGGACAGAGATAGGAGCTGGGAAAGCCTCAAACGGTCCCTGGAGATCCGCCACAAGGTCAGTGATCCAGAGGTGGGCTCCCGGCACCAGTTCCCATCTTCACACCCATCCTAGCTCGTCACTTCCGCTTCCGGGTTACAGCTTCCTCCCTCAGGCCGGAAGTACTTCTCCTGTCAGCCCCTATGGCTCAGCAGTGAGCCTGACATGGCAGCAAACACATGACCTAGAGACTTTCTTAGTTTGCTACCTTGGCCACATACAAGAGCCAGCAACAACGAAGCCTTCATCCCTGTGGCAGGCACAGCCAGTGTCCTATCCTTCGGTGCTTTAGCGTGACCTCCATCCACCAAAGAACCCCACTTCTGGAGGAAGAATCATTTAGCTGGTATGGTTTGCGGGGATTCCTGGAGCTAACAATTAGCCAAGCAGGAAAGAGTGTATTGACTTGCCTCTGGAAAAACGAGAACATTTACTCAACATTGGTTACAAACCTTTCTGCTGCTGACATAGGTAGGTCTGTATTCGGGGAGTCCGCAAGGAAAGTACCAGTAGCTCTAAAGTGAATGGGGCAGATGGGTCAGCCAGGCCAAGGGACAAGGAGGGAGGATATAATGAGCAGTGCCCTGTGACAGTAGGATGCAGCCAGCATGTGTGCTTCTGGTAGCCACTGCTCTCTCATTCATTCCTGCACCCAGCCAGTCATTGCTTCTCCCAGTGAGTAAGATTTCCCCTGCATCAGGCACTCTGCAAGGTACCAAGAAAGGAAGAAGAAGAAGAAGAAAGAGACAGCAGCAGTTGGCCAGTGTGTGAGGCAGGACCTGGGAATTGCACATAAGAGGCAAACAAGCTAAGGGGAGCCTGTGACTGAGTCACCTGAAGGATGAGAGGAAGGAACTGGAAAAAGGGTGGGGTAAACAGGGAGAATTCATCATAGAGACCAGTTCTTGATTATTCACCAAACAGAGAGGGATTACTGGGATTCACACACAATGGGGTATTTGACCTAAAAGACTCTGAAGTCTCAAATTTCAGCCTCCTGAGTAGCTAGGATTACACTGGAGGCTCATGCCTGTAATCCTAGCTATTTAGGAGACTGAGATCTGAGGATCATGGTTTAAAGACAGTCTGGGAATGAAAGTCAGTGAGACTCTTATCTCCAATTAACTACTAGAAAATTGGAAATGGCTCAAGTGGTAGAGTGTTAGCTGAAGAGCTCAAGGATAGGCCCAGAGTTCAAGTCTCACGACTGACAAAAAAAAAAAAGACCGAAGTCCTTCTTAAAGGGTAAGATTGGAAGATTAACCAGTTTGTCCCCAAACTCCCAATTGTCGAGGGAATATAAATAGAAAAGCCACAATAAATGACTACTGTTTGTTCACTTTGTACTTACTCATTTACTTAATTTTAGTATTGATACTGAGGCTTGACTCAGGGTATCACACTCTTGCTTGGCCTTTTCTGTACCATTTGAGCCACACCCCTACTTCTAGCTTTGTGCTGATTACCTGAAGAGTCTCTGGGATTTATATGCCAGGGCTGGCTTCAAACCTTAATCTTCAAATTTCAGCCTCCTGATAATGAAGATTACAGGTATGAGCCACCAGTGCCTGGCTCAGTTTGTTTCTTCATCCACTCACAAAGCAGGTTTAACAAAAGTATCCTGAAGCCATCGTCTCTACAACAGCTCCCTGTGGACTCAATGGATCATCCTGTCTGGTATTCATGACCTCGCTACCGGCAGGCCTGATTCCACCCTCCACCACAGAGGCTGTACACTTCAGCTCTCTCCAGCTGAGTCTTGCACTTTCAGAGAATCGGTTGGGTTTGTTGCCAATTCTCCCCAGTGCCAGTCATACTTGTTATTGTAATTATGTGATTTAAATTAAACATCACATAAACTGATGAAATATGAGTGTGAAAGGGAACAGAGCTGCAGCTATGGAAGCTCAATCGAATACTTTGGAATGGTTACATGAAAGAGAGTTTCTAAAAAGAATCATATTAGGTGTGAGTGAAAAACACTGAACACCACTGGGTGGGGTCCCTGGGACAGAAGGATGAATATCCCTAAATGCCTAGCCTATGGCCTAGAAATGTGTGCTGTATGGATGGCTGGTAGCAAACCTGAAGCTGGCAAATGACACTGTGGGTGTAATTTACATAAGATAAACAGTGAGGAGACCAGTCAGAGGAAGGGCCTTAGTCCTGCTTTAAATTGCCAATTAAATGGATGCTTAAATATTTTACAATGTAATGAAATGTTTAAGTTATGTGTGTGTCTTTTTTATAATTCCCTATTTGGAAATTAAGTTTTCATTTATTAACTATCTGCAACTTGTGTGATGGGGCAGCAAACTTTGTTCTGGAAGGTGTCAGAAAATAACGTTCTGGTTTTACAGGGCATTGTTTCTAGCATAAAAGCAATTCTGCTACTATGCTGGGAGCAGGAGAAGACTGTGTGTGCGAATGGATGGTAAGGTGTGTTTATGGCCTGATCAGCCTTTGTTTATAGAAACAGGCTTCTAGGCATGATATGTCAACCCCTGGCTGTGGCATTGATGTGTCCTGTGCTTTAGGCATGGTGCTTAGTGGCTGGAAGTACTCAGATGCTCCCATCCCAGATCGCACAGGGCTTGCCTTCCTTGTGGGGAGATAGCCACTTCGAAAGATCATAGGAGTGTGCATCATGATACACAATTAATTTGAGCTATTCAGGAGGCAGAGATCAGGAGGATCGTAGTTCAAGGCCAGTCCAGAGAACAGTTACAAAGATGCCATCTAAGTAAGCCAGGCCTAGTAGTTCAGACCTTTGGTCCTAACTGTGCAGGAAGGATAATTGGTAGGATGATTGCAATCCAAGGCTAGCTCTGGGCAAAAACATAAAACCCATCTGAAAAGAAGGATTTGTGAAGTGTGGCTCATGGGGTACAGTACCTGTCTAGAATATTATGATTTGATATGTTCAGGGACAGTGGCAGGTATGTATTCAGTGTGTGGAAGAGATAGATTAGGAAAGAGGGGGCAAGACAGAGGACAACTGTGTAGGTTTCCAGGTCAAAGGAACTGGTGTCACAAAGTCATGACAGCCTTTTGGGTCCCAGGACAGAGAAGCCACTCTAGAGCTGTCACCCGAAGGAAGACATTTAAAGTCTGTACTATTTTCTAGAGCCCACCAATTTGTCACTCAGGGCTGGATTTCCAGTAAGGCAGCAAAGGATCCAGTCTCCTCAATGTGGAAGATGGATGGGAAGCAGTGGACAGGTCACAAGGCCATCTCTGCAGGCCCAGCAAAAACCAGAAAGGTCATGAATTGGTGATACCTGGCCATGGAATAAAGGAGAGGGCCAAAAGATGCCAGGGCTGGGTGTTTGGGAAAAAGTAACAGTGATGGAGAGAAGAGGTGTTAACCAGTGGGGGGTGGGGTCAGAGAAGAAGTATTTCACCTTGTTCACAGTAACTGGACCCTTATGTGATAAGCAGCTGAAAGTGGTCCAGGCCTTTCAGAGCTACCTACCTAATGCAGAAGGCATTGAGAAAAATGGGAGAATGGTGGAATGGGTACGTAGTCTCTTTCCAAAAAGTAAGGCTGGGGCAATCCAGTTCCTAGACAGACTGGTACTTGTTACTGGCATTTACCATTTTTTTTCTTGGAAAATATGAAATGTGGGAGCATCTGAGTGTCTGTGTGGCTTGAACTCAGGGATTTGTCTCTTGCTTGGCTTTTTCAAAACTCAAGGCTGGCACTGTACCACTTGAACTGTACCCCTTCTCCCAGCCTTTTGATGGTTAATTGGAGATAAGAATCTCTCAGGTTTTCCTGCTGGGGCTGCCTTTGAACTGTCATCTGCAGATCTGAGACTACAGAAGATTACGGCTGTGAGCCATCAGCTGCCATCAGCTGTCTTGTGATTGTCCTGACCTAATGAGCCCTAGGAAGTTGGCAAATGGAAAGGAACATGTGAGAAACACTTGAAATGAGGTTGGGTGTGAAAACCCAGGCAAGCAGCAACTTTGGGGATGATAGGAGAGGGACAAGGCTTGCCCCTTCCTTTGTACCTTTTGGTATTACTGTCTCCGACATTTCTAGGTTTTTCCCTTGTTGCATCATGTCTACATATCTTCTCTATCCCCCATGAGTGGGTGGCAGACACTCAGCTTGGAAGTGGAGATAGGGTGCCACACATTTTCAGTATCCCAAACTATCCCAAGCCAACCCTAGAATGGAGGGATGGTTGGTGCTCAGGATTGGACTACAGAAAAGGTGTCAACTATACTCACAGCTGGAATGTGCACAAAGCATGGTGTGGAAGTCCTGCCTGTCCTCAAGAGGCATGCTGGGATCGTAGGACCAAGAGGCATTGCAGGCTACACTGAGGAGATGGCAGTTGAACCTTGAAGACAACAGGCTTCCCAGAAACCCAGCCCAATGCTGAACAGGCACCTTTCTCTGGAGTGTGCCTGGTGAGCAGCTGAATGAATGTCCCTGAGGATGCTCGAATCTAAACCAACCTCTTCTTTCAGCTGCCAATCCGGCAGCTACCCTTCCAAATCATTGTCATTTTGGTGGTGGGGTGTCTTTGGGAACCTCAACATCCTGACTGCAGAGAAGTTTCTAGGAAGACACCTCTGCTCTGAGCTTTTCTATTACCAAGAGAAAGGTAGGGAGCTTTCTGCAAAGAACTCAAAGCCACTTTTCCCACAATCAACTACATGCATTAAAGGGAGTGATTTTTTTTTGTTCTCCTCAAGCCAGATTCCATTAATGAAGCCCCATTTAACAGAAGTCAATTTACCAAAAAGGAAAAAAATGGGTGTAATTGCTTAAATACATTTTATGTTGCAGTACAAGGAGCAATTTACTGGGCAAACTTGGAATTCCCTAGGCCCCCCTAGCGTGAAGTTAATGTGGACATAAGGGTTTGGAGGGAAGACTCTGTCTTTCTGTTCCTCTCCTTTAATTATGATTCTGAGAGAGTGTAAAATTAAAGAGGATCCTGGGGGGAGGGGAGGAGGAACAGAAACAGGATAGAATTTAGTCCAGCCCGTACCACTACCTTCCTCATGCTTTTGCGGATTGATGATGTAACACAATAGCTCTGAATGGTATGGCAAAGATATATATATATATATATATATTATAATTAATAGAAGGGTTACATTATATTCACCAGATAAAAGGTGCATTACTTCACAAACATTGATACCCTTTCTCATGTTTTGGTCCCTTTTTCCCTCCCTCCACCCCCACCCCTCATTTTGTTTTCTCTCCTTCCTTATCCAAAGGTTTGAACCTCACCTCCATCATTTAGGAGCTGTGTGACGTTGAGTAGATTTCCTTACTCCTCTGTACAGCCAGTTGGTTCAATGAAAAAAGGGAATAAAGAGCAAATTGTACAGGAGAGCAATGTGCTTACAGTGCACATGAGCTCTTCTGTTTGACGTGTGTGTGTGTGTGTGTGTGTGTGTGTGTGTGTGTGTGTGAGCATGTACATGCCACATGTGTGTGGGCATGATCAGGATGAAAAGACAGCCAAGAGTCAAACCAGGAAGGCTCCACTGACAGGATGATAAAGAGGGAAGAAGAGAAGGATCAGGGGTGATAGAGGTTTTTGAAGACCTGTACATTATGGCAAGATGATCTTTTGTTCTAAGGACCAGAGCCATTAAAGATTTGTTTCATTTTGCTTTTAATTGGCTCTTTTAATGTTTAATTTACATAAAGTTGCCCATTGTAAATTCACAGTTCTTTAAGCGGGACACATATATCCATTAGAGTTAATTTCTCATTTAAGGTAGAACATTTCTGTTAAGTATGGTCAGGTATGTCTGTAATCCCAGCTATGCAGGAAGCAGAGCTAAGAGGATCCCAACCTGAGGCCAGATGGGCAAAAAGTCTCAGACTATCTGAAAAATAAGACAAAATAGGGTGAAGGTGTGGCTTAAGTGGTAGACATGAGCCTAGTAAATGTGAGGCCCTGATTTTCAATCCAAGTGCCACCAGAAAGGTTTTATGTTGTTGTTTGTTTGTTTATTTATTTGTTAAGGTAAGGAACATTTTCATCACTCCCTTATTCTTCCTAGACAGATATTTCCTACTTTCAATGTCATCCCAGCTATGGTAACCAGGAATCTTCTGCCTTGCCAGTCTCCTGAATGCATCATAGTTGCATTCGCCCTGCATAGCCTGGAGCTCATCACAGGGCTTATACAGCTGGGTGTTCTGTTCCATTATTGAAGGGGTTAGATGAGGAGCTCTCTATGCAGGTCCCCAGTTCTTAGGTAGAGCCGAGGAAATTCTGAATACCACCCAGGGGTCTTGAGTTCTTTTCCACCACCAAATAAAGAACTTAAGGCAGGACCACTGGGAATAGAGTTTGAAAGTGAAGCCAGAGAAACCAAGGAAAGCCTCTTAGCTCCTAATGAGTGAGTAGAAGTCCCCAACGAGGACCACATTGTGCCATATCAGGGTCTGTCCACCTGCTTTCAGGGCCAGGAGGAGGAGGACACTGGCAGGGAAAGACTTCTTGGTACGGAGTGAGAGCTGGGACCTGGAAATCAGTAGTCCTTGTAAGGTATTTGGTTGTTCCCCTTTTACATCCCTTTGGGTGAGTTTCAGCTACTATGGCCTTTGGTTGGGTCACTGTCCACCTCCTCACTCCAAGGGGAGGAGCACCTGTCTCCTGCAGTGGTCTGCCCCAAGGTCATCGGGGGCCTTTGCTTCTGCCAAAGCTGTTATCTGTTTCCCAGAGCCCTCGGGAAGAGGAAGGGATGTGGTCTCCTCCAGGCCCCTATTTCTATGTGCCTCCTTACTCACAAACCCTGAACCTATGGCAGCTAGGTGGCACAGAGCCCTGGATTCTGGAGCCAGAAAGTGAACATGGCAGGATTGTTGGAAGGGCTCGAGTTAAGGCTATTGATTCCTCCCTCTGACTTCCAGTTACCATCTTGATCATTAACCTCTCCTTGTTCCTGAGACCCTGTCCTCTTCTCTTATTCCATTTTGCAATGAGGAGTTTTGGTTTTGAATTATTCAGGTAAACTCTTCCTCCTTCTGCTTCCTTATGTAAATAGCCAGCAAGATTTGTCACTAAAATGGAATTGAATTTGGCCTGAAGAAAAAAAAGGCCCACAATACCATTTGAGACTCCTTAGAAAACTTAAGTGACTCACCTCATAATAAACTATCTTAACTGGGAGCTGGTGAAATACAGTAATTAGTTTCTGTAATAGTTCTTTCAGAGAAGAGCAGTCTGGGTTATATGCCTAGAGTTTTCTTTATGTCAGCATTTTCATTAGAGTAGAAATTCTGTGTTGCTGGGTATAAAGCTCCTCGGTTAACTCTTTTGTTTAACACATTTTTATTAAAAGCCCCTGTACTGGGCCTCTGATATCAGCCCTCCCTGTCCACTACCTTTTTCCCTCTTCTTCCAGCTCCATACCTTGGGAAACTTAACCTTTCAGGAAGCATCAGAATCTCTTTCCCTCTGTCTTTCCACTGGATAAATCAACAAGAACATCCATAAGAAATTAAACGAGGGGAAAAAGTTAGGATATTCATCCCTTGCTCCCTCTTGGTTAGTTTTTCACAAACAAGCTGTGACATTGGCCATGCAGACCTCCATTCTAGGATCCTACCTCTTCTCTTCTTCAGGAGGGTAAGTGGTAGCCACCCCTCTCTTGTTGTGACTCCAGAGCCTGGAGCATCCCCAAGGGCTTGCTTTGTCAAGCACCATGGAAGGGTCTGTGGTGGATTTTTATCTCAGTGAATCCTTGCAGCCTTTCAAAGGAAAGGTGGTTCTTGTGCACATTTACGGTAAGGTTGCTAAGTCACAGAGGGATGAGGTAACTTTTCCTGAGGATGCACAGCCAATCCCCCCCCCCCCCCGAACCTGTACTTCCTTGCTGCTTGCCCAGGGGTGATCACATCTGGATGGCTGCATTGTAGATGAGGCACATCCCTTGGTTGCACAGCATGGGGAAGAAAGTTGTGTGCAGTGTGTTAATATGTACCAAATTCTGAACCTGTCCCGCCATTTCTTCCTGTGTACCCAGCATGGATGTTCTTCTCATTCTTAGAATGGGTCAACAAAGCTAACTTAGAGTTTAACAAACTAAATACAAGAAAGCCAAAGCACTTGGTTGGCGCGGGGCTAAAAGGAGGAGGAGAGATGAATGGAGAGAGGAAGGATTTGTGAATACAGTCATAGTGTTCATTGTGAATGGAACTAGGTAACTAGAGGGTTGGGGTTGGAAAAGGTGAGGGAGAATGATGGAAGGGATGACAATGACAAAGAGGCAGTGTACTCATCAAATGATTTGTTGAACTCAAACACCTTTGTCCAACTACTTGACGATAAGAAGATATTATATTTAATTTAAAAAAAATGAATCACAGGTCTGAGGTGACAGTAAGGAGACCGGCGTCGTCTTCAAAGCTGAATAACAAGGATCTCCTGGGGCAGTGACACCCCTGGGGCTGCCTGGAGTCCTCTGAGGTACCCAAATGAGACAGGAAAAAAGGTGATGGGGGAGAATGTTCCAGAAAGATGAAGTAGAAACCAAGCAAAAGGAGAAAGTATGCAGAACTTAGCTCCTCTTGACTGTCAGGATGACCCACACCATTTCTCTCTTCTGCCACTCTGGGTGGCATGGAGCCCACTGGAGTGGACTCTTGTGTGACTAGAGGGACCCTAGGGCAGCACAACCCTGGCTTCTGCCCCAGGCCTGAGCAGTGGCTGAGCATACCATGGAGTGGGGAGACTAGATGTCCAGGTACCTGTCTGCCAGACACTGCTCTCTGACCTATCTCTGTGTCTTATCCACAGGTTTACGGGAGCCAGCCTCCCAGCCCCTGTCATCAGCAGTAAAAACTGGCTGAGACTGCACTTCACATCAGATGGCAACCATCGACAGCGTGGATTCAGTGCTCAGTATCAAGGTAGGTGGGTCCTGGGGCTAAAGCTTCCTCTGCAGGAGCCAGAGGCAGCACTGGGTGACACAGACTGGGGACCCTGTGTGGTTCTAGGGCACCTCCTTGCCTTTAGCCTGCTCTACTTTGCATACTCTCAGATCTTCACATCTGAATCTCTGTACCAGCTTGTGGGGTCCTTTGTTCCAGGCAGTTTAGACTACCCCTTGTCAGACAAGCTTAATTATAATAGGACTCTGGAAGCACCTTCCAGGTACCAGAGTTTAATAAACATTGTTGCTTGTAACCCACAGTGTTTCCCATAGGTAAGTTTCCCATTACCCTCCCCCCACACCTTTGTAGATAAGGAAGTTGAGGCTAAGAGAAGTCAAGCCCACTTCTATGGCTTCCTGAACTGCCTGCTTCTGAGCCAGAGCCACCCTCCCAGCATCTTCCATTTCTCTACTTTTCAGTCTTGCTGCAATAGGAGTACTACACAGACACAGACAAAATCAAATTAAGAAGCATCCTACCTGTCATGCTCAGATCTGGAAGAGCTGTTGTGGCCAGAGGTTGATCAGCAGGTGGACTTCCCAGGGAAGAACCACTTGTATGGAAGGAGAGGCTTAACCTGGAAGACAGGAGCTCTCCATCACTGAGGGATTCACCTCCCAGCGGCTGCATGGGAAGAAGACCTTCCTCTCAACCTTGAGTTTATTCTAAGTAGTCAAAATTTATAAACACAGAGGCCGGCCCCATAATGTGCTCATTAAGTCTTTAACTATTACCAATCACAAATGGATGTTCATTTTAATAGATTCAACAATGCACTTGTATTGTGTACCTATTAAGTCTAAGGCCCTATATGATGCCCTGAGAATTCAAGTATTAGCTAGCCCCTCCTAGAGGCAGTTCAGCCCCTCCCCTAGGTCTCTAGGGCCAGGCTCTATGGCTGGAATCCAAAACAATAGCTACAATGAGGGCAGAGACATTATCTCAAAACCCAGACCTCTTATCACTCTCATTCACCTATCTGAGCATACCTTAAAGAAAGCTAAACATTAGCCAGGCTCAGTGGCTCATGACTGTAATCCTGTAATCTCCAATTAACCGCTAGAAATACAGAAGTGGGGCTGTGGCATAAGGGGTAGGGTGGTAGCCTTGAGCTGAAGAGCTCAGGGACAGCACCTGGGCTGAGTTCAAGCCCCATGACAGACAAAAAAAAAAAAAAAGCTAAACAATAAGCAAGTAATCCACTTGGTGTGTTCACAAAGCCTGGCCCAAGAGTGTTATGGTGACATCTTGCTTCTCCTCTGCTGGGCCTTTGTGTGAAGAGAATACCTGTCTCAATCGTGACATTGTGTTTTATAGAATAGAAAATCAGAGCTGAACATTATAATTTCTTCTGATTAAATAAATGCTGGCTGTGTCTAATACTCTCAGTTCCTGAGGACCCATTTGTCATTGTAATAGGTTATGATTTGATGCCAGGCAACAGCAACAAGAACGCAGACTAGGCAGTCTCTGGATCACACAAGGACTGAACCCCTACTGTGTGCCAGGCTCTGTCCATTTTCCCTGTGCCATTGTTATCTCCTTTCTCCCCACAGCAGAGTGACATGTGGACTTTCAGTCTCATTTTTTCAAATGAGCTGAGAGAGGTTACGCAGTAACCCACGATCACATAGCTCACAAGTAATGAAA
Source organism: Megascapheus bottae (assembly GCF_031878675.1). NCBI lineage: Eukaryota > Metazoa > Chordata > Mammalia > Rodentia > Geomyidae > Megascapheus > Megascapheus bottae. The sequence continues at coordinate 63,965,767 of NC_143514.1, forward strand.
TGTGAATTCATTCACAAGCCTATGCAGATATTGTGTAAAATTAGAGGGACTTACATTTCTCATGGTGCTTAGGGCATTTTCCATTTTGTATTTGACCAATTAATCTGTTTTGTTAATCTCACCCTGCCATAATATATGTTTATAATAATATATTTATATATTATAATACATAGCATTAAGTGTATTACATAGTATATAATATATGATATGTATATGTATATAATACCCACATTACATACTTTAGAATATATATTAAATTGCTTATTCTATATTTTGCATTACACTAGATAATATGTTATACATTGTTATATATCATAGAGTATACGATACAACATATATCTTATAAAATATATAACACATTATATAATATATATTTAATAGACTATAAAATCTAATATATATCATCTAATGTTACATATCTTGTAGGAAATATATAATATATAGTAACCCATATTTCAGGAGCTAGATAGGTTGTGGGAACTTGATGCTTTGGGCCTCATGCCATCTTAACTGCAATTATGTGAAGCAAGTATATTTATTGTTGACCTCATTTTACAGGGGAAGGGGAGGAGAAAGGGCCACAGGCCCAGGTTGCATTAGCAGTGTGTTGAACTTGGATTTGAACCCTGGTATTATTAGTATGGTCTCATTAATGTCAGTGTGTCCATGATTATCTCCTAGAATGTACTTCTAGCATTTTCCAGACAGGATACATGATGCAAAAACACCTGAAAGACCCCAAGAAGCTGGGTTCCTCCAGCCCAGCACCATGAATGTGGTGGCTGTACATTTCACCACTTTAGTGTTGAAAAGATAGAGCTTCTAGAGTTGAGGGGTTAATGGAACTCACAGGGACTAACAGCTGGGTGACTGGCCCTTACCAGCCCTCAGCCTTAAGGGTGCTGTGTAGTATCTGGATCCATGAAGAGGGGTCTCTGGAAAGTCTACAAAACTATTAGCAACTCACTGTTGGGGGAGGTGTTCCGGGAGGACAGAAAATCAGTAGCTAGTGTGGAGTGAGGGGTTCCAGGGTTCAGTGATCTGGAGCCCCATTCCCACCAGTTTGCTGTGTCTCCCATCTCCAGCCCAACCAGAAGCCAGGACCACCTGTCCTGGCCCCTGGAAGCCCAGCTGAACTTGCCAAAGGCCCCCTCATCCTCTAGTCATCCACAGAGGTCAGCCAGATGAGACACAGAGCAGGACCAAGAAGTCTGAAGCATGTACCTAGCCAGGCAGAATTATCAGTCTAGGATCGGCTTGGCTAGTGCTCAGCCTTTGGCCATTGGACACCAGAGATTTATGGCCCTTCACAGCTCATAGTTACCAATTCCTAATTGTATTGATGGATAGTTGTTTTTCCTCTGGGAAATGAAACCAAAAGTTTTTTGTTTGTTTGTTTTTGTTTATTAAGGATAAGTAACAATGTTATACAACATGTAACATTCCATTCCATTCTTATGTTAGTCCAATGAGGACTGTCTAGATTATTGGGGCACACAATTCCTCGGAAGATCTCGTCAGAGGGAGTCAATCATTGACTTCTAGGCAACAGCACGAGATAAACATGGCTAGTGCCATGTCTTTCTCAAATGTGCCATGCTCCCTCTATGACACAGCTAAAGAGGGGCAGCCTAAACCGACTAGACTTTCCACAGCATGATAAGAGATGGAGCTGAGATCTGATTAAGAGTCCTAGGACTAGAGATAAAGGATCAGTTAGTTTTGCTAGAGAGACTTAAGGAAAGGCAAAAACAGAAACAAAAGAAGAAACAAAAAGAAAAAGCTGGGCACAGGTATCTCATAACTATAATCCTGAGGATTCCATTTCTGAGCCAGCCAGGGAAGGAAAGTCTGTAACGCTCTTATCCCCAATTAATCATCAAAATGCTGAAAGTAGCAGTGTGGCTCAAGTGTTAGAACACCAGCCTTAAGTGAAATAATGCCAGGATAAAGCATTAGGCCCTAGGTTCAAAGCCTAGTACACAGATAGAAAGATAAAGAAAGGAAGAGAGAAACAGAAGGGATGGGAGAGGAGGGAGGGAGGAAGGGAGGAAGATGGTGACTTCCAGGGGAATTACAACAAGATGTCAGACAGAGAATAGGACATATTAAGCCAGGTTGAGAGAAGAAGGCAATTTCTCAATTTAAGGAATTGCGAGTATTTCTGTATGTGTGGACCATAGCTCCTATCCACCCATCACCTGTTTTTGAAAAGCCCTCAAGTCAGGGATGAGTTTCACATTTTTAAACAGTTGAAGGAGGAAACAAATCAAAGAAACATAATATTTCATAGCATACATAAAAATTATATGGAATTCAGATTGCAGTGTCAAAGTAAAAGGTTTATTGAAGCATAGTTATATCATTCACTCAGGCCTGGTCTGTAGATTTTTTGGCTATTATCAGGCAAATGAGAGTGGTCTATGGCAGGGTGAAGGCTTCAAGACAAATGGTTTCACTGTCAGAAGTTTCATAGAAAGTGTGTTCATGGTAGGTGATCCTGAAAGATAGAGCATAAACAAGCAACAAGAGCTCAGTCTGCAAAGTGAGGTGCAATTGGGTGGAGACATCCATGTTCCAATGAAACCCATGTTCTAATGTTAGCCTGGCTCCTTTAGCTCACAAAGAGAGGAGAGAAGTTTTGAGCAAGACAGGCCATGGTCATATTTCCATTTTAGAAAGATCTGTGCTCAAGAATGGAGATAAAAGAGTTAGGAGTCTGAGAAGTTAATGACAAGGGCAGAGTACAGATGGAAGGATGAAAATCTTCAATAGGAGGTGTCAGACCAGGAGAGATTTCCATGGATATTCCACTGGGCTCTGCGAGGGTCTGAGAGAAGGAGGTGAAGTGGTGAGAGATGAATCTCAGCGTTTCAGCTTGAGTAAGTGCATAAAAAAAGACACTATTAGCCTAATAGGTCTGGCTAGAGACAGATGGGGGTGAATTTTGCTTTGATTCTGGGCTCTCTTCTCAGTTTGAAATAACTAGGCAAAGAATGAAAGAAAGATATTCCAGATGGAGCAGTAATCATTGCATAGGTAACTAGAACCAGGGACTCACGGATGGCCCTGAAGATTCACTTCCAAAGTGGTTAATGAAGGTAAAACACTATTTCAAGAATTGGGGCCTGCTGTCCCCATACCATACTCCCTCTATGACACAAAAGGCCTTCTTTTTAAGAATTCCAGTGGCGCCAAGATTTACTCTGATGAACAGAGAAGCAGCATCCAACTAATCACTCCTAGCAAGGTTCACTGGGGGTAATGGTACTTTTTTTCCAACCATATTCAAAAAATATTCAGCTTTGCATAATTTTCTCAATGATCAGTGATCCTTCAGCACCTACATTCTTAGCAAAGGTTAGTGCCAGAGTTGACATGTTCTTTTAATTATATCCATACAAAGAATTTTCCCTGCATTAGCTGGAGCAGTGATTCCAGGAATGGAAGAATATACCACGGCAGATGATATCTTTATCCAACAGCAGGTGCTGTAGCATTTGATTTATCTGTGGCTATTTCTTTCCATTCCCTTCCATGTCACTTGGCCCATCAGTCTTCAATGCAGTCACTGCATCTGAAGTTTGGCCAGATGTTCATTTAGTTCCCTTTGTCAAAGACAACATAGTGGCAGATATCTAGCTACTTGATGATTTCATTCAAAATGTTTCTCAGCTTGAGTTTTGTTATCTTCTTCTCATAAGAGTATGATGTCATTTTTGAGCCCTATAACCTCTCCAACTTTGTCGTTCAGGATTTTGGACCCAGCTCTTTTCCAAATGCTAGCTCATCAGCATCAGTAGCTTTGTCTACCCATTTACTTTTCCTTTTTCCTTCCTTCCTTCCTGCTTTCCTTCCTTCCTTCCCTCCATCTCTACCTCTCTCTCCTTCCTTTCTTTTTGGGACAGAGTCTTACTATGCTCATTATGTTCCCCAGGCTGGCCTCAAACTCACAGTTCTCCTGCCTCAGCATCTAGAGTTCTGGGATTATAGGCATGTGCTACCACCATCAGCCTGGAGCTTTTATCTGGTATAACCTGAAACCCAAATTTTGTACTATTGAAAATAAAGGGAGTAAGGACATCTCCAGTAATCACGAGCCAAAACTTTCAGTGGTCATTGGCAATTTCAAATGAAAGTCTTGGAAACCTTGAGCATCGTTTCCTAAACTTTAGATATGTTTTCCAAAGAGTAAGTCAGTCTCTATACCTTCAATTTTGACTTCATCATTCAATGCTTTTGAATCTTATTATGGCCTTTCCAACCTCAGGGCTGATAACAAATATTACATTCTTGATTCCTCCATCTCCATTTGCAGACACTGAGCTGTCACAGATTTAGTGATCACATTGTCAGCATGCATCACCATGCCTTTGATGGTTTCCACTGGATAAACACCTTTGCTGATCTTCCCAAAGCATTCCATAGGGTAGCTGAAAATGTAGCTGATGTGATCCCCAGGTTCTTCTTCAAGTCTGGTGCTGATAGTTTTATATGTGTCCTATGAGCTAGTTGAACCTAGCTACAGGCACATCACCTCTTGTTACTTTGAGGTTTCTCCACCTGTGTTTAGGAATCATTGTTCTTCATCTGGGCTACTGCATCTGTTAGTTTGATACTTAAAGGCATTAGGTCTCAGGCAATAACACAGTAACCTTTGGCATACGTCTGAATGAGTTAGGGAGCCAGTGTTCTGGACACTACCAGACATCTGACAATAGGGCTGTGAATAGTGACAACAGGTCTGCAGAGTGTGTGGCCACACTAGGAGGTTGAGCCTCAACAGTAGTGAGCAAGAGGCAGAATGTTGGATACATGTACAGTGGCTTTTCAAGTGTGAATACAATTGGAGATTGGAGTTCAGATTTTGTAAGATCACCTACAAGAGTTGAGAGGATTCATGAAAGGAAATAGAATAAAAGTAAAGTAAGAAAAGTTGAGTTTAGAGTGAATGTTGAAAGAATACATATTGGGGAAGTTTTCTAAGGGTGGAATGAACTGGATTTGGGGAGGAGATAGGTGGAGATGTGGGGTGGCAAGAAGAGTAAGGTCAGCCAGCCAGCAAGATGGATGGGAAGAAGGAAAGGACAGGGGTCAGTAATCAGAGTCCTGGAAGGGCCTGCCCTCCTTGAGAGAAGTCTAAATCTACTTTTCCACTCAGTCTATAGACTGAGAGAGCCTTTGGCTGCTTCTCATCTCTTGACTACCATATGCTTAGGGACAGGCTAGGTTTTCCTCTCCCCTAACAGATCCTTGTCTCCACTTAGCTCATCCTGATAACTCATGCTGAAGACTGGAAAGCCATTTGTATTGCCAGATTCTTCTAGCTAAATGTGTACCATGTGTCCCGCTAACCTTTACAACAGCAGGGGAAATGTCTTGTAATTAACCAGAATATAAAGGATGAATGGAGCAGCCTGGCAGTCTCCTGTAGTCATTATCATTCAGAGGAGATGAATGTACCTAGTAAGATTTCCATCAACCAGTTAGCACCAGCAAGCTTCTCTCGGGAGCCCCGATTTTGTTCACCTCCAGGGAAAAAGCATGGATGTGCATTTGATTTGCATTTTGTATGTGAATATTTATAACTGTGTCTCCACATGTGTACAAGTTTATATGGACTGGAAAGGTTGCTTGCTGCAGACATGAATATGCATATGTGCGTTATACAGTTACACACACGTGTGCATTAGATCCATAAGGCCTATTACATTGATAGGTACTGAATCCTCTTCTTCAATGTAGCATTCAGGGTATACAGGCATTCTATAAATTAGTGAGTGAATAAATGAATGAAGCCCAGAAATTCTCTTCATTCTTGCTATTTTGTCCATATGATAGGTTGACCCTCCTTTTTGACTAGGACTACAATACTTCGTTCTGGAGATCCAGAGAGACACCTGGCCTCTATTCTGACCCTTGGATCTCATCTGCCTGGATTTGCCGAGCAGCATTTTATTGATTTGTGGCTGACATTACTTGTTAGACCATGTTCCATGCTCGCTCACCACCCATCTAGGCTGCCTGTTCAAAAACTTATATACAATTCAGGCCTGACAGCTTCTCTAGGATTACTCATGACTGAGACCCCAGATGTTCGAGGTGGTTTATTGCTCTTTTATTCTCTGTTCTTCAGTAGGTAATCACTGATGTCTTGTTTTGTTTTTAGCTTTTTAAAAAACTGTCTTTAGCTGGGCACTTGTGACTCACATCTATAATTCTAGCTACTATAATTCTAAACTTCATTTATATTACTAGCTACTCTGGTGAGATCTAGTGGTTCTGATTTGAGATTAGTTCAGTCAGGAAAGTATGTGAGAGTCTTATCTCTAATTAAGAAGCAAAAAAACAGAAGTGGAGCTATGTATAAAGGGGTTTCAATTCAGTGTGGCAATTTATGAGTTTAATGCCTCTTGACCAATTTCAGTGCTTTCATTGTTTTCTTGCACATCTGTACCAACCTCATCCACTCCCTCATATTACTTGGTTCCATTTTCACATATGTACATTAAAGATTAGGAATGTAGTCATCCATCCTTCTTTCCATTTTTCTGCCCCACCGTATCTCTATGACTCTCACCCCTTCAGACAAAGCATGTTTCAGCTTCCTGGTATTCATTTTGTTAAACTGTAAATAAATTTTTCAAAGGAACAACTTTAAATAACTCTCCTGCATATATCATAGTAGTCATTTTGATTGTTTATGTATGTATATGGCCCTTTTGTGTGTTTTATGTATGTTGATAATAATTCAGCTCTAACTTCCATATATAAGAGAAAACATGTATATTTTCTCTCTGAGTTTGACTTATTTCAAAAAACATTTTTCTAGGTCTATACATTTCCCTGAAAATGAGATGCTAATAGTTCCTAATGGATGGATAAACATTTTTTGTGTGTATATATGTGTATGTGGATAGGTCAAGTGTATATATAGCACATTTTCTTATGTATCTTTTCTAGATCTGCTTTTCTAATTATTTTCCAACTTAAAGGAAGGAAAGATCCTTTTGCTCATGATTTTAGAGGTTTTAATCTGAAGTCCCTAGACTCTGTCACGTTGAGTCAGAGGTGAAGCAGAGGACTGTGGTAGCTGGGAATTAGAAGGAGGAAACAGCTCACCTCAGGAAGTAGAAAGAAGAGAGAAGTAACCAGAAATGCTCAAGGCCAGATATACCCTTCAAGGGCATATCCCCAATAACTCAGTCCTTCTAAGAGGACCCCATCTTATTTTCTGTCTCCCTACCACTCGTCCATAGTTCATTCACATTTTTCATCCATCAATGGATTAAACCATTGATTAAGTTAGAATCTTCATGATCTAATAGTCTCTCAAAACTTCCTTAGAAGCATACCAAAGATATTTTTCACTAACCTCCAAGGCATCTCTCCAACGAATTTGCCAATCATGATTAAGCATCATATGTCCAGCCCTTGCAACTTAACATCCAAACCCAAATCATAGTTATTCTCCAAATAAAGAAAATAAAGTTATAATCCACCTAACATGATATAAGTGTCATTAGTACAACTGAAAAAAGAATTCCTTCCCTAGAGTATCAACTGTGGATGAGTTATTTGCTACAGTGTAACAAAGATGACCACATTTTAGTCCAGTTCCCAATATAATCCTTATTCTTATCTGAAATCTCATATTCCTATCAGCATTCGGGTCTTACCACAACTGCCCATAACACCATTCTGCGCTTTCTGTTGTTTGTTGCCCCAAACTCTTCTAGAACCAGCTGCAAAGACCCTAAATGGTACTGCCCACCAGTGATTCTACCCCCTTCTGCCACTAGTTTTCTGTGGTTGTCAGACTTATCATTTGACAAGATCAATTGATGAGGGACCATTTTATTTTGGCTCATAGTTTCAGAGGTTTCAGTCCATAGTGAGTTGATTCCTTTGCTGTAGGACTAAGATGAGGCTGAACATGATGGTGGGGAGCATGGAGTAGAACAGAGCTGTTCACCTCATGGTAGACAGGAAGCACAGTGAAAGACATTTAAGGAAAAGGAGCTGAGGCAAGGAGGAGCCCCAGAGATACATCCCTGGTGACCTGCTTCCTCCCACTTCCCCCTAAGACATGCAGCACCTCCCAAAGCACCACCACCACTATCAGAAATTTAGGCTTCTGCGCTTGAGATTGCAGAATATATTTCATATTCAAACCATAACCCTGACCCATTCATTTATCAGCTCCTTCGTGGTGTGACAGAGGCCCCACCTCCCCAGAATCTAGGCTTGAGACAGGTTAAAATGTACCTCCTTTTAGGAGCAGGAGTTTGGCCTAGTGGTGGAGTGCTTGCCTAGCATGCACAAAGACCCAGGTTTGATTCCTCAGTACCACATACATAAAAAAAGCCAGAAGTGGTGCTGAGGCTCAAGTGGTAGAGCTCTAGCCTTGGGAAAGTCCAAGGACAGTGCTCAGGCCCTGAGCTCAAGCCCAAGACTGGCAAAAAAAAATGTACATCGTTTTAGAGATTGTGTTGATAATATGGACTCTTGGGGAGACCCAAGTGCTACAATGATGAGAATGTACTGAACAAAAGCATTGGGAGTAATGTGATCTCTGAGACCTAGTTCAATAGAGTAAAATCTCACAAAGATCAGGGAGCCCAGAAGCTTTCCACCCTGAAAGTTCTTGTCACCTTGGCAAACTTCCTTCTGAAAGAGGAAATGTAGATGTCAATTCCAGGTTGGGCTGGTGATGCTATCTTTAGAACTAAAAGCAGCCAATGGATATTAGGTATCAAACCCACATTTAGACAATCCTCCTTAGTGAAGTAAGACTTGGAAATCAGAAGAATTCCTTTTGGGGTCTTGAAAGGAGCAAGACTTTTACCTCAGAGTGATTTGGAAAAGAGAAGAAAAGATCTCGTGATTGTCCACAGACTCCAGGAAGTAGCATGTGCCCTGAGAATGGCATCCATGGCTCTGGTCCTATCTGCACTCTCTCCTCCAATGGACACCCAAATTGGAAACAAGAGATGATGACAGCTCACTCTACCTCTACTTCTTGCCTAAGATCCATTCCCAATGGACTGCAACTGGCCACAAAGATACACACACACACACACACACACACACACACACACACACACACACACCATCTTCTCCCCTAGGGCAACAAGAGACAGAGGTCCAAATGATTCTCACTGTGATGACACTGTTGTGCTTTTTTCAGGGATGGTTGAGTGAGGGATTTTTCTCCCCCGTCACACTATATTAACTAGGTTTGAATAATGCATGTTTTCCTACTAATGCCCTCTGTTTGCTAATGCATCCATGTTAGTGTTCATTGGAAATTTTGCTGCTGGAAACACACAGAGAGCTATGCACATTTATAAAAGATGTTTGAATGCACATTGGGAGGCTAGGACTCTGTGGTGGGAACTAAATTTTATCAAACATTTGTTGTAGACTTTTCAGGAGGACGTAACCTTTAGATTTAGCTGAGGGAGGGGTCTGTTGACCCCTGTGTATCTGATCACTTTGAGCTTTGGTTTTAGGATTCATATATCACCAATCCTAAGCTTTTAGAGCCTGTACTGGAAATAGATACTGGGGCAAGTTATGAGTACTCCAGAATTACTTATGGAGGAGAACATCAAAGAAGCTGAGATTCAGTGACAACACAGCTACTATTGGGCTATGTGCCTTACAACCAGTTACCTGAGCCATTCTGAACCCTGATTTTGTTTTCTGTTAAGTAGATATAATAACTACTACCAGAGTTGTTTAAAGTTTAAAGCTTACTGTATATGAACAGGCTATCTTCTAGGCATTGAAGTTGTAGCTGTGACTTAAACTCTTGGCCTTCATGGAGTTTACATTGCAATGTGGTATGTTGAAAACAACCCAGTAAATGCTATAACGTATAAGGAAATTGGGGAGATGAAATAAGGAGAACTCAGCAGAACTGAGAACTAGGAGTGTTGTATAAATGGAGTCCTCAGAGAAGGCCCTCATGAGGAAGTAGGGCTGGCACAATAGCTTCATGAGGAAAATCAAAGCAAGCCTTTCCACTACTTGGGATGAAAGAATTCCAAGGAATGGGCAGGCCAAGATAGACCCTAGCATATTTCAGGAGTATCAGGGAGGCCTGTAAGGCTGGAAAAGAGTGAGCAAGATCAAGGGAAGGGCAGAAAGGGTCACAGAAAAAGAACAGATTGTTCCTCACAGGCTAGGCTTTTAGCCTAGGAGCAAGAGTTCTGAACAGAGAAGTGTTATGGTCTGATTTATGTTTTAACAGGTTCTCTTTGCCCCCTGCTCCCTATTGTAACAAGGTGAGGCATGTCAAGTATTTGAATTGAGAGGTCATAAGAATTGGCTGTATTTGGGATATATTTGATAGGATTTACTGAGAGATCCTACATGGGTCGGAGAAATTTAAGCCAGAATTTACATAGCACCCAGGGCCTAGAACATAGGAAGTAACTATTGTCGCCACACCCGGGCTTCTCTCTTTGTAGGGCTGAGTCAGTAGGTAGAGGCCAGCTGGATGATAGCACGGAGGACATGGGATGGACAGATGCACTAAGGCCTACAACTATAGATAGGGATGAATCGTTTTTGAAATCATGGAGGTCTGGCTTTGGTATGCTTGGACAAAACAAGGTCAAAGCCATAGTTAATTCATTAGGCATCCACCTGAGTACCATTTCCCCCATCCACAGTGACCTCTAGAATCCAGCTTCCCCAACCCACATGCGCAGCTGATACAGACTCCACCTAGTTAGGCCTGTTGTCTTGGCCTTCCCCATCTCCACTCCCATGTTGCTCATTCTCCTTGGACCAAAAATAACATCTCACAGTGATGGAAGAAATGAAAGAGGCTAGGCCTAACCTGCAGGTGGTTTTCAAACCTTTGGATCTGTCAAGGTCTCCACATCTCTAATGGCCAAGCCGAAGGTCAAGAGAAGGGAAAGTATACTCTACCTCTCTAATAGAAGAACTAAAAAATCCATGTCACGAAGGGTATGGACAGGGAAGTATAACAAGATGGTTTGTCGACTCAGAAATGGGCCAGGAAGGAATCCACAGAAAAATGTAAGTGCAGAGGTTGCACTGTGACTTAGCTCTCCATAACGATAGAGATAAATCAACTTAAAAAGACAAAAGGCTTATTTTGTTTTGCCATTTCAGGAGTATCCACCTATGATTCACCAGCTCTGTTGCTCAGGCCTATGGCAATACTGTACATCATGGTGGAAGGATATGGCAGAGGAGTTCTCTCACCTCATGGCAGCCAGGAAGCAAAAGGAGAGAGAGAATGGATCCATGATCCCACTATTTCTCTCAGTGATCCAACATCCTTCCACTAGGCCCCACCTCAAAAAGAACCTAGTACCTCCTAAGGAGCACCATAGAGGCTGAGAACCCAACTCTTAACACAGAGCCCTTGGTTTCACATGCAAGGTTTCATATGTAGAGCACCATGAGAAGTTCTTAAAGCATCTGGCTCAACCCAGTAGTTCCAATGGCAAAAAATCGCAGGCGTCTAGGAGAGGACACCATCTTTTCTGCCTTCCCCAGTGGGTTATCCCCCATGATCTCTCTTCCTCCACATCTGAAGCCCTGCTACCCTTGAATACACCTCTGCCCAAAGGAGCTTCTAGCTTTCATTCTCCGAGGGAATATCCCAAACCATGAAAGAGGGCCATTCTCCAGGGATCTCAGCCATAATCATGGACAGCAACTCAGACTCTTTCCTCTTGCCTCCTCTCTAGTCAAGAAGCAAATTGAGCTGAAGTCTCGAGGCGTGAAACTGATGCCCAGCAAAGACAACAACCAGAAGACATCTGTGTGTAAGTGTCTGCCCACTGGGCCTCTTGCTCAGGTCAGACTCACCAGCTCTAGGACCACAGGGAGGCTAGCTGATGCTGGGAGACTTCCTTCACTCCTGCTTCCCTCTGCCCTAGGCTCCATACATGGGACACACTGACCTGGCAGCCAGTGAGCAACCCTGGGCTTGTCCTTTGCTGTCTCTTCCTCCTCCTTCTCCTCCTCCCATTTCCCTCCTTCCTTGTCCTTCCTCACCTCGCATTGACTACAGTCCAGGGAGTCATTACTACTACATTTCTCTCTTTGTTTTTTTTTTCCTTTTGAATCACTTTCACCTGCTAAGACAGCCCTCTTTCTGGCTGCTCTTCTCGGAGTAATAACCTTGGGTTGGGATCTGGGGTGGGGGTGGGGGTGGGGGGCTACAGGGCCCCAATTCCAAGTCCCAACATTACATTTAGAAAAGAAGGAAGAAGAAAGCCTAGTAACCTCCTCCAAGGTTTCTGGACCTGGGTGGGCTGAGAAAGGATTCAGGGGTAGTGGGTGGTCCTGCCTCTCCAGGATGGGGCAGGATGGGAGGCATGGGGCAATGCTGGGAGCATCTTGTTTGGGCATGGGGAAAATTTTGTCTTTAAGAACATGTTTCTGCTACCTGTGTTTGGAAGAATAAGAGGGTCCATGACTGGAATATGGTTTGAAATGTTGACACCCAGTGAGAGCTGTGCTGAAAGGCTTAGGAATGAGAGCACAGTGATGGGTAGGAAATGCTCTGGATCCCCCAGGAGGCTGGACTTGAAAACAGAGCAGTCTGGAGGTCTGCTTGATTTTCCTTCCAGAAGCGAGTACAGAGAACCTGCCCTGGTCCCCCCAGATAACGGCTCTTTTGGTTTCCCTTTCCCTTTCCCTTTCCCTTTCCCTTTCCCTTTCCCTTCCCTTTCTTTCCCTTCCCTTCTCTTTCCTGTCCGGCTTCTCCTGTCTACTCCCTCCTTCCACTTCTCTGCCATGATCCTGTTCCTTCCTTCACCTATATCCTTTCCCTCTGTTTCTGTTTCTGTACCTACCTGGCTCCCTGCCCTCTACCACACCTCCCTGTGCTCATGTGTCTTCAGTTGCTAGAAGTACTGTCTGAGAACAGACAATGGTCATTAGGTCCCCCAGGTCTTTGTCCATGGGTGTGGCACCTGTCAGAAGAGCAGACTAGGGGCAGAGGTCCCTAACTGTAATGAGCCTAAGTGTGGGGACATGCCCTGGTGTTTCAAGTCCTCAAAGTGCCAATATTGCCACTGACTTCTGGATGTGGCTGGGGGACTCAGCATCTCTGGTGGCCTCGGCCCATGGGGACTGGATGACAGAAGACAGCCAGAAGGCCCAGCTTCACTGAGAGCAGAGCGATAGGTGAACCCTAGGCTAGCCTGAGAATGTGCAGAGAGGGTTCCTGTTGTGACCTGACCCTCATAATCTTTCTTTCTGTAGCCACAGAGAAAGATAAATGGGAACAAGCCTGGCTTAATTTTAGACCTTGTCCAGAAGCCACAGATTAACTTCTCTGCTTGAGAAGACCAGGGATTTATCACAGTTGTATCCTACCTCAGTAAGCTTTGTTATTTAGACCCTCAGAGTGTCAGTTTCAACTTTTGTAGATTGGGGAAGTCCTAGTCTGCCTTCCTCCTATAGAAGCTGCTGGATGGCCATCCTGACCTAGGATTTCCAGAGGACTACCATGTAATGTCATGTAAAGTCTGGGATTCATTTTTCTGAATTAGAATATCTATGGTTTTTGTTACCTACTAAAAGATGCCCAAAACACTCCCACAAAAGATGAAGAAACTCTTATTATAAGGAAATAATGGAAACTCATTTTCTCCCAACAAGGTATTGATATGCATTGTAAGATTTCTTCAGGAAAGGGTAGGTATGACTTCAGCTCACCAGAAGCAGAGAGTCAAATGCCTATAGTATCTGAGTCTTTGTAGTGTGACCACATCCCCTGAGGATAGCTGTCCTGGACTCCAGGGGAGGAGTGAACCTTGTCATTTGCCTCTACTGGACAGTCTATTGAACCACAGATCCCTGATCATAGCTCCTGGTTACCCACCTGTCTGTACCTCCCTTCACTTTGGGTGGAAGGCATTGTCATTCTGAGCATGTCTCACCTTGCCATAAGGCACCTTCTGGGGAAGAGTAGGGGTGACTCTCTGCTCTCATCTTCTAGTAGCCAACAGCTACATGGGTAGCTAGTTTTAAATACTGGAAGGGAAAAAAGAAGAGGAAGTCTTACCTCTGTAACACTAAAGTGCTCACTGGGATTGAGGCTTGCTTATTTCATAGAGATACTTGAAAGTCTTGTTGGGACTGCCATTTCCTGTCTAGTGAAAGGGCGCTAGGCTGGCATGGGCTGCGTCACCACTGGGTTTGTGCTTTTCTGGAGGGATGACTGAGACTTGCAGACAGGTGCATGCTCATTGACTAAAGGGAAACAGTGGGTCTGTTCTCAGTGCCAGGAGCTGGCTCAATAGGTGGGCATTGTCATGTGCCTGTCCTCCTGCCCAGTCTCAACATCATCAATCAGCTGTCTGCTCTACATGCTTCCTGGGTGATGTTGGTACTGAAGGGAAGGGCCAGAGAGAGCAGTGGAAATTGCTGTGTATTTGCATCGTTGTTCTGGAAAGGGTCTGGGTAGTTCCCACATGATGGTCTGCAGGAATCCTGGGTTGCGTGAGGGCCATGAACAGTTAAGTGAGTAGAAACTAGGGAGGATGTTTGGAGGGAGGGCCATCTGGGATGTCCGTAGAGGGATAGACCATCAAGGCAGCATGGAGGGCCAGTCCATCACCAGAGAAACCAGAAAGGACAATGTGGGGCCATCTTCCCTGCCTTCTTAGGACAACGTCCTAATGGGAAAGATGGTCCATGATTCCTATGCCTCCGGGTATTCTGGAGTCCCCATTTGCCTTCTTCCTTCCTTTCTTTGCAAAATACCAAGGCTCCTGGGAAGCGGAAGCTCACTCTGCTTTGGGGATGTCTATCCTGAAAGTTTCTGGTTTGGTGAGAATAGTAGCTTTGTTGCATTAAGGGTGTGACAATTTTGGAGATAGAGACTTGGGAAGGAAGGGAATGGGGACAGCTAAGATCCACTGAGTGACGTGCTTTAATCTGGCAGTAGGGAGGGTTGGAAAAAGAGAGGCTACCCAGGAGGCTTTGCACACACTGCCATATAATCAGCAGGATACCTGTTGTCTGGTTTGAGCATGCATTCTATCTAAAATCTCAAGTTCCCTTGGCCAGCCGTAACCTAGACAACCAGAAGCTTGAGACAGGCCTACACTTATAGACATGAGCTTCAGACTCAGCAAATCTAAACTGGGACTGTCCACCTTCCCTATACCATCAACCATGGCATCCTGTCTGGGCCTCAGGCTCAGGACACCCCTGTGCTCCTCCTGGTGGTCTAGTCTTCCACGAGCCCTGGTGATTCTTTCTCATGTTCATGCCTGTCTCCTAGCTTTCCACTACTAGGCTTGTCCTTGACCGTAACCGTCACAGAACTTCCTAACTGTCCTCACTGAGAAACCTCACCCTCTAAGTCACACCAGCCCTTCTACCACTCAGAACTCTCCAGTGACTGTCTATGGTGTTCAGGATCAGACTCAACCTCATTCATATTGTGTCTGATCTCTGAAACCTCATCTTCCAATTTCGTGCTCTGGCCATGGCCACACTGAGCAACCCCAAGTTCTGTTTCTATGTCTCCATCCCACTTTTCATGGCTGACTGTCTGCCTATGTCACTCTGTCTCCATGTGCCTAAATCTTACCTCTTCAGAAGGTCCACATCAAGTGCTATCTCCTCCAGGCCCTGTCATACTTCTTCTACCAGCACGGGGAAGGTCTTCCTCTAAGCGTCTCTAGCAATATCCTTCACCACTTCCCTTCCACAATCCTTTCCGTGTTTCATACCTTCCCTGAGGACAGTAGTCCTGTCTAACTACCCTTGAGATCTCCCATGGTTTCTGAAAGAAGGCATTGTATGTAGTAGGTGCTCAATGGATACTTGTTTTGTGCCTGTGAAAGAATGTGTTTGAGAGAAAGAGAGAGGGGGGAGGGAGGGAGAGAGAAAGTGTGTGAATGGGTGATGGAGCACTCACATTGTGGGGCATAGAGTGGAAGGGGAGGGGTGTGGTAAGTCTGAGAACTGTTGCTGCCAAGGACATGTAACCCCTCATCCAGATTTTGCTTTTGGAATCATGGGATTTGTGAGTCCTTCAGTGGAACTCTGGTCAGGAAATCTCCCTAGCCCCATCTCCTGGCCACTCTCCAAGCCAAGAGTCTAGAGATGTGAAGGACTGATTCCATTAGCAGGAGCATCTAAGAACAATGGCGAGGCAGGGACTGGAGGGCCTGCCCTCTGTGCTGTATGTGTGTATCCGCCGCTCGGGACCAACCTCCACTCTGGCCTAGACAGCTATGTGTGTGGCATTTATAAACATGATTCTGCTATTGTCGGGTGTGAGAACATCATACCACCTGCCAGGATTGCCTGTCCAGCACAGGCGCCTTCTCTGCTCAGTGCCCTTGGCCAGTGGCATTGGGTGAAGTGTGAAGGGTGTGCTCCAGTTACTGCTTATTCTGACTCGACAAGTGTCTTATGGGAAGAGGGTCTTCAAAAGAATTATCTGCAATTGAGCTAACGTCCCCTGCTTTGAACTTCAAACTGCAGCTTTCTTTTACATTCTTTACTGTTTCTGATCATGCATCCACCTTTTATTTAACTTTCTTTGAATCATCTCTCCATTCGGGATTGAGGTTGGAGGGGTTCATCTCATCTAGAGTCTCCACCCCCAAATCTGAAGCACAGGGTAAGGAGGTCACCGGGGGCTATGGATGATTTACCTCTGGCCACTGGTGTGGGATGAGGAATGAGAGTGGATGGGGTGGGGAAGTCTCGCTGAATTTCATTTGGATTTTTAATTTTTGGTTCAAGTTCAAAGAAATTTGTCAAGAGCAGCTCCCTTCCTTGCATACTTAGGAGAAAAACCCAGTCCAGTAGACTCCAGTCACCCCACAGAGTCCCAGCTGAGCAGGGCCTCATTCCGTCTCTGCCTCCACCTCCCACCCTGAGACACTACTGGCTGACGTCTTCCTGTGACTATCCATCATTGTATGTGCTGTCTTTTTGCCTTGTAGTAACTCAGGTTGGTGTATCCCAAGGACATAATATGTGTCCAGACCCTGGCATACCTGAAAGGGGCAAAAGACTAGGCACAGATTTCAGGTAAGATCCATGTGAGAACTTTCTGATTGCAACAAGGGTGGGGTGGTCTGGTGGAGGGGAGGACAGGGACTGGAGTTCTTTATGGGGTATGGAGAGTATGGTATGGAGACAAGAAGTGGCCCTGGCTAGGAAAGAGCTGTGGCCTTTGATAATCTCTCCTGATCCAGTGCTTGGAAAGATGCCTATGACATTTCTGGGGGTGGGGGTGTACTAAAACTTCAGTGTTACCCAGGAAACCTGTATAGCCAGGGACGAAAGGGCTTCCATGCTCAGTAATGACATGTGAGCAGGCAGCTCACTCTTGCAATCATCTAGGAGCCCTAGGACCCTGAAAGAGGATGTGTTTTGCAAAGTTTTAAACTCTCAAGGCATTTCCCCATAATCCTCCATTTTGAATCATTTATGGATATCATTTACCCACTCTTCACTGCCCTAATTGACACTTATCTTAGAGAACTACTATTTGCTCACAATGTCACCTTTTAACTCAATCAAAAAACCATTAGTGGTCCAAAGAAAAGAGAAGATGAAGAGCAGAAGCTCTATGAAGAGCATCTGTGGATGCCCTGAGTTCCTGTGGAGATTTCAAATGCTAAGCAGTAAGCAGAGATTAAAGGTCAGAAGGAGAAATAATAATTCCCAAGGGGCTAGTTTGAGAACCAGGAAGGACTTGGGGCACGTGTGGCTTGGCAAGTCCAGAGCTGAGACTTACGGCATCGCTTGTCTCCCAGGTTAGGATCCAGTGTCCAGTTCACCTGCAATGAGGGCTACGACCTGCAGGGGTCCAAGCGGATCACCTGCATGAAAGTGAGCGACATGTTTGCGGCCTGGAGTGACCACAGGCCAGTCTGCCGAGGTAAGGGTGCCCCCAGGGAAGCGCTGGGCATGCAGATCACAGATCGAAGCCAGACTCCCACCCAAGCTGACTCACCTTGCTCCCTCATTGCTCCTCAGACCTTAGGTCCTGAGTTTATTGACTGACATTGTTCTCTATATGAAGGCCTTGACTGGATGAAAACCCACAGGTGGAAAGACCTTGATTCTGTCTTTCATGAACTCCACAGTCTGATGGGAGAGGAATCCATGAAGCAGGTTATGCATTGTATAAAGACTTTACAGCCACCTAAATACTGTTTCCTTGAACCCATCTATTAGAGCACACACACACATATGTATGCATATAAATACACATGTATATATATAACATATATGTGTGTGTATATATATGTATAGAAGATAGATAGATAGATAGATAACCAATCTCCTGAATTATTTAGAGATAAGAGTCTCACAGACTTTCCTGCTTGAGCTGGCTTTAAACTATATTCCTCCAATCTCAGCCTTTTGAATAACCAGGATTTCAGCTATGAGCCACTGGTACCTGGCTGCCCTTATTTCTTTGCCAACACTTAACAATGGCTTCGACCATGGAAGAGATCAAAAGATTTCTATGGGTTTCTCCCAAACTCATACTTGGGCATCTTATTCTCAAGGGCCTTGTTACTTACATTCCCATATAGTTCATAAACGAAAGATAAACTGGCCTGGCCTCCACCCCCTCTAGATAATTAGAAAGCAGAGACTAAATGTGACTCTTCATTGAGGCCAGACTGCAGCTGCTTCAGTGGAGAATCCCCTTTTCCATTCCCCTTGGCATCAGCAAAAAGATGCCCCTAAGTACTAGGCTGATAGACAGCCTCAGAAAACTAAAGGTGTGTCACCTACTCTAAAGTTGCTTTCTGGATCCTTCCAACCTAAGAAGATTTCTTGCCTTCCTCTAAGTATATTAATATGAAATCCATGCTGAGTAAGAGCAGTCTAGGAAAGAAAACAGATCATTACTGACGAATGCACAGCGTTACAGCTGGAACTTGTTCCCTTTTTAAAATGTGCCGAGAGGGAATCTGGAATTCCAGAGGGTCATGAAACTGTCATTCAGATAAGCTTTAGATTTATTTGTCCTCAACTAAATGTTGAGGTGGCTGCGATTTGTGGTTTATAAAGAAACTTACATTTCTGTTCATGTTAACTACATTATTTAAGGATTCCACAGACATTTTTAATCAAGCGAACAAAAGGATTCTTAGTATTATTCTGAGCAGTTGGGAAAAGCATTTATTTTCCCTGTTCCTATTTTCTTACCTACAAATGTAGTTAATTATACTTACCCTACACTTCTCATTTTCAATATGAAGATTTTATGCAGTTGTGGATATGTAAGTATTTTATGAATTGGCAAGTATTAGGAAAAAGAAAGATGTCTTGGAGTTAGAATATGAGTTGTGTAGCGTGAGAACTTTGTTTCAGTCATACGTAGAACAGGGCCTGGCATACAGTAGGTGCTTTAATAATGCATTGAATGAATGATTAAATGAATGGCTGACTGAAGAGCGTACCAATCTGAGCCAAGTCACCAGCCTTATAGAGAAACATAGAATTTTCCAATCTAAGGGCTAGAAGCAAGAATTATCAAGTGTGAGGACAGAAGCAAAAACAGCAGGGCCTTTAGGCAGTGGTGAGATCTGATCCCACTCTCATGAAAACCTTCCCTTCTGAGGAAATTTCCTCAGAAATTTTAATAATGGCAGCTGTTAATATGAACATGCCCAAGGTGAAGGAAGTACTGTGGTATTTGGAAGGAAGTTCATCATTGAATAATATAATCTCTTTTTCTCTAAATATGTTGTGATTCTCACTCAAACTAAGTAATTTGTACTCACTAGATTCAATTATCTGCTACACTTTCACTAAGCATTGGGCTCAGCTTCTTTTTTTAAAAAAATCTATTGTCATACTCTATCCTCTGCTACTATGGAAAAGGGTGTGGATGTGGAAATCACAGTTCAAATCCAGCCATCATGTTTTGGCCAAGTATCTTTATGTCTGTTTCTTCTCTGGATCTCTCTCTCCTCTCTTTGTTTTCTACTCTGCTAAATTGAAGTAACATGACACCATTTTGAGAACCAGAGGAGCCAATGAACCTGAGGGTGACCCAAGCCTGTAGAAGTGGCGTTCATGTGCCTTTGTGGCTGCCATCCATACAGTTCAACTTCATCTGCTGCATATGTGGTACCTAGCTGAAGCCACAGAGCAAACTGCAGCTCCTGGAGGCTGTGGGTTCTCCCAGAAAAGATGCTCTTGTCCAGTTCTGTTGCAATCCCATGGCTTGGAAGTCACACAGACAGATCTGGACACAGCTCTGCCGTTTATTAGCTGGCTGGCCCAAGAAGGCTTCTAATCATTTTTAGACACCAGGGCCTTCACCTTGTTTGTGAAGTGAGAAAACAAAGCCTTCTCTGCGCGCCAACATGAGATGTAAATAGTCATGTTGCAGGTGGTCAGTACTGGCTCAGGCACAGGCGCCAGCACCCACTGGTGGACTGTGGGTTCTCAGCACAACTTGGCCCTCCATCCTTCTATTGCTCCACTCCCATAAGCTGTTGTGAGGCAGACAGACAAAAGGCTAAGGCTCCTGAGTTGGACTTGGCTGGTTGTCCTGAGCTTCCTGCCGGCTGAGATAAAGGTCTCTTCATTTTGGCAGCCATTAAGGTTTTTGTTTTAAAAAACATTTTGTTTTTAATTAATTGGAGTCGCTCTTCTAATTGTGATTTTTTTATAGGAGAGCTTAGGCAGACCCCCATTTAAGCAATAAAAAGGGACAATCGTCTTTCAGTTATAAGTCACTTTCGTGAGAGTCAGGTTACCAGAAGATCAGCTTCTAAAAAGCATTTCACCACCGTACATAGTGGTATTATTTTTCCTCTAATGCATTTAAAATATGCATTTTTTTCACACAATTAATTCTCCTAAAACATGAGGCTTGGAAAATACAAGGTTCCCACTAAATGTTTGAGGACGACCTGAATGAATCAGAAATTGAAATGAATGGATATGGAACTGCACCCTCGGTTTAGAATATAGAATTAGGTACGCTTGGCCCTTCCTTTTCTTTATCTCCCACCAGAAGAAATAAGCTTCCAACATGACTGCATGTGGTGATGAAGTGCACTAAAGAACTCGTTCTATTACAGCCCTGGGCAGAGGCTGGATAGTATAGTGCAGCATTTTCCCATGGTGCCCAGTGCTTGCAAATAAGGTTTTGCAGAAGTCCAAACAATAATGTAATACAAGTGGAGCTTCTCTGATTGAAGGAGGGACAGGAGATATTGCATCCCTCTCCTCCTTCCTTCATCATTCTCAGCAGTCCTTGGTAGCCTGGGCTCTTGGATCACTATTGACACTGATTGAATGAAGATGACCAAAACCAGCCCCAGATAAGTTACTTACAGATACTTGTTCACAGTAATTAACACAAACGCCATATATTGGTTTGGGGGAGGGTGTAGTTAAGAGTGTGTGTGTGTGTGTGTGTGTGTGTGTGTGTGTGTGTGTGTGATTGTCAACTAGAAGAAACTCCTTTCTGGTGGAAGACTTGGGGCTCAGAGCCCTAAGTTCAAGTTCCACCCTTGGTATTAACAAACCATAGGACACAGAATCCATAATTGAAAAACAGAATCTTTGCCGTTTGTGAAATGGGAGTAGAACATGAAAGCATAACACAAACCTGGCTGGTGAAGTGCGAAGACCAGAAGAGGTGGCGGTCTCCCTCTTGTTGCCTTTACTAGGATGACATCCTATACCTACCTCCTTACATGCTATTATCTATGTTTTATTTTTCTCTCTCTTCTTCTGCCCTCTCCTGTCTTCTCTTCTCCTCGCCTCTCTCCTTCCCTCTTTCCCTCATCCTGTTATCTCTTCTCCTCTTTTCTCCTTTCCCTCTCATCTCCTCTTCTCTCCTTTTTTCTCCTCCCTTCCTCTTCCCTCCTAACTATTCTCTTCTCCCTTTCCATCCTCTCCTCTCTCTCTTTTTTCTCCTCCTCATCTCTTTCCTCTTCTGTCCCATATTTTCTGTTCACTTGGTGGAGATGTATACTAATGGCACTGACATACATGACCCATAGCTTCACCCCCAATATTGTCCCTAAGTCCCTTACCTACATATTTTTAATGACAGATCTCTCATTGATTAAACTATTTGTTCTCATCTGAAGCACCCATTTTCATACTTGCCTGGGAGACATGGGGCAATAACTGTGTTTTCTATTGAGCTGAAACTTCAAGTGTCTTGAAGGCAGCTTATTAGAGGAAAAACAAGTTACCTGGGGACAATTTATCAGAAAGTGCTCACACTCGTGAGCCTTAGTGTTATGTAAAGACAGAACTTAGGGTAGAGTGTCTATGAGTAGACAGTCTACTATGTGTAGTGTAAGTAGATTCAATAAGAGTTCTGGGCTGCAACAAGCCTTTATGGAAGGAAGTATTGGATGGGGGTTGTGGACAAAATTGTCCACTGCAGGGTGGCCTGGGGAGGGAGGGACAGGTTTCTTTAGAGGCAGGAGCTAGAGCAAGGGCCTCTGGAGATGTTGCAGCTATAAGTAGTTTTGTTCACCTTTGAGTGAATGGTGGGAAGATGGTTCCAGAGGACAACAGACAGGGAACTCGGGAAGTCAGTTGTAAGAGAAGCAAGAGAAGGCAGGCTGCACTGTGGTTGAAAGGGTTTGGGGAGAAGGTAGAGACGGGAGTTGCTTGCATGCCTCTACCACATGGAACATCCCCTTCTTTGGTACCAGGCTGATTCACTGACAAAACTGGCTGTGGATTCACGGGTGCTTCTGTGGTGCTCTGGGACATAGTCTCCTGTGACTTGACCCAGCCAAGAGGGGAACTCAGAAAGAGTGGGAATTCTTGCACAAGCCAAGTATAGAAGGGCTCAAAGTAGCCTCTCCTGAAAGCTCTCTAGGTGACCCCAATGGGAAAGGACACATAGAGAAACTCGGAGATGCATACATGTACTCATTCATTCATACAACGTCTGGGCACCCCCCATGTTGTCATCATATGTGGGTTGCAGCAAAGAGCTCTCCATCTGGGTTTCCAGGAGCTGACTGCTGGGAAGGTAGGAGTATGAGGGAGTCTCTCTGTCTTCAGAACCCCTTTTCTTGCCAGACAGCAGTGGGGGGAAAAAAGTAGCTAATGCTCCACTTAGAACCTATTTTAAGGCACTCAGGGCTAACTATCTGCAGATTGTAATATTTTAATTAAACCCTTCCAAGCCCTTAAAATGGTAAATGCCTTTTTGACCTGTTCTCTCTAATTACCTCCAGCATGTCTCAACAGACTGCAAATACCATCTAATTCTTGGAAACAAGTTCAGGATAAGTTGAATCTGAAGCTGAGGGTTTTGGCAGCAAAATCTTAGCTTTCTAGAATCTCGAAAGTGGAGCTGGTGGAGATTTGAAAGGATTCTCTGCAGGACTAGAATTCTTTGTTTGCAGGACTATTTTGCAAAGGTGGATGAAACCATGCTTTAGGATTTGAAATCATGTCTTTTTTGTGTGTGTGTAATGTCAGTCTTAAGTGCAGTCAGAGGGAAATCATATACAAAGAAGATCCTGGAAAAATTCTCTTTGCCTTGAGAGAGATTTTGGGCCCAGAGAATAGGAGTGAAGAATGCAATGAAGACAGGTCCCCTTTTATTGAATATTGACACTGTCCTAGGCTTTGGTTGAGTCTGCCAATCCATCATTTCATAAAATTCCATCATCACCAAACTTCAGTGAAGTATTATCACTGTCACCACTTGCCAGATGAAGACTAGTATCCGAGATGTTTTCCAACACACAATAGGTAAATTTAAAATCCAGAAGGCTAAACTACTAAGCCTCAAGCCCAGTCTCTTCTGTTCTCAACCATCCCACAGCTCCTGAGGGCCCAGCTAGATCAAGTATGATCTAGGACACTGTAGTCCTAAGTTCCTCAACACAGAATTAGAGGAGCAAACAGGTGAATATGAGGTAAGTTGGAGGCCATGTCAAAACTCCATTTCATCAGTATTGCAGCTCAGGAGAAGAGAGGAAAAGGATTCTGAAAATTCAGGACAGATTTGAGCCACCAGAATGAGCATCTCTTAAAAGGTAGTGAGCAAAACCGAGAGGAGAGACCAATTCCGACCCAAAGTCCCTTGTAAAGAACCCTGTGGCACATTTGGTCATGAATAGCTTCTCCTGCCTTGTTCCAAGCACTTAACAGAAACCCAGACACTATTCTCTCTTCTTGTTCTGGCTGGCCAGGATTAGAGGTACTTCGTAAGTGCTGGAATAAATAAACGAGTTTAGGAGCAAGTGCTGAAGTAAGCAGAGGTTCTGTCTCAGATCTATGAAGCCTGATTCCCAGGCCCTCCTAGACAGGGCTGTTCGGGCAAGGTTTATCATGGCCGTGCCTCCAAGAGGAGAGGAGCTTCTGAGGTATCTAGGTTCATCAGCAGAAACCGGGTTTGACATGCATTTCATTTTATATACTTAGGCCTGTTGAGTTTGCTTACTCTTTCTTTACTGTTAGGCACTTGGCCTAGTATTAGGATAAATTGCCATGTGGGCAGCGACAGGAGGCTCATGGAGCCCTTTATTAAAAGAGCTGCTCACTAACATTGAAGAATGAAGTGGCTAAGACAGGAACAGGCATTCTTTAAAGGAAGCAAACACCTAGATACAATGTAGTACCTTAACTATGATCAATCACTACTTAATCTAATTAGTTTAGAAGCTATTTTAAAGAGCTTAATTAGATTAAGCTGTGATTGATAACACTTTATATCTACTTGAGTAGAGCACCTCTTCTAATTCACCTTAAGTTTTCATGCTTCCAGTCAAAAGCCTGTTTCAGGCATGAGCAGCTTGTGGGGAAGGATATGGGAAATGGTAGAACAGCACAGAATCCTTATTGCTGGTACTGGGCTGAGTTGAAAGCCTCCATGGTCTCTTTGGGCTCAGGCATTAGGAATCTCACAGGGTGGCTTTGACAAGGAAATCCTAAGATTCTCCTTAAGGAGGCTTGTGAGGCTATAGCAGAAGGGCCTGAAGGTTGGCAGGGCCTTTGGAAGAGGTCAGGTTTCTGGGCTGGTAGATAGAGGAGTACAAACAGGGAAGCATGAGAAGATGAGCAGAACAAGGAACAGGCTGCCAGCAAGTCTGTAGGTGCCTGAAACGCACCTAGTTATAAGACAGGGATGAATGGTGGTGTCTATACCCTATTGGTGAAGACAGCTGCTTGACTGCAGTGCAGTTGGGAGTATAAGGGTAGAGTTCTGGATATGAGACGTGGGGTGTTGGCTTAAGGAATTTCTCAACCCTCTGTGGAAACTCACCACAGGACATCAGGACAGGGTGTACAGACCTGCCTACTCTGTCCTTATGCACCAAGCACTGTGATTTCCCACTAAGCATGCTGGGAGCTGTAGGAAAAGGAAGAAGGAGGCGGGTTACTTCTTACAGTGAAGGCTGTACACATTCTGTCTCCTGTGGGCTTTGAGAAGAGGTGAGAATGGGAACAGAGTTGG